>NC_140585.1:294898625-295609730 GCF_964204655.1 Triturus cristatus
CAAAAATCAGCCGAGTAACGAAAACGAAAATACTCACCTGCTATTAGGTGAGCTCCCAGTGCTGGATCTTGGTGCCCAGCACTGACTCTGAAAAATACTTACAACTGTACTTACCAGTAACCCAATTTTCTCCCGTAGGAAATCATTGACTGTTTTTCTGTGAAATTTCTTCTAAGTGTCAATTTCTGCAAACTTTAAATATTCTTTAAAAATGCGTATAATTTCTGAAAATGTAATTACTTACCTGTTTTGGATAAAGGTCCCAGTACTGAGTCTAGGCACCCAGTACTGGATTACAAAAGTAACGAGAACATACTATACCTGCAACTTGAATTTTCTGCCATAGGGAATCTTAGACTGTTTTCTATGAAAAATTTTCTGTCAACTTTTAAAATAGCAAAATATTGTCTAAAAATCATCACAGTAATTAAGTCGACTTTTATCACTTGATTCCAAGTACTGACCCAGGACTGAATCTAGGATCCAGTCCTGGAAATCCAAAAGTAATCCTAAAAGTAATCTGTTGCAAATAACTTGAAACTTCCATTGAGCTCAATGCATTATTGTGTTTAAAATTTTGTTGCCTATTGCAACCACTTGTAACTTTCTACAAAAGTCAATTGCATATTGCAAAAGTATTTATATAAAGCATCTCATTCTGAGAAAGTATATTTTAATACCTATTGTTGGTTCTAAAATAAAACAAGCATATATTTTTTGTAGATAAACCATTGGCCTAGAGTTCAGATATTGAGTGTGTGAGACCATTTGCTGACTGAGTGTGTGCAACAAATGCTTTACACTGTCCTCTGATACTGCCTTACTGCTCGACCAAGCTACCACTTTAGAGAGTAAGGTTATATCTAACTTTAGCCTCTGCCAAACCTCTGGGGACTGTGGACTCTGTACACCCTGTACCTATTTGGGAACAGTATATACAGAGCCACTTTCTCACACTGCAGTTCTCCAATATAGGTCTGTCAAGATCATTACTCAATCTACCTTGATTTGGCACAGTATAAAATAAGTCAAGAAGTCTCCTATGAAAAGATATGCAAATCTGTTCGAATCACTTTCCCTAGTCAGGGGACCCACTAGCTGGAAGGGGCAGGGAGGACCAAAATAGCTCATCGGTATAGAACACTGCATGAGCAGCTGATTTTGAGTTAGTAGAAGATAGAGTAATCCAACTGGACCTCAATAAACGGTTCCCTAATGTGCAATAGCCCCTGACCACCTCTGACGCAAAAGTGTAATCTCATACCTTTGCAGAATCAGGCATGCTTTCACCTGTTCAAGCTGAACTGACATTGGTCTTCTTGGCCAGCAGGAGTTCCTCTCTTGCAGCTGTTGAGGCTAGAGAACAGAATGACGTGTATTCATTCTTTATGGTAACTCTTCTAGCCCTCCCACTCCATACCACTTTAAAACTTCCGAAGTTGCAGACGAGTTCCATCATTGTGACCCATGCTATTTTTCTCAATATTGGCTGGCTCGGCATAACAAGGGATGCCTACAGGACAGCCTAAATTGTGCCAGCAAGCTTCTACAGGGAGTCACTGGCAGATAAAGAGAAACTCAGGGCTAACCTGGCTCTTCTCTCTCACTCTCACTCTCCTTTCCCTTCTTTCCCTCTACCTGTCTCTCACTCTCTAAATACTAGTATTTATGTTGTATTCACTTCCCCGTCACAATCTCTCCGACCCTACTTCCTCTCTCCCTTCAATCAGTTCAACCCTCTTTTTTACTTTAGGAAACTCCACATCTTTTTTAAAGGCCCTTCCCATATTCACACTGCTTCTTGATAAGACATTTTTTTCCTTTCTTTGAAGGATAGTGAAATTGATTTTCTTGAAACATGGTTGGTAAACCATCAATTCATTCCACCTTACTTTATCATTATCCTTACTTATGGAATGCATTTCATCATTAGGACAGCTGCAGTGTTTGCCGGGCAAGGTGGCGTGTGCCTGTTGTCCTAGTTACTTGGGAGGCAGAGGCTTGTGGATTGCTTGAGCTCAGGGGTTTTGGGCTGCACTCAGCTGTGTTGATCAGGTGTCCATGCTGCATTGGGCATCAATATGGTGTTCTAGAGGGAGCTCTAGAATTTCAGGTTGTGTAACGAGAGGTGCACCGACCCAGGCTGGAAACAGAGCAGGCCAAAGCTTCCATGCCCATTGGTAGCAGGACAGCACCTGTGAGCAGTACGTGTAAAACAGCCTGAGCAAAATAGTGAGACCTAGCCTCTCTTTTGTGACTCAAATGTGAAAGTTTTGATTTTTACAAGGTGTAATAAATTATTTTCCCAAAACCAAATCTTTGTTTTCCTTTTGATATTTTTCCAGGAAATATGATGAACATTTGAACTGGACCATGCATTTCAGCATAGCAGACAATTCTCCAGAATTGAGACATATTGCAACAACAAGCTAGCAGGCGGAGAGGACTGAAAACTCAGTGCAACCTAGAATAAATGGCTGTGTGATTTTCAGCAAGGATGACTCAAATGCATTCTTCCTTTTAGAGCACCTGTAGGATTAAACTGATCTGTCAAGTACAAAAGCATCCTTCATAGAGCAACTTAGAAATGCGCTTGCTGGCCCTTCTGCTGCATTTCTACGTCCAGCTCTAATTCATTTTTTGATTAACCCTCATTCTTTTCATATGTGAATGAGAAGGAGAAATTACAGGGCCCTTCACTCTTTGAGCGAAACATGAAAAGACTGAGGGCTGTGCAACTCCCAAACGTTGGAGCCTCTGGCCTGTCGACCCTCGAACCTGCTCCTGCTCCAACCCGGCATCTCTTGTGGCCAGCAACCTCACAAACGCTGGAAGACCTGGCTACCTTTTGACTCTAAACCCCTGGGACTCCCATGAGTAGAGGCTCTACTCAAGTCTACTTCTAATCCCTGGCAGCAGCCCGGAACCGCGAACCCTTCACACTCTGCACCCACCAAGCCTGGCCTGTGCCAGAGTGAACAAAGACCACAAGGATGACCCCACGGCGACTGTGACCCCGAGTCCGGCACCCAAGGGCCTCCCTCGACACTCCTGAAGAAGCCTGCAGCCTCAGAACCAGGTGCCCCCCCAACCGCGATCAACAGAGGGTAAGATTTCCCGACACCAAAAGGTACCCCTGCACCCGGCGCTCCGCGGCCCCCTGTGCCCAATCCCGGGGTACCTACCTATCCTCCAACTACCCAACTTACCTCTCGAAGTGGTGGTGGCACCTGAAGAATCTTCGTCCCCGAGCTTGCAGTCTTTTTCTAAACCAGAGATTTCCCATTCAAATCAATTGAGCGCCCGAATGCTCAAAAGCACCCTGCACCCAGCCGTCCGAGTGGCCCTGGCAGTGCAACCTCTACATCTATCTACTTCCCCACTTGCCCTGGATAAGTGACCAGGAGCCCAGCTCCCACAGCCACGTGGCCTGCTAGTCAGCAGCCACCAACCAAGGCCCCCCTACCTCTCATAGGATAACATTGGGCCTAACTCTCTCTGCACCCGGCCGCCCTTGTGCCGCTGAGGGTGAACCAACTGTACCTACCTGACCCTGGGAGACGCCTGAGTCTATGCCCAGAACCTTAACTCTGCCAGTCGAGTACTTACCTTTAAACCGATAACTCAATCTTCTCCATAGGGTAACATTGACTGGTTTTTCCTGAAATTTCTTCCAAGTGTGGACTTTTCAAAACTTAAAATATTCACTAAAAATCAGCCGAGTAACGAAAACGAAAATACTCACCTGCTATTAGGTGAGCTCCCAGTGCTGGATCTTGGTGCCCAGCACTGACTCGGAAAAATACTTACAACTGTACTTACCAGTAACCCAATTTTCTCCCGTAGGAAATCATTGACTGTTTTTCTGTGAAATTTCTTCTAAGTGTCAATTTCTGCAAACTTTAAATATTCTTTAAAAATCGTATAATTTCTGAAAACGTAATTACTTACCTGTTTTGGATAAAGGACCCAGTACTGAGTCTAGGCACCCAGTACTGGATTATAAAAGTAACGAGAACATACTATACCTGCAACTTGAATTTTGTGCCATAGGGAATCTTAGACTGTTTTCTATGAAAAATTTTCTGTCAACTTTTAAAATAGCAAAATATTGTCTAAAAATCATCACAGTAATTAAGTCGACTTTTATCACTTGATTCCAAGTACTGACCCAGGACTGAATCTAGGATCCAGTCCTGGCAATCCAAAAGTAATCCTAAAAGTAATCTGTTGCAAATAACTTGAAACTTCCATTGAGCTCAATGCATTATTGTGTTTAAAATTTTGTTGCCTATTGCAACCACTTGTAACTTTCTACAAAAGTCAATTGCATATTGCAAAAGTATTTATATAAAGCATCTCATTCTGAGAAAGTATATTTTAATACCTATTGTTGGTTCTAAAATAAAACAAGCATATATTTTTTGTAGATAAACCATTGGCCTAGAGTTCAGTTATTGAGTGTGTGAGACCATTTGCTGACTGAGTGTGTGCAACAAATGCTTTACACTGTCCTCTGATACTGCCTTACTGCTCGACCAAGCTACCACTTTAGAGAGTAAGGTTATATCTAACTTTAGCCTCTGCCAAACCTCTGGGGACTGTGGACTCTGTACACCCTGTACCTATTTGGGAACAGTATATACAGAGCCACTTTCTCACACTGCAGTTCTCCAATATAGGTCTGTCAAGATCATTACTCAATCTACCTTGATTTGGCACAGTATAAAATAAGTCAAGAAGTCTCCTATGAAAAGATATGCAAATCTGTTCGAATCACTTTCCCTAGTCAGGGGACCCACTAGCTGGAAGGGGCAGGGAGGACCAAAATAGCTCATCGGTATAGAACACTGCATGAGCAGCTGATTTTGAGTTAGTAGAAGATAGAGTAATCCAACTGGACCTCAATAAACGGTTCCCTAATGTGCAATAGCCCCTGACCACCTCTGACGCAAAAGTGTAATCTCATACCTTTGCAGAATCAGGCATGCTTTCACCTGTTCAAGCTGAACTGACATTGGTCTTCTTGGCCAGCAGGAGTTCCTCTCTTGCAGCTGTTGAGGCTAGAGAACAGAATGACGTGTATTCATTCTTTATGGTAACTCTTCTAGCCCTCCCACTCCATACCACTTTAAAACTTCCGAAGTTGCAGACGAGTTCCATCATTGTGACCCATGCTATTTTTCTCAATATTGGCTGGCTCGGCATAACAAGGGATTCCTACAGGACAGCCTAAATTGTGCCAGCAAGCTTCTACAGGGAGTCACTGGCAGATAAAGAGAAACTCAGGCCTAACCTGGCTCTTCTCTCTCACTCTCACTCTCCTTTCCCTTCTGTCCCTCTACCTGTCTCTCACTCTCTAAATACTAGTATTTATGTTGTATTCACTTCCCCGTCACAATCTTTCCGACCCTACTTCCTCTCTCCCTTCAATCAGTTCAACCCTCTTTTTTACTTTAGGAAACTCCACATCTTTTTTAAAGGCCCTTCCCATATTCACACTGCTTCTTGATAAGACATTTTTTTCCTTTCTTTGAAGGATAGTGAATTTGATTTTCTTGAAACATGGTTGGTAAACCATCAATTCATTCCACCTTACTTTATCATTATCCTTACTTATGGAATGCATTTCATCATTAGGACAGCTGCAGTGTTTGCCGGGCAAGGTGGCGTGTGCCTGTTGTCCTAGTTACTTGGGAGGCAGAGGCTTGTGGATTGCTTGAGCTCAGGGGTTCTGGGCTGCACTCAGCTGTGTTGATCAGGTGTCCATGCTGCATTGGGCATCAATATGGTGTTCTAGAGGGAGCTCTAGAATTTCAGGTTGTGTAACGAGAGGTGCACCGACCCAGGCTGGAAACAGAGCAGGCCAAAGCTTCCATGCCCATTGGTAGCAGGACAGCACCTGTGAGCAGTACGTGTAAAACAGCCTGAGCAAAATAGTGAGACCTAGCCTCTCTTTTTTGACTCAAATGTGAAAGTTTTGATTTTTACAAGGTGTAATAAATTATTTTCCCAAAACCAAATCTTTGTTTTCCTTTTGATATTTTTCCAGGAAATATGATGAACATTTGAACTGGGCCACGCATTTCAGCATAGCAGACAATTCTCCAGAATTGAGACATATTGCAACAACAAGCTAGCAGGCGGAGAGGACTGAAAACTCAGTGCAACCTAGAATAAATGGCTGTGTGATTTTCAGCAAGGATGACTCAAATGCATTCTTCCTTTTAGAGCACCTGTAGGATTAAACTGATCTGTCAAGTACAAAAGCATCCTTCATAGAGCAACTTAGAAATGCGCTTGCTGGCCCTTCTGCTGCATTTCTACGTCCAGCTCTAATTCATTTTTTGATTAGCCCTCATTCTTTTCATATGTGAATGAGAAGGAGAAATTACAGGGCCCTTCACTCTTTGAGCGAAACATGAAAAGACTGAGGGCTGTGCAACTCCCAAACGTTGGAGCCTCTGGCCTGTCGACCCTCGAACCTGCTCCTGCTCCAACCCGGCATCTCTTGTGGCCAGCAACCTCACAAACCCTGGAGGACCTGGCTACCTTTTGACTCTAAACCCCTGGGACTCCCATGAGTAGAGGCTCTACTCAAATCTACTTCTAATCCCTGGCAGCAGCCCGGAACCGCGAACCCTTCACACTCTGCACCCACCAAGCCTGGCCTGTGCCAGAGTGAACAAAGACCACAAGGACGACCCCACGGCGACTGTGACCCCGAGTCCGGCACCCAAGGACCTCCTTCGACACTCCTGAAGAAGCCTGCAGCCTCAGAACCAGGTGCCCCCCCAACCGCGATCAACAGAGAGTAAGATTTCCCGACACCAAAAGGTACCCCTGCACCCGGCGCTCCGCGGCCCCCTGTGCCCAATCCCGGGGTACCTACCTATCCTCCAACTACCCAACTTACCTCTCGAAGTGGTGGTGGCACCTGAAGAATCTTCGTCCCCGAGCTTGCAGTCTTTTTCTAAACCAGAGATTTCCCATTCAAATCAATTGAGCGCCCGAATGCTCAAAAGCACCCTGCACCCAGCCGTCCGAGTGGCCCTGGCAGTGCAACCTCTACATCTATCTACTTCCCCACTTGCCCTGGATAAGTGACCAGGAGCCCAGCTCCCACAGCCACGTGGCCTGCTAGTCAGCAGCCACCAACCAAGGCCCCCCTACCTCTCATAGGATAACATTGGGCCTAACTCTCTCTGCACCCGGCCGCCCTTGTGCCGCTGAGGGTGAACCAACTGTACCTACCTGACCCTGGGAGACGCCTGAGTCTATGCCCAGAACCTTAACTCTGCCAGTCGAGTACTTACCTTTAAACCGATAACTCAATCTTCTCCATAGGGTAACATTGACTGGTTTTTCCTGAAATTTCTTCCAAGTGTGGACTTTTCAAAACTTAAAATATTCACCAAAAATCAGCCGAGTACCGAAAACGAAAATACTCACCTGCTATTAGGTGAGCTCCCAGTGCTGGATCTTGGTGCCCAGCACTGACTCTGAAAAATACTTACAACTGTACTTACCAGTAACCCAATTTTCTCCCGTAGGAAATCATTGACTGTTTTTCTGTGAAATTTCTTCTAAGTGTCAATTTCTGCAAACTTTAAATATTCTTTAAAAATCGTATAATTTCTGAAAACGTAATTACTTACCTGTTTTGGATAAAGGTCCCAGTACTGAGTCTAGGCACCCAGTACTGGATTACAAAAGTAACGAGAACATACTATACCTGCAACTTGAATTTTCTGCCACAGGGAATCATTGACTTATTTCTATGAAATATTTTCTATCAACTTTTAAAATAGCAAAATATTGTCTAAAAATCATCACAGTAATTAAGTCGACTTTTATCACTTGATTCCAAGTACTGACCCAGGACTGAATCTAGGATCCAGTCCTGGAAATCCAAAAGTAATCCTAAAAGTAATCTGTTGCAAATAACTTGAAACTTCCATTGAGCTCAATGCATTATTGTGTTTAAAATTTTGTTGCCTATTACAACCACTTGTAACTTTCTACAAAAGTCAATTGCATATTGCAAAAGTATTTATATAAAGCATCATATTCTGAGAAAGTATATTTTAATACCTATTGTTGGTTCTAAAATAAAACAAGCATATATTTTTTGTAGATAAACCATTGGCCTAGAGTTCAGTTATTGAGTGTGTGAGACCATTTGCTGACTGAGTGTGTGCAACAAATGCTTTACACTGTCCTCTGATACTGCCTTACTGCTCGACCAAGCTACCACTTTAGAGAGTAAGGTTATATCTAACTTTAGCCTCTCCCAAACCTCTGGGGACTGTGGACTCTGTACACCCTGTATCTATTTGGGAACAGTATATACAGAGCCACTTTCTCACACTGCAATTCTCCAATATAGGTCTGTCAAGATCATTACTCAATCTACCTTGATTTGGCACAGTATAAAATAAGTCAAGAAGTCTCCTATGAAAAGATATGCAAATCTGTTCGAATCACTTTCCCTAGTCAGGGGACCCACTAGCTGGAAGGGGCAGGGAGGACCAAAATAGCTCATCGGTATAGAACACTGCATGAGCAGCTGATTTTGAGGTGGTAGAAGATAGAGTAATCCAACTGGACCTCAAGAAACGGTTTCCTAATGTGCAATAGCCCGTGACCACCTCTGACGCAAAAGTGTAATCTCATACCTTTGCAGAATCAGGCATGCTTTCACCTGTTCAAGCTGAACTGACATTGGTCTTCTTAGCCAGCAGGAGTTCCTCTCTTGCAGCTGTTGAGGCTAGAGAACAGAATGACGCGTATTTATTCTTTATGGTAACTCTTCTAGCCCTCCCACTCCATACCACTTTAAAACTTCCGATGTTGCAGACGAGTTCCATCATTGTGACCCATGCTATTTTTCTCAATATTGGCTGGCTCGGCATAACAAGGGATGCCTACAGGACAGCCTAAATTGTGCCGGCAAGCTTCTACAGGGAGTCACTGGCAGATAAAGAGAAACTCAGCCCTAACCTGGCTCTTCTCTCTCACTCTCACTCTCCTTTCCCTTCTGTCCCTCTACCTGTCTCTCACTCTCTAAATACTAGTATTTATGTTGTATTCACTTCCCCGTCACAATCTTTCCGACCCTACTTCCTCTCTCCCTTCAATCAGTTCAACCCTCTTTTTTACTTTAGGAAACTCCACATCTTTTTTAAAGGCCCTTCCCATATTCACACTGCTTCTTGATAAGACATTTTTTTCCTTTCTTTGAAGGATAGTGAAATTGATTTTCTTGAAACATGGTTGGTAAACCATCAATTCATTCCACCTTACTTTATCATTATCCTTACTTATGGAATGCATTTCATCATTAGGACAGCTGCAGTGTTTGCCGGGCAAGGTGGCGTGTGCCTGTTGTCCTAGTTACTTGGGAGGCAGAGGCTTGTGGATTGCTTGAGCTCAGGGGTTCTGGGCTGCACTCAGCTGTGTTGATCAGGTGTCCATGCTGCATTGGGCATCAATATGGTGTCCTAGAGGGAGCTCTAGAATTTCAGGTTGTGTAACGAGAGGTGCACCGACCCAGGCTGGAAACAGAGCAGGCCAAAGCTTCCATGCCCATTGGTAGCAGGACAGCACCTGTGAGCAGTACGTGTAAAACAGCCTGAGCAAAATAGTGAGACCTAGCCTCTCTTTTTTGACTCAAATGTGAAAGTTTTGATTTTTACAAGGTGTAATAAATTATTTTCCCAAAACCAAATCTTTGTTTTCCTTTTGATATTTTTCCAGGAAATATGATGAACATTTGAACTGGGCCAAGCATTTCAGCATAGCAGACAATTCTCCAGAATTGAGACATATTGCAACAACAAGCTAGCAGGCGGAGAGGACTGAAAACTCAGTGCAACCTAGACTAAATGGCTGTGTGATTTTCAGCAAGGATGACTCAAATGCATTCTTCCTTTTAGAGCACCTGTAGGATTAAACTGATCTGTCAAGTACAAAAGCATCCTTCATAGAGCAACTTAGAAATGCGCTTGCTGGCCCTTCTGCTGCATTTCTACGTCCAGCTTTAATTCATTTTTTGATTAGCCCTCATTCTTTTCATGTGTGAATGAGAAGGAGAAATTACAGGGCCCTTCACTCTTTGAGCGAAACATGAAAAGACTGAGGGCTGTGCAACTCCCAAACGTTGGAGCCTCTGGCCTGTCGACCCTCGAACCTGCTCCTGCTCCAACCCGGCATCTCTTGTGGCCAGCAACCTCACAAACCCTGGAGGACCTGGCTACCTTTTGACTCTAAACCCCTGGGACTCCCATGAGTAGAGGCTCTACTCAAATCTACTTCTAATCCCTGGCAGCAGCCCGGAACCGCGAACCCTTCACACTCTGCACCCACCAAGCCTGGCCTGTGCCAGAGTGAACAAAGACCACAAGGACGACCCCACGGCGACTGTGACCCCGAGTCCGGCACCCAAGGACCTCCCTCGACACTCCTGAAGAAGCCTGCAGCCTCAGAATCAGGTGCCCCCCCAACCGCGATCAACAGAGGGTAAGATTTCCCGACACCAAAAGGTACCCCTGCACCCGGCGCTCCGCGGCCCCCTGTGCCCAATCCCGGGGTACCTACCTATCCTCCAACTACCCAACTTACCTCTCGAAGTGGTGGTGGCACCTGAAGAATCTTCGTCCCCGAGCTTGCAGTCTTTTTCTAAACCAGAGATTTCCCATTCAAATCAATTGAGCGCCCGAATGCTCAAAAGCACCCTGCACCCAGCCGTCCGAGTGGCCCTGGCAGTGCAACCTCTACATCTATCTACTTCCCCACTTGCCCTGGATAAGTGACCAGGAGCCCAGCTCCCACAGCCACGTGGCCTGCTAGTCAGCAGCCACCAACCAAGGCCCCCCTACCTCTCGTAGGATAACATTGGGCCTAACTCTCTCTGCACCCGGCCGCCCTTGTGCCGCTGAGGGTGAACCAACTGTACCTACCTGACCCTGGGAGACGCCTGAGTCTATGCCCAGAACCTTAACTCTGCCAGTCGAGTACTTACCTTTAAACCGATAACTCAATCTTCTCCATAGGGTAACATTGACTGGTTTTTCCTGAAATTTCTTCCAAGTGTGGACTTTTCAAAACTTAAAATATTCACCAAAAATCAGCCGAGTAACGAAAACGAAAATACTCACCTGCTATTAGGTGAGCTCCCAGTGCTGGATCTTGGTGCCCAGCACTGACTCTGAAAAATACTTACAACTGTACTTACCAGTAACCCAATTTTCTCCCGTAGGAAATCATTGACTGTTTTTCTGTGAAATTTCTTCTAAGTGTCAATTTCTGCAAACTTTAAATATTCTTTAAAAATGCGTATAATTTCTGAAAACGTAATTACTTACCTGTTTTGGATAAAGGTCCCAGTACTGAGTCTAGGCACCCAGTACTGGATTACAAAAGTAACGAGAACATACTATACCTGCAACTTGAATTTTCTGCCATAGGGAATCTTAGACTGTTTTCTATGAAATATTTTCTGTCAACTTTTAAATTAGCAAAATATTGTCTAAAAATCATCACAGTAATTAAGTCGACTTTTATCACTTGATTCCAAGTACTGACCCAGGACTGAATCTAGGATCCAGTCCTGGAAATCCAAAAGTAATCCTAAAAGTAATCTGTTGCAAATAACTTGAAACTTCCATTGAGCTCAATGCATTATTGTGTTTAAAATGTTGTTGCCTATTGCAACCACTTGTAACTTTCTACAAAACTCAATTGCATATTGCAAAAGTATTTATATAAAGCATCTCATTCTGAGAAAGTATATTTTAATACCTATTGTTGGTTCTAAAATAAAACAAGCATATATTTTTTTGTAGATAAACCATTGGCCTAGAGTTCAGTTATTGAGTGTGTGAGACCATTTGCTGACAGAGTGTGTGCAACAAATGCTTTACACTGTCCTCTGATACTGCCTTACTGCTCGACAAAGCTACCACTTTAGAGAGTAAGGTTATATCTAACTTTAGCCTCTGCCAAACCTCTGGGGACTGTGGACTCTGTACACCCTGTACCTATTTGGGAACAGTATATACAGAGCCACTTTCTCACACTGCAGTTCTCCAATATAGGTCTGTCAAGATCATTACTCAATCTACCTTGATTTGGCACAGTATAAAATAAGTCAAGAAGTCTCCTATGAAAAGATATGCAAATCTGTTCGAATCACTTTCCCTAGTCAGGGGACCCACTAGCTGGAAGGGGCAGGGAGGACCAAAATAGCACATCGGTATAGAACACTGCATGAGCAGCTGATTTTGAGGTGGTAGAAGATAGAGTAATCCAACTGGACCTCAATAAACGGTTTCCTAATGTGCAATAGCCCCTGACCACCTCTGACGCAAAAGTATAATCTCATGCCTTTGCAGAATCAGGCATGCTTTCACCTGTTCAAGCTGAACTGACATTGGTCTTCTTGGCCAGCAGGAGTTCCTCTCTTGCAGCTGTTGAGGCTAGAGAACAGAATGACGTGTATTCATTCTTTATGGTAACTCTTCTAGCCCTTCCACTCCATACTACTTTAAAACTTCCGATGTTGCAGACGAGTTCCATCATTGTGACCCATGCTATTTTTCTCAATATTGGCTGGCTCGGCATAACAAGGGATGCCTACAGGACAGCCTAAATTGTGCCGGCAAGCTTCTACAGGGAGTCACTGGCAGATAAAGAGAAACTCAGCCCTAACCTGGCTTTTCTCTCTCACTCTCACTCTCCTTTCCCTTCTGTCCCCCTACCTGTCTCTCACTCTCTAAATACTAGTATTTATGTTGTATTCACTTCCCCGTCACAATCTTTCCGACCCTACTTCCTCTCTCCCTTCAATCAGTTCAACCCTCTTTTTTACTTTAGGAAACTCCACATCTTTTTTAAAGGCCCTTCCCATATTCACACTGCTTCTTGATAAGACATTTTTTTCCTTTCTTTGAAGGATAGTGAAATTGATTTTCTTGAAACATGGTTGGTAAACCATCAATTCATTCCACCTTACTTTATCATTATCCTTACTTATGAAATGCATTTCATCATTAGGACAGCTGCAGTGTTTGCCGGACAAGGTGGCGTGTGCCTGTTGTCCTAGTTACTTGGGAGGCAGAGGCTTGTGGATTGGTTGAGCTCAGGGGTTCTGGGCTGCACTCAGCTGTGTTAATCAGGTGTCCATGCTGCATTGGGCATCAATATGGTGTTCTAGAGGGAGCTCTAGAATTTCAGGTTGTGTAACGAGAGGTGCACCGACCCAGGCTGGAAACAGAGCAGGCCAAAGCTTCCATGCCCATTGGTAGCAGGACAGCACCTGTGAGCAGTACGTGTAAAACAGCCTGAGCAAAATAGTGAGACCTAGCCTCTCTTTTTTGACTCAAATGTGAAAGTTTTGATTTTTACAAGGTGTAATAAATTATTTTCCCAAAACCAAATCTTTGTTTTCCTTTTGATATTTTTCCAGGAAATATGATGAACATTTGAACTGGGCCACGCATTTCAGCATAGCAGACAATTCTCCAGAATTGAGACATATTGCAACAACAAGCTAGCAGGCGGAGAGGACTGAAAACTCAGTGCAACCTAGAATAAATGGCTGTGTGATTTTCAGCAAGGATGACTCAAATGCATTCTTCCTTTTAGAGCACCTGTAGGATTAAACTGATCTGTCAAGTACAAAAGCATCCTTCATAGAGCAACTTAGAAATGCGCTTGCTGGCCCTTCTGCTGCATTTCTACGTCCAGCTCTAATTCATTTTTTGATTAGCCCTCATTCTTTTCATATGTGAATGAGAAGGAGAAATTACAGGGCCCTTCACTCTTTGAGCGAAACATGAAAAGACTGAGGGCTGTGCAACTCCCAAACGTTGGAGCCTCTGGCCTGTCGACCCTCGAACCTGCTCCTGCTCCAACCCGGCATCTCTTGTGGCCAGCAACCTCACAAACCCTGGAGGACCTGGCTACCTTTTGACTCTAAACCCCTGGGACTCCCATGAGTAGAGGCTCTACTCAAATCTACTTCTAATCCCTGGCAGCAGCCCGGAACCGCGAACCCTTCACACTCTGCACCCACCAAGCCTGGCCTGTGCCAGAGTGAACAAAGACCACAAGGACGACCCCACGGCGACTGTGACCCCGAGTCCGGCACCCAAGGACCTCCCTCGACACTCCTGAAGAAGCCTGCAGCCTCAGAACCAGGTGCCCCCCCAACCGCGATCAACAGAGGGTAAGATTTCCCGACACCAAAAGGTACCCCTGCACCCGGCGCTCCGCGGCCCCCTGTGCCCAATCCCGGGGTACCTACCTATCCTCCAACTACCCAACTTACCTCTCGAAGTGGTGGTGGCACCTGAAGAATCTTCGTCCCCGAGCTTGCAGTCTTTTTCTAAACCAGAGATTTCCCATTCAAATCAATTGAGCGCCCGAATGCTCAAAAGCACCCTGCACCCAGCCGTCCGAGTGGCCCTGGCAGTGCAACCTCTACATCTATCTACTTCCCCACTTGCCCTGGATAAGTGACCAGGAGCCCAGCTCCCACAGCCACGTGGCCTGCTAGTCAGCAGCCACCAACCAAGGCCCCCCTACCTCTCATAGGATAACATTGGGCCTAACTCTCTCTGCACCCGGCCGCCCTTGTGCTGCTGAGGGTGAACCAACTGTACCTACCTGACCCTGGGAGACGCCTGAGTCTATGCCCAGAACCTTAACTCTGCCAGTCGAGTACTTACCTTTAAACCGATAACTCAATCTTCTCCATAGGGTAACATTGACTGGTTTTTCCTGAAATTTCTTCCAAGTGTGGACTTTTCAAAACTTAAAATATTCACCAAAAATCAGCCGAGTAACGAAAACGAAAATACTCATCTGCTATTAGGTGAGCTCCCAGTGCTGGATCTTGGTGCCCAGCACTGACTCTGAAAAATACTTACAACTGTACTTACCAGTAACCCAATTTTCTCCTGTAGGAAATCATTGACTGTTTTTCTGTGAAATTTCTTCTAAGTGTCAATTTCTGCAAACTTTAAATATTCTTTAAAAATGCGTATAATTTCTGAAAACGTAATTACTTACCTGTTTTGGGTAAAGGTCCCAGTACTGAGTCTAGGCACCCAGTACTGGATTACAAAAGTAACGAGAACATACTATACCTGCAACTTGAATTTTCTGCCATAGGGAATCTTAGACTGTTTTCTATGAAATATTTTCTGTCAACTTTTAAAATAGCAAAATATTGTCTAAAAATCATCACAGTAATTAAGTCGACTTTTATCACTTGATTCCAAGTACTGACCCAGGACTGAATCTAGGATCCAGTCCTGGAAATCCAAAAGTAATCCTAAAAGTAATCTGTTGCAAATAACTTGAAACTTCCATTGAGCTCAATGCATTATTGTGTTTAAAATGTTGTTGCCTATTGCAACCACTTGTAACTTTCTACAAAACTCAATTGCATATTGCAAAAGTATTTATATAAAGCATCTCATTCTGAGAAAGTATATTTTAATACCTATTGTTGGTTCTAAAATAAAACAAGCATATATTTTTTTGTAGATAAACCATTGGCCTAGAGTTCAGTTATTGAGTGTGTGAGACCATTTGCTGACAGAGTGTGTGCAACAAATGCTTTACACTGTCCTCTGATACTGCCTTACTGCTCGACCAAGCTACCACTTTAGAGAGTAAGGTTATATCTAACTTTAGCCTCTGCCAAACCTCTGGGGACTGTGGACTCTGTACACCCTGTACCTATTTGGGAACAGTATATACAGAGCCACTTTCTCACACTGCAGTTCTCCAATATAGGTCTGTCAAGATCATTACTCAATCTACCTTGATTTGGCACAGTATAAAATAAGTCAAGAAGTCTCCTATGAAAAGATATGCAAATCTGTTCGAATCACTTTCCCTAGTCAGGGGACCCACTAGCTGGAAAGGGCAGGGAGGACCAAAATAGCTCATCGGTATAGAACACTGCATGAGCAGCTGATTTTGAGGTGGTAGAAGATAGAGTAATCCAACTGGACCTCAATAAACGGTTTCCTAATGTGCAATAGCCCCTGACCACCTCTGACGCAAAAGTATAATCTCATGCCTTTGCAGAATCAGGCATGCTTTCACCTGTTCAAGCTGAACTGACATTGGTCTTCTTGGCCAGCAGGAGTTCCTCTCTTGCAGCTGTTGAGGCTAGAGAACAGAATGACGTGTATTCATTCTTTATGGTACCTCTTCTAGCCCTCCCACTCCATACTACTTTAAAACTTCCGATGTTGCAGACGAGTTCCATCATTGTGACCCATGCTATTTTTCTCAATATTGTCTGGCTCGGCATAACAAGGGATGCCTACAGGACAGCCTAAATTGTGCCGGCAAGCTTCTACAGGGAGTCACTGGCAGATAAAGAGAAACTCAGCCCTAACCTGGCTCTTCTCTCTCACTCTCACTCTCCTTTCCCTTCTGTCCCTCTACCTGTCTCTCACTCTCTAAATACTAGTATTTATGTTGTATTCACTTCCCCGTCACAATCTTTCCGACCCTACTTCCTCTCTCCCTTCAATCAGTTCAACCCTCTTTTTTACTTTAGGAAACTCCACATCTTTTTTAAAGGCCCTTCCCATATTCACACTGCTTCTTGATAAGACATTTTTTTCCTTTCTTTGAAGGATAGTGAAATTGATTTTCTTGAAACATGGTTGGTAAACCATCAATTCATTCCACCTTACTTTATCATTATCCTTACTTATGGAATGCATTTCATCATTAGGACAGTTGCAGTGTTTGCCGGGCAAGGTGGCGTGTGCCTGTTGTCCTAGTTACTTGGGAGGCAGAGGCTAGTGGATTGCTTGAGCTCAGGGGTTCTGGGCTGCACTCAGCTGTGTTGATCAGGTTTCCATGCTGCATTGGGCATCAATATGGTGTTCTAGAGGGAGCTCTAGAATTTCAGGTTGTGTAACGAGAGGTGCACCGACCCAGGCTGGAAACAGAGCAGGCCAAAGCTTCCATGCCCATTGGTAGCAGGACAGCACCTGTGAGCAGTACATGTAATACAGCCTGAGCAAAATAGTGAGACCTAGCCTCTCTTTTTTGACTCAAATGTGAAAGTTTTGATTTTTACAAGGTGTAATAAATTATTTTCCCAAAACCAAATCTTTGTTTTCCTTTTGATATTTTTCCAGGAAATATGATGAACATTTTAACTGGGCCACGCATTTCAGCATAGCAGACAATTCTCCAGAATTGAGACATATTGCAACAACAAGCTAGCAGGCGGAGAGGACTGAAAACTCAGTGCAACCTAGAATAAATGGCTGTGTGATTTTCAGCAAGGATGACTCAAATGCATTCTTCCTTTTAGAGCACCTGTAGGATTAAACTGATCTGTCAAGTACAAAAGCATCCTTCATAGAGCAACTTAGAAATGCGCTTGCTGGCCCTTCTGCTGCATTTCTACGTCCAGCTCTAATTCATTTTTTGATTAGCCCTCATTCTTTTCATATGTGAATGAGAAGGAGAAATTACAGGGCCCTTCACTCTTTGAGCGAAACATGAAAAGACTGAGGGCTGTGCAACTCCCAAACGTTGGAGCCTCTGGCCTGTCGACCCTCGAACCTGCTCCTGCTCCAACCCGGCATCTCTTGTGGCCAGCAACCTCACAAACCCTGGAGGACCTGGCTACCTTTTGACTCTAAACCCCTGGGAATCCCATGAGTAGAGGCTCTACTCAAATCTACTTCTAATCCCTGGCAGCAGCCCGGAACCGCGAACCCTTCACACTCTGCACCCACCAAGCCTGGCCTGTGCCAGAGTGAACAAAGACCACAAGGACGACCCCACGGCGACTGTGACCCCGAGTCCGGCACCCAAGGACCTCCCTCGAAACTCCTGAAGAAGCCTGCAGCCTCAGAACCAGGTGCCCCCCCAACCGCGATCAACAGAGGGTAAGATTTCCCGACACCAAAAGGTACCCCATGCACCCGGCGCTCCGCGGCCCCCTGTGCCCAATCCCGGGGTACCTACCTATCCTCCAACTACCCAACTTACCTCTCGAAGTGGTGGTGGCACCTGAAGAATCTTCGTCCCCGAGCTTGCAGTCTTTTTCTAAACCAGTGATTTCCCATTCAAATCAATTGAGCGCCCGAATGCTCAAAAGCACCCTGCACCCAGCCGTCCGAGTGGCCCTGGCAGTGCAACCTCTACATCTATCTACTTCCCCACTTGCCCTGGATAAGTGACCAGGAGCCCAGCTCCCACAGCCACGTGGCCTGCTAGTCAGCAGCCACCAACCAAGGCCCCCCTACCTCTCATAGGATAACATTGGGCCTAACTCTCTCTGCACCCGGCCGCCCTTGTGCCGCTGAGGGTGAACCAACTGTACCTACCTGACCCTGGGAGACGCCTGAGTCTATGCCCAGAACCTTAACTCTGCCAGTCGAGTACTTACCTTTAAACCGATAACTCAATCTTCTCCATAGGGTAACATTGACTGGTTTTTCCTGAAATTTCTTCCAAGTGTGGACTTTTCAAAACTTAAAATATTCACCAAAAATCAGCCGAGTAACGAAAACGAAAATACTCACCTGCTATTAGGTGAGCTCCCAGTGCTGGATCTTGGTGCCCAGCACTGACTCTGAAAAATACTTACAACTGTACTTACCAGTAACCCAATTTTCTCCCGTAGGAAATCATTGACTGTTTTTCTGTGAAATTTCTTCTAAGTGTCAATTTTCTGCAAACTTTAAATATTCTTTAAAAATCGTATAATTTCTGAAAACGTAATTACTTACCTGTTTTGGATAAAGGTCCCAGTACTGAGTCTAGGCACCCAGTACTGGATTACAAAAGTAACGAGAACATACTATACCTGCAACTTGAATTTTCTGCCATAGGGAATCTTAGACTGTTTTCTATGAAATATTTTCTGTCAACTTTTAAAATAGCAAAATATTGTCTAAAAATCATCACAGTAATTAAGTCGACTTTTATCACTTGATTCCAAGTACTGACCCAGGACTGAATCTAGGATCCAGTCCTGGAAATCCAAAAGTAATCCTAAAAGTAATCTGTTGCAAATAACTTGAAACTTCCATTGAGCTCAATGCATTATTGTGTTTAAAATTTTGTTGCCTATTGCAACCACTTGTAACTTTCTACAAAAGTCAATTGCATATTGCAAAAGTATTTATATAAAGCATCTCATTCTGAGAAAGTATATTTTAATACCTATTGTTGGTTCTAAAATAAAACAAGCATATATTTTTTGTAGATAAACCATTGGCCTAGAGTTCAGTTATTGAGTGTGTGAGACCATTTGCTGACTGAGTGTGTGCAACAAATGCTTTACACTGTCCTCTGATACTGCCTTACTGCTCGACCAAGCTACCACTTTAGAGAGTAAGGTTATATATAACTTTAGCCTCTGCCAAACCTCTGGGGACTGTGGACTCTGTACACCCTGTACCTATTTGGGAACAGTATATACAGAGCCACTTTCTCACACTGCAGTTCTCCAATATAGGTCTGTCAAGATCATTACTCTACCTTGATTTGGCACAGTATAAAATAAGTCAAGAAGTCTCCTATGAAAAGATCTGTTCGAATCACTTTCCCTAGTCAGGGGACCCACTAGCTGGAAGGGGCAGGGAGGACCAAAATAGCTCAACGGTATAGAACACTGCATGAGGAGCTGATTTTGAGGTGGTAGAAGATAGAGTAATCCAACTGGACCTCAATAAACGGTTTCCTAATGTGCAATAGCCCCTGACCACCTCTGACGCAAAAGTGTAATCTCATACCTTTGCAGAATCAGGCATGCTTTCACCTGTTCAAGCTGAACTGACATTGGTCTTCTTGGCCAGCAGGAGTTCCTCTCTTGCAGCTGTTGAGGCTAGAGAACAGAATGACGTGTATTCATTCTTTATGGTAACTCTTCTAGCCCTCCCACTCCATACCACTTTAAAACTTCCGAAGTTGCAGACGAGTTCCATCATTGTGACCCATGCTATTTTTCTCAATATTGGCTGGCTCGGCATAACAAGGGATGCCTACAGGACAGCCTAAATTGTGCCAGCAAGCTTCTACAGGGAGTCACTGGCAGATAAAGAGAAACTCAGCCCTAACCTGGCTCTTCTCTCTCACTCTCACTCTCCTTTCCCTTCTGTCCCTCTACCTGTCTCTCACTCTCTAAATACTAGTATTTATGTTGTATTCACTTCCCCGTCACAATCTTTCCGACCCTACTTCCTCTCTCCCTTCAATCAGTTCAACCCTCTTTTTTACTTTAGGAAACTCCACATCTTTTTTAAAGGCCCTTCCCATATTCACACTGCTTCTTGATAAGACATTTTTTTTCCTTTCTTTGAAGGATAGTGAAATTGATTTTCTTGAAACATGGTTGGTAAACCATCAATTCATTCCACCTTACTTTATCATTATCCTTACTTATGGAATGCATTTCATCATTAGGACAGCTGCAGTGTTTGCCGGGCAAGGTGGCGTGTGCCTGTTGTCCTAGTTACTTGGGAGGCAGAGGCTTGTGGATTGCTTGAGCTCAGGGGTTCTGGGCTGCACTCAGCTGTGTTGATCAGGTGTCCATGCTGCATTGGGCATCAATATGGTGTTCTAGAGGGAGCTCTAGAATTTCAGGTTGTGTAACGAGAGGTGCACCGACCCAGGCTGGAAACAGAGCAGGCCAAAGCTTCCATGCCCATTGGTAGCAGGACAGCACCTGTGAGCAGTACGTGTTAAACAGCCTGAGCAAAATAGTGAGACCTAGCCTCTCTTTTTTGACTCAAATGTGAAAGTTTTGATTTTTACAAGGTGTAATAAATTATTTTCCCAAAACCAAATCTTTGTTTTCCTTTTGATATTTTTCCAGGAAATATGATGAACATTTGAACTGGGCCACGCATTTCAGCATAGCAGACAATTCTCCAGAATTGAGACATATTGCAACAACAAGCTAGCAGGCGGAGAGGACTGAAAACTTAGTGCAACCTAGAATAAATGGCTGTGTGATTTTCAGCAAGGATGACTCAAATGCATTCTTCCTTTTATAGCACCTGTAGGATTAAACTGATCTGTCAAGTACAAAAGCATCCTTCATAGAGCAACTTAGAAATGCGCTTGCTGGCCCTTCTGCTGCATTTCTACGTCCAGCTCTAATTCATTTTTTGATTAGCCCTCATTCTTTTCATATGTGAATGAGAAGGAGAAATTACAGGGCCCTTCACTCTTTGAGCGAAACATGAAAAGACTGAGGGCTGTGCAACTCCCAAACGTTGGAGCCTCTGGCCTGTCGACCCTCGAACCTGCTCCTGCTCCAACCCGGCATCTCTTGTGGCCAGCAACCTCACAAACCCTGGAGGACCTGGCTACCTTTTGACTCTAAACCCCTGGGACTCCCATGAGTAGAAGCTCTACTCAAATCTACTTCTAATCCCTGGCAGCAGCCCGGAACCGCGAACCCTTCACACTCTGCACCCACCAAGCCTGGCCTGTGCCAGAGTGAACAAAGACCACAAGGACGACCCCACGGCGACTGTGGCCCCGAGTCCGGCACCCAAGGACCTCCCTCGACACTCTTGAAGAAGCCTGCAGCCTCAGAACCAGGTGCCCCCCCAACCGCGATCAACAGAGGGTAAGATTTCCCGACACCAAAAGGTACCCCTGCACCCGGTGCTCCGCGGCCCCCTGTGCCCAATCCCGGGATACCTACCTATCCTCCAACTACCCAACTTACCTCTCGAAGTGGTGGTGGCACCTGAAGAATCTTCGTCCCCGAGCTTGCAGTCTTTTTCTAAACCAGAGATTTCCCATTCAAATCAATTGAGCGCCCGAATGCTCAAAAGCACCCTGCACCCAGCCGTCCGAGTGGCCCTGGCAGTGCAACCTCTACATCTATCTACTTCCCCACTTTCCCTGGATAAGTGACCAGGAGCCCAGCTCCCACAGCCACGTGGCCTGCTAGTCAGCAGCCACCAACCAAGGCCCCCCTACCTCTCATAGGATAACATTGGGCCTAACTCTCTCTGCACCCGGCCGCCCTTGTGCCGCTGAGGGTGAACCAACTGTACCTACCTGACCCTGGGAGACGCCTGAGTCTATGCCCAGAACCTTAACTCTGCCAGTCGAGTACTTACCTTTAAACCGATAACTCAATCTTCTCCACAGGGTAACATGGACTGGTTTTTCCTGAAATTTCTTCCAAGTGTGGACTTTTCAAAACTTAAAATATTCACCAAAAATCAGCCGAGTAACGAAAACGAAAATACTCACCTGCTATTAGGTGAGCTCCCAGTGCTGGATCTTGGTGCCCAGCACTGACTCTGAAAAATACTTACAACTGTACTTACCAGTAACCCAATTTTCTCCCATAGGAAATCATTGACTGTTTTTCTGTGAAATTTCTTCTAAGTGTCAATTTCTGCAAACTTTAAATATTCTTTAAAAATCGTATAATTTCTGAAAACGTAATTACTTACCTGTTTTGGATAAAGGTCCCAGTACTGAGTCTAGGCACCCAGTACTGGATTACAAAAGTAACGAGAACATACTATACCTGCAACTTGAATTTTCTGCCATAGGGAATCTTAGACTGTTTTCTATGAAATATTTTCTGTCAACTTTTAAAATAGCAAAATATTGTCTAAAAATCATCACAGTAATTAAGTCGACTTTTATCACTTGATTCCAAGTACTGACCCAGGACTGAATCTAGGATCCAGTCCTGGAAATCCAAAAGTAATCCTAAAAGTAATCTGTTGCAAAGAACTTGAAACTTCCATTGAGCTCAATGCATTATTGTGTTTAAAATTTTGTTGCCTATTGCAACCACTTGTAACTTTCTACAAAAGTCAATTGCATATTGCAAAAGTATTTATATAAAGCATCTCATTCTGAGAAAGTATATTTTAATACCTATTGTTGGTTCTAAAATAAAACAAGCATATATTTTTTGTAGATAAACCATTGGCCTAGAGTTCAGTTATTGAGTGTGTGAGACCATTTGCTGACTGAGTGTGTGCAACAAATGCTTTACACTGTCCTCTGATACTGCCTTACTGCTCGACCAAGCTACCACTTTAGAGAGTAAGGTTATATCTAACTTTAGCCTCTGCCAAACCTCTGGGGACTGTGGACTCTGTACACCCTGTACCTATATGGGAACAGTATATACAGAGCCACTTTCTCACACTGCAGTTCTCCAATATAGGTCTGTCAAGATCATTACTCAATCTACCTTGATTTGGCACAGTATAAAATAAGTCAAGAAGTCTCCTATGAAAAGATATGCAAATCTGTTCGAATCACTTTCCCTAGTCAGGGGACCCACTAGCTGGAAGGGGCAGGGAGGACCAAAATAGCTCATCGGTATAGAACACTGCATGAGCAGCTGATTTTGAGGTGGTAGAAGATAGAGTAATCCAACTGGACCTCAATAAACGGTTTCCTAATGTGCAATAGCCCCTGACCACCTCTGACGCAAAAGTGTAATCTCATACCTTTGCAGAATCAGGCATGCTTTCACCTGTTCAAGCTGAACTGACATAGGTCTTCTTGGCCAGCAGGAGTTCCCCTCTTGCAGCTGTTGAGGCTAGAGAACAGAATGACGTGTATTCATTCTTTATGGTAACTCGTCTAGCCCTCCCACTCCATACCACTTTAAAACTTCCGAAGTTGCAGACGAGTTCCATCATTGTGACCCATGCTATTTTTCTCAATATTGGCTGGCTCGGCATAACAAGGGATGCCTACAGGACAGCATAAATTGTGCCGGCAACCTTCTACAGGGAGTCACTGGCAGATAAAGAGAAACTCATCCCTAACCTGGCTCTTCTCTCTCACTCTCACTCTCCTTTCCCTTCTGTCCCTCTACCTGTCTCTCACTCTCTAAATACTAGTATTTATGTTGTATTCACTTCCCCGTCACAATCTTTCCGACCCTACTTCCTCTCTCCCTTCAATCAGTTCAACCCTCTTTTTTACTTTAGGAAACTCCACATCTTTTTAAAAGGCCCTTCCCATATTCACACTGCTTCTTGATAAGACATTTTTTTCCTTTCTTTGAAGGGTAGTGAAATTGATTTTCTTGAAACATGGTTGGTAAACCATCAATTCATTCCACCTTACTTTATCATTATCCTTACTTATGGAATGCATTTCATCATTAGGACAGCTGCAGTGTTTGCCGGGCAAGGTGGTGTGTGCCTGTTGTCCTAGTTACTTAGGAGGCAGAGGCTTGTGGATTGCTTGAGCTCAGGGGTTCTGGGCTGCACTCAGCTGTGTTGATCAGGTGTCCATGCTGCATTGGGCATCAATATGGTGTTCTAGAGGGAGCTCTAGAATTTCAGGTTGTGTAACGAGAGGTGCACCGACCCAGGCTGGAAACAGAGCAGGCCAAAGCTTCCATGCCCATTGGTAGCAGAACAGCACCTGTGAGCAGTACGTGTAAAACAGCCTGAGCAAAATAGTGAGACCTAGCCTCTCTTTTTTGACTCAAATGTGAAAGTTTTGATTTTTACAAGGTGTAATAAATTATTTTCCCAAAACCAAATCTTTGTTTTCCTTTTGATATTTTTCCAGGAAATATGATGAACATTTGAACTGGGCCACGCATTTCAGCATAGCAGACAATTCTCCAGAATTGAGACATATTGCAACAACAAGCTAGCAGGCGGAGAGGACTGAAAACTCAGTGCAACCTAGAATAAATGGCTGTGTGATTTTCAGCAAGGATGACTCAAATGCATTCTTCCTTTTAGAGCACCTGTAGGATTAAACTGATCTGTCAAGTACAAAAGCATCCTTCATAGAGCAACTTAGAAATGCGCTTGCTGGCCCTTCTGCTGCATTTCTACGTCCAGCTCTAATTCATTTTTTGATTAGCCTTCATTCTTTTCATATGTGAATGAGAAGGAGAAATTACAGGGCCCTTCACTCTTTGAGCGAAACATGAAAAGACTGAAGGCTGTGCAACTCCCAAACGTTGGAGCCTCTGGCCTGTCGACCCTCGAACCTGCTCCTGCTCCAACCCGGCATCTCTTGTGGCCAGCAACCTCACAAACCCTGGAGGACCTGGCTACCTTTTGACTCTAAACCCCTGGGACTCCCATGAGTAGAGGCTCTACTCAAATCTACTTCTAATCCCTGGCAGCAGCCCGGAACCGCGAACCCTTCACACTCTGCACCCACCAAGCCTGGCCTGTGCCAGAGTGAACAAAGACCACAAGGACGACCCCACGGCGACTGTGACCCCGAGTCCGGCACCCAAGGACCTCCCTCGACACTCCTGAAGAAGCCTGCAGCCTCAGAACCAGGTGCCCCCCCAACCGCGATCAACAGAGGGTAAGATTTCCCGACACCAAAAGGTACCCCTGCACCTGGCGCTCCGCGGCCCCCTGTGCCCAATCCCGGGGTACCTACCTATCCTCCAACTACCCAACTTACCTCTCGAAGTGGTGGTGGCACCTGAAGAATCTTCGTCCCCGAGCTTGCAGTCTTTTTCTAAACCAGAGATTTCCCATTCAAATCAATTGAGCGCCCGAATGCTCAAAAGCACCCTGCACCCAGCCGTCCGAGTGGCCCTGGCAGTGCAACCTCTACATCTATCTACTTCCCCACTTGCCCTGGATAAGTGACCAGGAGCCCAGCTCCCACAGCCACGTGGCCTGCTAGTCAGCAGCCACCAACCAAGGCCCCCCTACCTCTCATAGGATAACATTGGGCCTAACTCTCTCTGCACCCGGCCGCCCTTGTGCCGCTGTGGGTGAACCAACTGTACCTACCTGACCCTGGGAGACGCCTCAGACTATGCCCAGAACCTTAACTCTGCCAGTCGAGTACTTACCTTTAAACCGATAACTCAATCTTCTCCATAGGGTAACATTGACTGGTTTTTCCTGAAATTTCTTCCAAGTGTGGACTTTTCAAAACTTAAAATATTCACCAAAAATCAGCCGAGTAACGAAAACGAAAATACTCACCTGCTATTAGGTGAGCTCCCAGTGCTGGATCTTGGTGCCCAGCACTGACTCTGAAAAATACTTACAACTGTACTTACCAGTAACCCAATTTTCTCCCGTAGGAAATCATTGACTGTTTTTCTGTGAAATTTCTTCTAAGTGTCAATTTCTGCAAACTTTAAATATTCTTTAAAAATCGTATAATTTCTGAAAACGTAATTACTTACCTGTTTTGGATAAAGGTCCCAGTACTGAGTCTAGGCACCCAGTACTGGATTACAAAAGTAACGAGAACATACTATACCTGCAACTTGAATTTTCTGCCATAGGGAATCTTAGACTGTTTTCTATGAAATATTTTCTGTCAACTTTTAAAATAGCAAAATATTGTCTAAAAATCATCACAGTAATTAAGTCGACTTTTATCACTTGATTCCAAGTACTGACCCAGGACTGAATCTAGGATCCAGTCCTGGAAATCCAAAAGTAATCCTAAAAGTAATCTGTTGCAAATAACTTGAAACTTCCATTGAGCTCAATGCATTATTGTGTTTAAAATTTTGTTACCTATTAAAACCACTTGTAACTTTCTACAAAAGTCAATTGCATATTGCAAAACTATTTATATAAAGCATCTCATTCTGAGAAAGTATATTTTAATACCTATTGTTGGTTCTAAAATAAAACAAGCATATATTTTTTGTAGATAAACCATTCGCCTAGAGTTCAGTTATTGAGTGTGTGAGACCATTTGCTGACTGAGTGTGTGCAACAAATGCTTTACACTGTCCTCTGATACTGCCTTACTGCTCGACCAAGCTACCACTTTAGAGAGTAAGGTTATATCTAACTTTAGCCTCTGCCAAACCTCTGGGGACTGTGGACTCTGTACACCCTGTACCTATTTGGGAACAGTATATACAGAGCCACTTTCTCACACTGCAGTTCTCCAATATAGGTCTGTCAAGATCATTACTCAATCTACCTTGATTTGGCACAGTATAAAATAGGTCAAGAAGTCTCCTATGAAAAGATATGCAAATCTGTTCGAATCACTTTCCCTAGTCAGGGGACCCACTAGCTGGAAGGGGCAGGGAGGACCAAAATAGCTCATCGGTATAGAACACTGCATGAGCAGCTGATTTTGAGGTGGTAGAAGATAGAGTAATCCAACAGGACCTCAATAAATGGTTTCCTAATGTTCAATAGCCCCTGACCACCTCTGACGCAAAAGTGTAATCTCATACCTTTGCAGAATCAGGCATGCTTTCACCTGTTCAAGCTGAACTGACATTGGTCTTCTTGGCCAGCAGGAGTTCCTCTCTTGCAGCTGTTGAGGCTAGAGAACAGAATGACGTGTATTCATTCTTTATGGTAACTCTTCTAGCCCTCCCACTCCATACTACTTTAAAACTTCCGATGTTGCAGACGAGTTCCATCATTGTGACCCATGCTATTTTTCTCAATATTGGCTGGCTCTGCATAACAAGGGAAGCCTACAGGACAGCCTAAATTGTGCCGGCAAGCTTCTACAGGGAGTCACTGGCAGATAAAGAGAAACTCAGCCCTAACCTGGCTCTTCTCTCTCACTCTCCTTTCCCTTCTGTCCCTCTACCTGTCTCTCACTCTCTAAATACTAGTATTTATGTTGTATTCACTTCCCCGTCACAATCTTTCCGACCCTACTTCCTCTCTCCCTTCAATCAGTTCAACCCTCTTTTTTACTTTAGGAAACTCCACATCTTTTTAAAAGGCCCTTCCCATATTCACACTGCTTCTTGATAAGACATTTTTTTCCTTTCTTTGAAGGGTAGTGAAATTGATTTTCTTGAAACATGGTTGGTAAACCATCAATTCATTCCACCTTACTTTATCATTATCCTTACTTATGGAATGCATTTCATCATTAGGACAGCTGCAGTGTTTGCCGGGCAAGGTGGCGTGTGCCTGTTGTCCTAGTTACTTGGGAGGCAGAGGCTTGTGGATTGCTTGAGTTCAGGGGTTCTGGGCTGCACTCAGCTGTGTTGATCAGGTGTCCATGCTGCATTGGGCATCAATATGGTGTTCTAGAGGGAGCTCTAGAATTTCAGGTTGTGTAACAAGAGGTGCACCGACCCAGGCTGGAAACAGAGCAGGCCAAAGCTTCCATGCCCATTGGTAGCAGGACAGCACCTGTGAGCAGTACGTGTTAAACAGCCTGAGCAAAATAGTGAGACCTAGCCTCTCTTTTTTGACTCAAATGTGAAAGTTTTGATTTTTACAAGGTGTAATAAATTATTTTCCCAAAACCAAATCTTTGTTTTCCTTTTGATATTTTTCCAGGAAATATGATGAACATTTGAACTGGGCCACGCATTTCAGCATAGCAGACAATTCTCCAGAATTGAGACATATTGCAACAACAAGCTAGCAGGCGGAGAGGACTGAAAACTCAGTGCAACCTAGAATAAATGGCTCTGTGATTTTCAGCAAGGATGACTCAAATGCATTCTTCCTTTTAGAGCACCTGTAGGATTAAACTGATCTGTCAAGTACAAAAGCATCCTTCATAGAGCAACTTAGAAATGCGCTTGCTGGCCCTTCTGCTGCATTTCTACGTCCAGCTCTAATTCATTTTTTGATTAGCCCTCATTCTTTTCATATGTGAATGAGAAGGAGAAATTACAGGGCCCTTCACTCTTTGAGCGAAACATGAAAAGACTGAGGGCTGTGCAACTCCCAAACGTTGGAGCCTCTGGCCTGTCGACCCTCGAACCTGCTCCTGCTCCAACCCGGCATCTCTTGTGGCCAGCAACCTCACAAACCCTGGAGGACCTGGCTACCTTTTGACTCTAAACCCCTGGGAATCCCATGAGTAGAGGCTCTACTCAAATCTACTTCTAATCCCTGGCAGCAGCCCGGAACCGCGAACCCTTCACACTCTGCACCCACCAAGCCTGGCCTGTGCCAGAGTGAACAAAGACCACAAGGACGACCCCACGGCGACTGTGACCCCGAGTCCGGCACCCAAGGACCTCCCTCGAAACTCCTGAAGAAGCCTGCAGCCTCAGAACCAGGTGCCCCCCCAACCGCGATCAACAGAGGGTAAGATTTCCCGACACCAAAAGGTACCCCATGCACCCGGCGCTCCGCGGCCCCCTGTGCCCAATCCCGGGGTACCTACCTATCCTCCAACTACCCAACTTACCTCTCGAAGTGGTGGTGGCACCTGAAGAATCTTCGTCCCCGAGCTTGCAGTCTTTTTCTAAACCAGTGATTTCCCATTCAAATCAATTGAGCGCCCGAATGCTCAAAAGCACCCTGCACCCAGCCGTCCGAGTGGCCCTGGCAGTGCAACCTCTACATCTATCTACTTCCCCACTTGCCCTGGATAAGTGACCAGGAGCCCAGCTCCCACAGCCACGTGGCCTGCTAGTCAGCAGCCACCAACCAAGGCCCCCCTACCTCTCATAGGATAACATTGGGCCTAACTCTCTCTGCACCCGGCCGCCCTTGTGCCGCTGTGGGTGAACCAACTGTACCTACCTGACCCTGGGAGACGCCTCAGACTATGCCCAGAACCTTAACTCTGCCAGTCGAGTACTTACCTTTAAACCGATAACTCAATCTTCTCCATAGGGTAACATTGACTGGTTTTTCCTGAAATTTCTTCCAAGTGTGGACTTTTCAAAACTTAAAATATTCACCAAAAATCAGCCGAGTAACGAAAACGAAAATACTCACCTGCTATTAGGTGAGCTCCCAGTGCTGGATCTTGGTGCCCAGCACTGACTCTGAAAAATACTTACAACTGTACTTACCAGTAACCCAATTTTCTCCCGTAGGAAATCATTGACTGTTTTTCTGTGAAATTTCTTCTAAGTGTCAATTTCTGCAAACTTTAAATATTCTTTAAAAATCGTATAATTTCTGAAAACGTAATTACTTACCTGTTTTGGATAAAGGTCCCAGTACTGAGTCTAGGCACCCAGTACTGGATTACAAAAGTAACGAGAACATACTATACCTGCAACTTGAATTTTCTGCCATAGGGAATCTTAGACTGTTTTCTATGAAATATTTTCTGTCAACTTTTAAAATAGCAAAATATTGTCTAAAAATCATCACAGTAATTAAGTCGACTTTTATCACTTGATTCCAAGTACTGACCCAGGACTGAATCTAGGATCCAGTCCTGGAAATCCAAAAGTAATCCTAAAAGTAATCTGTTGCAAATAACTTGAAACTTCCATTGAGCTCAATGCATTATTGTGTTTAAAATTTTGTTACCTATTAAAACCACTTGTAACTTTCTACAAAAGTCAATTGCATATTGCAAAACTATTTATATAAAGCATCTCATTCTGAGAAAGTATATTTTAATACCTATTGTTGGTTCTAAAATAAAACAAGCATATATTTTTTGTAGATAAACCATTCGCCTAGAGTTCAGTTATTGAGTGTGTGAGACCATTTGCTGACTGAGTGTGTGCAACAAATGCTTTACACTGTCCTCTGATACTGCCTTACTGCTCGACCAAGCTACCACTTTAGAGAGTAAGGTTATATCTAACTTTAGCCTCTGCCAAACCTCTGGGGACTGTGGACTCTGTACACCCTGTACCTATTTGGGAACAGTATATACAGAGCCACTTTCTCACACTGCAGTTCTCCAATATAGGTCTGTCAAGATCATTACTCAATCTACCTTGATTTGGCACAGTATAAAATAGGTCAAGAAGTCTCCTATGAAAAGATATGCAAATCTGTTCGAATCACTTTCCCTAGTCAGGGGACCCACTAGCTGGAAGGGGCAGGGAGGACCAAAATAGCTCATCGGTATAGAACACTGCATGAGCAGCTGATTTTGAGGTGGTAGAAGATAGAGTAATCCAACAGGACCTCAATAAATGGTTTCCTAATGTTCAATAGCCCCTGACCACCTCTGACGCAAAAGTGTAATCTCATACCTTTGCAGAATCAGGCATGCTTTCACCTGTTCAAGCTGAACTGACATTGGTCTTCTTGGCCAGCAGGAGTTCCTCTCTTGCAGCTGTTGAGGCTAGAGAACAGAATGACGTGTATTCATTCTTTATGGTAACTCTTCTAGCCCTCCCACTCCATACTACTTTAAAACTTCCGATGTTGCAGACGAGTTCCATCATTGTGACCCATGCTATTTTTCTCAATATTGGCTGGCTCTGCATAACAAGGGAAGCCTACAGGACAGCCTAAATTGTGCCGGCAAGCTTCTACAGGGAGTCACTGGCAGATAAAGAGAAACTCAGCCCTAACCTGGCTCTTCTCTCTCACTCTCCTTTCCCTTCTGTCCCTCTACCTGTCTCTCACTCTCTAAATACTAGTATTTATGTTGTATTCACTTCCCCGTCACAATCTTTCCGACCCTACTTCCTCTCTCCCTTCAATCAGTTCAACCCTCTTTTTTACTTTAGGAAACTCCACATCTTTTTAAAAGGCCCTTCCCATATTCACACTGCTTCTTGATAAGACATTTTTTTCCTTTCTTTGAAGGGTAGTGAAATTGATTTTCTTGAAACATGGTTGGTAAACCATCAATTCATTCCACCTTACTTTATCATTATCCTTACTTATGGAATGCATTTCATCATTAGGACAGCTGCAGTGTTTGCCGGGCAAGGTGGCGTGTGCCTGTTGTCCTAGTTACTTGGGAGGCAGAGGCTTGTGGATTGCTTGAGTTCAGGGGTTCTGGGCTGCACTCAGCTGTGTTGATCAGGTGTCCATGCTGCATTGGGCATCAATATGGTGTTCTAGAGGGAGCTCTAGAATTTCAGGTTGTGTAACAAGAGGTGCACCGACCCAGGCTGGAAACAGAGCAGGCCAAAGCTTCCATGCCCATTGGTAGCAGGACAGCACCTGTGAGCAGTACGTGTTAAACAGCCTGAGCAAAATAGTGAGACCTAGCCTCTCTTTTTTGACTCAAATGTGAAAGTTTTGATTTTTACAAGGTGTAATAAATTATTTTCCCAAAACCAAATCTTTGTTTTCCTTTTGATATTTTTCCAGGAAATATGATGAACATTTGAACTGGGCCACGCATTTCAGCATAGCAGACAATTCTCCAGAATTGAGACATATTGCAACAACAAGCTAGCAGGCGGAGAGGACTGAAAACTCAGTGCAACCTAGAATAAATGGCTCTGTGATTTTCAGCAAGGATGACTCAAATGCATTCTTCCTTTTAGAGCACCTGTAGGATTAAACTGATCTGTCAAGTACAAAAGCATCCTTCATAGAGCAACTTAGAAATGCGCTTGCTGGCCCTTCTGCTGCATTTCTACGTCCAGCTCTAATTCATTTTTTGATTAGCCCTCATTCTTTTCATATGTGAATGAGAAGGAGAAATTACAGGGCCCTTCACTCTTTGAGCGAAACATGAAAAGACTGAGGGCTGTGCAACTCCCAAACGTTGGAGCCTCTGGCCTGTCGACCCTCGAACCTGCTCCTGCTCCAACCCGGCATCTCTTGTGGCCAGCAACCTCACAAACCCTGGAGGACCTGGCTACCTTTTGACTCTAAACCCCTGGGAATCCCATGAGTAGAGGCTCTACTCAAATCTACTTCTAATCCCTGGCAGCAGCCCGGAACCGCGAACCCTTCACACTCTGCACCCACCAAGCCTGGCCTGTGCCAGAGTGAACAAAGACCACAAGGACGACCCCACGGCGACTGTGACCCCGAGTCCGGCACCCAAGGACCTCCCTCGAAACTCCTGAAGAAGCCTGCAGCCTCAGAACCAGGTGCCCCCCCAACCGCGATCAACAGAGGGTAAGATTTCCCGACACCAAAAGGTACCCCATGCACCCGGCGCTCCGCGGCCCCCTGTGCCCAATCCCGGGGTACCTACCTATCCTCCAACTACCCAACTTACCTCTCGAAGTGGTGGTGGCACCTGAAGAATCTTCGTCCCCGAGCTTGCAGTCTTTTTCTAAACCAGTGATTTCCCATTCAAATCCATTGAGCGCCCGAATGCTCAAAAGCACCCTGCACCCAGCCGTCCGAGTGGCCCTGGCAGTGCAACCTCTACATCTATCTACTTCCCCACTTGCCCTGGATAAGTGACCAGGAGCCCAGCTCCCACAGCCACGTGGCCTGCTAGTCAGCAGCCACCAACCAAGGCCCCCCTACCTCTCATAGGATAACATTGGGCCTAACTCTCTCTGCACCCGGCCGCCCTTGTGCCGCTGTGGGTGAACCAACTGTACCTACCTGACCCTGGGAGACGCCTCAGACTATGCCCAGAACCTTAACTCTGCCAGTCGAGTACTTACCTTTAAACCGATAACTCAATCTTCTCCATAGGGTAACATTGACTGGTTTTTCCTGAAATTTCTTCCAAGTGTGGACTTTTCAAAACTTAAAATATTCACCAAAAATCAGCCGAGTAACGAAAACGAAAATACTCACCTGCTATTAGGTGAGCTCCCAGTGCTGGATCTTGGTGCCCAGCACTGACTCTGAAAAATACTTACAACTGTACTTACCAGTAACCCAATTTTCTCCCGTAGGAAATCATTGACTGTTTTTCTGTGAAATTTCTTCTAAGTGTCAATTTTCTGCAAACTTTAAATATTCTTTAAAAATCGTATAATTTCTGAAAACGTAATTACTTACCTGTTTTGGATAAAGGTCCCAGTACTGAGTCTAGGCACCCAGTACTGGATTACAAAAGTAACGAGAACATACTATACCTGCAACTTGAATTTTCTGCCATAGGGAATCTTAGACTGTTTTCTATGAAATATTTTCTGTCAACTTTTAAAATAGCAAAATATTGTCTAAAAATCATCACAGTAATTAAGTCGACTTTTATCACTTGATTCCAAGTACTGACCCAGGACTGAATCTAGGATCCAGTCCTGGAAATCCAAAAGTAATCCTAAAAGTAATCTGTTGCAAATAACTTGAAACTTCCATTGAGCTCAATGCATTATTGTGTTTAAAATTTTGTTGCCTATTGCAACCACTTGTAACTTTCTACAAAAGTCAATTGCATATTGCAAAAGTATTTATATAAAGCATCTCATTCTGAGAAAGTATATTTTAATACCTATTGTTGGTTCTAAAATAAAACAAGCATATATTTTTTGTAGATAAACCATTGGCCTAGAGTTCAGTTATTGAGTGTGTGAGACCATTTGCTGACTGAGTGTGTGCAACAAATGCTTTACACTGTCCTCTGATACTGCCTTACTGCTCGACCAAGCTACCACTTTAGAGAGTAAGGTTATATATAACTTTAGCCTCTGCCAAACCTCTGGGGACTGTGGACTCTGTACACCCTGTACCTATTTGGGAACAGTATATACAGAGCCACTTTCTCACACTGCAGTTCTCCAATATAGGTCTGTCAAGATCATTACTCTACCTTGATTTGGCACAGTATAAAATAAGTCAAGAAGTCTCCTATGAAAAGATCTGTTCGAATCACTTTCCCTAGTCAGGGGACCCACTAGCTGGAAGGGGCAGGGAGGACCAAAATAGCTCAACGGTATAGAACACTGCATGAGGAGCTGATTTTGAGGTGGTAGAAGATAGAGTAATCCAACTGGACCTCAATAAACGGTTTCCTAATGTGCAATAGCCCCTGACCACCTCTGACGCAAAAGTGTAATCTCATACCTTTGCAGAATCAGGCATGCTTTCACCTGTTCAAGCTGAACTGACATTGGTCTTCTTGGCCAGCAGGAGTTCCTCTCTTGCAGCTGTTGAGGCTAGAGAACAGAATGACGTGTATTCATTCTTTATGGTAACTCTTCTAGCCCTCCCACTCCATACCACTTTAAAACTTCCGAAGTTGCAGACGAGTTCCATCATTGTGACCCATGCTATTTTTCTCAATATTGGCTGGCTCGGCATAACAAGGGATGCCTACAGGACAGCCTAAATTGTGCCAGCAAGCTTCTACAGGGAGTCACTGGCAGATAAAGAGAAACTCAGCCCTAACCTGGCTCTTCTCTCTCACTCTCACTCTCCTTTCCCTTCTGTCCCTCTACCTGTCTCTCACTCTCTAAATACTAGTATTTATGTTGTATTCACTTCCCCGTCACAATCTTTCCGACCCTACTTCCTCTCTCCCTTCAATCAGTTCAACCCTCTTTTTTACTTTAGGAAACTCCACATCTTTTTTAAAGGCCCTTCCCATATTCACACTGCTTCTTGATAAGACATTTTTTTTCCTTTCTTTGAAGGATAGTGAAATTGATTTTCTTGAAACATGGTTGGTAAACCATCAATTCATTCCACCTTACTTTATCATTATCCTTACTTATGGAATGCATTTCATCATTAGGACAGCTGCAGTGTTTGCCGGGCAAGGTGGCGTGTGCCTGTTGTCCTAGTTACTTGGGAGGCAGAGGCTTGTGGATTGCTTGAGCTCAGGGGTTCTGGGCTGCACTCAGCTGTGTTGATCAGGTGTCCATGCTGCATTGGGCATCAATATGGTGTTCTAGAGGGAGCTCTAGAATTTCAGGTTGTGTAACGAGAGGTGCACCGACCCAGGCTGGAAACAGAGCAGGCCAAAGCTTCCATGCCCATTGGTAGCAGGACAGCACCTGTGAGCAGTACGTGTTAAACAGCCTGAGCAAAATAGTGAGACCTAGCCTCTCTTTTTTGACTCAAATGTGAAAGTTTTGATTTTTACAAGGTGTAATAAATTATTTTCCCAAAACCAAATCTTTGTTTTCCTTTTGATATTTTTCCAGGAAATATGATGAACATTTGAACTGGGCCACGCATTTCAGCATAGCAGACAATTCTCCAGAATTGAGACATATTGCAACAACAAGCTAGCAGGCGGAGAGGACTGAAAACTTAGTGCAACCTAGAATAAATGGCTGTGTGATTTTCAGCAAGGATGACTCAAATGCATTCTTCCTTTTATAGCACCTGTAGGATTAAACTGATCTGTCAAGTACAAAAGCATCCTTCATAGAGCAACTTAGAAATGCGCTTGCTGGCCCTTCTGCTGCATTTCTACGTCCAGCTCTAATTCATTTTTTGATTAGCCCTCATTCTTTTCATATGTGAATGAGAAGGAGAAATTACAGGGCCCTTCACTCTTTGAGCGAAACATGAAAAGACTGAGGGCTGTGCAACTCCCAAACGTTGGAGCCTCTGGCCTGTCGACCCTCGAACCTGCTCCTGCTCCAACCCGGCATCTCTTGTGGCCAGCAACCTCACAAACCCTGGAGGACCTGGCTACCTTTTGACTCTAAACCCCTGGGACTCCCATGAGTAGAAGCTCTACTCAAATCTACTTCTAATCCCTGGCAGCAGCCCGGAACCGCGAACCCTTCACACTCTGCACCCACCAAGCCTGGCCTGTGCCAGAGTGAACAAAGACCACAAGGACGACCCCACGGCGACTGTGGCCCCGAGTCCGGCACCCAAGGACCTCCCTCGACACTCTTGAAGAAGCCTGCAGCCTCAGAACCAGGTGCCCCCCCAACCGCGATCAACAGAGGGTAAGATTTCCCGACACCAAAAGGTACCCCTGCACCCGGCGCTCCGCGGCCCCCTGTGCCCAATCCCGGGATACCTACCTATCCTCCAACTACCCAACTTACCTCTCGAAGTGGTGGTGGCACCTGAAGAATCTTCGTCCCCGAGCTTGCAGTCTTTTTCTAAACCAGAGATTTCCCATTCAAATCAATTGAGCGCCCGAATGCTCAAAAGCACCCTGCACCCAGCCGTCCGAGTGGCCCTGGCAGTGCAACCTCTACATCTATCTACTTCCCCACTTGCCCTGGATAAGTGACCAGGAGCCCAGCTCCCACAGCCACGTGGCCTGCTAGTCAGCAGCCACCAACCAAGGCCCCCCTACCTCTCATAGGATAACATTGGGCCTAACTCTCTCTGCACCCGGCCGCCCTTGTGCCGCTGAGGGTGAACCAACTGTACCTACCTGACCCTGGGAGACGCCTGAGTCTATGCCCAGAACCTTAACTCTGCCAGTCGAGTACTTACCTTTAAACCGATAACTCAATCTTCTCCACAGGGTAACATGGACTGGTTTTTCCTGAAATTTCTTCCAAGTGTGGACTTTTCAAAACTTAAAATATTCACCAAAAATCAGCCGAGTAACGAAAACGAAAATACTCACCTGCTATTAGGTGAGCTCCCAGTGCTGGATCTTGGTGCCCAGCACTGACTCTGAAAAATACTTACAACTGTACTTACCAGTAACCCAATTTTCTCCCATAGGAAATCATTGACTGTTTTTCTGTGAAATTTCTTCTAAGTGTCAATTTCTGCAAACTTTAAATATTCTTTAAAAATCGTATAATTTCTGAAAACGTAATTACTTACCTGTTTTGGATAAAGGTCCCAGTACTGAGTCTAGGCACCCAGTACTGGATTACAAAAGTAACGAGAACATACTATACCTGCAACTTGAATTTTCTGCCATAGGGAATCTTAGACTGTTTTCTATGAAATATTTTGTCAACTTTTAAAATAGCAAAATATTGTCTAAAAATCATCACAGTAATTAAGTCGACTTTTATCACTTGATTCCAAGTACTGACCCAGGACTGAATCTAGGATCCAGTCCTGGAAATCCAAAAGTAATCCTAAAAGTAATCTGTTGCAAAGAACTTGAAACTTCCATTGAGCTCAATGCATTATTGTGTTTAAAATTTTGTTGCCTATTGCAACCACTTGTAACTTTCTACAAAAGTCAATTGCATATTGCAAAAGTATTTATATAAAGCATCTCATTCTGAGAAAGTATATTTTAATACCTATTGTTGGTTCTAAAATAAAACAAGCATATATTTTTTGTAGATAAACCATTGGCCTAGAGTTCAGTTATTGAGTGTGTGAGACCATTTGCTGACTGAGTGTGTGCAACAAATGCTTTACACTGTCCTCTGATACTGCCTTACTGCTCGACCAAGCTACCACTTTAGAGAGTAAGGTTATATCTAACTTTAGCCTCTGCCAAACCTCTGGGGACTGTGGACTCTGTACACCCTGTACCTATATGGGAACAGTATATACAGAGCCACTTTCTCACACTGCAGTTCTCCAATATAGGTCTGTCAAGATCATTACTCAATCTACCTTGATTTGGCACAGTATAAAATAAGTCAAGAAGTCTCCTATGAAAAGATATGCAAATCTGTTCGAATCACTTTCCCTAGTCAGGGGACCCACTAGCTGGAAGGGGCAGGGAGGACCAAAATAGCTCATCGGTATAGAACACTGCATGAGCAGCTGATTTTGAGGTGGTAGAAGATAGAGTAATCCAACTGGACCTCAATAAACGGTTTCCTAATGTGCAATAGCCCCTGACCACCTCTGACGCAAAAGTGTAATCTCATACCTTTGCAGAATCAGGCATGCTTTCACCTGTTCAAGCTGAACTGACATAGGTCTTCTTGGCCAGCAGGAGTTCCCCTCTTGCAGCTGTTGAGGCTAGAGAACAGAATGACGTGTATTCATTCTTTATGGTAACTCGTCTAGCCCTCCCACTCCATACCACTTTAAAACTTCCGAAGTTGCAGACGAGTTCCATCATTGTGACCCATGCTATTTTTCTCAATATTGGCTGGCTCGGCATAACAAGGGATGCCTACAGGACAGCATAAATTGTGCCGGCAACCTTCTACAGGGAGTCACTGGCAGATAAAGAGAAACTCATCCCTAACCTGGCTCTTCTCTCTCACTCTCACTCTCCTTTCCCTTCTGTCCCTCTACCTGTCTCTCACTCTCTAAATACTAGTATTTATGTTGTATTCACTTCCCCGTCACAATCTTTCCGACCCTACTTCCTCTCTCCCTTCAATCAGTTCAACCCTCTTTTTTACTTTAGGAAACTCCACATCTTTTTAAAAGGCCCTTCCCATATTCACACTGCTTCTTGATAAGACATTTTTTTCCTTTCTTTGAAGGGTAGTGAAATTGATTTTCTTGAAACATGGTTGGTAAACCATCAATTCATTCCACCTTACTTTATCATTATCCTTACTTATGGAATGCATTTCATCATTAGGACAGCTGCAGTGTTTGCCGGGCAAGGTGGTGTGTGCCTGTTGTCCTAGTTACTTAGGAGGCAGAGGCTTGTGGATTGCTTGAGCTCAGGGGTTCTGGGCTGCACTCAGCTGTGTTGATCAGGTGTCCATGCTGCATTGGGCATCAATATGGTGTTCTAGAGGGAGCTCTAGAATTTCAGGTTGTGTAACGAGAGGTGCACCGACCCAGGCTGGAAACAGAGCAGGCCAAAGCTTCCATGCCCATTGGTAGCAGAACAGCACCTGTGAGCAGTACGTGTAAAACAGCCTGAGCAAAATAGTGAGACCTAGCCTCTCTTTTTTGACTCAAATGTGAAAGTTTTGATTTTTACAAGGTGTAATAAATTATTTTCCCAAAACCAAATCTTTGTTTTCCTTTTGATATTTTTCCAGGAAATATGATGAACATTTGAACTGGGCCACGCATTTCAGCATAGCAGACAATTCTCCAGAATTGAGACATATTGCAACAACAAGCTAGCAGGCGGAGAGGACTGAAAACTCAGTGCAACCTAGAATAAATGGCTGTGTGATTTTCAGCAAGGATGACTCAAATGCATTCTTCCTTTTAGAGCACCTGTAGGATTAAACTGATCTGTCAAGTACAAAAGCATCCTTCATAGAGCAACTTAGAAATGCGCTTGCTGGCCCTTCTGCTGCATTTCTACGTCCAGCTCTAATTCATTTTTTGATTAGCCTTCATTCTTTTCATATGTGAATGAGAAGGAGAAATTACAGGGCCCTTCACTCTTTGAGCGAAACATGAAAAGACTGAAGGCTGTGCAACTCCCAAACGTTGGAGCCTCTGGCCTGTCGACCCTCGAACCTGCTCCTGCTCCAACCCGGCATCTCTTGTGGCCAGCAACCTCACAAACCCTGGAGGACCTGGCTACCTTTTGACTCTAAACCCCTGGGACTCCCATGAGTAGAGGCTCTACTCAAATCTACTTCTAATCCCTGGCAGCAGCCCGGAACCGCGAACCCTTCACACTCTGCACCCACCAAGCCTGGCCTGTGCCAGAGTGAACAAAGACCACAAGGACGACCCCACGGCGACTGTGACCCCGAGTCCGGCACCCAAGGACCTCCCTCGACACTCCTGAAGAAGCCTGCAGCCTCAGAACCAGGTGCCCCCCCAACCGCGATCAACAGAGGGTAAGATTTCCCGACACCAAAAGGTACCCCTGCACCTGGCGCTCCGCGGCCCCCTGTGCCCAATCCCGGGGTACCTACCTATCCTCCAACTACCCAACTTACCTCTCGAAGTGGTGGTGGCACCTGAAGAATCTTCGTCCCCGAGCTTGCAGTCTTTTTCTAAACCAGAGATTTCCCATTCAAATCAATTGAGCGCCCGAATGCTCAAAAGCACCCTGCACCCAGCCGTCCGAGTGGCCCTGGCAGTGCAACCTCTACATCTATCTACTTCCCCACTTGCCCTGGATAAGTGACCAGGAGCCCAGCTCCCACAGCCACGTGGCCTGCTAGTCAGCAGCCACCAACCAAGGCCCCCCTACCTCTCATAGGATAACATTGGGCCTAACTCTCTCTGCACCCGGCCGCCCTTGTGCCGCTGTGGGTGAACCAACTGTACCTACCTGACCCTGGGAGACGCCTCAGACTATGCCCAGAACCTTAACTCTGCCAGTCGAGTACTTACCTTTAAACCGATAACTCAATCTTCTCCATAGGGTAACATTGACTGGTTTTTCCTGAAATTTCTTCCAAGTGTGGACTTTTCAAAACTTAAAATATTCACCAAAAATCAGCCGAGTAACGAAAACGAAAATACTCACCTGCTATTAGGTGAGCTCCCAGTGCTGGATCTTGGTGCCCAGCACTGACTCTGAAAAATACTTACAACTGTACTTACCAGTAACCCAATTTTCTCCCGTAGGAAATCATTGACTGTTTTTCTGTGAAATTTCTTCTAAGTGTCAATTTCTGCAAACTTTAAATATTCTTTAAAAATCGTATAATTTCTGAAAACGTAATTACTTACCTGTTTTGGATAAAGGTCCCAGTACTGAGTCTAGGCACCCAGTACTGGATTACAAAAGTAACGAGAACATACTATACCTGCAACTTGAATTTTCTGCCATAGGGAATCTTAGACTGTTTTCTATGAAATATTTTCTGTCAACTTTTAAAATAGCAAAATATTGTCTAAAAATCATCACAGTAATTAAGTCGACTTTTATCACTTGATTCCAAGTACTGACCCAGGACTGAATCTAGGATCCAGTCCTGGAAATCCAAAAGTAATCCTAAAAGTAATCTGTTGCAAATAACTTGAAACTTCCATTGAGCTCAATGCATTATTGTGTTTAAAATTTTGTTACCTATTAAAACCACTTGTAACTTTCTACAAAAGTCAATTGCATATTGCAAAACTATTTATATAAAGCATCTCATTCTGAGAAAGTATATTTTAATACCTATTGTTGGTTCTAAAATAAAACAAGCATATATTTTTTGTAGATAAACCATTCGCCTAGAGTTCAGTTATTGAGTGTGTGAGACCATTTGCTGACTGAGTGTGTGCAACAAATGCTTTACACTGTCCTCTGATACTGCCTTACTGCTCGACCAAGCTACCACTTTAGAGAGTAAGGTTATATCTAACTTTAGCCTCTGCCAAACCTCTGGGGACTGTGGACTCTGTACACCCTGTACCTATTTGGGAACAGTATATACAGAGCCACTTTCTCACACTGCAGTTCTCCAATATAGGTCTGTCAAGATCATTACTCAATCTACCTTGATTTGGCACAGTATAAAATAGGTCAAGAAGTCTCCTATGAAAAGATATGCAAATCTGTTCGAATCACTTTCCCTAGTCAGGGGACCCACTAGCTGGAAGGGGCAGGGAGGACCAAAATAGCTCATCGGTATAGAACACTGCATGAGCAGCTGATTTTGAGGTGGTAGAAGATAGAGTAATCCAACAGGACCTCAATAAATGGTTTCCTAATGTTCAATAGCCCCTGACCACCTCTGACGCAAAAGTGTAATCTCATACCTTTGCAGAATCAGGCATGCTTTCACCTGTTCAAGCTGAACTGACATTGGTCTTCTTGGCCAGCAGGAGTTCCTCTCTTGCAGCTGTTGAGGCTAGAGAACAGAATGACGTGTATTCATTCTTTATGGTAACTCTTCTAGCCCTCCCACTCCATACTACTTTAAAACTTCCGATGTTGCAGACGAGTTCCATCATTGTGACCCATGCTATTTTTCTCAATATTGGCTGGCTCTGCATAACAAGGGAAGCCTACAGGACAGCCTAAATTGTGCCGGCAAGCTTCTACAGGGAGTCACTGGCAGATAAAGAGAAACTCAGCCCTAACCTGGCTCTTCTCTCTCACTCTCCTTTCCCTTCTGTCCCTCTACCTGTCTCTCACTCTCTAAATACTAGTATTTATGTTGTATTCACTTCCCCGTCACAATCTTTCCGACCCTACTTCCTCTCTCCCTTCAATCAGTTCAACCCTCTTTTTTACTTTAGGAAACTCCACATCTTTTTAAAAGGCCCTTCCCATATTCACACTGCTTCTTGATAAGACATTTTTTTCCTTTCTTTGAAGGGTAGTGAAATTGATTTTCTTGAAACATGGTTGGTAAACCATCAATTCATTCCACCTTACTTTATCATTATCCTTACTTATGGAATGCATTTCATCATTAGGACAGCTGCAGTGTTTGCCGGGCAAGGTGGCGTGTGCCTGTTGTCCTAGTTACTTGGGAGGCAGAGGCTTGTGGATTGCTTGAGTTCAGGGGTTCTGGGCTGCACTCAGCTGTGTTGATCAGGTGTCCATGCTGCATTGGGCATCAATATGGTGTTCTAGAGGGAGCTCTAGAATTTCAGGTTGTGTAACAAGAGGTGCACCGACCCAGGCTGGAAACAGAGCAGGCCAAAGCTTCCATGCCCATTGGTAGCAGGACAGCACCTGTGAGCAGTACGTGTTAAACAGCCTGAGCAAAATAGTGAGACCTAGCCTCTCTTTTTTGACTCAAATGTGAAAGTTTTGATTTTTACAAGGTGTAATAAATTATTTTCCCAAAACCAAATCTTTGTTTTCCTTTTGATATTTTTCCAGGAAATATGATGAACATTTGAACTGGGCCACGCATTTCAGCATAGCAGACAATTCTCCAGAATTGAGACATATTGCAACAACAAGCTAGCAGGCGGAGAGGACTGAAAACTCAGTGCAACCTAGAATAAATGGCTCTGTGATTTTCAGCAAGGATGACTCAAATGCATTCTTCCTTTTAGAGCACCTGTAGGATTAAACTGATCTGTCAAGTACAAAAGCATCCTTCATAGAGCAACTTAGAAATGCGCTTGCTGGCCCTTCTGCTGCATTTCTACGTCCAGCTCTAATTCATTTTTTGATTAGCCCTCATTCTTTTCATATGTGAATGAGAAGGAGAAATTACAGGGCCCTTCACTCTTTGAGCGAAACATGAAAAGACTGAGGGCTGTGCAACTCCCAAACGTTGGAGCCTCTGGCCTGTCGACCCTCGAACCTGCTCCTGCTCCAACCCGGCATCTCTTGTGGCCAGCAACCTCACAAACCCTGGAGGACCTGGCTACCTTTTGACTCTAAACCCCTGGGAATCCCATGAGTAGAGGCTCTACTCAAATCTACTTCTAATCCCTGGCAGCAGCCCGGAACCGCGAACCCTTCACACTCTGCACCCACCAAGCCTGGCCTGTGCCAGAGTGAACAAAGACCACAAGGACGACCCCACGGCGACTGTGACCCCGAGTCCGGCACCCAAGGACCTCCCTCGAAACTCCTGAAGAAGCCTGCAGCCTCAGAACCAGGTGCCCCCCCAACCGCGATCAACAGAGGGTAAGATTTCCCGACACCAAAAGGTACCCCATGCACCCGGCGCTCCGCGGCCCCCTGTGCCCAATCCCGGGGTACCTACCTATCCTCCAACTACCCAACTTACCTCTCGAAGTGGTGGTGGCACCTGAAGAATCTTCGTCCCCGAGCTTGCAGTCTTTTTCTAAACCAGTGATTTCCCATTCAAATCAATTGAGCGCCCGAATGCTCAAAAGCACCCTGCACCCAGCCGTCCGAGTGGCCCTGGCAGTGCAACCTCTACATCTATCTACTTCCCCACTTGCCCTGGATAAGTGACCAGGAGCCCAGCTCCCACAGCCACGTGGCCTGCTAGTCAGCAGCCACCAACCAAGGCCCCCCTACCTCTCATAGGATAACATTGGGCCTAACTCTCTCTGCACCCGGCCGCCCTTGTGCCGCTGTGGGTGAACCAACTGTACCTACCTGACCCTGGGAGACGCCTCAGACTATGCCCAGAACCTTAACTCTGCCAGTCGAGTACTTACCTTTAAACCGATAACTCAATCTTCTCCATAGGGTAACATTGACTGGTTTTTCCTGAAATTTCTTCCAAGTGTGGACTTTTCAAAACTTAAAATATTCACCAAAAATCAGCCGAGTAACGAAAACGAAAATACTCACCTGCTATTAGGTGAGCTCCCAGTGCTGGATCTTGGTGCCCAGCACTGACTCTGAAAAATACTTACAACTGTACTTACCAGTAACCCAATTTTCTCCCGTAGGAAATCATTGACTCTTTTTCTGTGAAATTTCTTCTAAGTGTCAATTTCTGCAAACTTTAAATATTCTTTAAAAATCGTATAATTTCTGAAAACGTAATTACTTACCTGTTTTGGATAAAGGTCCCAGTACTGAGTCTAGGCACCCAGTACTGGATTACAAAAGTAACGAGAACATACTATACCTGCAACTTGAATTTTCTGCCATAGGGAATCTTAGACTGTTTTCTATGAAATATTTTCTGTCAACTTTTAAAATAGCAAAATATTGTCTAAAAATCATCACAGTAATTAAGTCGACTTTTATCACTTGATTCCAAGTACTGACCCAGGACTGAATCTAGGATCCAGTCCTGGAAATCCAAAAGTAATCCTAAAAGTAATCTGTTGCAAATAACTTGAAACTTCCATTGAGCTCAATGCATTATTGTGTTTAAAATTTTGTTACCTATTAAAACCACTTGTAACTTTCTACAAAAGTCAATTGCATATTGCAAAACTATTTATATAAAGCATCTCATTCTGAGAAAGTATATTTTAATACCTATTGTTGGTTCTAAAATAAAACAAGCATATATTTTTTGTAGATAAACCATTCGCCTAGAGTTCAGTTATTGAGTGTGTGAGACCATTTGCTGACTGAGTGTGTGCAACAAATGCTTTACACTGTCCTCTGATACTGCCTTACTGCTCGACCAAGCTACCACTTTAGAGAGTAAGGTTATATCTAACTTTAGCCTCTGCCAAACCTCTGGGGACTGTGGACTCTGTACACCCTGTACCTATTTGGGAACAGTATATACAGAGCCACTTTCTCACACTGCAGTTCTCCAATATAGGTCTGTCAAGATCATTACTCAATCTACCTTGATTTGGCACAGTATAAAATAGGTCAAGAAGTCTCCTATGAAAAGATATGCAAATCTGTTCGAATCACTTTCCCTAGTCAGGGGACCCACTAGCTGGAAGGGGCAGGGAGGACCAAAATAGCTCATCGGTATAGAACACTGCATGAGCAGCTGATTTTGAGGTGGTAGAAGATAGAGTAATCCAACAGGACCTCAATAAATGGTTTCCTAATGTTCAATAGCCCCTGACCACCTCTGACGCAAAAGTGTAATCTCATACCTTTGCAGAATCAGGCATGCTTTCACCTGTTCAAGCTGAACTGACATTGGTCTTCTTGGCCAGCAGGAGTTCCTCTCTTGCAGCTGTTGAGGCTAGAGAACAGAATGACGTGTATTCATTCTTTATGGTAACTCTTCTAGCCCTCCCACTCCATACTACTTTAAAACTTCCGATGTTGCAGACGAGTTCCATCATTGTGACCCATGCTATTTTTCTCAATATTGGCTGGCTCTGCATAACAAGGGAAGCCTACAGGACAGCCTAAATTGTGCCGGCAAGCTTCTACAGGGAGTCACTGGCAGATAAAGAGAAACTCAGCCCTAACCTGGCTCTTCTCTCTCACTCTCCTTTCCCTTCTGTCCCTCTACCTGTCTCTCACTCTCTAAATACTAGTATTTATGTTGTATTCACTTCCCCGTCACAATCTTTCCGACCCTACTTCCTCTCTCCCTTCAATCAGTTCAACCCTCTTTTTTACTTTAGGAAACTCCACATCTTTTTAAAAGGCCCTTCCCATATTCACACTGCTTCTTGATAAGACATTTTTTTCCTTTCTTTGAAGGGTAGTGAAATTGATTTTCTTGAAACATGGTTGGTAAACCATCAATTCATTCCACCTTACTTTATCATTATCCTTACTTATGGAATGCATTTCATCATTAGGACAGCTGCAGTGTTTGCCGGGCAAGGTGGCGTGTGCCTGTTGTCCTAGTTACTTGGGAGGCAGAGGCTTGTGGATTGCTTGAGTTCAGGGGTTCTGGGCTGCACTCAGCTGTGTTGATCAGGTGTCCATGCTGCATTGGGCATCAATATGGTGTTCTAGAGGGAGCTCTAGAATTTCAGGTTGTGTAACAAGAGGTGCACCGACCCAGGCTGGAAACAGAGCAGGCCAAAGCTTCCATGCCCATTGGTAGCAGGACAGCACCTGTGAGCAGTACGTGTTAAACAGCCTGAGCAAAATAGTGAGACCTAGCCTCTCTTTTTTGACTCAAATGTGAAAGTTTTGATTTTTACAAGGTGTAATAAATTATTTTCCCAAAACCAAATCTTTGTTTTCCTTTTGATATTTTTCCAGGAAATATGATGAACATTTGAACTGGGCCACGCATTTCAGCATAGCAGACAATTCTCCAGAATTGAGACATATTGCAACAACAAGCTAGCAGGCGGAGAGGACTGAAAACTCAGTGCAACCTAGAATAAATGGCTCTGTGATTTTCAGCAAGGATGACTCAAATGCATTCTTCCTTTTAGAGCACCTGTAGGATTAAACTGATCTGTCAAGTACAAAAGCATCCTTCATAGAGCAACTTAGAAATGCGCTTGCTGGCCCTTCTGCTGCATTTCTACGTCCAGCTCTAATTCATTTTTTGATTAGCCCTCATTCTTTTCATATGTGAATGAGAAGGAGAAATTACAGGGCCCTTCACTCTTTGAGCGAAACATGAAAAGACTGAGGGCTGTGCAACTCCCAAACGTTGGAGCCTCTGGCCTGTCGACCCTCGAACCTGCTCCTGCTCCAACCCGGCATCTCTTGTGGCCAGCAACCTCACAAACCCTGGAGGACCTGGCTACCTTTTGACTCTAAACCCCTGGGAATCCCATGAGTAGAGGCTCTACTCAAATCTACTTCTAATCCCTGGCAGCAGCCCGGAACCGCGAACCCTTCACACTCTGCACCCACCAAGCCTGGCCTGTGCCAGAGTGAACAAAGACCACAAGGACGACCCCACGGCGACTGTGACCCCGAGTCCGGCACCCAAGGACCTCCCTCGAAACTCCTGAAGAAGCCTGCAGCCTCAGAACCAGGTGCCCCCCCAACCGCGATCAACAGAGGGTAAGATTTCCCGACACCAAAAGGTACCCCATGCACCCGGCGCTCCGCGGCCCCCTGTGCCCAATCCCGGGGTACCTACCTATCCTCCAACTACCCAACTTACCTCTCGAAGTGGTGGTGGCACCTGAAGAATCTTCGTCCCCGAGCTTGCAGTCTTTTTCTAAACCAGTGATTTCCCATTCAAATCAATTGAGCGCCCGAATGCTCAAAAGCACCCTGCACCCAGCCGTCCGAGTGGCCCTGGCAGTGCAACCTCTACATCTATCTACTTCCCCACTTGCCCTGGATAAGTGACCAGGAGCCCAGCTCCCACAGCCACGTGGCCTGCTAGTCAGCAGCCACCAACCAAGGCCCCCCTACCTCTCATAGGATAACATTGGGCCTAACTCTCTCTGCACCCGGCCGCCCTTGTGCCGCTGAGGGTGAACCAACTGTACCTACCTGACCCTGGGAGACGCCTGAGTCTATGCCCAGAACCTTAACTCTGCCAGTCGAGTACTTACCTTTAAACCGATAACTCAATCTTCTCCATAGGGTAACATTGACTGGTTTTTCCTGAAATTTCTTCCAAGTGTGGACTTTTCAAAACTTAAAATATTCACGAAAAATCAGCCGAGTAACGAAAACGAAAATACTCACCTGCTATTAGGTGAGCTCCCAGTGCTGGATCTTGGTGCCCAGCACTGACTCTGAAAAATACTTACAACTGTACTTACCAGTAACCCAATTTTCTCCCGTAGGAAATCATTGACTGTTTTTCTGTGAAATTTCTTCTAAGTGTCAATTTTCTGCAAACTTTAAATATTCTTTAAAAATCGTATAATTTCTGAAAACGTAATTACTTACCTGTTTTGGATAAAGGTCCCAGTACTGAGTCTAGGCACCCAGTACTGGATTACAAAAGTAACGAGAACATACTATACCTGCAACTTGAATTTTCTGCCATAGGGAATCTTAGACTGTTTTCTATGAAATATTTTCTGTCAACTTTTAAAATAGCAAAATATTGTCTAAAAATCATCACAGTAATTAAGTCGACTTTTATCACTTGATTCCAAGTACTGACCCAGGACTGAATCTAGGATCCAGTCCTGGAAATCCAAAAGTAATCCTAAAAGTAATCTGTTGCAAATAACTTGAAACTTCCATTGAGCTCAATGCATTATTGTGTTTAAAATTTTGTTGCCTATTGCAACCACTTGTAACTTTCTACAAAAGTCAATTGCATATTGCAAAAGTATTTATATAAAGCATCTCATTCTGAGAAAGTATATTTTAATACCTATTGTTGGTTCTAAAATAAAACAAGCATATATTTTTTGTAGATAAACCATTGGCCTAGAGTTCAGTTATTGAGTGTGTGAGACCATTTGCTGACTGAGTGTGTGCAACAAATGCTTTACACTGTCCTCTGATACTGCCTTACTGCTCGACCAAGCTACCACTTTAGAGAGTAAGGTTATATATAACTTTAGCCTCTGCCAAACCTCTGGGGACTGTGGACTCTGTACACCCTGTACCTATTTGGGAACAGTATATACAGAGCCACTTTCTCACACTGCAGTTCTCCAATATAGGTCTGTCAAGATCATTACTCTACCTTGATTTGGCACAGTATAAAATAAGTCAAGAAGTCTCCTATGAAAAGATCTGTTCGAATCACTTTCCCTAGTCAGGGGACCCACTAGCTGGAAGGGGCAGGGAGGACCAAAATAGCTCAACGGTATAGAACACTGCATGAGGAGCTGATTTTGAGGTGGTAGAAGATAGAGTAATCCAACTGGACCTCAATAAACGGTTTCCTAATGTGCAATAGCCCCTGACCACCTCTGACGCAAAAGTGTAATCTCATACCTTTGCAGAATCAGGCATGCTTTCACCTGTTCAAGCTGAACTGACATAGGTCTTCTTGGCCAGCAGGAGTTCCCCTCTTGCAGCTGTTGAGGCTAGAGAACAGAATGACGTGTATTCATTCTTTATGGTAACTCGTCTAGCCCTCCCACTCCATACCACTTTAAAACTTCCGAAGTTGCAGACGAGTTCCATCATTGTGACCCATGCTATTTTTCTCAATATTGGCTGGCTCGGCATAACAAGGGATGCCTACAGGACAGCATAAATTGTGCCGGCAAGCTTCTACAGGGAGTCACTGGCAGATAAAGAGAAACTCATCCCTAACCTGGCTCTTCTCTCTCACTCTCACTCTCCTTTCCCTTCTGTCCCTCTACCTGTCTCTCACTCTCTAAATACTAGTATTTATGTTGTATTCACTTCCCCGTCACAATCTTTCCGACCCTACTTCCTCTCTCCCTTCAATCAGTTCAACCCTCTTTTTTACTTTAGGAAACTCCACATCTTTTTAAAAGGCCCTTCCCATATTCACACTGCTTCTTGATAAGACATTTTTTTCCTTTCTTTGAAGGGTAGTGAAATTGATTTTCTTGAAACATGGTTGGTAAACCATCAATTCATTCCACCTTACTTTATCATTATCCTTACTTATGGAATGCATTTCATCATTAGGACAGCTGCAGTGTTTGCCGGGCAAGGTGGTGTGTGCCTGTTGTCCTAGTTACTTAGGAGGCAGAGGCTTGTGGATTGCTTGAGCTCAGGGGTTCTGGGCTGCACTCAGCTGTGTTGATCAGGTGTCCATGCTGCATTGGGCATCAATATGGTGTTCTAGAGGGAGCTCTAGAATTTCAGGTTGTGTAACGAGAGGTGCACCGACCCAGGCTGGAAACAGAGCAGGCCAAAGCTTCCATGCCCATTGGTAGCAGAACAGCACCTGTGAGCAGTACGTGTAAAACAGCCTGAGCAAAATAGTGAGACCTAGCCTCTCTTTTTTGACTCAAATGTGAAAGTTTTGATTTTTACAAGGTGTAATAAATTATTTTCCCAAAACCAAATCTTTGTTTTCCTTTTGATATTTTTCCAGGAAATATGATGAACATTTGAACTGGGCCACGCATTTCAGCATAGCAGACAATTCTCCAGAATTGAGACATATTGCAACAACAAGCTAGCAGGCGGAGAGGACTGAAAACTCAGTGCAACCTAGAATAAATGGCTGTGTGATTTTCAGCAAGGATGACTCAAATGCATTCTTCCTTTTAGAGCACCTGTAGGATTAAACTGATCTGTCAAGTACAAAAGCATCCTTCATAGAGCAACTTAGAAATGCGCTTGCTGGCCCTTCTGCTGCATTTCTACGTCCAGCTCTAATTCATTTTTTGATTAGCCTTCATTCTTTTCATATGTGAATGAGAAGGAGAAATTACAGGGCCCTTCACTCTTTGAGCGAAACATGAAAAGACTGAAGGCTGTGCAACTCCCAAACGTTGGAGCCTCTGGCCTGTCGACCCTCGAACCTGCTCCTGCTCCAACCCGGCATCTCTTGTGGCCAGCAACCTCACAAACCCTGGAGGACCTGGCTACCTTTTGACTCTAAACCCCTGGGACTCCCATGAGTAGAGGCTCTACTCAAATCTACTTCTAATCCCTGGCAGCAGCCCGGAACCGCGAACCCTTCACACTCTGCACCCACCAAGCCTGGCCTGTGCCAGAGTGAACAAAGACCACAAGGACGACCCCACGGCGACTGTGACCCCGAGTCCGGCACCCAAGGACCTCCCTCGACACTCCTGAAGAAGCCTGCAGCCTCAGAACCAGGTGCCCCCCCAACCGCGATCAACAGAGGGTAAGATTTCCCGACACCAAAAGGTACCCCATGCACCCGGCGCTCCGCGGCCCCCTGTGCCCAATCCCGGGGTACCTACCTATCCTCCAACTACCCAACTTACCTCTCGAAGTGGTGGTGGCACCTGAAGAATCTTCGTCCCCGAGCTTGCAGTCTTTTCCTAAACCAGTGATTTCCCATTCAAATCAATTGAGCGCTCGAATGCTCAAAAGCACCCTGCACCCAGCCGTCCGAGTGGCCCTGGCAGTGCAACCTCTACATCTATGTACTTCCCCACTTGCCCTGGATAAGTGACCAGGAGCCCAGCTCCCACAGCCACGTGGCCTGCTAGTCAGCAGCCACCAACCAAGGCCCCCCTACCTCTCATAGGATAACATTGGGCCTAACTCTCTCTGCACCCGGCCGCCCTTGTGCCGCTGAGGGTGAATCAACTGTACCTACCTGACCCTGGGAGACGCCTGAGTCTATGCCCAGAACCTTAACTCTGCCAGTCGAGTACTTACCTTTAAACCGATAACTCAATCTTCTCCATAGGGTAACATTGACTGGTTTTTCCTGAAATTTCTTCCAAGTGTGGACTTTTCAAAACTTAAAATATTCACCAAAAATCAGCCGAGTAACGAAAACGAAAATACTCACCTGCTATTAGGTGAGCTCCCAGTGCTGGATCTTGGTGCCCAGCACTGACTCTGAAAAATACTTACAACTGTACTTACCAGTAACCCAATTTTCTCCCGTAAGAAATCATTGACTGTTTTTCTGTGAAATTTCTTCTAAGTGTCAATTTTCTGCAAACTTTAAATATTCTTTAAAAATCGTATAATTTCTGAAAACGTAATTACTTACCTGTTTTAGATAAAGGTCCCAGTACTGAGTCTAGGCACCCAGTACTGGATTACAAAAGTAACGAGAACATACTATACCTGCAACTTGAATTTTCTGCCATAGGGAATCTTAGACTGTTTTCTATGAAATATTTTCTGTCAACTTTTAAAATAGCAAAATATTGTCTAAAAATCATCACAGTAATTAAGTCGACTTTTATCACTTGATTCCAAGTACTGACCCAGGACTGAATCTAGGATCCAGTCCTGGAAATCCAAAAGTAATCCTAAAAGTAATCTGTTGCAAATAACTTGAAACTTCCATTGAGCTCAATGCATTATTGTGTTTAAAATGTTGTTGCCTATTGCAACCACTTGTAACTTTCTACAAAAGTCAATTGCATATTGCAAAAGTATTTATATAAAGCATCTCATTCTGAGAAAGTATATTTTAATACCTATTGTTGGTTCTAAAATAAAACAAGCATATATTTTTTGTAGATAAACCATTGGCCTAGAGTTCAGTTATTGAGTGTGTGAGACCATTTGCTGACTGAGTGTGTGCAACAAATGCTTTACACTGTCCTCTGATACTGCCTTACTGCTCGACCAAGCTATCACTTTAGAGAGTAAGGTTATATCTAACTTTAGCCTCTGCCAAACCTCTGGGGACTGTGGACTCTGTACACCCTGTACCTATTTGGGAACAGTATATACAGAGCCACTTTCTCACACTGCAGTTCTCCAATATAGGTCTGTCAAGATCATTACTCTACCTTGATTTGGCACAGTATAAAATAAGTCAAGAAGTCTCCTATGAAAAGATCTGTTCGAATCACTTTCCCTAGTCAGGGGACCCACTAGCTGGAAGGGGCAGGGAGGACCAAAATAGCTCAACGGTATAGAACACTGCATGAGGGGCTGATTTTGAGGTGGTAGAAGATAGAGTAATCCAACTGGACCTCAATAAACGGTTTCCTAATGTGCAATAGCCCCTGACCACCTCTGACGCAAAAGTGTAATCTCATACCTTTGCAGAATCAGGCATGCTTTCACCTGTTCAAGCTGAACTGACATTGGTCTTCTTGGCCAGCAGGAGTTCCTCTCTTGCAGCTGTTGAGGCTAGAGAACAGAATGACGTGTATTCATTCTTTATGGTAACTCTTCTAGCCCTCCCACTCCATATCACTTTAAAACTTCCGAAGTTGCAGACGAGTTCCATCATTGTGACCCATGCTATTTTTCTCAATATTGGCTGGCTCGGTATAACAAGGGATGCCTACAGGACAGCCTAAATTGTGCGAGCAAGCTTCTACAGGGAGTCACTGGCAGATAAAGAGAAACTCAGCCCTAACCTGGCTCTTCTCTCTCACTCTCACTCTCCTTTCCCTTCTGTCCCTCTACCTGTCTCTCACTCTCTAAATACTAGTATTTATGTTATATTCACTTCCCCGTCACAATCTTTCCGACCCTACTTCCTCTCTCCCTTCAATCAGTTCAACCCTCTTTTTTACTTTAGGAAACTCCACATCTTTTTTAAAGGCCCTTCCCATATTCACACTGCTTCTTGATAAGACATTTTTTTCCTTTCTTTGAAGGATAGTGAAATTGATTTTCTTGAAACATGGTTGGTAAACCATCAATTCATTCCACCTTACTTTATCATTATCCTTACTTATGGAATGCATTTCATCATTAGGACAGCTGCAGTGTTTGCCGGGCAAGGTGGCGTGCGCCTGTTGTCCTAGTTACTTGGGAGGCAGAGGCTTGTGTATTGCTTGAGCTCAGGGGTTCTGGGCTGCACTCAGCTGTGTTGATCAGGTGTCCATGCTGCATTGGGCATCAATATGGTGTTCTAGAGGGAGCTCTAGAATTTCAGGTTGTGTAACGAGAGGTGCACCGACCCAGGCTGGAAACAGAGCAGGCCAAAGCTTCCATGCCCATTGGTAGCAGGACAGCACCTGTGAGCAGTACGTGTTAAACAGCCTGAGCAAAATAGTGAGACCTAGCCTCTCTTTTTTGACTCAAATGTGAAAGTTTTGATTTTTACAAGGTGTAATAAATTATTTTCCCAAAACCAAATCTTTGTTTTCCTTTTGATATTTTTCCAGGAAATATGATGAACATTTGAACTGGGCCACGCATTTCAGCATAGCAGACAATTCTCCAGAATTGAGACATATTGCAACAACAAGCTAGCAGGCGGAGAGGACTGAAAACTTAGTGCAACCTAGAATAAATGGCTGTGTGATTTTCAGCAAGGATGACTCAAATGCATTCTTCCTTTTAGAGCACCTGTAGGATTAAACTGATCTGTCAAGTACAAAAGCATCCTTCATAGAGCAACTTAGAAATGCGCTTGCTGGCCCTTCTGCTGCATTTCTACGTCCAGCTCTAATTCATTTTTTGATTAGCCCTCATTCTTTTCATATGTGAATGAGAAGGAGAAATTACAGGGCCCTTCACTCTTTGAGCGAAACATGAAAAGACTGAGGGCTGTGCAAATCCCAAACGTTGGAGCCTCTGGCCTGTCGACCCTCGAACCTGCTCCTGCTCCAACCCGGCATCTCTTGTGGCCAGCAACCTCACAAACCCTGGAGGACCTGGCTACCTTTTGACTCTAAACCCCTGGGACTCCCATGAGTAGAGGCTCTACTCAAATCTACTTCTAATCCCTGGCAGCAGCCCGGAACCGCGAACCCTTCACACTCTGCACCCACCAAGCCTGGCCTGTGCCAGAGTGAACAAAGACCACAAGGACGACCCCACGGCGACTGTGACCCCGAGTCCGGCACCCAAGGACCTCCCTCGACACTCCTGAAGAAGCCTGCAGCCTCAGAACCAGGTGCCCCCCCAACCGCGATCAACAGAGGGTAAGATTTCCCGACACCAAAAGGTACCCCATGCACCCGGCGCTCCGCGGCCCCCTGTGCCCAATCCCGGGGTACCTACCTATCCTCCAACTACCCAACTTACCTCTCGAAGTGGTGGTGGCACCTGAAGAATCTTCGTCCCCGAGCTTGCAGTCTTTTCCTAAACCAGTGATTTCCCATTCAAATCAATTGAGCGCCCGAATGCTCAAAAGCACCCTGCACCCAGCCGTCCGAGTGGCCCTGGCAGTGCAACCTCTACATCTATCTACTTCCCCACTTGCCCTGGATAAGTGACCAGAAGCCCAGCTCCCACAGCCACGTGGCCTGCTAGTCAGCAGCCACCAACCAAGGCCCCCCTACCTCTCATAGGATAACATTGGGCCTAACTCTCTCTGCACCCGGCCGCCCTTGTGCCGCTGAGGGTGAACCAACTGTACCTACCTGACCCTGGGAGACGCCTGAGTCTATGCCCAGAACCTTAACTCTGCCAGTCGAGTACTTACCTTTAAACCGATAACTCAATCTTCTCCATAGGGTAACATTGACTGTTTTTTCCTGAAATTTCTTCCAAGTGTGGACTTTTCAAAACTTAAAATATTCACCAAAAATCAGCCGAGTAACGAAAACGAAAATACTCACCTGCTATTAGGTGAGCTCCCAGTGCTGGATCTTGGTGCCCAGCACTGACTCTGAAAAATACTTACAACTGTACTTACCAGTAACCCAATTTTCTCCCGTAAGAAATCATTGACTGTTTTTCTGTGAAATTTCTTCTAAGTGTCAATTTTCTGCAAACTTTAAATATTCTTTAAAAATCGTATAATTTCTGAAAACGTAATTACTTACCTGTTTTGGATAAAGGTCCCAGTACTGAGTCTAGGCACCCAGTACTGGATTACAAAAGTAACGAGAACATACTATACCTGCAACTTGAATTTTCTGCCATAGGAAATCTTAGACTGTTTTCTATGAAATATTTTCTGTCAACTTTTAAAATAGCAAAATATTGTCTAAAAATCATCACAGTAATTAAGTCGACTTTTATCACTTGATTCCAAGTACTGACCCAGGACTGAATCTAGGATCCAGTCCTGGAAATCCAAAAGTAATCCTAAAAGTAATCTGTTGCAAATAACTTGAAACTTCCATTGAGCTCAATGCATTATTGTGTTTAAAATTTTGTTGCCTATTGCAACCACTTGTAACTTTCTACAAAAGTCAATTGCTTATTGCAAAAGTATTTATATAAAGCATCTCATTCTGAGAAAGTATATTTTAATACCTATTGTTGGTTCTAAAATAAAACAAGCATATATTTTTTGTAGATAAACCATTGGCCTAGAGTTCAGTTATTGAGTGTGTGAGACCATTTGCTGACTGAGTGTGTGCAACAAATGCTTTACACTGTCCTCTGATACTGCCTTACTGCTCGACCAAGCTACCACTTTAGAGAGTAAGGTTATATCTAACTTTAGCCTCTGCCAAACCTCTGGGGACTGTGGACTCTGTACACCCTGTACCTATTTGGGAACAGTATATACAGAGCCACTTTCTCACACTGCAGTTCTCCAATATAGGTCTGTCAAGATCATTACTCTACCTTGATTTGGCACAGTATAAAATAAGTCAAGAAGTCTCCTATGAAAAGATCTGTTCGAATCACTTTCCCTAGTCAGGGGACCCACTAGCTGGAAGGGGCAGGGAGGACCAAAATAGCTCAACGGTATAGAACACTGCATGAGGAGCTGATTTTGAGGTGGTAGAAGATAGAGTAATCCAACTGGACCTCAATAAACGGTTTCCTAATGTGCAATAGCCCCTGACCACCTCTGACGCAAAAGTGTAATCTCATACCTTTGCAGAATCAGGCATGCTTTCACCTGTTCAAGCTGAACTGACATTGGTCTTCTTGGCCAGCAGGAGTTCCTCTCTTGCAGCTGTTGAGGCTAGAGAACAGAATGACGTGTATTCATTCTTTATGGTAACTCTTCTAGCCCTCCCACTCCATACCACTTTAAAACTTCCGAAGTTGCAGACGAGTTCCATCATTGTGACCCATGCTATTTTTCTCAATATTGGCTGGCTCGGTATAACAAGGGATGCCTACAGGACAGCCTAAATTGTGCGAGCAAGCTTCTACAGGGAGTCACTGGCAGATAAAGAGAAACTCAGCCCTAACCTGGCTCTTCTCTCTCACTCTCACTCTCCTTTCCCTTCTGTCCCTCTACCTGTCTCTCACTCTCTAAATATTAGTATTTATGTTGTATTCACTTCCCCGTCACAATCTTTCCGACCCTACTTCCTCTCTCCCTTCAATCAGTTCAACCCTCTTTTTTACTTTAGGAAACTCCACATCTTTTTTAAAGGCCCTTCCCATATTCACACTGCTTCTTGATAAGACATTTTTTTCCTTTCTTTGAAGGATAGTGAAATTGATTTTCTTGAAACATGGTTGGTAAACCATCAATTCATTCCACCTTACTTTATCATTATCCTTACTTATGGAATGCATTTCATCATTAGGACAGCTGCAGTGTTTGCCGGGCAAGGTGGCGTGTGCCTGTTGTCCTAGTTACTTGGGAGGCAGAGGCTTGTGGATTGCTTGAGCTCAGGGGTTCTGGGCTGCACTCAGCTGTGTTGATCAGGTGTCCATGCTGCATTGGGCATCAATATGGTGTTCTAGAGGGAGCTCTAGAATTTCAGGTTGTGTAACGAGAGGTGCACCGACCCAGGCTGGAAACAGAGCAGGCCAAAGCTTCCATGCCCATTGGTAGCAGGACAGCACCTGTGAGCAGTACGTGTTAAACAGCCTGAGCAAAATAGTGAGACCTAGCCTCTCTTTTTTGACTCAAATGTGAAAGTTTTGATTTTTACAAGGTGTAATAAATTATTTTCCCAAAACCAAATCTTTGTTTTCCTTTTGATATTTTTCCAGGAAATATGATGAACATTTGAACTGGGCCACGCATTTCAGCATAGCAGACAATTCTCCAGAATTGAGACATATTGCAACAACAAGCTAGCAGGCGGAGAGGACTGAAAACTTAGTGCAACCTAGAATAAATGGCTGTGTGATTTTCAGCAAGGATGACTCAAATGCATTCTTCCTTTTAGAGCACCTGTAGGATTAAACTGATCTGTCAAGTACAAAAGCATCCTTCATAGAGCAACTTAGAAATGCGCTTGCTGGCCCTTCTGCTGCATTTCTACGTCCAGCTCTAATTCATTTTTTGATTAGCCCTCATTCTTTTCATATGTGAATGAGAAGGAGAAATTACAGGGCCCTTCACTCTTTGAGCGAAACATGAAAAGACTGAGGGCTGTGCAACTCCCAAACGTTGGAGCCTCTGGCCTGTCCACCCTCGAACCTGCTCCTGCTCCAACCCGGCATCTCTTGTGGCCAGCAACCTCACAAACCCTGGAGGACCTGGCTACCTTTTGACTCTAAACCCCTGGGACTCCCATGAGTAGAGGCTCTACTCAAATCTACTTCTAATCCCTGGCAGCAGCCCGGAACCGCGAACCCTTCACACTCTGCACCCACCAAGCCTGGCCTGTGCCAGAGTGAACAAAGACCACAAGGACGACCCCACGGCGACTGTGACCCCGAGTCCGGCACCCAAGGACCTCCCTCGACACTCTTGAAGAAGCCTGCAGCCTCAGAACCAGGTGCCCCCCCAACCGCGATCAACAGAGGGTAAGATTTCCCGACACCAAAAGGTACCCCTGCACCCGGCGCTCCGCGGCCCCCTGTGCCCAATCCCGGGATACCTACCTATCCTCCAACTACCCAACTTACCTCTCGAAGTGGTGGTGGCACCTGAAGAATCTTCGTCCCCGAGCTTGCAGTCTTTTCCTAAACCAGTGATTTCCCATTCAAATCAATTGAGCGCTCGAATGCTCAAAAGCACCCTGCACCCAGCCGTCCGAGTGGCCCTGGCAGTGCAACCTCTACATCTATGTACTTCCCCACTTGCCCTGGATAAGTGACCAGGAGCCCAGCTCCCACAGCCACGTGGCCTGCTAGTCAGCAGCCACCAACCAAGGCCCCCCTACCTCTCATAGGATAACATTGGGCCTAACTCTCTCTGCACCCGGCCGCCCTTGTGCCGCTGAGGGTGAATCAACTGTACCTACCTGACCCTGGGAGACGCCTGAGTCTATGCCCAGAACCTTAACTCTGCCAGTCGAGTACTTACCTTTAAACCGATAACTCAATCTTCTCCATAGGGTAACATTGACTGTTTTTTCCTGAAATTTCTTCCAAGTGTGGACTTTTCAAAACTTAAAATATTCACCAAAAATCAGCCGAGTAACGAAAACGAAAATACTCACCTGCTATTAGGTGAGCTCCCAGTGCTAGATCTTGGTGCCCAGCACTGACTCTGAAAAATACTTACAACTGTACTTACCAGTAACCCAATTTTCTCCCGTAAGAAATCATTGACTGTTTTTCTGTGAAATTTCTTCTAAGTGTCAATTTTCTGCAAACTTTAAATATTCTTTAAAAATCGTATAATTTCTGAAAACGTAATTACTTACCTGTTTTAGATAAAGGTCCCAGTACTGAGTCTAGGCACCCAGTACTGGATTACAAAAGTAACGAGAACATACTATACCTGCAACTTGAATTTTCTGCCATAGGGAATCTTAGACTGTTTTCTATGAAATATTTTCTGTCAACTTTTAAAATAGCAAAATATTGTCTAAAAATCATCACAGTAATTAAGTCGACTTTTATCACTTGATTCCAAGTACTGACCCAGGACTGAATCTAGGATCCAGTCCTGGAAATCCAAAAGTAATCCTAAAAGTAATCTGTTGCAAATAACTTGAAACTTCCATTGAGCTCAATGCATTATTGTGTTTAAAATTTTGTTGCCTATTGCAACCACTTGTAACTTTCTACAAAAGTCAATTGCATATTGCAAAAGTATTTATATAAAGCATCTCATTCTGAGAAAGTATATTTTAATACCTTTTGTTGGTTCTAAAATAAAACAAGCATATATTTTTTGTAGATAAACCATTGGCCTAGAGTTCAGTTATTGAGTGTGTGAGACCATTTGCTGACTGAGTGTGTGCAACAAATGCTTTACACTGTCCTCTGATACTGCCTTACTGCTCGACCAAGCTATCACTTTAGAGAGTAAGGTTATATCTAACTTTAGCCTCTGCCAAACCTCTGGGGACTGTGGACTCTGTACACCCTGTACCTATTTGGGAACAGGTTATACAGAGCCACTTTCTCACACTGCAGTTCTCCAATATAGGTCTGTCAAGATCATTACTCTACCTTGATTTGGCACAGTATAAAATAAGTCAAGAAGTCTCCTATGAAAAGATCTGTTCGAATCACTTTCCCTAGTCAGGGGACCCACTAGCTGGAAGGGGCAGGGAGGACCAAAATAGCTCAACGGTATAGAACACTGCATGAGGAGCTGATTTTGAGGTGGTAGAAGATAGAGTAATCCAACTGGACCTCAATAAACGGTTTCCTAATGTGCAATAGCCCCTGACCACCTCTGACGCAAAAGTGTAATCTCATACCTTTGCAGAATCAGGCATGCTTTCACCTGTTCAAGCTGAACTGACATTGGTCTTCTTGGCCAGCAGGAGTTCCTCTCTTGCAGCTGTTGAGGCTAGAGAACAGAATGACGTGTATTCATTCTTTATGGTAACTCTTCTAGCCCTCCCACTCCATATCACTTTAAAACTTCCGAAGTTGCAGACGAGTTCCATCATTGTGACCCATGCTATTTTTCTCAATATTGGCTGGCTCGGTATAACAAGGGATGCCTACAGGACAGCCTAAATTGTGCGAGCAAGCTTCTACAGGGAGTCACTGGCAGATAAAGAGAAACTCAGCCCTAACCTGGCTCTTCTCTCTCACTCTCACTCTCCTTTCCCTTCTGTCCCTCTACCTGTCTCTCACTCTCTAAATACTAGTATTTATGTTATATTCACTTCCCCGTCACAATCTTTCCGACCCTACTTCCTCTCTCCCTTCAATCAGTTCAACCCTCTTTTTTACTTTAGGAAACTCCACATCTTTTTTAAAGGCCCTTCCCATATTCACACTGCTTCTTGATAAGACATTTTTTTCCTTTCTTTGAAGGATAGTGAAATTGATTTTCTTGAAACATGGTTGGTAAACCATCAATTCATTCCACCTTACTTTATCATTATCCTTACTTATGGAATGCATTTCATCATTAGGACAGCTGCAGTGTTTGCCGGGCAAGGTGGCGTGCGCCTGTTGTCCTAGTTACTTGGGAGGCAGAGGCTTGTGTATTGCTTGAGCTCAGGGGTTCTGGGCTGCACTCAGCTGTGTTGATCAGGTGTCCATGCTGCATTGGGCATCAATATGGTGTTCTAGAGGGAGCTCTAGAATTTCAGGTTGTGTAACGAGAGGTGCACCGACCCAGGCTGGAAACAGAGCAGGCCAAAGCTTCCATGCCCATTGGTAGCAGGACAGCACCTGTGAGCAGTACGTGTTAAACAGCCTGAGCAAAATAGTGAGACCTAGCCTCTCTTTTTTGACTCAAATGTGAAAGTTTTGATTTTTACAAGGTGTAATAAATTATTTTCCCAAAACCAAATCTTTGTTTTCCTTTTGATATTTTTCCAGGAAATATGATGAACATTTGAACTGGGCCACGCATTTCAGCATAGCAGACAATTCTCCAGAATTGAGACATATTGCAACAACAAGCTAGCAGGCGGAGAGGACTGAAAACTTAGTGCAACCTAGAATAAATGGCTGTGTGATTTTCAGCAAGGATGACTCAAATGCATTCTTCCTTTTAGAGCACCTGTAGGATTAAACTGATCTGTCAAGTACAAAAGCATCCTTCATAGAGCAACTTAGAAATGCGCTTGCTGGCCCTTCTGCTGCATTTCTACGTCCAGCTCTAATTCATTTTTTGATTAGCCCTCATTCTTTTCATATGTGAATGAGAAGGAGAAATTACAGGGCCCTTCACTCTTTGAGCGAAACATGAAAAGACTGAGGGCTGTGCAAATCCCAAACGTTGGAGCCTCTGGCCTGTCGACCCTCGAACCTGCTCCTGCTCCAACCCGGCATCTCTTGTGGCCAGCAACCTCACAAACCCTGGAGGACCTGGCTACCTTTTGACTCTAAACCCCTGGGACTCCCATGAGTAGAGGCTCTACTCAAATCTACTTCTAATCCCTGGCAGCAGCCCGGAACCGCGAACCCTTCACACTCTGCACCCACCAAGCCTGGCCTGTGCCAGAGTGAACAAAGACCACAAGGACGACCCCACGGCGACTGTGACCCCGAGTCCGGCACCCAAGGACCTCCCTCGACACTCCTGAAGAAGCCTGCAGCCTCAGAACCAGGTGCCCCCCCAACCGCGATCAACAGAGGGTAAGATTTCCCGACACCAAAAGGTACCCCATGCACCCGGCGCTCCGCGGCCCCCTGTGCCCAATCCCGGGGTACCTACCTATCCTCCAACTACCCAACTTACCTCTCGAAGTGGTGGTGGCACCTGAAGAATCTTCGTCCCCGAGCTTGCAGTCTTTTCCTAAACCAGTGATTTCCCATTCAAATCAATTGAGCGCCCGAATGCTCAAAAGCACCCTGCACCCAGCCGTCCGAGTGGCCCTGGCAGTGCAACCTCTACATCTATCTACTTCCCCACTTGCCCTGGATAAGTGACCAGGAGCCCAGCTCCCACAGCCACGTGGCCTGCTAGTCAGCAGCCACCAACCAAGGCCCCCCTACCTCTCATAGGATAACATTGGGCCTAACTCTCTCTGCACCCGGCCGCCCTTGTGCCGCTGAGGGTGAACCAACTGTACCTACCTGACCCTGGGAGACGCCTGAGTCTATGCCCAGAACCTTAACTCTGCCAGTCGAGTACTTACCTTTAAACCGATAACTCAATCTTCTCCATAGGGTAACATTGACTGTTTTTTCCTGAAATTTCTTCCAAGTGTGGACTTTTCAAAACTTAAAATATTCACCAAAAATCAGCCGAGTAACGAAAACGAAAATACTCACCTGCTATTAGGTGAGCTCCCAGTGCTGGATCTTGGTGGCCAGCACTGACTCTGAAAAATACTTACAACTGTACTTACCAGTAACCCAATTTTCTCCCGTAAGAAATCATTGACTGTTTTTCTGTGAAATTTCTTCTAAGTGTCAATTTTCTGCAAACTTTAAATATTCTTTAAAAATCGTATAATTTCTGAAAACGTAATTACTTACCTGTTTTGGATAAAGGTCCCAGTACTGAGTCTAGGCACCCAGTACTGGATTACAAAAGTAACGAGAACATACTATACCTGCAACTTGAATTTTCTGCCATAGGAAATCTTAGACTGTTTTCTATGAAATATTTTCTGTCAACTTTTAAAATAGCAAAATATTGTCTAAAAATCATCACAGTAATTAAGTCGACTTTTATCACTTGATTCCAAGTACTGACCCAGGACTGAATCTAGGATCCAGTCCTGGAAATCCAAAAGTAATCCTAAAAGTAATCTGTTGCAAATAACTTGAAACTTCCATTGAGCTCAATGCATTATTGTGTTTAAAATTTTGTTGCCTATTGCAACCACTTGTAACTTTCTACAAAAGTCAATTGCTTATTGCAAAAGTATTTATATAAAGCATCTCATTCTGAGAAAGTATATTTTAATACCTATTGTTGGTTCTAAAATAAAACAAGCATATATTTTTTGTAGATAAACCATTGGCCTAGAGTTCAGTTATTGAGTGTGTGAGACCATTTGCTGACTGAGTGTGTGCAACAAATGCTTTACACTGTCCTCTGATACTGCCTTACTGCTCGACCAAGCTACCACTTTAGAGAGTAAGGTTATATCTAACTTTAGCCTCTGCCAAACCTCTGGGGACTGTGGACTCTGTACACCCTGTACCTATTTGGGAACAGTATATACAGAGCCACTTTCTCACACTGCAGTTCTCCAATATAGGTCTGTCAAGATCATTACTCTACCTTGATTTGGCACAGTATAAAATAAGTCAAGAAGTCTCCTATGAAAAGATCTGTTCGAATCACTTTCCCTAGTCAGGGGACCCACTAGCTGGAAGGGGCAGGGAGGACCAAAATAGCTCAACGGTATAGAACACTGCATGAGGAGCTGATTTTGAGGTGGTAGAAGATAGAGTAATCCAACTGGACCTCAATAAACGGTTTCCTAATGTGCAATAGCCCCTGACCACCTCTGACGCAAAAGTGTAATCTCATACCTTTGCAGAATCAGGCATGCTTTCACCTGTTCAAGCTGAACTGACATTGGTCTTCTTGGCCAGCAGGAGTTCCTCTCTTGCAGCTGTTGAGGCTAGAGAACAGAATGACGTGTATTCATTCTTTATGGTAACTCTTCTAGCCCTCCCACTCCATACCACTTTAAAACTTCCGAAGTTGCAGACGAGTTCCATCATTGTGACCCATGCTATTTTTCTCAATATTGGCTGGCTCGGTATAACAAGGGATGCCTACAGGACAGCCTAAATTGTGCGAGCAAGCTTCTACAGGGAGTCACTGGCAGATAAAGAGAAACTCAGCCCTAACCTGGCTCTTCTCTCTCACTCTCACTCTCCTTTCCCTTCTGTCCCTCTACCTGTCTCTCACTCTCTAAATATTAGTATTTATGTTGTATTCACTTCCCCGTCACAATCTTTCCGACCCTACTTCCTCTCTCCCTTCAATCAGTTCAACCCTCTTTTTTACTTTAGGAAACTCCACATCTTTTTTAAAGGCCCTTCCCATATTCACACTGCTTCTTGATAAGACATTTTTTTCCTTTCTTTGAAGGATAGTGAAATTGATTTTCTTGAAACATGGTTGGTAAACCATCAATTCATTCCACCTTACTTTATCATTATCCTTACTTATGGAATGCATTTCATCATTAGGACAGCTGCAGTGTTTGCCGGGCAAGGTGGCGTGTGCCTGTTGTCCTAGTTACTTGGGAGGCAGAGGCTTGTGGATTGCTTGAGCTCAGGGGTTCTGGGCTGCACTCAGCTGTGTTGATCAGGTGTCCATGCTGCATTGGGCATCAATATGGTGTTCTAGAGGGAGCTCTAGAATTTCAGGTTGTGTAACGAGAGGTGCACCGACCCAGGCTGGAAACAGAGCAGGCCAAAGCTTCCATGCCCATTGGAAGCAGGACAGCACCTGTGAGCAGTACGTGTTAAACAGCCTGAGCAAAATAGTGAGACCTAGCCTCTCTTTTTTGACTCAAATGTGAAAGTTTTGATTTTTACAAGGTGTAATAAATTATTTTCCCAAAACCAAATCTTTGTTTTCCTTTTGATATTTTTCCAGGAAATATGATGAACATTTGAACTGGGCCACGCATTTCAGCATAGCAGACAATTCTCCAGAATTGAGACATATTGCAACAACAAGCTAGCAGGCGGAGAGGACTGAAAACTTAGTGCAACCTAGAATAAATGGCTGTGTGATTTTCAGCAAGGATGACTCAAATGCATTCTTCCTTTTAGAGCACCTGTAGGATTAAACTGATCTGTCAAGTACAAAAGCATCCTTCATAGAGCAACTTAGAAATGCGCTTGCTGGCCCTTCTGCTGCATTTCTACGTCCAGCTCTAATTCATTTTTTGATTAGCCCTCATTCTTTTCATATGTGAATGAGAAGGAGAAATTACAGGGCCCTTCACTCTTTGAGCGAAACATGAAAAGACTGAGGGCTGTGCAACTCCCAAACGTTGGAGCCTCTGGCCTGTCCACCCTCGAACCTTCTCCTGCTCCAACCCGGCATCTCTTGTGGCCAGCAACCTCACAAACCCTGGAGGACCTGGCTACCTTTTGACTCTAAACCCCTGGGACTCCCATGAGTAGAGGCTCTACTCAAATCTACTTCTAATCCCTGGCAGCAGCCCGGAACCGCGAACCCTTCACACTCTGCACCCACCAAGCCTGGCCTGTGCCAGAGTGAACAAAGACCACAAGGACGACCCCACGGCGACTGTGACCCCGAGTCCGGCACCCAAGGACCTCCCTCGACACTCTTGAAGAAGCCTGCAGCCTCAGAACCAGGTGCCCCCCCAACCGCGATCAACAGAGGGTAAGATTTCCCGACACCAAAAGGTACCCCTGCACCCGGCGCTCCGCGGCCCCCTGTGCCCAATCCCGGGATACCTACCTATCCTCCAACTACCCAACTTACCTCTCGAAGTGGTGGTGGCACCTGAAGAATCTTCGTCCCCGAGCTTGCAGTCTTTTTCTAAACCAGAGATTTCCCATTCAAATCAATTGAGCGCCCAAATGCTCAAAAGCACCCTGCACCCAACCGTCCGAGTGGCCCTGGCAGTGCAACCTCTACATCTATCTACTTCCCCACTTGCCCTGGATAAGTGACCAGGAGCCCAGCTCCCACAGCCACGTGGCCTGCTAGTCAGCAGCCACCAACCAAGGCCCCCCTACCTCTCATAGGATAACATTGGGCCTAACTCTCTCTGCACCCGGCCGCCCTTGTGCCGCTGAGGGTGAACCAACTGTACCTACCTGACCCTGGGAGACGCCTGAGTCTATGCCCAGAACCTTAACTCTGCCAGTCGAGTACTTACCTTTAAACCGATAACTCAATCTTCTCCACAGGGTAACATGGACTGGTTTTTCCTGAAATTTCTTCCAAGTGTGGACTTTTCAAAACTTAAAATATTCACCAAAAATCAGCCGAGTAACGAAAACGAAAATACTCACCTGCTATTAGGTGAGCTCCCAGTGCTGGATCTTGGTGCCCAGCACTGACTCTGAAAAATACTTACAACTGTACTTACCAGTAACCCAATTTTCTCCCGTAAGAAATCATTGACTGTTTTTCTGTGAAATTTCTTCTAAGTGTCAATTTTCTGCAAACTTTAAATATTCTTTAAAAATCGTATAATTTCTGAAAACGTAATTACTTACCTGTTTTGGATAAAGGTCCCAGTACTGAGTCTAGGCACCCAGTACTGGATTACAAAAGTAACGAGAACATACTATACCTGCAACTTGAATTTTCTGCCATAGGGAATCTTAGACTGTTTTCTATGAAATATTTTCTGTCAACTTTTAAAATAGCAAAATATTGTCTAAAAATCATCACAGTAATTAAGTCGACTTTTATCACTTGATTCCAAGTACTGACCCAGGACTGAATCTAGGATCCAGTCCTGGAAATCCAAAAGTAATCCTAAAAGTAATCTGTTGCAAATAACTTGAAACTTCCATTGAGCTCAATGCATTATTGTGTTTAAAATTTTGTTGCCTATTGCAACCACTTGTAACTTTCTACAAAAGTCAATTGCATATTGCAAAAGTATTTATATAAAGCATCTCATTCTGAGAAAGTATATTTTAATACCTATTGTTGGTTCTAAAATAAAACAAGCATATATTTTTTGTAGATAAACCATTGGCCTAGAGTTCAGTTATTGAGTGTGTGAGACCATTTGCTGACTGAGTGTGTGCAACAAATGCTTTACACTGTCCTCTGATACTGCCTTACTGCTCGACCAAGCTATCACTTTAGAGAGTAAGGTTATATCTAACTTTAGCCTCTGCCAAACCTCTGGGGACTGTGGACTCTGTACACCCTGTACCTATTTGGGAACAGTATATACAGAGCCACTTTCTCACACTGCAGTTCTCCAATATAGGTCTGTCAAGATCATTACTCTACCTTGATTTGGCACAGTATAAAATAAGTCAAGAAGTCTCCTATGAAAAGATCTGTTCGAATCACTTTCCCTAGTCAGGGGACCCACTAGCTGGAAGGGGCAGGGAGGACCAAAATAGCTCAACGGTATAGAACACTGCATGAGGAGCTGATTTTGAGGTGGTAGAAGATAGAGTAATCCAACTGGACCTCAATAAACGGTTTCCTAATGTGCAATAGCCCCTGACCACCTCTGACGCAAAAGTGTAATCTCATACCTTTGCAGAACCAGGCATGCTTTCACCTGTTCAAGCTGAACTGACATTGGTCTTCTTGGCCAGCACGAGTTCCTCTCTTGCAGCTGTTGAGGCTAGAGAACAGAATGACGTGTATTCATTCTTTATGGTAACTCTTCTAGCCCTCCCACTCCATATCACTTTAAAACTTCCGAAGTTGCAGACGAGTTCCATCATTGTGACCCATGCTATTTTTCTCAATATTGGCTGGCTCGGTATAACAAGGGATGCCTACAGGACAGCCTAAATTGTGCGAGCAAGCTTCTACAGGGAGTCACTGGCAGATAAAGAGAAACTCAGCCCTAACCTGGCTCTTCTCTCTCACTCTCACTCTCCTTTCCCTTCTGTCCCTCTACCTGTCTCTCACTCTCTAAATACTAGTATTTATGTTGTATTCACTTCCCCGTCACAATCTTTCCGACCCTACTTCCTCTCTCCCTTCAATCAGTTCAACCCTCTTTTTTACTTTAGGAAACTCCACATCTTTTTTAAAGGCCCTTCCCATATTCACACTGCTTCTTGATAAGACATTTTTTTCCTTTCTTTGAAGGATAGTGAAATTGATTTTCTTGAAACATGGTTGGTAAACCATCAATTCATTCCACCTTACTTTATCATTATCCTTACTTATGGAATGCATTTCATCATTAGGACAGCTGCAGTGTTTGCCGGGCAAGGTGGCGTGCGCCTGTTGTCCTAGTTACTTGGGAGGCAGAGGCTTGTGGATTGCTTGAGCTCAGGGGTTCTGGGCTGCACTCAGCTGTGTTGATCAGGTGTCCATGCTGCATTGGGCATCAATATGGTGTTCTAGAGGGAGCTCTAGAATTTCAGGTTGTGTAACGAGAGGTGCACCGACCCAGGCTGGAAACAGAGCAGGCCAAAGCTTCCATGCCCATTGGTAGCAGGACAGCACCTGTGAGCAGTACGTGTTAAACAGCCTGAGCAAAATAGTGAGACCTAGCCTCTCTTTTTTGACTCAAATGTGAAAGTTTTGATTTTTACAAGGTGTAATAAATTATTTTCCCAAAACCAAATCTTTGTTTTCCTTTTGATATTTTTCCAGGAAATATGATGAACATTTGAACTGGGCCACGCATTTCAGCATAGCAGACAATTCTCCAGAATTGAGACATATTGCAACAACAAGCTAGCAGGCGGAGAGGACTGAAAACTTAGTGCAACCTAGAATAAATGGCTGTGTGATTTTCAGCAAGGATGACTCAAATGCATTCTTCCTTTTAGAGCACCTGTAGGATTAAACTGATCTGTCAAGTACAAAAGCATCCTTCATAGAGCAACTTAGAAATGCGCTTGCTGGCCCTTCTGCTGCATTTCTACGTCCAGCTCTAATTCATTTTTTGATTAGCCCTCATTCTTTTCATATGTGAATGAGAAGGAGAAATTACAGGGCCCTTCACTCTTTGAGCGAAACATGAAAAGACTGAGGGCTGTGCAAATCCCAAACGTTGGAGCCTCTGGCCTGTCGACCCTCGAACCTGCTCCTGCTCCAACCCGGCATCTCTTGTGGCCAGCAACCTCAAAAACCCTGGAGGACCTGGCTACCTTTTGACTCTAAACCCCTGGGACTCCCATGAGTAGAGGCTCTACTCAAATCTACTTCTAATCCCTGGCAGCAGCCCGGAACCGCGAACCCTTCACACTCTGCACCCACCAAGCCTGGCCTGTGCCAGAGTGAACAAAGACCACAAGGACGACCCCACGGCGACTGTGACCCCGAGTCCGGCACCCAAGGACCTCCCTCGACACTCCTGAAGAAGCCTGCAGCCTCAGAACCAGGTGCCTCCCCAACCGCGATCAACAGAGGGTAAGATTTCCCGACACCAAAAGGTACCCCATGCACCCGGCGCTCCGCGGCCCCCTGTGCCCAATCCCGGGGTACCTACCTATCCTCCAACTACCCAACTTACCTCTCGAAGTGGTGGTGGCACCTGAAGAATCTTCGTCCCCGAGCTTGCAGTCTTTTCCTAAACCAGTGATTTCCCTTTCAAATCAATTGAGCGCCCGAATGCTCAAAAGCACCCTGCACCCAGCCGTCCGAGTGGCCCTGGCAGTGCAACCTCTACATCTATCTACTTCCCCACTTGCCCTGGATAAGTGACCAGGAGCCCAGCTCCCACAGCCACGTGGCCTGCTAGTCAGCAGCCACCAACCAAGGCCCCCCTACCTCTCATAGGATAACATTGGGCCTAACTCTCTCTGCACCCGGCCGCCCTTGTGCCGCTGAGGGTGAACCAACTGTACCTACCTGACCCTGGGAGACGCCTGAGTCTATGCCCAGAACCTTAACTCTGCCAGTCGAGTACTTACCTTTAAACCGATAACTCAATCTTCTCCATAGGGTAACATTGACTGTTTTTTCCTGAAATTTCTTCCAAGTGTGGACTTTTCAAAACTTAAAATATTCACCAAAAATCAGCCGAGTAACGAAAACGAAAATACTCACCTGCTATTAGGTGAGCTCCCAGTGCTGGATCTTGGTGCCCAGCACTGACTCTGAAAAATACTTACAACTGTACTTACCAGTAACCCAATTTTCTCCCGTAAGAAATCATTGACTGTTTTTCTGTGAAATTTCTTCTAAGTGTCAATTTTCTGCAAACTTTAAATATTCTTTAAAAATCGTATAATTTCTGAAAACGTAATTACTTACCTGTTTTGGATAAAGGTCCCAGTACTGAGTCTAGGCACCCAGTACTGGATTACAAAAGTAACGAGAACATACTATACCTGCAACTTGAATTTTCTGCCATAGGGAATCTTAGACTGTTTTCTATGAAATATTTTCTGTCAACTTTTAAAATAGCAAAATATTGTCTAAAAATCATCACAGTAATTAAGTCGACTTTTATCACTTGATTCCAAGTACTGACCCAGGACTGAATCTAGGATCCAGTCCTGGAAATCCAAAAGTAATCCTAAAAGTAATCTGTTGCAAATAACTTGAAACTTCCATTGAGCTCAATGCATTATTGTGTTTAAAATTTTGTTGCCTATTGCAACCACTTGTAACTTTCTACAAAAGTCAATTGCTTATTGCAAAAGTATTTATATAAAGCATCTCATTCTGAGAAAGTATATTTTAATACCTATTGTTGGTTCTAAAATAAAACAAGCATATATTTTTTGTAGATAAACCATTGGCCTAGAGTTCAGTTATTGAGTGTGTGAGACCATTTGCTGACTGAGTGTGTGCAACAAATGATTTACACTGTCCTCTGATACTGCCTTACTGCTCGACCAAGCTACCACTTTAGAGAGTAAGGTTATATCTAACTTTAGCCTCTGCCAAACCTCTGGGGACTGTGGACTCTGTACACCCTGTACCTATTTGGGAACAGTATATACAGAGCCACTTTCTCACACTGCAGTTCTCCAATATAGGTCTGTCAAGATCATTACTCTACCTTGATTTGGCACAGTATAAAATAAGTCAAGAAGTCTCCTATGAAAAGATCTGTTCGAATCACTTTCCCTAGTCAGGGGACCCACTAGCTGGAAGGGGCAGGGAGGACCAAAATAGCTCAACGGTATAGAACACTGCATGAGGAGCTGATTTTGAGGTGGTAGAAGATAGAGTAATCCAACTGGACCTCAATAAACGGTTTCCTAATGTGCAATAGCCCCTGACCGCCTATGACGCAAAAGTGTAATCTCATACCTTTGCAGAATCAGGCATGCTTTCACCTGTTCAAGCTGAACTGACATTGGTCTTCTTGGCCAGCAGGAGTTCCTCTCTTGCAGCTGTTGAGGCTAGAGAACAGAATGACGTGTATTCATTCTTTATGGTAACTCTTCTAGCCCTCCCACTCCATACCACTTTAAAACTTCCGAAGTTGCAGACGAGTTCCATCATTGTGACCCATGCTATTTTTCTCAATATTGGCTGGCTCGGTATAACAAGGGATGCCTACAGGACAGCCTAAATTGTGCGAGCAAGCTTCTACAGGGAGTCACTGGCAGATAAAGAGAAACTCAGCCCTAACCTGGCTCTTCTCTCTCACTCTCACTCTCCTTTCCCTTCTGTCCCTCTACCTGTCTCTCACTCTCTAAATACTAGTATTTATGTTGTATTCACTTCCCCGTCACAATCTTTCCGACCCTACTTCCTCTCTCCCTTCAATCAGTTCAACCCTCTTTTTTACTTTAGGAAACTCCACATCTTTTTTAAAGGCCCTTCCCATATTCACACTGCTTCTTGATAAGACATTTTTTTCCTTTCTTTGAAGGATAGTGAAATTGATTTTCTTGAAACATGGTTGGTAAACCATCAATTCATTCCACCTTACTTTATCATTATCCTTACTTATGGAATGCATTTCATCATTAGGACAGCTGCAGTGTTTGCCGGGCAAGGTGGCGTGTGCCTGTTGTCCTAGTTACTTGGGAGGCAGAGGCTTGTGGATTGCTTGAGCTCAGGGGTTCTGGGCTGCACTCAGCTGTGTTGATCAGGTGTCCATGCTGCATTGGGCATCAATATGGTGTTCTAGAGGGAGCTCTAGAATTTCAGGTTGTGTAACGAGAGGTGCACCGACCCAGGCTGGAAACAGAGCAGGCCAAAGCTTCCATGCCCATTGGTAGCAGGACAGCACCTGTGAGCAGTACGTGTTAAACAGCCTGAGCAAAATAGTGAGACCTAGCCTCTCTTTTTTGACTCAAATGTGAAAGTTTTGATTTTTACAAGGTGTAATAAATTATTTTCCCAAAACCAAATCTTTGTTTTCCTTTTGATATTTTTCCAGGAAATATGATGAACATTTGAACTGGGCCACGCATTTCAGCATAGCAGACAATTCTCCAGAATTGAGACATATTGCAACAACAAGCTAGCAGGCGGAGAGGACTGAAAACTTAGTGCAACCTAGAATAAATGGCTGTGTGATTTTCAGCAAGGATGACTCAAATGCATTCTTCCTTTTAGAGCACCTGTAGGATTAAACTGATCTGTCAAGTACAAAAGCATCCTTCATAGAGCAACTTAGAAATGCGCTTGCTGGCCCTTCTGCTGCATTTCTACGTCCAGCTCTAATTCATTTTTTGATTAGCCCTCATTCTTTTCATATGTGAATGAGAAGGAGAAATTACAGGGCCCTTCACTCTTTGAGCGAAACATGAAAAGACTGAGGGCTGTGCAACTCCCAAACGTTGGAGCCACTGGCCTGTCGACCCTCGAACCTGCTCCTGCTCCAACCCGGCATCTCTTGTGGCCAGCAACCTCACAAACCCTGGAGGACCTGGCTACCTTTTGACTCTAAACCCCTGGGACTCCCATGAGTAGAGGCTCTACTCAAATCTACTTCTAATCCCTGGCAGCAGCCCGGAACCGCGAACCCTTCACACTCTGCACCCACCAAGCCTGGCCTGTGCCAGAGTGAACAAAGACCACAAGGACGACCCCACGGCGACTGTGACCCCGAGTCCGGCACCCAAGGACCTCCCTCGACACTCTTGAAGAAGCCTGCAGCCTCAGAACCAGGTGCCCCCCCAACCGCGATCAACAGAGGGTAAGATTTCCCGACACCAAAAGGTACCCCTGCACCCGGCTCTCCGCGGCCCCCTGTGCCCAATCCCGGGATACCTACCTATCCTCCAACTACCCAACTTACCTCTCGAAGTGGTGGTGGCACCTGAAGAATCTTCGTCCCCGAGCTTGCAGTCTTTTTCTAAACCAGAGATTTCCCATTCAAATCAATTGAGCGCCCAAATGCTCAAAAGCACCCTGCACCCAACCGTCCGAGTGGCCCTGGCAGTGCAACCTCTACATCTATCTACTTCCCCACTTGCCCTGGATAAGTGACCAGGAGCCCAGCTCCCACAGCCACGTGGCCTGCTAGTCAGCAGCCACCAACCAAGGCCCCCCTACCTCTCATAGGATAACATTGGGCCTAACTCTCTCTGCACCCGGCCGCCCTTGTGCCGCTGAGGGTGAACCAACTGTACCTACCTGACCCTGGGAGACGCCTCAGACTATGCCCAGAACCTTAACTCTGCCAGTCGAGTACTTACCTTTAAACCGATAACTCAATCTTCTCCACAGGGTAACATGGACTGGTTTTTCCTGAAATTTCTTCCAAGTGTGGACTTTTCAAAACTTAAAATATTCACCAAAAATCAGCCGAGTAACGAAAACGAAAATACTCACCTGCTATTAGGTGAGCTCCCAGTGCTGGATCTTGGTGCCCAGCACTGACTCGGAAAAATACTTACAACTGTACTTACCAGTAACCCAATTTTCTCCCGTAGGAAATCATTGACTGTTTTTCTGTGAAATTTCTTCTAAGTGTCAATTTCTGCAAACTTTAAATATTCTTTAAAAATCGTATAATTTCTGAAAACGTAATTACTTACCTGTTTTGGATAAAGGTCCCAGTACTGAGTCTAGGCACCCAGTACTGGATTACAAAAGTAACGAGAACATACTATACCTGCAACTTGAATTTTCTGCCATAGGGAATCTTAGACTGTTTTCTATTAAATATTTTCTGTCAACTTTTAAAATAGCAAAATATTGTCTAAAAATCATCACAGTAATTAAGTCGACTTTTATCACTTGATTCCAAGTACTGACCCAGGACTGAATCTAGGATCCAGTCCTGGAAATCCAAAAGTAATCCTAAAAGTAATCTGTTGCAAAGAACTTGAAACTTCCATTGAGCTCAATGCATTATTGTGTTTAAAATTTTGTTGCCTATTGCAACCACTTGTAACTTTCTACAAAAGTCAATTGCATATTGCAAAAGTATTTATATAAAGCATCTCATTCTGAGAAAGTATATTTTAATACCTATTGTTGGTTCTAAAATAAAACAAGCATATATTTTTTGTAGATAAACCATTGGCCTAGAGTTCAGTTATTGAGTGTGTGAGACCATTTGCTGACTGAGTGTGTGCAACAAATGCTTTACACTGTCCTCTGATACTGCCTTACTGCTCGACCAAGCTACCACTTTAGAGAGTAAGGTTATATCTAACTTTAGCCTCTGCCAAACCTCTGGGGACTGTGGACTCTGTACACCCTGTACCTATATGGGAACAGTATAGACAGAGCCACTTTCTCACACTGCAGTTCTCCAATATAGGTCTGTCAAGATCATTACTCAATCTAGCTTGATTTGGCACAGTATAAAATAAGTCAAGAAGTCTCCTATGAAAAGATATGCAAATCTGTTCGAATCACTTTCCCTAGTCAGGGGACCCACTAGCTGGAAGGGGCAGGGAGGACCAAAATAGCTCATCGGTATAGAACACTGCATGAGCAGCTGATTTTGAGGTGGTAGAAGATAGAGTAATCCAACTGGACCTCAATAAACGGTTTCCTAATGTGCAATAGCCCCTGACCACCTCTGACGCAAAAGTGTAATCTCATACCTTTGCAGAATCAGGCATGCTTTCACCTGTTCAAGCTGAACTGACATAGGTCTTCTTGGCCAGCAGGAGTTCCCCTCTTGCAGCTGTTGAGGCTAGAGAACAGAATGACGTGTATTCATTCTTTATGGTAACTCTTCTAGCCCTCCCACTCCATACCACTTTAAAACTTCCGAAGTTGCAGACGAGTTCCATCATTGTGACCCATGCTATTTTTCTCAATATTGGCTGGCTCGGCATAACAAGGGATGCCTACAGGACAGCCTAAATTGTGCCAGCAAGCTTCTACAGGGAGTCACTGGCAGATAAAGAGAAACTCAGCCCTAACCTGGCTCTTCTCTCTCACTCTCACTCTCCTTTCCCTTCTGTCCCTCTACTTTTCTCTCACTCTCTAAATACTAGTATTTATGTTGTATTCACTTCCCCGTCACAATCTTTCCGACCCTACTTCCTCTCTCCCTTCAATCAGTTCAACCCTCTTTTTTACTTTAGGAAACTCCACATCTTTTTTAAAGGCCATTCCCATATTCACACTGCTTCTTGATAAGACATTTTTTTCCTTTCTTTGAAGGATAGTGAAATTGATTTTCTTGAAACATGGTTGGTAAACCATCAATTCATTCCACCTTACTTTATCATTATCCTTACTTATGGAATGCATTTCATCATTAGGACAGCTGCAGTGTTTGCCGGGCAAGGTGGCGTGTGCCTGTTGTCCTAGTTACTTGGGAGGCAGAGGCTTGTGGATTGCTTGAGCTCAGGGGTTCTGGGCTGCACTCAGCTGTGTTGATCAGGTGTCCATGCTGCATTGGGCATCAATATGGTGTTCTAGAGGGAGCTCTAGAATTTCAGGTTGTGTAACGAGAGGTGCACCGACCCAGGCTGGAAACAGAGCAGGCCAAAGCTTCCATGCCCATTGGTAGCAGGACAGCACCTGTGAGCAGTACGTGTTAAACAGCCTGAGCAAAATAGTGAGACCTAGCCTCTCTTTTTTGACTCAAATGTGAAAGTTTTGATTTTTACAAGGTGTAATAAATTATTTTCCCAAAACCAAATTTTTATTTTCCTTTTGATATTTTTCCAGGAAATATGATGAACATTTGAACTGGGCCACGCATTTCAGCATAGCAGACAATTCTCCAGAATTGAGACATATTGCAACAACAAGCTAGCAGGCGGAGAGGACTGAAAACTCAGTGCAACCTAGAATAAATGGCTGTGTGATTTTCAGCAAGGATGACTCAAATGCATTCTTCCTTTTAGAGCACCTGTAGGATTAAACTGATCTGTCAAGTACAAAAGCATCCTTCATAGAGCAACTTAGAAATGCGCTTGCTGGCACTTCTGCTGCATTTCTACGTCCAGCTCTAATTCATTTTTTGATTAGCCCTCATTCTTTTCATATGTGAATGAGAAGGAGAAATTACAGGGCCCTTCACTCTTTGAGCGAAACATGAAAAGACTGAGGGCTGTGCAACTCCCAAACGTTGGAGCCTCTGGCCTGTCCACCCTCGAACCTGCTCCTGCTCCAACCCGGCATCTCTTGTGACCAGCAACCTCACAAACCCTGGAGGACCTGGCTACCTTTTGACTCTAAACCCCTGGGACTCCCATGAGTAGAGGCTCTACTCAAATCTACTTCTAATCCCTGGCAGCAGCCCGGAACCGCGAACCCTTCACACTCTGCACCCACCAAGCCTGGCCTGTGCCAGAGTGAACAAAGACCACAAGGACGACCCCACGGCGACTGTGACCCCGAGTCCGGCACCCAAGGACCTCCCTCGACACTCCTGAAGAAGCCTGCAGCCTCAGAACCAGGTGCCCCCCCAACCGCGATCAACAGAGGGTAAGATTTCCCGACACCAAAAGATACCCCATGCACCCGGCGCTCCACGGCCCCCTGTGCCCAATCCCGGGGTACCTACCTATCCTCCAACTACCCAACTTTCCTCTCGAAGTGGTGGTGGCACCTGAAGAATCTTCGTCCCCGAGCTTGCAGTCTTTTTCTAAACCAGTGATTTCCCATTCAAATCAATTGAGCGCCCGAATGCTCAAAAGCACCCTGCACCCAGCCGTCCGAGTGGCCCTGGCAGTGCAACCTCTACATCTATCTACTTCCCCACTTGCCCTGGATAAGTGACCAGGAGCCCAGCTCCCACAGCCACGTGGCCTGCTAGTCAGCAGCCACCAACCAAGGCCCCCCTACCTCTCATAGGATAACATTGGGCCTAACTCTCTCTGCACCCGGCCGCCCTTGTGCCGCTGAGGGTGAACCAACTGTACCTACCTGACCCTGGGAGACGCCTGAGTCTATGCCCAGAACCTTAACTCTGCCAGTCGAGTACTTACCTTTAAACCGATAACTCAATCTTCTCCATAGGGTAACATTGACTGGTTTTTCCTGAAATTTCTTCCTAGTGTGGACTTTTCAAAACTTAAAATATTCACCAAAAATCAGCCGAGTAACGAAAACGAAAATACTCACCTGCTATTAGGTGAGCTCCCAGTGCTGGATCTTGGTGCCCAGCACTGACTCTGAAAAATGCTTACAACTGTACTTACCAGTAACCCAATTTTCTCCCGTAGGAAATCATTGACTGTTTTTCTGTGAAATTTCTTCTAAGTGTCAATTTTCTGCAAACTTTAAATATTCTTTAAAAATCGTATAATTTCTGAAAACGTAATTCCTTACCTGTTTTGGATAAAGGTCCCAGTACTGAGTCTAGGCACCCAGTACTGGATTACAAAAGTAACGAGAACATACTATACCTGCAACTTGAATTTTCTGCCATAGGGAATCTTAGACTGTTTTCTATTAAATATTTTCTGTCAACTTTTAAAATAGCAAAATATTGTCTAAAAATTATCACAGTAATTAAGTCGACTTTTATCACTTGATTCCAAGTACTGACCCAGGACTGAATCTAGGATCCAGTCCTGGAAATCCAAAAGTAATCCTAAAAGTAATCTGTTGCAAATAACTTGAAACTTCCATTGAGCTCAATGCATTATTGTGTTTAAAATTTTGTTGCCTATTGCAACCACTTGTAACTTTCTACAAAAGTCAATTGCATATTGCAAAAGTATTTATATAAAGCATCTCATTCTGAGAAAGTATATTTTAAAACCTATTGTTGGTTCTAAAATAAAACAAGCATATATTTTTTGTAGATAAACCATTGGCCTAGAGTTCAGTTATTGAGTGTGTGAGACCATTTGCTGACTGAGTGTGTGCAACAAATGCTTTACACTGTCCTCTGATACTGCCTTACTGCTCGACCAAGCTACCACTTTAGAGAGTAAGGTTATATCTAACTTTAGCCTCTGCCAAACCTCTGGGGATTGTGGACTCTGTACACCCTGTACCTATTTGGGAACAGTATATACAGAGCCACTTTCTCACACTGCAGTTCTCCAATATAGGTCTGTCAAGATCATTACTCAATCTACCTTGATTTGGCACAGTATAAAATAAGTCAAGAAGTCTCCTATGAAAAGATATGCAAATCTGTTCGAATCACTTTCCCTAGTCAGGGGACCCACTAGCTGGAAGGGGCAGGGAGGACCAAAATAGCTCATCGGTATAGAACACTGCATGAGCAGCTGATTTTGAGGTGGTAGAAGATAGAGTAATCCAACTGGACCTCAATAAACGGTTTCCTAATGTGCAATAGCCCCTGACCACCTCTGACGCAAAAGTGTAATCTCATACCTTTGCAGAATCAGGCATGCTTTCACCTGTTCAAGCTGAACTGACATAGGTCTTCTTGGCCAGCAGGAGTTCCCCTCTTGCAGCTGTTGAGGCTAGAGAACAGAATGACGTGTATTCATTCTTTATGGTAACTCTTCTAGCCCTCCCACTCCATACCACTTTAAAACTTCCGAAGTTGCAGACGAGTTCCATCATTGTGACCCATGCTATTTTTCTCAATATTGGCTGGCTCGGCATAACAAGGGATGCCTACAGGACAGCCTAAATTGTGCCAGCAAGCTTCTACAGGGAGTCACTGGCAGATAAAGAGAAACTCAGCCCTAACCTGGCTCTTCTCTCTCACTCTCACTCTCCTTTCCCTTCTGTCCCTCTACCTGTCTCTCACTCTCTAAATACTAGTACTTATGTTGTATTCACTTTCCCGTCACAATCTTTCCGACCCTACTTCCTCTCTCCCTTCAATCAGTTCAACCCTCTTTTTTACTTTAGGAAACTCCACATCTTTTTTAAAGGCCATTCCCATATTCACACTGCTTCTTGATAAGACATTTTTTTCCTTTCTTTGAAGGGTAGTGAAATTGATTTTCTTGAAACATGGTTGGTAAACCATCAATTCATTCCACCTTACTTTATCATTATCCTTACTTATGGAATGCATTTCATCATTAGGACAGCTGCAGTGTTTGCCGGGCAAGGTGGCGTGTGCCTGTTGTCCTAGTTACTTGGGAGGCAGAGGCTTGTGGATTGCTTGAGCTCAGGGGTTCTGGGCTGTACTCAGCTGTGTTGATCAGGTGTCCATGCTGCATTGGGCATCAATATGGTGTTCTAGAGGGAGCTCTAGAATTTCAGGTTGTGTAACGAGAGGTGCACCGACCCAGGCTGGAAACAGAGCAGGCCAAAGCTTCCATGCCCATTGGTAGCAGGACAGCACCTGTGAGCAGTACGTGTTAATCAGCCTGAGCAAAATAGTGAGACCTAGCCTCTCTTTTTTGACTCAAATGTGAAAGTTTTGATTTTTACAACGTGTAATAAATTATTTTCCTAAAACCAAATCTTTGTTTTCCTTTTGATATTTTTCCAGGAAATATGATGAACATTTGAACTGGGCCACGCATTTCAGCATAGCAGACAATTCTCCAGAATTGAGACATATTGCAACAACAAGCTAGCAGGCGGAGAGGACTGAAAACTCAGTGCAACCTAGAATAAATGGCTGTGTGATTTTCAGCAAGGATGACTCAAATGCATTCTTCCTTTTAGAGCACCTGTAGGATTAAACTGATCTGTCAAGTACAAAAGCATCCTTCATAGAGCAACTTAGAAATGCGCTTGCTGGCCCTTCTGCTGCATTTCTACGTCCAGCTCTAATTCATTTTTTGATTAGCCCTCATTCTTTTCATATGTGAATGAGAAGGAGAAATTACAGGGCCCTTCACTCTTTGAGCGAAACATGAAAAGACTGAGGACTGTGCAACTCCCAAACGTTGGAGCCTCTGGCCTGTCGACCCTCGAACCTGCTCCTGCTCCAACCCGGCATCTCTTGTGGCCAGCAACCTCACAAACCCTGGAGGACCTGGCTACCTTTTGACTCTAAACCCCTGGGACTCCCATGAGTAGAGGCTCTACTCAAATCTACTTCTAATCCCTGGCAGCAGCCCGGAACCGCGAACCCTTCACACTCTGCACCCACCAAGCCTGGCCTGTGCCAGAGTGAACAAAGACCACAAGGACGACCCCACGGCGACTGTGACCCCGAGTCCGGCACCCAAGGACCTCCCTCGACACTCCTGAAGAAGCCTGCAGCCTCAGAACCAGGTGCCCCCCCAACCGCGATCAACAGAGGGTAAGATTTCCCGACACCAAAAGGTACCCCATGCACCCGGCGCTCCGCGGCCCCCTGTGCCCAATCCCGGGGTACCTACCTATCCTCCAACTACCCAACTTACCTCTCGAAGTGGTGGTGGCACCTGAAGAATCTTCGTCCCCGAGCTTGCAGTCTTTTTCTAAACCAGTGATTTCCCATTCAAATCAATTGAGCGCCCGAATGCTCAAAAGCACCCTGCACCCAGCCGTCCGAGTGGCCCTGGCAGTGCAACCTCTACATCTATCTACTTCCCCACTTGCCCTGGATAAGTGACCAGGAGCCCAGCTCCCACAGCCACGTGGCCTGCTAGTCAGCAGCCACCAACCAAGGCCCCCCTACCTCTCATAGGATAACATTGGGCCTAACTCTCTCTGCACCCGGCCGCCCTTGTGCCGCTGAGGGTGAACCAACTGTACCTACCTGACCCTGGGAGACGCTTGAGTCTATGCCCAGAACCTTAACTCTGCCAGTCGAGTACTTACCTTTAAACCGATAACTCAATCTTCTCCATAGGGTAACATTGACTGGTTTTTCCTGAAATTTCTTCCAAGTGTGGACTTTTCAAAACTTAAAATATTCACCAAAAATCAGCCGAGTAACGAAAACGAAAATACTCACCTGCTATTAGGTGAGCTCCCAGTGCTGGATCTTGGTGGCCAGCACTGACTCTGAAAAATACTTACAACTGTACTTACCAGTAACCCAATTTTCTCCCGTAGGAAATCATTGACTGTTTTTCTGTGAAATTTCTTCTAAGTGTCAATTTTCTGCAAACTTTAAATATTCTTTAAAAATCGTATAATTTCTGAAAACGTAATTACTTACCTGTTTTGGGTAAAGGTCCCAGTACTGAGTCTAGGCACCCAGTACTGGATTACAAAAGTAACGAGAACATACTATACCTGCAACTTGAATTTTCTGCCATAGGGAATCTTAGACTGTTTTCTATGAAATATTTTCTGTCAACTTTTAAAATAGCAAAATATTGTCTAAAAATCATCACAGTAATTAAGTCGACTTTTATCACTTGATTCCAAGTACTGACCCAGGACTGAATCTAGGATCCAGTCCTGGAAATCCAAGAGTAATCCTAAAAGTAATCTGTTGCAAATAACTTGAAACTTCCATTGAGCTCAATGCATTATTGTGTTTAAAATTTTGTTGCCTATTGCAACCACTTGTAACTTTCTACAAAAGTCAATTGCATATTGCAAAAGTATTTATATAAAGCATCTCATTCTGAGAAAGTATATTTTAATACCTATTGTTGGTTCTAAAATAAAACAAGCATATATTTTTTGTAGATAAACCATTGGCCTAGAGTTCAGTTATTGAGTGTGTGAGACCATTTGCTGACTGAGTGTGTGCAACAAATGCTTTACACTGTCCTCTGGTACTGCCTTACTGCTCGACCAAGCTACCACTTTAGAGAGTAAGGTTATATCTAACTTTAGCCTCTGCCAAACCTCTGGGGACTGTGGACTCTGTACACCCTGTACCTATTTGGGAACAGTATATACAGAGCCACTTTCTCACACTGCAGTTCTCCAATATAGGTCTGTCAAGATCATTACTCAATCTACCTTGATTTGGCACAGTATAAAATAAGTCAAGAAGTCTCCTATGAAAAGATATGCAAATCTGTTCGAATCACTTTCCCTAGTCAGGGGACCCACTAGCTGGAAGGGGCAGGGAGGACCAAAATAGCTCAACGGTATAGAACACTGCATGAGGAGCTGATTTTGAGGTGGTAGAAGATAGAGTAATCCAACTGGACCTCAATAAACGGTTTCCTAATGTGCAATAGCCCCTGACCACCTCTGACGCAAAAGTGTAATCTCATACCTTTGCAGAATCAGGCATGCTTTCACCTGTTCAAGCTGAACTGACATTGGTCTTCTTGGCCAGCAGGAGTTCCTCTCTTGCAGCTGTTGAGGCTAGAGAACAGAATGACGTGTATTCATTCTTTATGGTAACTCTTCTAGCCCTCCCACTCCATACCACTTTAAAACTTCCGAAGTTGCAGACGAGTTCCATCATTGTGACCCATGCTATTTTTCTCAATATTGGCTGGCTCGGCATAACAAGGGATGCCTACAGGACAGCCTAAATTGTGCCAGCAAGCTTCTACAGGGAGTCACTGGCAGATAAAGAGAAACTCAGCCCTAACCTGGCTCTTCTCTCTCACTCTCACTCTCCTTTCCCTTCTGTCCCTCTACCTGTCTCTCACTCTCTAAATACTAGTATTTATGTTGTATTCACTTCCCCGTCACAATCTTTCCGACCCTACTTCCTCTCTCCCTTCAATCAGTTCAACCCTCTTTTTTACTTTAGGAAACTCCACATCTTTTTTAAAGGCCCTTCCCATATTCACACTGCTTCTTGATAAGACATTTTTTTCCTTTCTTTGAAGGATAGTGAAATTGATTTTCTTGAAACATGGTTGGTAAACCATCAATTCATTCCACCTTACTTTATCATTATCCTTACTTATGGAATGCATTTCATCATTAGGACAGCTGCAGTGTTTGCCGGGCAAGGTGGCGTGTGCCTGTTGTCCTAGTTACTTGAGAGGCAGAGGCTTGTGGATTGCTTGAGCTCAGGGGTTCTGGGCTGCACTCAGCTGTGTTGATCAGGTGTCCATGCTGCATTGGGCATCAATATGGTGTTCTAGAGGGAGCCCTAGAATTTCAGGTTGTGTAACGAGAGGTGCACCGACCCAGGCTGGAAACAGAGCAGGCCAAAGCTTCCATGCCCATTGGTAGCAGGACAGCACCTGTGAGCAGTACGTGTAAAACAGCCTGAGCAAAATAGTGAGACCTAGCCTCTCTTTTTTGACTCAAATGTGAAAGTTTTGATTTTTACAAGGTGTAATAAATTATTTTCCCAAAACCAAATCTTTGTTTTCCTTTTGATATTTTTCCAGGAAATATGATGAACATTTGAACTGGGCCACGCATTTCAGCATAGCAGACAATTCTCCAGAATTGAGACATATTGCAACAACAAGCTAGCAGGCGGAGAGGACTGAAAACTCAGTGCAACCTAGAATAAATGGCTGTGTGATTTTCAGCAAGGATGACTCAAATGCATTCTTCCTTTTAGAGCACCTGTAGGATTAAACTGATCTGTCAAGTACAAAAGCATCCTTCATAGAGCAACTTAGAAATGCGCTTGCTGGCCCTTCTGCTGCATTTCTACGTCCAGCTCTAATTCATTTTTTGATTAGCCCTCATTCTTTTCATATGTGAATGAGAAGGAGAAATTACAGGGCCCTTCACTCTTTGAGCGAAACATGAAAAGACTGAGGGCTGTGCAACTCCCAAACGTTGGAGCCTCTGGCCTGCCGACCCTCGAACCTGCTCCTGCTCCAACCCGGCATCTCTTGTGGCCAGCAACCTCACAAACCCTGGAGGACCTGGCTACCTTTTGACTCTAAACCCCTGGGACTCCCATGAGTAGAGGCTCTACTCAAATCTACTTCTAATCCCTGGCAGCAGCCCGGAACCGCGAACCCTTCACACTCTGCACCCACCAAGCCTGGCCTGTGCCAGAGTGAACAAAGACCACAAGGACGACCCCACGGCGACTGTGACCCCGAGTCCGGCACCCAAGGACCTCCTTCGACACTCCTGAAGAAGCCTGCAGCCTCAGAACCAGGTGCCCCCCCAACCGCGATCAACAGAGAGTAAGATTTCCCGACACTAAAAGGTACCCCTGCACCCGGCGCTCCGCGGCCCCCTGTGCCCAATCCCGGGGTACCTACCTATCCTCCAACTACCCAACTTACCTCTCGAAGTGGTGGTGGCACCTGAAGAATCTTCGTCCCCGAGCTTGCAGTCTTTTTCTAAACCAGAGATTTCCCATTCAAATCAATTGAGCGCCCGAATGCTCAAAAGCACCCTGCACCCAGCCGTCCGAGTGGCCCTGGCAGTGCAACCTCTACATCTATCTACTTCCCCACTTGCCCTGGATAAGTGACCAGGAGCCCAGCTCCCACAGCCACGTGGCCTGCTAGTCACCAGCCACCAACCAAGGCCCCCCTACCTCTCATAGGATAACATTGGGCCTAACTCTCTCTGCACCCGGCCGCCCTTGTGCCGCTGAGGGTGAACCAACTGTACCTACCTGACCCTGGGAGACGCCTGAGTCTATGCCCAGAACCTTAACTCTGCCAGTCGAGTACTTACCTTTAAACCGATAACTCAATCTTCTCCACAGGGTAACATTGACTGGTTTTTCCTGAAATTTCTTCCAAGTGTGGACTTTTCAAAACTTAAAATATTCACCAAAAATCAGCCGAGTAACGAAAACGAAAATACTCACCTGCTATTAGGTGAGCTCCCAGTGCTGGATCTTGGTGCCCAGCACTGACTCTGAAAAATACTTACAACTGTACTTACCAGTAACCCAATTTTCTCCCGTAGGAAATCATTGACTGTTTTTCTGTGAAATTTCTTCTAAGTGTCAATTTTCTGCAAACTTTAAATATTCTTTAAAAATCGTATAATTTCTGAAAACGTAATTACTTACCTGTTTTGGATAAAGGTCCCAGTACTGAGTCTAGGCACCCAGTACTGGATTACAAAAGTAACGAGAACATACTATACCTGCAACTTGAATTTTCTGCCATAGGGAATCTTAGACTGTTTTCTATGAAATATTTTCTGTCAACTTTTAAAATAGCAAAATATTGTCTAAAAATCATCACAGTAATTAAGTCGACTTTTATCACTTGATTCCAAGTACTGTCCCAGGACTGAATCTAGGATCCAGTCCTGGAAATCCAAAAGTAATCCTAAAAGTAATCTGTTGCAAATAACTTGAAACTTCCATTGAGCTCAATGCATTATTGTGTTTAAAATTTTGTTGCCTATTGCAACCACTTGTAACTTTCTACAAAAGTCAATTGCATATTGCAAAAGTATTTATATAAAGCATCTCATTCTGAGAAAGTATATTTTAATACCTATTGTTGGTTCTAAAATAAAACAAGCATATATTTTTTGTAGATAAACCATTGGCCTAGAGTTCAGTTATTGAGTGTGTGAGACCATTTGCTGACTGAGTGTGTGCAACAAATGCTTTACACTGTCCTCTGATACTGCCTTACTGCTCGACCAAGCTACCACTTTAGAGAGTAAGGTTATATCTAACTTTAGCCTCTGCCAAACCTCTGGGGACTGTGGACTCTGTACACCCTGTACCTATTTGGGAACAGTATATACAGAGCCACTTTCTCACACGGCAGTTCTCCAATATAGGTCTGTCAAGATCATTACTCAATCTACCTTGATTTGGCACAGTATAAAATAAGTCAAGAAGTCTCCTATGAAAAGATATGCAAATCTGTTCGAATCACTTTCCCTAGTCAGGGGACCCACTAGCTGGAAGGGGCAGGGAGGACCAAAATAGCTCATCGGTATAGAACACTGCATGAGCAGCTGATTTTGAGGTGGTAGAAGATAGAGTAATCCAACTGGACCTCAATAAACGGTTTCCTAATGTGCAATAGCCCCTGACCACCTCTGACGCAAAAGTGTAATCTCATACCTTTGCAGAATCAGGCATGCTTTCACCTGTTCAAGCTGAACTGACATAGGTCTTCTTGGCCAGCAGGAGTTCCCCTCTTGCAGCTGTTGAGGCTAGAGAACAAAATGACGTGTATTCATTCTTTATGGTAACTCTTCTAGCCCTCCCACTCCATACCACTTTAAAACTTCCGAAGTTGCAGACGAGTTCCATCATTGTGACCCATGCTATTTTTCTCAATATTGGCTGGCTCGGCATAACAAGGGATGCCTACAGGACAGCCTAAATTGTGCCAGCAAGCTTCTACAGGGAGTCACTGGCAGATAAAGAGAAACTCAGCCCTAACCTGGCTCTTCTCTCTCACTCTCACTCTCCTTTCCCTTCTGTCCCTCTACCTGTCTCTCACTCTCTAAATACTAGTATTTATGTTGTATTCACTTCCCCGTCACAATCTTTCCGACCCTACTTCCTCTCTCCCTTCAATCAGTTCAACCCTCTTTTTTACTTTAGGAAACTCCACATCTTTTTTAAAGGCCATTCCCATATTCACACTGCTTCTTGATAAGACATTTTTTTCCTTTCTTTGAAGGATAGTGAAATTGATTTTCTTGAAACATGGTTGGTAAACCATCAATTCATTCCACCTTACTTTATCATTATCCTTACTTATGGAATGCATTTCATCATTAGGACAGCTGCAGTGTTTGCCGGGCAAGGTGGCGTGTGCCTGTTGTCCTAGTTACTTGGGAGGCAGAGGCTTGTGGATTGCTTGAGCTCAGGGGTTCTGGGCTGCACTCAGCTGTGTTGATCAGGTGTCCATGCTGCATTGGGCATCAATATGGTGTTCTAGAGGGAGCTCTAGAATTTCAGGTTGTGTAACAAGAGGTGCACCGACCCAGGCTGGAAACAGAGCAGGCCAAAGCTTCCATGCCCATTGGTAGCTGGACAGCACCTGTGAGCAGTACGTGTTAAACAGCCTGAGCAAAATAGTGAGACCTAGCCTCTCTTTTTTGACTCAAATGTGAAAGTTTTGATTTTTACAAGGTGTAATAAATTATTTTCCCAAAACCAAATCTTTGTTTTCCTTTTGATATTTTTCCAGGAAATATGATGAACATTTGAACTGGGCCACGCATTTCAGCATAGCAGACAATTCTCCAGAATTGAGACATATTGCAACAACAAGCTAGCAGGCGGAGAGGACTGAAAACTCAGTGCAACCTAGAATAAATGGCTGTGTGATTTTCAGCAAGGATGACTCAAATGCATTCTTCCTTTTAGAGCACCTGTAGGATTAAACTGATCTGTCAAGTACAAAAGCATCCTTCATAGAGCAACTTAGAAATGCGCTTGCTGGCCCTTCTGCTGCATTTCTACGTCCAGCTCTAATTCATTTTTTGATTAGCCCTCATTCTTTTCATATGTGAATGAGAAGGAGAAATTACAGGGCCCTTCACTCTTTGAGCGAAACATGAAAAGACTGAGGGCTGTGCAACTCCCAAACGTTGGAGCCTCTGGCCTGTCTTCCCTCGAACCTGCTCCTGCTCCAACCCGGCATCTCTTATGGCCAGCAACCTCACAAACCCTGGAGGACCTGGCTACCTTTTGACTCTAAACCCCTCGGACTCCCATGAGTAGAGGCTCTACTCAAATCTACTTCTAATCCCTGGCAGCAGCCCGGAACCGCGAACCCTTCACACTCTGCACCTACCAAGCCTGGCCTGTGCCAGAGTGAACAAAGACCACAAGGACGACCCCACGGCGACTGTGACCCCGAGTCCGGCACCCAAGGACCTCCCTCGACACTCCTGAAGAAGCCTGCAGCCTCAGAACCAGGTGCCCCCCCAACCGCGATCAACAGAGGGTAAGATTTCCCGACACCAAAAGGTACCCCATGCACCCGGCGCTCTGCGGCCCCCTGTGCCCAATCCCGGGGTACCTACCTATCCTCCAACTACCCAACTTACCTCTCGAAGTGGTGGTGGCACCTGAAGAATCTTCGTCCCCGAGCTTGCAGTCTTTTTCTAAACCAGAGATTTCCCATTCAAATCAATTGAGCGCCCGAATGCTCAAAAGCACCCTGCACCCAGCCGTCCGAGTGGCCCTGGCAGTGCAACCTCTACATCTATCTACTTCCCCACTTGCCCTGGATAAGTGACCAGGAGCCCAGCTCCCACAGCCACGTGGCCTGCTAGTCAGCAGCCACCAACCAAGGCCCCCCTACCTCTCATAGGATAACATTGGGCCTAACTCTCTCTGCACCCGGCCGCCCTTGTGCCGCTGAGGGTGAACCAACTGTACCTACCTGACCCTGGGAGACGCCTGAGTCTATGCCCAGAACCTTAACTCTGCCAGTCGAGTACTTACCTTTAAACCGATAACTCAATCTTCTCCATAGGGTAACATTGACTGGTTTTTCCTGAAATTTCTTCCAAGTGTGGACTTTTCAAAACTTAAAATATTCACCAAAAATCAGCCGAGTAACGAAAACGAAAATACTCACCTGCTATTAGGTGAGCTCCCAGTGCTGGATCTTGGTGCCCAGCACTGACTCTGAAAAATACTTACAACTGTACTTACCAGTAACCCAATTTTCTCCCGTAGGAAATCATTGACTGTTTTTCTGTGAAATTTCTTCTAAGTGTCAATTTCTGCAAACTTTAAATATTCTTTAAAAATCGTATAATTTCTGAAAACGTAATTACTTACCTGTTTTGGATAAAGGTCCCAGTACTGAGTCTAGGCACCCAGTACTGGATTACAAAAGTAACGAGAACATACTATACCTGCAACTTGAATTTTCTGCCATAGGGAATCTTAGACTGTTTTCTATGAAATATTTTCTGTCAACTTTTAAAATAGCAAAATATTGTCTAAAAATCATCACAGTAATTAAGTCGACTTTTATCACTTGATTCCAAGTACTGACCCAGGACTGAATCTAGGATCCAGTCCTGGAAATCCAAAAGTAATCCTAAAAGTAATCTGTTGCAAATAACTTGAAACTTCCATTGAGCTCAATGCATTATTGTGTTTAAAATTTTGTTGCCTATTGCAACCACTTGTAACTTTCTACAAAAGTCAATTGCATATTGCAAAAGTATTTATATAAAGCATCTCATTCTGAGAAAGTATATTTTAATAACTATTGTTGGTTCTAAAATAAAACAAGCATATATTTTTTGTAGATAAACCATTGGCCTAGAGTTCAGTTATTGAGTGTGTGAGACCATTTGCTGACTGAGTGTGTGCAACAAATGCTTTACACTGTCCTCTGATACTGCCTTACTGCTCGACCAAGCTACCACTTTAGAGAGTAAGGTTATATCTAACTTTAGCCTCTGCCAAACCTCTGGGGACTGTGGACTCTGTACACCCTGTACCTATTTGGGAACAGTATATACAGAGCCACTTTCTCACACTGCAGTTCTCCAATATAGGTCTGTCAAGATCATTACTCAATCTACCTTGATTTGGCACAGTATAAAATAAGTCAAGAAGTCTCCTATGAAAAGATATGCAAATCTGTTCGAATCACTTTCCCTAGTCAGGGGACCCACTAGCTGGAAGGGGCAGGGAGGACCAAAATAGCTCATCGGTATAGAACACTGCATGAGCAGCTGATTTTGAGGTGGTAGAAGATAGAGTAATCCAACTGGACCTCAATAAACGGTTTCCTAATGTGCAATAGCCCCTGACCACCTCTGAGGCAAAAGTGTAATCTCATACCTTTGCAGAATCAGGCATGCTTTCACCTGTTCAAGCTGAACTGACATAGGTCTTCTTGGCCAGCAGGAGTTCCCCTCTTGCAGCTGTTGAGGCTAGAGAACAGAATGACGTGTATTCATTCTTTATGGTAACTCTTCTAGCCCTCCCACTCCATACCACTTTAAAACTTCCGAAGTTGCAGACGAGTTCCATCATTGTGACCCATGCTATTTTTCTCAATATTGGCTGGCTCGGCATAACAAGGGATGCCTACAGGACAGCCTAAATTGTGCCAGCAAGCTTCTACAGGGAGTCACTGGCAGATAAAGAGAAACTCAGCCCTAACCTGGCTCTTCTCTCTCACTCTCACTCTCCTTTCCCTTCTGTTCCTCTACCTGTCTCTCACTCTCTAAATACTAGTATTTATGTTGTATTCACTTCCCCGTCACAATCTTTCCGACCCTACTTCCTCTCTCCCTTCAATCAGTTCAACCCTCTTTTTTACTTTAGGAAACTCCACATCTTTTTTAAAGGCCATTCCCATATTCACACTGCTTCTTGATAAGACATTTTTTTCCTTTCTTTGAAGGATAGTGAAATTGATTTTCTTGAAACATGGTTGGTAAACCATCAATTCATTCCACCTTACTTTATCATTATCCTTACTTATGGAATGCATTTCATCATTAGGACAGCTGCAGTGTTTGCCGGGCAAGGTGGCGTGTGCCTGTTGTCCTAGTTACTTGAGAGGCAGAGGCTTGTGGATTGCTTGAGCTCAGGGGTTCTGGGCTGCACTCAGCTGTGTTGATCAGGTGTCCATGCTGCATTGGGCATCAATATGGTGTTCTAGAGGGAGCCCTAGATTTTCAGGTTGTGTAACAAGAGGTGCACCGACCCAGGCTGGAAACAGAGCAGGCCAAAGCTTCCATGCCCATTGGTAGCAGGACAGCACCTGTGAGCAGTACGTGTTAAACAGCCTGAGCAAAATAGTGAGACCTAGCCTCTCTTTTTTGACTCAAATGTGAAAGTTTTGATTTTTACAAGGTGTAATAAATTATTTTCCCAAAACCAAATCTTTGTTTTCCTTTTGATATTTTTCCAGGAAATATGATGAACATTTGAACTGGGCCACGCATTTCAGCATAGCAGACAATTCTCCAGAATTGAGACATATTGCAACAACAAGCTAGCAGGCGGAGAGGACTGAAAACTCAGTGCAACCTAGAATAAATGGCTGTGTGATTTTCAGCAAGGATGACTCAAATGCATTCTTCCTTTTAGAGCACCTGTAGGATTAAACTGATCTGTCAAGTACAAAAGCATCCTTCATAGAGCAACTTAGAAATGCGCTTGCTGGCCCTTCTGCTGCATTTCTACGTCCAGCTCTAATTCATTTTTTGATTAGCCCTCATTCTTTTCATATGTGAATGAGAAGGAGAAATTACAGGGCCCTTCACTCTTTGAGCGAAACATGAAAAGACTGAGGGCTGTGCAACTCCCAAACGTTGGAGCCTCTGGCCTGTCGACCCTTGAACCTGCTCCTGCTCCAACCCGGCATCTCTTGTGGCCAGCAACCTCACAAACCCTGGAGGACCTGGCTACCTTTTGACTCTAAACCCCTGGGACTCCCATGAGTAGAGGCTCTACTCAAATCTACTTCTAATCCCTGGCAGCAGCCCGGAACCGCGAACCCTTCACACTCTGCACCCACCAAGCCTGGCCTGTGCCAGAGTGAACAAAGACCACAAGGACGACCCCACGGCGACTGTGACCCCGTGTCCGGCACCCAAGGACCTCCTTCGGCACTCCTGAAGAAGCCTGCAGCCTCAGAACCAGGTGCCCCCCCAACCGCGATCAACAGAGAGTAAGATTTCCCGACACTAAAAGGTACCCCTGCACCCGGCGCTCCGCGGCCCCCTGTGCCCAATCCCGGGGTACCTACCTATCCTCCAACTACCCAACTTACCTCTCGAAGTGGTGGTGGCACCTGAAGAATCTTCGTCCCCGAGCTTGCAGTCTTTTTCTAAACCAGTGATTTCCCATTCAAATCAATTGAGCGCCCGAATGCTCAAAAGCACCCTGCACCCAGCCGTCCGAGTGGCCCTGGCAGTGCAACCTCTACATCTATCTACTTCCCCACTTACCCTGGATAAGTGACCAGGAGCCCAGCTCCCACAGCCACGTGGCCTGCTAGTCAGCAGCCACCAACCAAGGCCCCCCTACCTCTCATAGGATAACATTGGGCCTAACTCTCTCTGCACCCGGCCGCCCTTGTGCCGCTGAGGGTGAACCAACTGTACCTACCTGACCCTGGGAGACGCCTGAGTCTATGCCCAGAACCTTAACTCTGCCAGTCGAGTACTTACCTTTAAACCGATAACTCAATCTTCTCCACAGGGTAACATTGACTGGTTTTTCCTGAAATTTCTTCCAAGTGTGGACTTTTCAAAACTTAAAATATTCACCAAAAATCAGCCGAGTAACGAAAACGAAAATACTCACCTGCTATTAGGTGAGCTCCCAGTGCTGGATCTTGGTGCCCAGCACTGACTCTGAAAAATACTTACAACTGTACTTACCAGTAACCCAATTTTCTCCCGTAGGAAATCATTGACTGTTTTTCTGTGAAATTTCTTCTAAGTGTCAATTTTCTGCAAACTTTAAATATTCTTTAAAAATCGTATAATTTCTGAAAACGTAATTACTTACCTGTTTTGGATAAAGGTCCCAGTACTGAGTCTAGGCACCCAGTACTGGATTACAAAAGTAACGAGAACATACTATACCTGCAACTTGAATTTTCTGCCATAGGGAATCTTAGACTGTTTTCTATGAAATATTTTCTGTCAACTTTTAAAATAGCAAAATATTGTCTAAAAATCATCACAGTAATTAAGTCGACTTTTATCACTTGATTCCAAGTACTGTCCCAGGACTGAATCTAGGATCCAGTCCTGGAAATCCAAAAGTAATCCTAAAAGTAATCTGTTGCAAATAACTTGAAACTTCCATTGAGCTCAATGCATTATTGTGTTTAAAATTTTGTTGCCTATTGCAACCACTTGTAACTTTCTACAAAAGTCAATTGCATATTGCAAAAGTATTTATATAAAGCATCTCATTCTGAGAAAGTATATTTTAATACCTATTGTTGGTTCTAAAATAAAACAAGCATATATTTTTTGTAGATAAACCATTGGCCTAGAGTTCAGTTATTGAGTGTGTGAGACCATTTGCTGACTGAGTGTGTGCAACAAATGCTTTACACTGTCCTCTGATACTGCCTTACTGCTCGACCAAGCTACCACTTTAGAGAGTAAGGTTATATCTAACTTTAGCCTCTGCCAAACCTCTGGGGACTGTGGACTCTGTACACCCTGTACCTATTTGGGAACAGTATATACAGAGCCACTTTCTCACACGGCAGTTCTCCAATATAGGTCTGTCAAGATCATTACTCAATCTACCTTGATTTGGCACAGTATAAAATAAGTCAAGAAGTCTCCTATGAAAAGATATGCAAATCTGTTCGAATCACTTTCCCTAGTCAGGGGACCCACTAGCTGGAAGGGGCAGGGAGGACCAAAATAGCTCATCGGTATAGAACACTGCATGAGCAGCTGATTTTGAGGTGGTAGAAGATAGAGTAATCCAACTGGACCTCAATAAACGGTTTCCTAATGTGCAATAGCCCCTGACCACCTCTGACGCAAAAGTGTAATCTCATACCTTTGCAGAATCAGGCATGCTTTCACCTGTTCAAGCTGAACTGACATAGGTCTTCTTGGCCAGCAGGAGTTCCCCTCTTGCAGCTGTTGAGGCTAGAGAACAAAATGACGTGTATTCATTCTTTATGGTAACTCTTCTAGCCCTCCCACTCCATACCACTTTAAAACTTCCGAAGTTGCAGACGAGTTCCATCATTGTGACCCATGCTATTTTTCTCAATATTGGCTGGCTCGGCATAACAAGGGATGCCTACAGGACAGCCTAAATTGTGCCAGCAAGCTTCTACAGGGAGTCACTGGCAGATAAAGAGAAACTCAGCCCTAACCTGGCTCTTCTCTCTCACTCTCACTCTCCTTTCCCTTCTGTCCCTCTACCTGTCTCTCACTCTCTAAATACTAGTATTTATGTTGTATTCACTTCCCCGTCACAATCTTTCCGACCCTACTTCCTCTCTCCCTTCAATCAGTTCAACCCTCTTTTTTACTTTAGGAAACTCCACATCTTTTTTAAAGGCCATTCCCATATTCACACTGCTTCTTGATAAGACATTTTTTTCCTTTCTTTGAAGGATAGTGAAATTGATTTTCTTGAAACATGGTTGGTAAACCATCAATTCATTCCACCTTACTTTATCATTATCCTTACTTATGGAATGCATTTCATCATTAGGACAGCTGCAGTGTTTGCCGGGCAAGGTGGCGTGTGCCTGTTGTCCTAGTTACTTGGGAGGCAGAGGCTTGTGGATTGCTTGAGCTCAGGGGTTCTGGGCTGCACTCAGCTGTGTTGATCAGGTGTCCATGCTGCATTGGGCATCAATATGGTGTTCTAGAGGGAGCTCTAGAATTTCAGGTTGTGTAACAAGAGGTGCACCGACCCAGGCTGGAAACAGAGCAGGCCAAAGCTTCCATGCCCATTGGTAGCTGGACAGCACCTGTGAGCAGTACGTGTTAAACAGCCTGAGCAAAATAGTGAGACCTAGCCTCTCTTTTTTGACTCAAATGTGAAAGTTTTGATTTTTACAAGGTGTAATAAATTATTTTCCCAAAACCAAATCTTTGTTTTCCTTTTGATATTTTTCCAGGAAATATGATGAACATTTGAACTGGGCCACGCATTTCAGCATAGCAGACAATTCTCCAGAATTGAGACATATTGCAACAACAAGCTAGCAGGCGGAGAGGACTGAAAACTCAGTGCAACCTAGAATAAATGGCTGTGTGATTTTCAGCAAGGATGACTCAAATGCATTCTTCCTTTTAGAGCACCTGTAGGATTAAACTGATCTGTCAAGTACAAAAGCATCCTTCATAGAGCAACTTAGAAATGCGCTTGCTGGCCCTTCTGCTGCATTTCTACGTCCAGCTCTAATTCATTTTTTGATTAGCCCTCATTCTTTTCATATGTGAATGAGAAGGAGAAATTACAGGGCCCTTCACTCTTTGAGCGAAACATGAAAAGACTGAGGGCTGTGCAACTCCCAAACGTTGGAGCCTCTGGCCTGTCTTCCCTCGAACCTGCTCCTGCTCCAACCCGGCATCTCTTATGGCCAGCAACCTCACAAACCCTGGAGGACCTGGCTACCTTTTGACTCTAAACCCCTCGGACTCCCATGAGTAGAGGCTCTACTCAAATCTACTTCTAATCCCTGGCAGCAGCCCGGAACCGCGAACCCTTCACACTCTGCACCTACCAAGCCTGGCCTGTGCCAGAGTGAACAAAGACCACAAGGACGACCCCACGGCGACTGTGACCCCGAGTCCGGCACCCAAGGACCTCCCTCGACACTCCTGAAGAAGCCTGCAGCCTCAGAACCAGGTGCCCCCCCAACCGCGATCAACAGAGGGTAAGATTTCCCGACACCAAAAGGTACCCCATGCACCCGGCGCTCTGCGGCCCCCTGTGCCCAATCCCGGGGTACCTACCTATCCTCCAACTACCCAACTTACCTCTCGAAGTGGTGGTGGCACCTGAAGAATCTTCGTCCCCGAGCTTGCAGTCTTTTTCTAAACCAGAGATTTCCCATTCAAATCAATTGAGCGCCCGAATGCTCAAAAGCACCCTGCACCCAGCCGTCCGAGTGGCCCTGGCAGTGCAACCTCTACATCTATCTACTTCCCCACTTGCCCTGGATAAGTGACCAGGAGCCCAGCTCCCACAGCCACGTGGCCTGCTAGTCAGCAGCCACCAACCAAGGCCCCCCTACCTCTCATAGGATAACATTGGGCCTAACTCTCTCTGCACCCGGCCGCCCTTGTGCCGCTGAGGGTGAACCAACTGTACCTACCTGACCCTGGGAGACGCCTGAGTCTATGCCCAGAACCTTAACTCTGCCAGTCGAGTACTTACCTTTAAACCGATAACTCAATCTTCTCCATAGGGTAACATTGACTGGTTTTTCCTGAAATTTCTTCCAAGTGTGGACTTTTCAAAACTTAAAATATTCACCAAAAATCAGCCGAGTAACGAAAACGAAAATACTCACCTGCTATTAGGTGAGCTCCCAGTGCTGGATCTTGGTGCCCAGCACTGACTCTGAAAAATACTTACAACTGTACTTACCAGTAACCCAATTTTCTCCCGTAGGAAATCATTGACTGTTTTTCTGTGAAATTTCTTCTAAGTGTCAATTTCTGCAAACTTTAAATATTCTTTAAAAATCGTATAATTTCTGAAAACGTAATTACTTACCTGTTTTGGATAAAGGTCCCAGTACTGAGTCTAGGCACCCAGTACTGGATTACAAAAGTAACGAGAACATACTATACCTGCAACTTGAATTTTCTGCCATAGGGAATCTTAGACTGTTTTCTATGAAATATTTTCTGTCAACTTTTAAAATAGCAAAATATTGTCTAAAAATCATCACAGTAATTAAGTCGACTTTTATCACTTGATTCCAAGTACTGACCCAGGACTGAATCTAGGATCCAGTCCTGGAAATCCAAAAGTAATCCTAAAAGTAATCTGTTGCAAATAACTTGAAACTTCCATTGAGCTCAATGCATTATTGTGTTTAAAATTTTGTTGCCTATTGCAACCACTTGTAACTTTCTACAAAAGTCAATTGCATATTGCAAAAGTATTTATATAAAGCATCTCATTCTGAGAAAGTATATTTTAATAACTATTGTTGGTTCTAAAATAAAACAAGCATATATTTTTTGTAGATAAACCATTGGCCTAGAGTTCAGTTATTGAGTGTGTGAGACCATTTGCTGACTGAGTGTGTGCAACAAATGCTTTACACTGTCCTCTGATACTGCCTTACTGCTCGACCAAGCTACCACTTTAGAGAGTAAGGTTATATCTAACTTTAGCCTCTGCCAAACCTCTGGGGACTGTGGACTCTGTACACCCTGTACCTATTTGGGAACAGTATATACAGAGCCACTTTCTCACACTGCAGTTCTCCAATATAGGTCTGTCAAGATCATTACTCAATCTACCTTGATTTGGCACAGTATAAAATAAGTCAAGAAGTCTCCTATGAAAAGATATGCAAATCTGTTCGAATCACTTTCCCTAGTCAGGGGACCCACTAGCTGGAAGGGGCAGGGAGGACCAAAATAGCTCATCGGTATAGAACACTGCATGAGCAGCTGATTTTGAGGTGGTAGAAGATAGAGTAATCCAACTGGACCTCAATAAACGGTTTCCTAATGTGCAATAGCCCCTGACCACCTCTGAGGCAAAAGTGTAATCTCATACCTTTGCAGAATCAGGCATGCTTTCACCTGTTCAAGCTGAACTGACATAGGTCTTCTTGGCCAGCAGGAGTTCCCCTCTTGCAGCTGTTGAGGCTAGAGAACAGAATGACGTGTATTCATTCTTTATGGTAACTCTTCTAGCCCTCCCACTCCATACCACTTTAAAACTTCCGAAGTTGCAGACGAGTTCCATCATTGTGACCCATGCTATTTTTCTCAATATTGGCTGGCTCGGCATAACAAGGGATGCCTACAGGACAGCCTAAATTGTGCCAGCAAGCTTCTACAGGGAGTCACTGGCAGATAAAGAGAAACTCAGCCCTAACCTGGCTCTTCTCTCTCACTCTCACTCTCCTTTCCCTTCTGTTCCTCTACCTGTCTCTCACTCTCTAAATACTAGTATTTATGTTGTATTCACTTCCCCGTCACAATCTTTCCGACCCTACTTCCTCTCTCCCTTCAATCAGTTCAACCCTCTTTTTTACTTTAGGAAACTCCACATCTTTTTTAAAGGCCATTCCCATATTCACACTGCTTCTTGATAAGACATTTTTTTCCTTTCTTTGAAGGATAGTGAAATTGATTTTCTTGAAACATGGTTGGTAAACCATCAATTCATTCCACCTTACTTTATCATTATCCTTACTTATGGAATGCATTTCATCATTAGGACAGCTGCAGTGTTTGCCGGGCAAGGTGGCGTGTGCCTGTTGTCCTAGTTACTTGAGAGGCAGAGGCTTGTGGATTGCTTGAGCTCAGGGGTTCTGGGCTGCACTCAGCTGTGTTGATCAGGTGTCCATGCTGCATTGGGCATCAATATGGTGTTCTAGAGGGAGCCCTAGATTTTCAGGTTGTGTAACAAGAGGTGCACCGACCCAGGCTGGAAACAGAGCAGGCCAAAGCTTCCATGCCCATTGGTAGCAGGACAGCACCTGTGAGCAGTACGTGTTAAACAGCCTGAGCAAAATAGTGAGACCTAGCCTCTCTTTTTTGACTCAAATGTGAAAGTTTTGATTTTTACAAGGTGTAATAAATTATTTTCCCAAAACCAAATCTTTGTTTTCCTTTTGATATTTTTCCAGGAAATATGATGAACATTTGAACTGGGCCACGCATTTCAGCATAGCAGACAATTCTCCAGAATTGAGACATATTGCAACAACAAGCTAGCAGGCGGAGAGGACTGAAAACTCAGTGCAACCTAGAATAAATGGCTGTGTGATTTTCAGCAAGGATGACTCAAATGCATTCTTCCTTTTAGAGCACCTGTAGGATTAAACTGATCTGTCAAGTACAAAAGCATCCTTCATAGAGCAACTTAGAAATGCGCTTGCTGGCCCTTCTGCTGCATTTCTACGTCCAGCTCTAATTCATTTTTTGATTAGCCCTCATTCTTTTCATATGTGAATGAGAAGGAGAAATTACAGGGCCCTTCACTCTTTGAGCGAAACATGAAAAGACTGAGGGCTGTGCAACTCCCAAACGTTGGAGCCTCTGGCCTGTCGACCCTTGAACCTGCTCCTGCTCCAACCCGGCATCTCTTGTGGCCAGCAACCTCACAAACCCTGGAGGACCTGGCTACCTTTTGACTCTAAACCCCTGGGACTCCCATGAGTAGAGGCTCTACTCAAATCTACTTCTAATCCCTGGCAGCAGCCCGGAACCGCGAACCCTTCACACTCTGCACCCACCAAGCCTGGCCTGTGCCAGAGTGAACAAAGACCACAAGGACGACCCCACGGCGACTGTGACCCCGAGTCCGGCACCCAAGGACCTCCTTCGGCACTCCTGAAGAAGCCTGCAGCCTCAGAACCAGGTGCCCCCCCAACCGCGATCAACAGAGAGTAAGATTTCCCGACACTAAAAGGTACCCCTGCACCCGGCGCTCCGCGGCCCCCTGTGCCCAATCCCGGGGTACCTACCTATCCTCCAACTACCCAACTTACCTCTCGAAGTGGTGGTGGCACCTGAAGAATCTTCGTCCCCGAGCTTGCAGTCTTTTTCTAAACCAGTGATTTCCCATTCAAATCAATTGAGCGCCCGAATGCTCAAAAGCACCCTGCACCCAGCCGTCCGAGTGGCCCTGGCAGTGCAACCTCTACATCTATCTACTTCCCCACTTACCCTGGATAAGTGACCAGGAGCCCAGCTCCCACAGCCACGTGGCCTGCTAGTCAGCAGCCACCAACCAAGGCCCCCCTACCTCTCATAGGATAACATTGGGCCTAACTCTCTCTGCACCCGGCCGCCCTTGTGCCGCTGAGGGTGAACCAACTGTACCTACCTGACCCTGGGAGACGCCTGAGTCTATGCCCAGAACCTTAACTCTGCCAGTCGAGTACTTACCTTTAAACCGATAACTCAATCTTCTCCACAGGGTAACATTGACTGGTTTTTCCTGAAATTTCTTCCAAGTGTGGACTTTTCAAAACTTAAAATATTCACCAAAAATCAGCCGAGTAACGAAAACGAAAATACTCACCTGCTATTAGGTGAGCTCCCAGTGCTGGATCTTGGTGCCCAGCACTGACTCTGAAAAATACTTACAACTGTACTTACCAGTAACCCAATTTTCTCCCGTAGGAAATCATTGACTGTTTTTCTGTGAAATTTCTTCTAAGTGTCAATTTTCTGCAAACTTTAAATATTCTTTAAAAATCGTATAATTTCTGAAAACGTAATTACTTACCTGTTTTGGATAAAGGTCCCAGTACTGAGTCTAGGCACCCAGTACTGGATTACAAAAGTAACGAGAACATACTATACCTGCAACTTGAATTTTCTGCCATAGGGAATCTTAGACTGTTTTCTATGAAATATTTTCTGTCAACTTTTAAAATAGCAAAATATTGTCTAAAAATCATCACAGTAATTAAGTCGACTTTTATCACTTGATTCCAAGTACTGTCCCAGGACTGAATCTAGGATCCAGTCCTGGAAATCCAAAAGTAATCCTAAAAGTAATCTGTTGCAAATAACTTGAAACTTCCATTGAGCTCAATGCATTATTGTGTTTAAAATTTTGTTGCCTATTGCAACCACTTGTAACTTTCTACAAAAGTCAATTGCATATTGCAAAAGTATTTATATAAAGCATCTCATTCTGAGAAAGTATATTTTAATACCTATTGTTGGTTCTAAAATAAAACAAGCATATATTTTTTGTAGATAAACCATTGGCCTAGAGTTCAGTTATTGAGTGTGTGAGACCATTTGCTGACTGAGTGTGTGCAACAAATGCTTTACACTGTCCTCTGATACTGCCTTACTGCTCGACCAAGCTACCACTTTAGAGAGTAAGGTTATATCTAACTTTAGCCTCTGCCAAACCTCTGGGGACTGTGGACTCTGTACACCCTGTACCTATTTGGGAACAGTATATACAGAGCCACTTTCTCACACGGCAGTTCTCCAATATAGGTCTGTCAAGATCATTACTCAATCTACCTTGATTTGGCACAGTATAAAATAAGTCAAGAAGTCTCCTATGAAAAGATATGCAAATCTGTTCGAATCACTTTCCCTAGTCAGGGGACCCACTAGCTGGAAGGGGCAGGGAGGACCAAAATAGCTCATCGGTATAGAACACTGCATGAGCAGCTGATTTTGAGGTGGTAGAAGATAGAGTAATCCAACTGGACCTCAATAAACGGTTTCCTAATGTGCAATAGCCCCTGACCACCTCTGACGCAAAAGTGTAATCTCATACCTTTGCAGAATCAGGCATGCTTTCACCTGTTCAAGCTGAACTGACATAGGTCTTCTTGGCCAGCAGGAGTTCCCCTCTTGCAGCTGTTGAGGCTAGAGAACAAAATGACGTGTATTCATTCTTTATGGTAACTCTTCTAGCCCTCCCACTCCATACCACTTTAAAACTTCCGAAGTTGCAGACGAGTTCCATCATTGTGACCCATGCTATTTTTCTCAATATTGGCTGGCTCGGCATAACAAGGGATGCCTACAGGACAGCCTAAATTGTGCCAGCAAGCTTCTACAGGGAGTCACTGGCAGATAAAGAGAAACTCAGCCCTAACCTGGCTCTTCTCTCTCACTCTCACTCTCCTTTCCCTTCTGTCCCTCTACCTGTCTCTCACTCTCTAAATACTAGTATTTATGTTGTATTCACTTCCCCGTCACAATCTTTCCGACCCTACTTCCTCTCTCCCTTCAATCAGTTCAACCCTCTTTTTTACTTTAGGAAACTCCACATCTTTTTTAAAGGCCATTCCCATATTCACACTGCTTCTTGATAAGACATTTTTTTCCTTTCTTTGAAGGATAGTGAAATTGATTTTCTTGAAACATGGTTGGTAAACCATCAATTCATTCCACCTTACTTTATCATTATCCTTACTTATGGAATGCATTTCATCATTAGGACAGCTGCAGTGTTTGCCGGGCAAGGTGGCGTGTGCCTGTTGTCCTAGTTACTTGGGAGGCAGAGGCTTGTGGATTGCTTGAGCTCAGGGGTTCTGGGCTGCACTCAGCTGTGTTGATCAGGTGTCCATGCTGCATTGGGCATCAATATGGTGTTCTAGAGGGAGCTCTAGAATTTCAGGTTGTGTAACAAGAGGTGCACCGACCCAGGCTGGAAACAGAGCAGGCCAAAGCTTCCATGCCCATTGGTAGCTGGACAGCACCTGTGAGCAGTACGTGTTAAACAGCCTGAGCAAAATAGTGAGACCTAGCCTCTCTTTTTTGACTCAAATGTGAAAGTTTTGATTTTTACAAGGTGTAATAAATTATTTTCCCAAAACCAAATCTTTGTTTTCCTTTTGATATTTTTCCAGGAAATATGATGAACATTTGAACTGGGCCACGCATTTCAGCATAGCAGACAATTCTCCAGAATTGAGACATATTGCAACAACAAGCTAGCAGGCGGAGAGGACTGAAAACTCAGTGCAACCTAGAATAAATGGCTGTGTGATTTTCAGCAAGGATGACTCAAATGCATTCTTCCTTTTAGAGCACCTGTAGGATTAAACTGATCTGTCAAGTACAAAAGCATCCTTCATAGAGCAACTTAGAAATGCGCTTGCTGGCCCTTCTGCTGCATTTCTACGTCCAGCTCTAATTCATTTTTTGATTAGCCCTCATTCTTTTCATATGTGAATGAGAAGGAGAAATTACAGGGCCCTTCACTCTTTGAGCGAAACATGAAAAGACTGAGGGCTGTGCAACTCCCAAACGTTGGAGCCTCTGGCCTGTCTTCCCTCGAACCTGCTCCTGCTCCAACCCGGCATCTCTTATGGCCAGCAACCTCACAAACCCTGGAGGACCTGGCTACCTTTTGACTCTAAACCCCTCGGACTCCCATGAGTAGAGGCTCTACTCAAATCTACTTCTAATCCCTGGCAGCAGCCCGGAACCGCGAACCCTTCACACTCTGCACCTACCAAGCCTGGCCTGTGCCAGAGTGAACAAAGACCACAAGGACGACCCCACGGCGACTGTGACCCCGAGTCCGGCACCCAAGGACCTCCCTCGACACTCCTGAAGAAGCCTGCAGCCTCAGAACCAGGTGCCCCCCCAACCGCGATCAACAGAGGGTAAGATTTCCCGACACCAAAAGGTACCCCATGCACCCGGCGCTCTGCGGCCCCCTGTGCCCAATCCCGGGGTACCTACCTATCCTCCAACTACCCAACTTACCTCTCGAAGTGGTGGTGGCACCTGAAGAATCTTCGTCCCCGAGCTTGCAGTCTTTTTCTAAACCAGAGATTTCCCATTCAAATCAATTGAGCGCCCGAATGCTCAAAAGCACCCTGCACCCAGCCGTCCGAGTGGCCCTGGCAGTGCAACCTCTACATCTATCTACTTCCCCACTTGCCCTGGATAAGTGACCAGGAGCCCAGCTCCCACAGCCACGTGGCCTGCTAGTCAGCAGCCACCAACCAAGGCCCCCCTACCTCTCATAGGATAACATTGGGCCTAACTCTCTCTGCACCCGGCCGCCCTTGTGCCGCTGAGGGTGAACCAACTGTACCTACCTGACCCTGGGAGACGCCTGAGTCTATGCCCAGAACCTTAACTCTGCCAGTCGAGTACTTACCTTTAAACCGATAACTCAATCTTCTCCATAGGGTAACATTGACTGGTTTTTCCTGAAATTTCTTCCAAGTGTGGACTTTTCAAAACTTAAAATATTCACCAAAAATCAGCCGAGTAACGAAAACGAAAATACTCACCTGCTATTAGGTGAGCTCCCAGTGCTGGATCTTGGTGCCCAGCACTGACTCTGAAAAATACTTACAACTGTACTTACCAGTAACCCAATTTTCTCCCGTAGGAAATCATTGACTGTTTTTCTGTGAAATTTCTTCTAAGTGTCAATTTCTGCAAACTTTAAATATTCTTTAAAAATCGTATAATTTCTGAAAACGTAATTACTTACCTGTTTTGGATAAAGGTCCCAGTACTGAGTCTAGGCACCCAGTACTGGATTACAAAAGTAACGAGAACATACTATACCTGCAACTTGAATTTTCTGCCATAGGGAATCTTAGACTGTTTTCTATGAAATATTTTCTGTCAACTTTTAAAATAGCAAAATATTGTCTAAAAATCATCACAGTAATTAAGTCGACTTTTATCACTTGATTCCAAGTACTGACCCAGGACTGAATCTAGGATCCAGTCCTGGAAATCCAAAAGTAATCCTAAAAGTAATCTGTTGCAAATAACTTGAAACTTCCATTGAGCTCAATGCATTATTGTGTTTAAAATTTTGTTGCCTATTGCAACCACTTGTAACTTTCTACAAAAGTCAATTGCATATTGCAAAAGTATTTATATAAAGCATCTCATTCTGAGAAAGTATATTTTAATAACTATTGTTGGTTCTAAAATAAAACAAGCATATATTTTTTGTAGATAAACCATTGGCCTAGAGTTCAGTTATTGAGTGTGTGAGACCATTTGCTGACTGAGTGTGTGCAACAAATGCTTTACACTGTCCTCTGATACTGCCTTACTGCTCGACCAAGCTACCACTTTAGAGAGTAAGGTTATATCTAACTTTAGCCTCTGCCAAACCTCTGGGGACTGTGGACTCTGTACACCCTGTACCTATTTGGGAACAGTATATACAGAGCCACTTTCTCACACTGCAGTTCTCCAATATAGGTCTGTCAAGATCATTACTCAATCTACCTTGATTTGGCACAGTATAAAATAAGTCAAGAAGTCTCCTATGAAAAGATATGCAAATCTGTTCGAATCACTTTCCCTAGTCAGGGGACCCACTAGCTGGAAGGGGCAGGGAGGACCAAAATAGCTCATCGGTATAGAACACTGCATGAGCAGCTGATTTTGAGGTGGTAGAAGATAGAGTAATCCAACTGGACCTCAATAAACGGTTTCCTAATGTGCAATAGCCCCTGACCACCTCTGAGGCAAAAGTGTAATCTCATACCTTTGCAGAATCAGGCATGCTTTCACCTGTTCAAGCTGAACTGACATAGGTCTTCTTGGCCAGCAGGAGTTCCCCTCTTGCAGCTGTTGAGGCTAGAGAACAGAATGACGTGTATTCATTCTTTATGGTAACTCTTCTAGCCCTCCCACTCCATACCACTTTAAAACTTCCGAAGTTGCAGACGAGTTCCATCATTGTGACCCATGCTATTTTTCTCAATATTGGCTGGCTCGGCATAACAAGGGATGCCTACAGGACAGCCTAAATTGTGCCAGCAAGCTTCTACAGGGAGTCACTGGCAGATAAAGAGAAACTCAGCCCTAACCTGGCTCTTCTCTCTCACTCTCACTCTCCTTTCCCTTCTGTTCCTCTACCTGTCTCTCACTCTCTAAATACTAGTATTTATGTTGTATTCACTTCCCCGTCACAATCTTTCCGACCCTACTTCCTCTCTCCCTTCAATCAGTTCAACCCTCTTTTTTACTTTAGGAGACTCCACATCTTTTTTAAAGGCCATTCCCATATTCACACTGCTTCTTGATAAGACATTTTTTTCCTTTCTTTGAAGGATAGTGAAATTGATTTTCTTGAAACATGGTTGGTAAACCATCAATTCATTCCACCTTACTTTATCATTATCCTTACTTATGGAATGCATTTCATCATTAGGACAGCTGCAGTGTTTGCCGGGCAAGGTGGCGTGTGCCTGTTGTCCTAGTTACTTGAGAGGCAGAGGCTTGTGGATTGCTTGAGCTCAGGGGTTCTGGGCTGCACTCAGCTGTGTTGATCAGGTGTCCATGCTGCATTGGGCATCAATATGGTGTTCTAGAGGGAGCCCTAGATTTTCAGGTTGTGTAACAAGAGGTGCACCGACCCAGGCTGGAAACAGAGCAGGCCAAAGCTTCCATGCCCATTGGTAGCAGGACAGCACCTGTGAGCAGTACGTGTTAAACAGCCTGAGCAAAATAGTGAGACCTAGCCTCTCTTTTTTGACTCAAATGTGAAAGTTTTGATTTTTACAAGGTGTAATAAATTATTTTCCCAAAACCAAATCTTTGTTTTCCTTTTGATATTTTTCCAGGAAATATGATGAACATTTGAACTGGGCCACGCATTTCAGCATAGCAGACAATTCTCCAGAATTGAGACATATTGCAACAACAAGCTAGCAGGCGGAGAGGACTGAAAACTCAGTGCAACCTAGAATAAATGGCTGTGTGATTTTCAGCAAGGATGACTCAAATGCATTCTTCCTTTTAGAGCACCTGTAGGATTAAACTGATCTGTCAAGTACAAAAGCATCCTTCATAGAGCAACTTAGAAATGCGCTTGCTGGCCCTTCTGCTGCATTTCTACGTCCAGCTCTAATTCATTTTTTGATTAGCCCTCATTCTTTTCATATGTGAATGAGAAGGAGAAATTACAGGGCCCTTCACTCTTTGAGCGAAACATGAAAAGACTGAGGGCTGTGCAACTCCCAAACGTTGGAGCCTCTGGCCTGTCGACCCTTGAACCTGCTCCTGCTCCAACCCGGCATCTCTTGTGGCCAGCAACCTCACAAACCCTGGAGGACCTGGCTACCTTTTGACTCTAAACCCCTGGGACTCCCATGAGTAGAGGCTCTACTCAAATCTACTTCTAATCCCTGGCAGCAGCCCGGAACCGCGAACCCTTCACACTCTGCACCCACCAAGCCTGGCCTGTGCCAGAGTGAACAAAGACCACAAGGACGACCCCACGGCGACTGTGACCCCGAGTCCGGCACCCAAGGACCTCCTTCGGCACTCCTGAAGAAGCCTGCAGCCTCAGAACCAGGTGCCCCCCCAACCGCGATCAACAGAGAGTAAGATTTCCCGACACTAAAAGGTACCCCTGCACCCGGCGCTCCGCGGCCCCCTGTGCCCAATCCCGGGGTACCTACCTATCCTCCAACTACCCAACTTACCTCTCGAAGTGGTGGTGGCACCTGAAGAATCTTCGTCCCCGAGCTTGCAGTCTTTTTCTAAACCAGTGATTTCCCATTCAAATCAATTGAGCGCCCGAATGCTCAAAAGCACCCTGCACCCAGCCGTCCGAGTGGCCCTGGCAGTGCAACCTCTACATCTATCTACTTCCCCACTTACCCTGGATAAGTGACCAGGAGCCCAGCTCCCACAGCCACGTGGCCTGCTAGTCAGCAGCCACCAACCAAGGCCCCCCTACCTCTCATAGGATAACATTGGGCCTAACTCTCTCTGCACCCGGCCGCCCTTGTGCCGCTGAGGGTGAACCAACTGTACCTACCTGACCCTGGGAGACGCCTGAGTCTATGCCCAGAACCTTAACTCTGCCAGTCGAGTACTTACCTTTAAACCGATAACTCAATCTTCTCCATAGGGTAACATTGACTGGTTTTTCCTGAAATTTCTTCCAAGTGTGGACTTTTCAAAACTTAAAATATTCACCAAAAATCAGCCGAGTAACGAAAACGAAAATACTCACCTGCTATTAGGTGAGCTCCCAGTGCTGGATCTTGGTGCCCAGCACTGACTCTGAAAAATACTTACAACTGTACTTACCAGTAACCCAATTTTCTCCCGTAGGAAATCATTGACTGTTTTTCTGTGAAATTTCTTCTAAGTGTCAATTTCTGCAAACTTTAAATATTCTTTAAAAATCGTATAATTTCTGAAAACGTAATTACTTACCTGTTTTGGATAAAGGTCCCAGTACTGAGTCTAGGCACCCAGTACTGGATTACAAAAGTAACGAGAACATACTATACCTGCAACTTGAATTTTCTGCCATAGGGAATCTTAGACTGTTTTCTATGAAATATTTTCTGTCAACTTTTAAAATAGCAAAATATTGTCTAAAAATCATCACAGTAATTAAGTCGACTTTTATCACTTGATTCCAAGTACTGACCCAGGACTGAATCTAGGATCCAGTCCTGGAAATCCAAAAGTAATCCTAAAAGTAATCTGTTGCAAATAACTTGAAACTTCCATTGAGCTCAATGCATTATTGTGTTTAAAATTGTGTTGCCTATTGCAACCACTTGTAACTTTCTACAAAAGTCAATTGCATATTGCAAAAGTATTTATATAAAGCATCTCATTCTGAGAAAGTATATTTTAATAACTATTGTTGGTTCTAAAATAAAATAAGCATATATTTTTTGTAGATAAACCATTGGCCTAGAGTTCAGTTATTGAGTGTGTGAGACCATTTGCTGACTGAGTGTGTGCAACAAATGCTTTACACTGTCCTCTGATACTGCCTTACTGCTCGACCAAGCTACCACTTTAGAGAGTAAGGTTATATCTAACTTTAGCCTCTGCCAAACCTCTGGGGACTGTGGACTCTGTACACCCTGTACCTATTTGGGAACAGTATATACAGAGCCACTTTCTCACACTGCAGTTCTCCAATATAGGTCTGTCAAGATCATTACTCAATCTACCTTGATTTGGCACAGTATAAAATAAGTCAAGAAGTCTCCTATGAAAAGATATGCAAATCTGTTCGAATCACTTTCCCTAGTCAGGGGACCCACTAGCTGGAAGGGGCAGGGAGGACCAAAATAGCTCATCGGTATAGAACACTGCATGAGCAGCTGATTTTGAGGTGGTAGAAGATAGAGTAATCCAACTGGACCTCAATAAACGGTTTCCTAATGTGCAATAGCCCCTGACCACCTCTGAGGCAAAAGTGTAATCTCATACCTTTGCAGAATCAGGCATGCTTTCACCTGTTCAAGCTGAACTGACATAGGTCTTCTTGGCCAGCAGGAGTTCCCCTCTTGCAGCTGTTGAGGCTAGAGAACAGAATGACGTGTATTCATTCTTTATGGTAACTCTTCTAGCCCTCCCACTCCATACCACTTTAAAACTTCCGAAGTTGCAGACGAGTTCCATCATTGTGACCCATGCTATTTTTCTCAATATTGGCTGGCTCGGCATAACAAGGGATGCCTACAGGACAGCCTAAATTGTGCCAGCAAGCTTCTACAGGGAGTCACTGGCAGATAAAGAGAAACTCAGCCCTAACCTGGCTCTTCTCTCTCACTCTCACTCTCCTTTCCCTTCTGTTCCTCTACCTGTCTCTCACTCTCTAAATACTAGTATTTATGTTGTATTCACTTCCCCGTCACAATCTTTCCGACCCTACTTCCTCTCTCCCTTCAATCAGTTCAACCCTCTTTTTTACTTTAGGAAACTCCACATCTTTTTTAAAGGCCATTCCCATATTCACACTGCTTCTTGATAAGACATTTTTTTCCTTTCTTTGAAGGATAGTGAAATTGATTTTCTTGAAACATGGTTGGTAAACCATCAATTCATTCCACCTTACTTTATCATTATCCTTACTTATGGAATGCATTTCATCATTAGGACAGCTGCAGTGTTTGCCGGGCAAGGTGGCGTGTGCCTGTTGTCCTAGTTACTTGGGAGGCAGAGGCTTGTGGATTGCTTGAACTCAGGGGTTCTGGGCTGCACTCAGCTGTGTTGATCAGGTGTCCATGCTGCATTGGGCATCAATATGATGTTCTAGAGGGAGCTCTAGAATTTCAGGTTGTGTAACGAGAGGTGCACCGACCCAGGCTGGAAACAGAGCAGGCCAAAGCTTCCATGCCCATTGGTAGCAGGACAGCACCTGTGAGCAGTACGTGTTAAACAGCCTGAGCAAAATAGTGAGACCTAGCCTCTCTTTTTTGACTCAAATGTGAAAGTTTTGATTTTTACAAGGTGTAATAAATTATTTTCCCAAAACCAAATCTTTGTTTTCCTTTTGATATTTTTCCAGGAAATATGATGAACATTTGAACTGGGCCACGCATTTCAGCATAGCAGACAATTCTCCAGAATTGAGACATATTGCAACAACAAGCTAGCAGGCGGAGAGGACTGAAAACTCAGTGCAACCTAGAATAAATGGCTGTGTGATTTTCAGCAAGGATGACTCAAATGCATTCTTCCTTTTAGAGCACCTGTAGGATTAAACTGATCTGTCAAGTACAAAAGCATCCTTCATAGAGCAACTTAGAAATGCGCTTGCTGGCCCTTCTGCTGCATTTCTACGTCCAGCTCTAATTCATTTTTTGATTAGCCCTCATTCTTTTCATATGTGAATGAGAAGGAGAAATTACAGGGCCCTTCACTCTTTGAGCGAAACATGAAAAGACTGAGGGCTGTGCAACTCCCAAACGTTGGAGCCTCTGGCCTGTCGACCCTCGAACCTGCTCCTGCTCCAACCCGGCATCTATTGTGGCCAGCAACCTCACAAACCCTGGAGGACCTGGCTACCTTTTGACTCTAAACCCCTGGGACTCCCATGAGTAGAGGCTCTACTCAAATCTACTTCTAATCCCTGGCAGCAGCCCGGAACCGCGAACCCTTCACACTCTGCACCCACCAAGCCTAGCCTGTGCCAGAGTGAACAAAGACCACAAGGACGACCCCACGGCGACTGTGACCCCGAGTCCGGCACCCAAGGACCTCCCTCGACACTCCTGAAGAAGCCTGCAGCCTCAGAACCAGGTGCCCCCCCAACCGCGATCAACAGAGGGTAAGATTTCCCGACACCAAAAGGTACCCCTGCACCCGGCGCTCCGCGGCCCCCTGTGCCCAATCCCGGGGTACCTACCTATCCTCCAACTACCCAACTTACCTCTCGAAGTGGTGGTGGCACCTGAAGAATCTTCGTCCCCGAGCTTGCAGTCTTTTTCTAAACCAGAGATTTCCCATTCAAATCAATTGAGCGCCCGAATGCTCAAAAGCACCCTGCACCCAGCCGTCCGAGTGGCCCTGGCAGTGCAACCTCTACATCTATCTACTTCCCCACTTGCCCTGGATAAGTGACCAGGAGCCCAGCTCCCACAGCCACGTGGCCTGCTAGTCAGCAGCCACCAACCAAGGCCCCCCTACCTCTCATAGGATAACATAGGGCCTAACTCTCTCTGCACCCGGCCGCCCTTGTGCCGCTGAGGGTGAACCAACTGTACCTACCTGACCCTGGGAGACGCCTGAGTCTATGCCCAGAACCTTAACTCTGCCAGTCGAGTACTTACCTTTAAACCGATAACTCAATCTTCTCCACAGGGTAACATTGACTGGTTTTTCCTGAAATTTCTTCCAAGTGTGGACTTTTCAAAACTTAAAATATTCACCAAAAATCAGCCGAGTAACGAAAACGAAAATACTCACCTGCTATTAGGTGAGCTCCCAGTGCTGGATCTTGGTGCCCAGCACTGACTCTGAAAAATACTTACAACTGTACTTACCAGTAACCCAATTTTCTCCCGTAGGAAATCATTGACTGTTTTTCTGTGAAATTTCTTCTAAGTGTCAATTTTCTGCAAACTTTAAATATTCTTTAAAAATCGTATAATTTCTGAAAACGTAATTACTTACCTGTTTTGGATAAAGGTCCCAGTACTGAGTCTAGGCACCCAGTACTGGATTACAAAAGTAACGAGAACATACTATACCTGCAACTTGAATTTTCTGCCATAGGGAATCTTAGACTGTTTTCTATGAAATATTTTCTGTCAACTTTTAAAATAGCAAAATATTGTCTAAAAATCATCACAGTAATTAAGTCGACTTTTATCACTTGATTCCAAGTACTGACCCAGGACTGAATCTAGGATCCAGTCCTGGAAATGCAAAAGTAATCCTAAAAGTAATCTGTTGCAAATAACTTGAAACTTCCATTGAGCTCAATGCATTATTGTGTTTAAAATTTTGTTGCCTATTGCAACCACTTGTAACTTTCTACAAAAGTCAATTGCATATTGCAAAAGTATTTATATAAAGCATCTCATTCTGAGAAAGTATATTTTAAAACCTATTGTTGGTTCTAAAATAAAACAAGCATATATTTTTTGTAGATAAACCATTGGCCTAGAGTTCAGTTATTGAGTGTGTGAGACCATTTGCTGACTGAGTGTGTGCAACAAATGCTTTACACTGTCCTCTGATACTGCCTTACTGCTCGACCAAGCTACCACTTTAGAGAGTAAGGTTATATCTAACTTTAGCCTCTGCCAAACCTCTGGGGATTGTGGACTCTGTACACCCTGTACCTATTTGGGAACAGTATATACAGAGCCACTTTCTCACACTGCAGTTCTCCAATATAGGTCTGTCAAGATCATTACTCAATCTACCTTGATTTGGCACAGTATAAAATAAGTCAAGAAGTCTCCTATGAAAAGATATGCAAATCTGTTCGAATCACTTTCCCTAGTCAGGGGACCCACTAGCTGGAAGGGGCAGGGAGGACCAAAATAGCTCATCGGTATAGAACACTGCATGAGCAGCTGATTTTGAGGTGGTAGAAGATAGAGTAATCCAACTGGACCTCAATAAACGGTTTCCTAATGTGCAATAGCCCCTGACCACCTCTGACGCAAAAGTGTAATCTCATACCTTTGCAGAATCAGGCATGCTTTCACCTGTTCAAGCTGAACTGACATAGGTCTTCTTGGCCAGCAGGAGTTCCCCTCTTGCAGCTGTTGAGGCTAGAGAACAGAATGACGTGTATTCATTCTTTATGGTAACTCTTCTAGCCCTCCCACTCCATACCACTTTAAAACTTCCGAAGTTGCAGACGAGTTCCATCATTGTGACCCATGCTATTTTTCTCAATATTGGCTGGCTCGGCATAACAAGGGATGCCTACAGGACAGCCTAAATTGTGCCAGCAAGCTTCTATAGGGAGTCACTGGCAGATAAAGAGAAACTCAGCCCTAACCTGGCTCTTCTCTCTCACTCTCACTCTCCTTTCCCTTCTGTCCCTCTACCTGTCTCTCACTCTCTAAATACTAGTATTTATGTTGTATTCACTTCCCCGTCACAATCTTTCCGACCCTACTTCCTCTCTCCCTTCAATCAGTTCAACCCTCTTTTTTACTTTAGGAAACTCCACATCTTTTTTAAAGGCCATTCCCATATTCACACTGCTTCTTGATAAGACATTTTTTTCCTTTCTTTGAAGGATAGTGAAATTGATTTTCTTGAAACATGGTTGGTAAACCATCAATTCATTCCACCTTACTTTATCATTATCCTTACTTATGGAATGCATTTCATCATTAGGACAGCTGCAGTGTTTGCCGGGCAAGGTGGCGTGTGCCTGTTGTCCTAGTTACTTGGGAGGCAGAGGCTTGTGGATTGCTTGAGCTCAGGGGTTCTGGGCTGCACTCAGCTGTGTTGATCAGGTGTCCATGCTGCATTGGGCATCAATATGGTGTTCTAGAGGGAGCTCTAGAATTTCAGGTTGTGTAACGAGAGGTGCACCGACCCAGGCTGGAAACAGAGCAGGCCAAAGCTTCCATGCCCATTGGTAGCAGGACAGCACCTGTGAGCAGTACGTGTTAAACAGCCTGAGCAAAATAGTGAGACCTAGCCTCTCTTTTTTGACTCAAATGTGAAAGTTTTGATTTTTACAAGGTGTAATAAATTATTTTCCCAAAACCAAATCTTTGTTTTCCTTTTGATATTTTTTCAGGAAATATGATGAACATTTGAACTGGGCCACGCATTTCAGCATAGCAGACAATTCTCCAGAATTGAGACATATTGCAACAACAAGCTAGCAGGCGGAGAGGACTGAAAACTCAGTGCAACCTAGAATAAATGGCTGTGTGATTTTCAGCAAGGATGACTCAAATGCATTCTTCCTTTTAGAGCACCTGTAGGATTAAACTGACCTGTCAAGTACAAAAGCATCCTTCATAGAGCAACTTAGAAATGCGCTTGCTGGCCCTTCTGCTGCATTTCTACGTCCAGCTCTAATTCATTTTTTGATTAGCCCTCATTCTTTTCATATGTGAATGAGAAGGAGAAATTACAGGGCCCTTCACTCTTTGAGCGAAACATGAAAAGACTGAGGGCTGTGCAACTCCCAAACGTTGGAGCCTCTGGCCTGTCGACCCTCGAACCTGCTCCTGCTCCAACCCGGCATCTCTTGTGGCCAGCAACCTCACAAACCCTGGAGGACCTGGCTACCTTTTGACTCTAAACCCCTGGGACTCCCATGAGTAGAGGCTCTACTCAAATCTACTTCTAATCCCTGGCAGCAGCCCGGAACCGCGAACCCTTCACACTCTGCACCCACCAAGCCTGGCCTGTGCCAGAGTGAACAAAGACCACAAGGACGACCCCACGGCGACTGTGACCCCGAGTCCGGCACCCAAGGACCTCCTTCGACACTCCTGAAGAAGCCTGCAGCCTCAGAACCAGGTGCCCCCCCAACCGCGATCAACAGAGAGTAAGATTTCCCGACACTAAAAGGTACCCCTGCACCCGGCGCTCCGCGGCCCCCTGTGCCCAATCCCGGGGTACCTACCTATCCTCCAACTACCCAACTTACCTCTCGAAGTGGTGGTGGCACCTGAAGAATCTTCGTCCCCGAGCTTCCAGTCTTTTTCTAAACCAGAGATTTCCCATTCAAATCAATTGAGCGCCCGAATGCTCAAAAGCACCCTGCACCCAGCCGTCCGAGTGGCCCTGGCAGTGCAACCTCTACATCTATCTACTTCCCCACTTGCCCTGGATAAGTGACCAGGAGCCCAGCTCCCACAGCCACGTGGCCTGCTAGTCAGCAGCCACCAACCAAGGCCCCCCTACCTCTCATAGGATAACATTGGGCCTAACTCTCTCTGCACCCGGCCGCCCTTGTGCCGCTGAGGGTGAACCAACTGTACCTACCTGACCCTGGGAGACGCCTGGGTCTATGCCCAGAACCTTAACTCTGCCAGTCGAGTACTTACCTTTAAACCGATAACTCAATCTTCTCCATAGGGTAACATTGACTGGTTTTTCCTGAAATTTCTTCCAAGTGTGGACTTTTCAAAACTTAAAATATTCACCAAAAATCAGCCGAGTAACGAAAACGAAAATACTCACCTGCTATTAGGTGAGCTCCCAGTGCTGGATCTTGGTGCCCAGCACTGACTCTGAAAAATACTTACAACTGTACTTACCAGTAACCCAATTTTCTCCCGTAGGAAATCATTGACTGTTTTTCTGTGAAATTTCTTCTAAGTGTCAATTTCTGCAAACTTTAAATATTCTTTAAAAATCGTATAATTTCTGAAAACGTAATTACTTACCTGTTTTGGATAAAGGTCCCAGTACTGAGTCTAGGCACCCAGTACTGGATTACAAAAGTAACGAGAACATACTATACCTGCAACTTGAATTTTCTGCCATAGGGAATCTTAGACTGTTTTCTATGAAATATTTTCTGTCAACTTTTAAAATAGCAAAATATTGTCTAAAAATCATCACAGTAATTAAGTCAACTTTTATCACTTGATTCCAAGTACTGACCCAGGACTGAATCTAGGATCCAGTCCTGGAAATCCAAAAGTAATCCTAAAAGTAATCTGTTGCAAATAACTTGAAACTTCCATTGAGCTCAATGCATTATTGTGTTTAAAATGTTGTTGCCTATTGCAACCACTTGTAACTTTCTACAAAACTCAATTGCATGTTGCAAACGTATTTATATAAAGCATCTCATTCTGAGAAAGTATATTTTAATACCTATTGTTGGTTCTAAAATAAAACAAGCATATATTTTTTTGTAGATAAACCATTGGCCTAGAGTTCAGTTATTGAGTGTGTGAGACCATTTGCTGACTGAGTGTGTGCAACAAATGCTTTACACTGTCCTCTGATACTGCCTTACTGCTCGACCAAGCTACCACTTTAGAGAGTAAGGTTATATCTAACTTTAGCCTCTGCCAAACCTCTGGGGACTGTGGACTCTGTACACCCTGTACCTATTTGGGAACAGTATATACAGAGCCACTTTCTCACACTGCAGTTCTCCAATATAGGTCTGTCAAGATCATTACTCAATCTACCTTGATTTGGCACAGTATAAAATAGGTCAAGAAGTCTCCTATGAAAAGATATGCAAATCTGTTCGAATCACTTTCCCTAGTCAGGAGACCCACTAGCTGGAAGGGGCAGGGAGGACCAAAATAGCTCATCGGTATAGAACACTGCATGAGCAGCTGATTTTGAGGTGGTAGAAGATAGAGTAATCCAACTGGACCTCAATAAACGGTTTCCTAATGTGCAATAGCCCCTGACCACCTCTGAGGCAAAAGTGTAATCTCATACCTTTGCAGAATCAGGCATGCTTTCACCTGTTCAAGCTGAACTGACATAGGTCTTCTTGGCCAGCAGGAGTTCCCCTCTTGCAGCTGTTGAGGCTAGAGAACAGAATGACGTGTATTCATTCTTTATGGTAACTCTTCTAGCCCTCCCACTCCATACCACTTTAAAACTTCCGAAGTTGCAGACGAGTTCCATCATTGTGACCCATGCTATTTTTCTCAATATTGGCTGGCTCGGCATAACAAGGGATGCCTACAGGACAGCCTAAATTGTGCCAGCAAGCTTCTACAGGGAGTCACTGGCAGATAAAGAGAAACTCAGCCCTAACCTGGCTCTTCTCTCTCACTCTCACTCTCCTTTCCCTTCTGTTCCTCTACCTGTCTCTCACTCTCTAAATACTAGTATTTATGTTGTATTCACTTCCCCGTCACAATCTTTCCGACCCTACTTCCTCTCTCCCTTCAATCAGTTCAACCCTCTTTTTTACTTTAGGAAACTCCACATCTTTTTTAAAGGCCATTCCCATATTCACACTGCTTCTTGATAAGACATTTTTTTCCTTTCTTTGAAGGATAGTGAAATTGATTTTCTTGAAACATGGTTGGTAAACCATCAATTCATTCCACCTTACTTTATCATTATCCTTACTTATGGAATGCATTTCATCATTAGGACAGCTGCAGTGTTTGCCGGGCAAGGTGGCGTGTGCCTGTTGTCCTAGTTACTTGGGAGGCAGAGGCTTGTGGATTGCTTGAACTCAGGGGTTCTGGGCTGCACTCAGCTGTGTTGATCAGGTGTCCATGCTGCATTGGGCATCAATATGATGTTCTAGAGGGAGCTCTAGAATTTCAGGTTGTGTAACGAGAGGTGCACCGACCCAGGCTGGAAACAGAGCAGGCCAAAGCTTCCATGCCCATTGGTAGCAGGACAGCACCTGTGAGCAGTACGTGTTAAACAGCCTGAGCAAAATAGTGAGACCTAGCCTCTCTTTTTTGACTCAAATGTGAAAGTTTTGATTTTTACAAGGTGTAATAAATTATTTTCCCAAAACCAAATCTTTGTTTTCCTTTTGATATTTTTCCAGGAAATATGATGAACATTTGAACTGGGCCACGCATTTCAGCATAGCAGACAATTCTCCAGAATTGAGACATATTGCAACAACAAGCTAGCAGGCGGAGAGGACTGAAAACTCAGTGCAACCTAGAATAAATGGCTGTGTGATTTTCAGCAAGGATGACTCAAATGCATTCTTCCTTTTAGAGCACCTGTAGGATTAAACTGATCTGTCAAGTACAAAAGCATCCTTCATAGAGCAACTTAGAAATGCGCTTGCTGGCCCTTCTGCTGCATTTCTACGTCCAGCTCTAATTCATTTTTTGATTAGCCCTCATTCTTTTCATATGTGAATGAGAAGGAGAAATTACAGGGCCCTTCACTCTTTGAGCGAAACATGAAAAGACTGAGGGCTGTGCAACTCCCAAACGTTGGAGCCTCTGGCCTGTCGACCCTCGAACCTGCTCCTGCTCCAACCCGGCATCTCTTGTGGCCAGCAACCTCACAAACCCTGGAGGACCTGGCTACCTTTTGACTCTAAACCCCTGGGACTCCCATGAGTAGAGGCTCTACTAAAATCTACTTCTAATCCCTGGCAGCAGCCCGGAACCGCGAACCCTTCACACTCTGCACCCACCAAGCCTAGCCTGTGCCAGAGTGAACAAAGACCACAAGGACGACCCCACGGCGACTGTGACCCCGAGTCCGGCACCCAAGGACCTCCCTCGACACTCCTGAAGAAGCCTGCAGCCTCAGAACCAGGTACCCCCCCAACCGCGATCAACAGAGGGTAAGATTTCCCGACACCAAAAGGTACCCCTGCACCCGGCGCTCCGCGGCCCCCTGTGCCCAATCCCGGGGTACCTACCTATCCTCCAACTACCCAACTTACCTCTCGAAGTGGTGGTGGCACCTGAAGAATCTTCGTCCCCGAGCTTGCAGTCTTTTTCTAAACCAGAGATTTCCCATTCAAATCAATTGAGCGCCCGAATGCTCAAAAGCACCCTGCACCCAGCCGTCCGAGTGGCCCTGGCAGTGCAACCTCTACATCTATCTACTTCCCCACTTGCCCTGGATAAGTGACCAGGAGCCCAGCTCCCACAGCCACGTGGCCTGCTAGTCAGCAGCCACCAACCAAGGCCCCCCTACCTCTCATAGGATAACATTGGGCCTAACTCTCTCTGCACCCGGCCGCCCTTGTGCCGCTGAGGGTGAACCAACTGTACCTACCTGACCCTGGGAGACGCCTGGGTCTATGCCCAGAACCTTAACTCTGCCAGTCGAGTACTTACCTTTAAACCGATAACTCAATCTTCTCCATAGGGTAACATTGACTGGTTTTTCCTGAAATTTCTTCCAAGTGTGGACTTTTCAAAACTTAAAATATTCACCAAAAATCAGCCGAGTAACGAAAACGAAAATACTCACCTGCTATTAGGTGAGCTCCCAGTGCTGGATCTTGGTGCCCAGCACTGACTCTGAAAAATACTTACAACTGTACTTACCAGTAACCCAATTTTCTCCCGTAGGAAATCATTGACTGTTTTTCTGTGAAATTTCTTCTAAGTGTCAATTTCTGCAAACTTTAAATATTCTTTAAAAATCGTATAATTTCTGAAAACGTAATTACTTACCTGTTTTGGATAAAGGTCCCAGTACTGAGTCTAGGCACCCAGTACTGGATTACAAAAGTAACGAGAACATACTATACCTGCAACTTGAATTTTCTGCCATAGGGAATCTTAGACTGTTTTCTATGAAATATTTTCTGTCAACTTTTAAAATAGCAAAATATTGTCTAAAAATCATCACAGTAATTAAGTCAACTTTTATCACTTGATTCCAAGTACTGACCCAGGACTGAATCTAGGATCCAGTCCTGGAAATCCAAAAGTAATCCTAAAAGTAATCTGTTGCAAATAACTTGAAACTTCCATTGAGCTCAATGCATTATTGTGTTTAAAATGTTGTTGCCTATTGCAACCACTTGTAACTTTCTACAAAACTCAATTGCATGTTGCAAACGTATTTATATAAAGCATCTCATTCTGAGAAAGTATATTTTAATACCTATTGTTGGTTCTAAAATAAAACAAGCATATATTTTTTTGTAGATAAACCATTGGCCTAGAGTTCAGTTATTGAGTGTGTGAGACCATTTGCTGACTGAGTGTGTGCAACAAATGCTTTACACTGTCCTCTGATACTGCCTTACTGCTCGACCAAGCTACCACTTTAGAGAGTAAGGTTATATCTAACTTTAGCCTCTGCCAAACCTCTGGGGACTGTGGACTCTGTACACCCTGTACCTATTTGGGAACAGTATATACAGAGCCACTTTCTCACACTGCAGTTCTCCAATATAGGTCTGTCAAGATCATTACTCAATCTACCTTGATTTGGCACAGTATAAAATAGGTCAAGAAGTCTCCTATGAAAAGATATGCAAATCTGTTCGAATCACTTTCCCTAGTCAGGAGACCCACTAGCTGGAAGGGGCAGGGAGGACCAAAATAGCTCATCGGTATAGAACACTGCATGAGCAGCTGATTTTGAGGTGGTAGAAGATAGAGTAATCCAACTGGACCTCAATAAACGGTTTCCTAATGTGCAATAGCCCCTGACCACCTCTGAGGCAAAAGTGTAATCTCATACCTTTGCAGAATCAGGCATGCTTTCACCTGTTCAAGCTGAACTGACATAGGTCTTCTTGGCCAGCAGGAGTTCCCCTCTTGCAGCTGTTGAGGCTAGAGAACAGAATGACGTGTATTCATTCTTTATGGTAACTCTTCTAGCCCTCCCACTCCATACCACTTTAAAACTTCCGAAGTTGCAGACGAGTTCCATCATTGTGACCCATGCTATTTTTCTCAATATTGGCTGGCTCGGCATAACAAGGGATGCCTACAGGACAGCCTAAATTGTGCCAGCAAGCTTCTACAGGGAGTCACTGGCAGATAAAGAGAAACTCAGCCCTAACCTGGCTCTTCTCTCTCACTCTCACTCTCCTTTCCCTTCTGTTCCTCTACCTGTCTCTCACTCTCTAAATACTAGTATTTATGTTGTATTCACTTCCCCGTCACAATCTTTCCGACCCTACTTCCTCTCTCCCTTCAATCAGTTCAACCCTCTTTTTTACTTTAGGAAACTCCACATCTTTTTTAAAGGCCATTCCCATATTCACACTTCTTCTTGATAAGACATTTTTTTCCTTTCTTTGAAGGATAGTGAAATTGATTTTCTTGAAACATGGTTGGTAAACCATCAATTCATTCCACCTTACTTTATCATTATCCTTACTTATGGAATGCATTTCATCATTAGGACAGCTGCAGTGTTTGCCGGGCAAGGTGGCGTGTGCCTGTTGTCCTAGTTACTTGGGAGGCAGAGGCTTGTGGATTGCTTGAACTCAGGGGTTCTGGGCTGCACTCAGCTGTGTTGATCAGGTGTCCATGCTGCATTGGGCATCAATATGATGTTCTAGAGGGAGCTCTAGAATTTCAGGTTGTGTAACGAGAGGTGCACCGACCCAGGCTGGAAACAGAGCAGGCCAAAGCTTCCATGCCCATTGGTAGCAGGACAGCACCTGTGAGCAGTACGTGTTAAACAGCCTGAGCAAAATAGTGAGACCTAGCCTCTCTTTTTTGACTCAAATGTGAAAGTTTTGATTTTTACAAGGTGTAATAAATTATTTTCCCAAAACCAAATCTTTGTTTTCCTTTTGATATTTTTCCAGGAAATATGATGAACATTTGAACTGGGCCACGCATTTCAGCATAGCAGACAATTCTCCAGAATTGAGACATATTGCAACAACAAGCTAGCAGGCGGAGAGGACTGAAAACTCAGTGCAACCTAGAATAAATGGCTGTGTGATTTTCAGCAAGGATGACTCAAATGCATTCTTCCTTTTAGAGCACCTGTAGGATTAAACTGATCTGTCAAGTACAAAAGCATCCTTCATAGAGCAACTTAGAAATGCGCTTGCTGGCCCTTCTGCTGCATTTCTACGTCCAGCTCTAATTCATTTTTTGATTAGCCCTCATTCTTTTCATATGTGAATGAGAAGGAGAAATTACAGGGCCCTTCACTCTTTGAGCGAAACATGAAAAGACTGAGGGCTGTGCAACTCCCAAACGTTGGAGCCTCTGGCCTGTCGACCCTCGAACCTGCTCCTGCTCCAACCCGGCATCTCTTGTGGCCAGCAACCTCACAAACCCTGGAGGACCTGGCTACCTTTTGACTCTAAACCCCTGGGACTCCCATGAGTAGAGGCTCTACTCAAATCTACTTCTAATCCCTGGCAGCAGCCCGGAACCGCGAACCCTTCACACTCTGCACCCACCAAGCCTAGCCTGTGCCAGAGTGAACAAAGACCACAAGGACGACCCCACGGCGACTGTGACCCCGAGTCCGGCACCCAAGGACCTCCCTCGACACTCCTGAAGAAGCCTGCAGCCTCAGAACCAGGTACCCCCCCAACCGCGATCAACAGAGGGTAAGATTTCCCGACACCAAAAGGTACCCCTGCACCCGGCGCTCCGCGGCCCCCTGTGCCCAATCCCGGGGTACCTACCTATCCTCCAACTACCCAACTTACCTCTCGAAGTGGTGGTGGCACCTGAAGAATCTTCGTCCCCGAGCTTGCAGTCTTTTTCTAAACCAGAGATTTCCCATTCAAATCAATTGAGCGCCCGAATGCTCAAAAGCACCCTGCACCCAGCCGTCCGAGTGGCCCTGGCAGTGCAACCTCTACATCTATCTACTTCCCCACTTGCCCTGGATAAGTGACCAGGAGCCCAGCTCCCACAGCCACGTGGCCTGCTAGTCAGCAGCCACCAACCAAGGCCCCCCTACCTCTCATAGGATAACATTGGGCCTAACTCTCTCTGCACCCGGCCGCCCTTGTGCCGCTGAGGGTGAACCAACTGTACCTACCTGACCCTGGGAGACGCCTGAGTCTATGCCCAGAACCTTAACTCTGCCAGTCGAGTACTTACCTTTAAACCGATAACTCAATCTTCTCCACAGGGTAACATTGACTGGTTTTTCCTGAAATTTCTTCCAAGTGTGGACTTTTCAAAACTTAAAATATTCACCAAAAATCAGCCGAGTAACGAAAACGAAAATACTCACCTGCTATTAGGTGAGCTCCCAGTGCTGGATCTTGGTGCCCAGCACTGACTCTGAAAAATACTTACAACTGTACTTACCAGTAACCCAATTTTCTCCCGTAGGAAATCATTGACTGTTTTTCTGTGAAATTTCTTCTAAGTGTCAATTTTCTGCAAACTTTAAATATTCTTTAAAAATCGTATAATTTCTGAAAACGTAATTACTTACCTGTTTTGGATAAAGGTCCCAGTACTGAGTCTAGGCACCCAGTACTGGATTACAAAAGTAACGAGAACATACTATACCTGCAACTTGAATTTTCTGCCATAGGGAATCTTAGACTGTTTTCTATGAAATATTTTCTGTCAACTTTTAAAATAGCAAAATATTGTCTAAAAATCATCACAGTAATTAAGTCGACTTTTATCACTTGATTCCAAGTACTGACCCAGGACTGAATCTAGGATCCAGTCCTGGAAATGCAAAAGTAATCCTAAAAGTAATCTGTTGCAAATAACTTGAAACTTCCATTGAGCTCAATGCATTATTGTGTTTAAAATTTTGTTGCCTATTGCAACCACTTGTAACTTTCTACAAAAGTCAATTGCATATTGCAAAAGTATTTATATAAAGCATCTCATTCTGAGAAAGTATATTTTAAAACCTATTGTTGGTTCTAAAATAAAACAAGCATATATTTTTTGTAGATAAACCATTGGCCTAGAGTTCAGTTATTGAGTGTGTGAGACCATTTGCTGACTGAGTGTGTGCAACAAATGCTTTACACTGTCCTCTGATACTGCCTTACTGCTCGACCAAGCTACCACTTTAGAGAGTAAGGTTATATCTAACTTTAGCCTCTGCCAAACCTCTGGGGATTGTGGACTCTGTACACCCTGTACCTATTTGGGAACAGTATATACAGAGCCACTTTCTCACACTGCAGTTCTCCAATATAGGTCTGTCAAGATCATTACTCAATCTACCTTGATTTGGCACAGTATAAAATAAGTCAAGAAGTCTCCTATGAAAAGATATGCAAATCTGTTCGAATCACTTTCCCTAGTCAGGGGACCCACTAGCTGGAAGGGGCAGGGAGGACCAAAATAGCTCATCGGTATAGAACACTGCATGAGCAGCTGATTTTGAGGTGGTAGAAGATAGAGTAATCCAACTGGACCTCAATAAACGGTTTCCTAATGTGCAATAGCCCCTGACCACCTCTGACGCAAAAGTGTAATCTCATACCTTTGCAGAATCAGGCATGCTTTCACCTGTTCAAGCTGAACTGACATAGGTCTTCTTGGCCAGCAGGAGTTCCCCTCTTGCAGCTGTTGAGGCTAGAGAACAGAATGACGTGTATTCATTCTTTATGGTAACTCTTCTAGCCCTCCCACTCCATACCACTTTAAAACTTCCGAAGTTGCAGACGAGTTCCATCATTGTGACCCATGCTATTTTTCTCAATATTGGCTGGCTCGGCATAACAAGGGATGCCTACAGGACAGCCTAAATTGTGCCAGCAAGCTTCTATAGGGAGTCACTGGCAGATAAAGAGAAACTCAGCCCTAACCTGGCTCTTCTCTCTCACTCTCACTCTCCTTTCCCTTCTGTCCCTCTACCTGTCTCTCACTCTCTAAATACTAGTATTTATGTTGTATTCACTTCCCCGTCACAATCTTTCCGACCCTACTTCCTCTCTCCCTTCAATCAGTTCAACCCTCTTTTTTACTTTAGGAAACTCCACATCTTTTTTAAAGGCCATTCCCATATTCACACTGCTTCTTGATAAGACATTTTTTTCCTTTCTTTGAAGGATAGTGAAATTGATTTTCTTGAAACATGGTTGGTAAACCATCAATTCATTCCACCTTACTTTATCATTATCCTTACTTATGGAATGCATTTCATCATTAGGACAGCTGCAGTGTTTGCCGGGCAAGGTGGCGTGTGCCTGTTGTCCTAGTTACTTGGGAGGCAGAGGCTTGTGGATTGCTTGAGCTCAGGGGTTCTGGGCTGCACTCAGCTGTGTTGATCAGGTGTCCATGCTGCATTGGGCATCAATATGGTGTTCTAGAGGGAGCTCTAGAATTTCAGGTTGTGTAACGAGAGGTGCACCGACCCAGGCTGGAAACAGAGCAGGCCAAAGCTTCCATGCCCATTGGTAGCAGGACAGCACCTGTGAGCAGTACGTGTTAAACAGCCTGAGCAAAATAGTGAGACCTAGCCTCTCTTTTTTGACTCAAATGTGAAAGTTTTGATTTTTACAAGGTGTAATAAATTATTTTCCCAAAACCAAATCTTTGTTTTCCTTTTGATATTTTTCCAGGAAATATGATGAACATTTGAACTGGGCCACGCATTTCAGCATAGCAGACAATTCTCCAGAATTGAGACATATTGCAACAACAAGCTAGCAGGCGGAGAGGACTGAAAACTCAGTGCAACCTAGAATAAATGGCTGTGTGATTTTCAGCAAGGATGACTCAAATGCATTCTTCCTTTTAGAGCACCTGTAGGATTAAACTGACCTGTCAAGTACAAAAGCATCCTTCATAGAGCAACTTAGAAATGCGCTTGCTGGCCCTTCTGCTGCATTTCTACGTCCAGCTCTAATTCATTTTTTGATTAGCCCTCATTCTTTTCATATGTGAATGAGAAGGAGAAATTACAGGGCCCTTCACTCTTTGAGCGAAACATGAAAAGACTGAGGGCTGTGCAACTCCCAAACGTTGGAGCCTCTGGCCTGTCGACCCTCGAACCTGCTCCTGCTCCAACCCGGCATCTCTTGTGGCCAGCAACCTCACAAACCCTGGAGGACCTGGCTACCTTTTGACTCTAAACCCCTGGGACTCCCATGAGTAGAGGCTCTACTCAAATCTACTTCTAATCCCTGGCAGCAGCCCGGAACCGCGAACCCTTCACACTCTGCACCCACCAAGCCTGGCCTGTGCCAGAGTGAACAAAGACCACAAGGACGACCCCACGGCGACTGTGACCCTGAGTCCGGCACCCAAGGACCTCCTTCGACACTCCTGAAGAAGCCTGCAGCCTCAGAACCAGGTGCCCCCCCAACCGCGATCAACAGAGAGTAAGATTTCCCGACACTAAAAGGTACCCCTGCACCCGGCGCTCCGCGGCCCCCTGTGCCCAATCCCGGGGTACCTACCTATCCTCCAACTACCCAACTTACCTCTCGAAGTGGTGGTGGCACCTGAAGAATCTTCGTCCCCGAGCTTCCAGTCTTTTTCTAAACCAGAGATTTCCCATTCAAATCAATTGAGCGCCCGAATGCTCAAAAGCACCCTGCACCCAGCCGTCCGAGTGGCCCTGGCAGTGCAACCTCTACATCTATCTACTTCCCCACTTGCCCTGGATAAGTGACCAGGAGCCCAGCTCCCACAGCCACGTGGCCTGCTAGTCAGCAGCCACCAACCAAGGCCCCCCTACCTCTCATAGGATAACATTGGGCCTAACTCTCTCTGCACCCGGCCGCCCTTGTGCCGCTGAGGGTGAACCAACTGTACCTACCTGACCCTGGGAGACGCCTGGGTCTATGCCCAGAACCTTAACTCTGCCAGTCGAGTACTTACCTTTAAACCGATAACTCAATCTTCTCCATAGGGTAACATTGACTGGTTTTTCCTGAAATTTCTTCCAAGTGTGGACTTTTCAAAACTTAAAATATTCACCAAAAATCAGCCGAGTAACGAAAACGAAAATACTCACCTGCTATTAGGTGAGCTCCCAGTGCTGGATCTTGGTGCCCAGCACTGACTCTGAAAAATACTTACAACTGTACTTACCAGTAACCCAATTTTCTCCCGTAGGAAATCATTGACTGTTTTTCTGTGAAATTTCTTCTAAGTGTCAATTTCTGCAAACTTTAAATATTCTTTAAAAATCGTATAATTTCTGAAAACGTAATTACTTACCTGTTTTGGATAAAGGTCCCAGTACTGAGTCTAGGCACCCAGTACTGGATTACAAAAGTAACGAGAACATACTATACCTGCAACTTGAATTTTCTGCCATAGGGAATCTTAGACTGTTTTCTATGAAATATTTTCTGTCAACTTTTAAAATAGCAAAATATTGTCTAAAAATCATCACAGTAATTAAGTCAACTTTTATCACTTGATTCCAAGTACTGACCCAGGACTGAATCTAGGATCCAGTCCTGGAAATCCAAAAGTAATCCTAAAAGTAATCTGTTGCAAATAACTTGAAACTTCCATTGAGCTCAATGCATTATTGTGTTTAAAATGTTGTTGCCTATTGCAACCACTTGTAACTTTCTACAAAACTCAATTGCATGTTGCAAACGTATTTATATAAAGCATCTCATTCTGAGAAAGTATATTTTAATACCTATTGTTGGTTCTAAAATAAAACAAGCATATATTTTTTTGTAGATAAACCATTGGCCTAGAGTTCAGTTATTGAGTGTGTGAGACCATTTGCTGACTGAGTGTGTGCAACAAATGCTTTACACTGTCCTCTGATACTGCCTTACTGCTCGACCAAGCTACCACTTTAGAGAGTAAGGTTATATCTAACTTTAGCCTCTGCCAAACCTCTGGGGACTGTGGACTCTGTACACCCTGTACCTATTTGGGAACAGTATATACAGAGCCACTTTCTCACACTGCAGTTCTCCAATATAGGTCTGTCAAGATCATTACTCAATCTACCTTGATTTGGCACAGTATAAAATAGGTCAAGAAGTCTCCTATGAAAAGATATGCAAATCTGTTCGAATCACTTTCCCTAGTCAGGAGACCCACTAGCTGGAAGGGGCAGGGAGGACCAAAATAGCTCATCGGTATAGAACACTGCATGAGCAGCTGATTTTGAGGTGGTAGAAGATAGAGTAATCCAACTGGACCTCAATAAACGGTTTCCTAATGTGCAATAGCCCCTGACCACCTCTGAGGCAAAAGTGTAATCTCATACCTTTGCAGAATCAGGCATGCTTTCACCTGTTCAAGCTGAACTGACATAGGTCTTCTTGGCCAGCAGGAGTTCCCCTCTTGCAGCTGTTGAGGCTAGAGAACAGAATGACGTGTATTCATTCTTTATGGTAACTCTTCTAGCCCTCCCACTCCATACCACTTTAAAACTTCCGAAGTTGCAGACGAGTTCCATCATTGTGACCCATGCTATTTTTCTCAATATTGGCTGGCTCGGCATAACAAGGGATGCCTACAGGACAGCCTAAATTGTGCCAGCAAGCTTCTATAGGGAGTCACTGGCAGATAAAGAGAAACTCAGCCCTAACCTGGCTCTTCTCTCTCACTCTCACTCTCCTTTCCCTTCTGTCCCTCTACCTGTCTCTCACTCTCTAAATACTAGTATTTATGTTGTATTCACTTCCCCGTCACAATCTTTCCGACCCTACTTCCTCTCTCCCTTCAATCAGTTCAACCCTCTTTTTTACTTTAGGAAACTCCACATCTTTTTTAAAGGCCATTCCCATATTCACACTGCTTCTTGATAAGACATTTTTTTCCTTTCTTTGAAGGATAGTGAAATTGATTTTCTTGAAACATGGTTGGTAAACCATCAATTCATTCCACCTTACTTTATCATTATCCTTACTTATGGAATGCATTTCATCATTAGGACAGCTGCAGTGTTTGCCGGGCAAGGTGGCGTGTGCCTGTTGTCCTAGTTACTTGGGAGGCAGAGGCTTGTGGATTGCTTGAACTCAGGGGTTCTGGGCTGCACTCAGCTGTGTTGATCAGGTGTCCATGCTGCATTGGGCATCAATATGATGTTCTAGAGGGAGCTCTAGAATTTCAGGTTGTGTAACGAGAGGTGCACCGACCCAGGCTGGAAACAGAGCAGGCCAAAGCTTCCATGCCCATTGGTAGCAGGACAGCACCTGTGAGCAGTACGTGTTAAACAGCCTGAGCAAAATAGTGAGACCTAGCCTCTCTTTTTTGACTCAAATGTGAAAGTTTTGATTTTTACAAGGTGTAATAAATTATTTTCCCAAAACCAAATCTTTGTTTTCCTTTTGATATTTTTCCAGGAAATATGATGAACATTTGAACTGGGCCACGCATTTCAGCATAGCAGACAATTCTCCAGAATTGAGACATATTGCAACAACAAGCTAGCAGGCGGAGAGGACTGAAAACTCAGTGCAACCTAGAATAAATGGCTGTGTGATTTTCAGCAAGGATGACTCAAATGCATTCTTCCTTTTAGAGCACCTGTAGGATTAAACTGATCTGTCAAGTACAAAAGCATCCTTCATAGAGCAACTTAGAAATGCGCTTGCTGGCCCTTCTGCTGCATTTCTACGTCCAGCTCTAATTCATTTTTTGATTAGCCCTCATTCTTTTCATATGTGAATGAGAAGGAGAAATTACAGGGCCCTTCACTCTTTGAGCGAAACATGAAAAGACTGAGGGCTGTGCAACTCCCAAACGTTGGAGCCTCTGGCCTGTCGACCCTCGAACCTGCTCCTGCTCCAACCCGGCATCTCTTGTGGCCAGCAACCTCACAAACCCTGGAGGACCTGGCTACCTTTTGACTCTAAACCCCTGGGACTCCCATGAGTAGAGGCTCTACTCAAATCTACTTCTAATCCCTGGCAGCAGCCCGGAACCGCGAACCCTTCACACTCTGCACCCACCAAGCCTAGCCTGTGCCAGAGTGAACAAAGACCACAAGGACGACCCCACGGCGACTGTGACCCCGAGTCCGGCACCCAAGGACCTCCCTCGACACTCCTGAAGAAGCCTGCAGCCTCAGAACCAGGTGCCCCCCAACCGCGATCAACAGAGGGTAAGATTTCCCGACACCAAAAGGTACCCCTGCACCCGGCGCTCCGCGGCCCCCTGTGCCCAATCCCGGGGTACCTACCTATCCTCCAACTACCCAACTTACCTCTCGAAGTGGTGGTGGCACCTGAAGAATCTTCGTCCCCGAGCTTGCAGTCTTTTTCTAAACCAGAGATTTCCCATTCAAATCAATTGAGCGCCCGAATGCTCAAAAGCACCCTGCACCCAGCCGTCCGAGTGGCCCTGGCAGTGCAACCTCTACATCTATCTACTTCCCCACTTGCCCTGGATAAGTGACCAGGAGCCCAGCTCCCACAGCCACGTGGCCTGCTAGTCAGCAGCCACCAACCAAGGCCCCCCTACCTCTCATAGGATAACATTGGGCCTAACTCTCTCTGCACCCGGCCGCCCTTGTGCCGCTGAGGGTGAACCAACTGTACCTACCTGACCCTGGGAGACGCCTGAGTCTATGCCCAGAACCTTAACTCTGCCAGTCGAGTACTTACCTTTAAACCGATAACTCAATCTTCTCCATAGGGTAACATTGACTGGTTTTTCCTGAAATTTCTTCAAAGTGTGGACTTTTCAAAACTTAAAATATTCACCAAAAATCAGCCGAGTAACGAAAACGAAAATACTCACCTGCTATTAGGTGAGCTCCCAGTGCTGGATCTTGGTGCCCAGCACTGACTCTGAAAAATACTTACAACTGTACTTACCAGTAACCCAATTTTCTCCCATAGGAAATCATTGACTGTTTTTCTGTGAAATTTCTTCTAAGTGTCAATTTCTGCAAACTTTAAATATTCTTTAAAAATCGTATAATTTCTGAAAACGTAATTACTTACCTGTTTTGGATAAAGGTCCCAGTACTGAGTCTAGGCACCCAGTACTGGATTACAAAAGTAACGAGAACATACTATACCTGCAACTTGAATTTTCTGCCATAGGAAATCTTAGACTGTTTTCTATGAAATATTTTCTGTCAACTTTTAAAATAGCAAAATATTGTCTAAAAATCATCACAGTAATTAAGTCGACTTTTATCACTTGATTCCAAGTACTGACCCAGGACTGAATCTAGGATCCAGTCCTGGAAATCCAAAAGTAATCCTAAAAGTAATCTGTTGCAAATAACTTGAAACTTCCATTGAGCTCAATGCATTATTGTGTTTAAAATTTTGTTGCCTATTACAACCACTTGTAACTTTCTACAAAAGTCAATTGCATATTGCAAAAGTATTTATATAAAGCATCTCATTCTGAGAAAGTATATTTTAATACCTATTGTTGGTTCTAAAATAAAACAAGCATATATTTTTTGTAGATAAACCATTGGCCTAGAGTTCAGTTATTGAGTGTGTGAGACCATTTGCTGACTGAGTGTGTGCAACAAATGCTTTACACTGTCCTCTGATACTGCCTTACTGCTCGACCAAGCTACCACTTTAGAGAGTAAGGTTATATCTAACTTTAGCCTCTGCCAAACCTCTGGGGACTGTGGACTCTGTACACCCTGTACCTATTTGGGAACAGTATATACAGAGCCACTTTCTCACACTGCAGTTCTCCAATATAGGTCTGTCAAGATCATTACTCAATCTACCTTGATTTGGCACAGTATAAAATAAGTCAAGAAGTCTCCTATGAAAAGATATGCAAATCTGTTCGAATCACTTTCCCTAGTCAGGGGACCCACTAGCTGGAAGGGGCAGGGAGGACCAAAATAGCTCATCGGTATAGAACACTGCATGAGCAGCTGATTTTGAGGTGGTAGAAGATAGAGTAATCCAACTGGACCTCAATAAACGGTTTCCTAATGTGCAATAGCCCCTGACCACCTCTGACGCAAAAGTGTAATCTCATACCTTTGCAGAATCAGGCATGCTTTCACCTGTTCAAGCTGAACTGACATAGGTCTTCTTGGCCAGCAGGAGTTCCCCTCTTGCAGCTGTTGAGGCTAGAGAACAGAATGACGTGTATTCATTCTTTATGGTAACTCTTCTAGCCCTCCCACTCCATACCACTTTAAAACTTCCGAAGTTGCAGACGAGTTCCATCATTGTGACCCATGCTATTTTTCTCAATATTGGCTGGCTCGGCATAACAAGGGATGCCTACAGGACAGCCTAAATTGTGCCAGCAAGCTTCTACAGGGAGTCACTGGCAGATAAAGAGAAACTCAGCCCTAACCTGGCTCTTCTCTCTCACTCTCACTCTCCTTTCCCTTCTGTTCCTCTACCTGTCTCTCACTCTCTAAATACTAGTATTTATGTTGTATTCACTTCCCCGTCACAATCTTTCCGACCCTACTTCCTCTCTCCCTTCAATCAGTTCAACCCTCTTTTTTACTTTAGGAAACTCCACATCTTTTTTAAAGGCCATTCCCATATTCACACTGCTTCTTGATAAGACATTTTTTTCCTTTCTTTGAAGGATAGTGAAATTGATTTTCTTGAAACATGGTTGGTAAACCATCAATTCATTCCACCTTACTTTATCATTATCCTTACTTATGGAATGCATTTCATCATTAGGACAGCTGCAGTGTTTGCCGGGCAAGGTGGCGTGTGCCTGTTGTCCTAGTTACTTGGGAGGCAGAGGCTTGTGGATTGCTTGAACTCAGGGGTTCTGGGCTGCACTCAGCTGTGTTGATCAGGTGTCCATGCTGCATTGGGCATCAATATGATGTTCTAGAGGGAGCTCTAGAATTTCAGGTTGTGTAACGAGAGGTGCACCGACCCAGGCTGGAAACAGAGCAGGCCAAAGCTTCCATGCCCATTGGTAGCAGGACAGCACCTGTGAGCAGTACGTGTTAAACAGCCTGAGCAAAATAGTGAGACCTAGCCTCTCTTTTTTGACTCAAATGTGAAAGTTTTGATTTTTACAAGGTGTAATAAATTATTTTCCCAAAACCAAATCTTTGTTTTCCTTTTGATATTTTTCCAGGAAATATGATGAACATTTGAACTGGGCCACGCATTTCAGCATAGCAGACAATTCTCCAGAATTGAGACATATTGCAACAACAAGCTAGCAGGCGGAGAGGACTGAAAACTCAGTGCAACCTAGAATAAATGGCTGTGTGATTTTCAGCAAGGATGACTCAAATGCATTCTTCCTTTTAGAGCACCTGTAGGATTAAACTGATCTGTCAAGTACAAAAGCATCCTTCATAGAGCAACTTAGAAATGCGCTTGCTGGCCCTTCTGCTGCATTTCTACGTCCAGCTCTAATTCATTTTTTGATTAGCCCTCATTCTTTTCATATGTGAATGAGAAGGAGAAATTACAGGGCCCTTCACTCTTTGAGCGAAACATGAAAAGACTGAGGGCTGTGCAACTCCCAAACGTTGGAGCCTCTGGCCTGTCGACCCTCGAACCTGCTCCTGCTCCAACCCGGCATCTCTTGTGGCCAGCAACCTCACAAACCCTGGAGGACCTGGCTACCTTTTGACTCTAAACCCCTGGGACTCCCATGAGTAGAGGCTCTACTCAAATCTACTTCTAATCCCTGGCAGCAGCCCGGAACCGCGAACCCTTCACACTCTGCACCCACCAAGCCTAGCCTGTGCCAGAGTGAACAAAGACCACAAGGACGACCCCACGGCGACTGTGACCCCGAGTCCGGCACCCAAGGACCTCCCTCGACACTCCTGAAGAAGCCTGCAGCCTCAGAACCAGGTGCCCCCCAACCGCGATCAACAGAGGGTAAGATTTCCCGACACCAAAAGGTACCCCTGCACCCGGCGCTCCGCGGCCCCCTGTGCCCAATCCCGGGGTACCTACCTATCCTCCAACTACCCAACTTACCTCTCGAAGTGGTGGTGGCACCTGAAGAATCTTCGTCCCCGAGCTTGCAGTCTTTTTCTAAACCAGAGATTTCCCATTCAAATCAATTGAGCGCCCGAATGCTCAAAAGCACCCTGCACCCAGCCGTCCGAGTGGCCCTGGCAGTGCAACCTCTACATCTATCTACTTCCCCACTTGCCCTGGATAAGTGACCAGGAGCCCAGCTCCCACAGCCACGTGGCCTGCTAGTCAGCAGCCACCAACCAAGGCCCCCCTACCTCTCATAGGATAACATTGGGCCTAACTCTCTCTGCACCCGGCCGCCCTTGTGCCGCTGAGGGTGAACCAACTGTACCTACCTGACCCTGGGAGACGCCTGAGTCTATGCCCAGAACCTTAACTCTGCCAGTCGAGTACTTACCTTTAAACCGATAACTCAATCTTCTCCATAGGGTAACATTGACTGGTTTTTCCTGAAATTTCTTCAAAGTGTGGACTTTTCAAAACTTAAAATATTCACCAAAAATCAGCCGAGTAACGAAAACGAAAATACTCACCTGCTATTAGGTGAGCTCCCAGTGCTGGATCTTGGTGCCCAGCACTGACTCTGAAAAATACTTACAACTGTACTTACCAGTAACCCAATTTTCTCCCATAGGAAATCATTGACTGTTTTTCTGTGAAATTTCTTCTAAGTGTCAATTTCTGCAAACTTTAAATATTCTTTAAAAATCGTATAATTTCTGAAAACGTAATTACTTACCTGTTTTGGATAAAGGTCCCAGTACTGAGTCTAGGCACCCAGTACTGGATTACAAAAGTAACGAGAACATACTATACCTGCAACTTGAATTTTCTGCCATAGGAAATCTTAGACTGTTTTCTATGAAATATTTTCTGTCAACTTTTAAAATAGCAAAATATTGTCTAAAAATCATCACAGTAATTAAGTCGACTTTTATCACTTGATTCCAAGTACTGACCCAGGACTGAATCTAGGATCCAGTCCTGGAAATCCAAAAGTAATCCTAAAAGTAATCTGTTGCAAATAACTTGAAACTTCCATTGAGCTCAATGCATTATTGTGTTTAAAATTTTGTTGCCTATTGCAACCACTTGTAACTTTCTACAAAAGTCAATTGCATATTGCAAAAGTATTTATATAAAGCATCTCATTCTGAGAAAGTATATTTTAATACCTATTGTTGGTTCTAAAATAAAACAAGCATATATTTTTTGTAGATAAACCATTGGCCTAGAGTTCAGTTATTGAGTGTGTGAGACCATTTGCTGACTGAGTGTGTGCAACAAATGCTTTACACTGTCCTCTGATACTGCCTTACTGCTCGACCAAGCTACCACTTTAGAGAGTAAGGTTATATCTAACTTTAGCCTCTGCCAAACCTCTGGGGACTGTGGACTCTGTACACCCTGTACCTATTTGGGAACAGTATATACAGAGCCACTTTCTCACACTGCAGTTCTCCAATATAGGTCTGTCAAGATCATTACTCAATCTACCTTGATTTGGCACAGTATAAAATAAGTCAAGAAGTCTCCTATGAAAAGATATGCAAATCTGTTCGAATCACTTTCCCTAGTCAGGGGACCCACTAGCTGGAAGGGGCAGGGAGGACCAAAATAGCTCATCGGTATAGAACACTGCATGAGCAGCTGATTTTGAGGTGGTAGAAGATAGAGTAATCCAACTGGACCTCAATAAACGGTTTCCTAATGTGCAATAGCCCCTGACCACCTCTGACGCAAAAGTGTAATCTCATACCTTTGCAGAATCAGGCATGCTTTCACCTGTTCAAGCTGAACTGACATAGGTCTTCTTGGCCAGCAGGAGTTCCCCTCTTGCAGCTGTTGAGGCTAGAGAACAGAATGACGTGTATTCATTCTTTATGGTAACTCTTCTAGCCCTCCCACTCCATACCACTTTAAAACTTCCGAAGTTGCAGACGAGTTCCATCATTGTGACCCATGCTATTTTTCTCAATATTGGCTGGCTCGGCATAACAAGGGATGCCTACAGGACAGCCTAAATTGTGCCAGCAAGCTTCTACAGGGAGTCACTGGCAGATAAAGAGAAACTCAGCCCTAACCTGGCTCTTCTCTCTCACTCTCACTCTCCTTTCCCTTCTGTCCCTCTACCTGTCTCTCACTCTCTAAATACTAGTATTTATGTTATATTCACTTCCCCGTCACAATCTTTCCGACCCTACTTCCTCTCTCCCTTCAATCAGTTCAACCCTCTTTTTTACTTTAGGAAACTCCACATCTTTTTTAAAGGCCCTTCCCATATTCACACTGCTTCTTGATAAGACATTTTTTTCCTTTCTTTGAAGGATAGTGAAATTGATTTTCTTGAAACATGGTTGGTAAACCATCAATTCATTCCACCTTACTTTATCATTATCCTTACTTATGGAATGCATTTCATCATTAGGACAGCTGCAGTGTTTGCCGGGCAAGGTGGCGTGTGCCTGTTGTCCTAGTTACTTGGGAGGCAGAGGCTTGTGGATTGCTTGAGCTCAGGGGTTCTGGGCTGCACTCAGCTGTGTTGATCAGGTGTCCATGCTGCATTGGGCATCAATATGGTGTTCTAGAGGGAGCTCTAGAATTTCAGGTTGTGTAACGAGAGGTGCACCGACCCAGGCTGGAAACAGAGCAGGCCAAAGCTTCCATGCCCATTGGTAGCAGGACAGCACCTGTGAGCAGTACATGTAAAACAGCCTGAGCAAAATAGTGAGACCTAGCCTCTCTTTTTTGACTCAAATGTGAAAGTTTTGATTTTTACAAGGTGTAATAAATTATTTTCCCAAAACCAAATCTTTGTTTTCCTTTTGATATTTTTCCAGGAAATATGATGAACATTTGAACTGGGCCACGCATTTCAGCATAGCAGACAATTCTCCAGAATTGAGACATATTGCAACAACAAGCTAGCAGGCGGAGAGGACTGAAAACTCAGTGCAACCTAGAATAAATGGCTGTGTGATTTTCAGCAAGGATGACTCAAATGCATTCTTCCTTTTAGAGCACCTGTAGGATTAAACTGATCTGTCAAGTACAAAAGCATCCTTCATAGAGCAACTTAGAAATGCGCTTGCTGGCCCTTCTGCTGCATTTCTACGTCCAGCTCTAATTCATTTTTTGATTAGCCCTCATTCTTTTCATATGTGAATGAGAAGGAGAAATTACAGGGCCCTTCACTCTTTGAGCGAAACATGAAAAGACTGAGGGCTGTGCAACTCCCAAACGTTGGAGCCTCTGGCCTGTCGACCCTCGAACCTGCTCCTGCTCCAACCCGGCATCTCTTGTGGCCAGCAACCTCACAAACCCTGGAGGACCTGGCTACCTTTTGACTCTAAACCCCTGGGACTCCCATGAGTAGAGGCTCTACTCAAATCTACTTCTAATCCCTGGCAGCAGCCCGGAACCGCAAACCCTTCACACTCTGCACCCACCAAGCCTGGCCTGTGCCAGAGTGAACAAAGACCACAAGGACGACCCCACGGCGACTGTGACCCCGAGTCCGGCACCCAAGGACCTCCCACGACACTCCTGAAGAAGCCTGCAGCCTCAGAACCAGGTGCCCCCCCAACCGCGATCAACAGAGGGTAAGATTTCCCGACACCAAAAGGTACCCCTGCACCCGGCGCTCCGCGGCCCCCTGTGCCCAATCCCGGGGTACCTACCTATCCTCCAACTACCCAACTTACCTCTCGAAGTGGTGGTGGCACCTGAAGAATCTTCGTCCCCGAGCTTGCAGTCTTTTTCTAAACCAGAGATTTCCCATTCAAATCAATTGAGCGCCCGAATGCTCAAAAGCACCCTGCACCCAGCCGTCCGAGTGGCCCTGGCAGTGCAACCTCTACATCTATCTACTTCCCCACTTGCCCTGGATAAGTGACCAGGAGCCCAGCTCCCACAGCCACGTGGCCTGCTAGTCAGCAGCCACCAACCAAGGCCCCCCTACCTCTCATAGGATAACATTGGGCCTAACTCTCTCTGCACCCGGCCGCCCTTGTGCCGCTGAGGGTGAACCAACTGTACCTACCTGACCCTGGGAGACGCCTGAGTCTATGCCCAGAACCTTAACTCTGCCAGTCGAGTACTTACCTTTAAAGCGATAACTCAATCTTCTCCATAGGGTAATATTGACTGGTTTTTCCTGAAATTTCTTCCAAGTGTGGACTTTTCAAAACTTAAAATATTCACCAAAAATCAGCCGAGTAACAAAAACGAAAATACTCACCTGCTATTAGGTGAGCTCCCAGTGCTGGATCTTGGTGTCCAGCACTGACTCTGAAAAATACTTACAACTGTACTTACCAGTAACCCAATTTTCTCCCGTAGGAAATCATTGACTGTTTTTCTGTGAAATTTCTTCAAAGTGTCAATTTCTGCAAACTTTAAATATTCTTTAAAAATCGTATAATTTCTGAAAACGTAATTACTTACCTGTTTTGGATAAAGGTCCCAGTACTGAGTCTAGGCACCCAGTACTGGATTACAAAAGTAACGAGAACATACTATACCTGCAACTTGAATTTTCTGCCATAGGGAATCTTAGACTGTTTTCTATGAAATATTTTCTGTCAACTTTTAAAATAGCAAAATATTGTCTAAAAATCATCACAGTAATTAAGTCGACTTTTATCACTTGATTCCAAGTACTGACCCAGGACTGAATCTAGGATCCAGTCCTGGAAATCCAAAAGTAATCCTAAAAGTAATCTGTTGCAAATAACTTGAAACTTCCATTGAGCTCAATGCATTATTGTGTTTAAAATGTTGTTGCCTATTGCAACCACTTGTAACTTTCTACAAAACTCAATTGCATGTTGCAAAAGTATTTATATAAAGCATCTCATTCTGAGAAAGTATATTTTAATACCTATTGTTGGTTCTAAAATAAAACAAGCATATATTTTTTTGTAGATAAACCATTGGCCTAGAGTTCAGTTATTGAGTGTGTGAGACCATTTGCTGACTGAGTGTGTGCAACAAATGCTTTACACTGTCTTCTGATACTGCCTTACTGCTCGACCAAGCTACCACTTTAGAGAGTAAGGTTATATCTAACTTTAGCCTCTGCCAAACCTCTGGGGACTGTGGACTCTGTACACCCTGTACCTATTTGGGAACAGTATATACAGAGCCACTTTCTCACACTGCAGTTCTCCAATATAGGTCTGTCAAGATCATTACTCAATCTACCTTGATTTGGCACAGTATAAAATAAGTCAAGAAGTCTCCTATGAAAAGATATGCAAATCTGTTCGAATCACTTTCCCTAGTCAGGGGACCCACTAGCTGGAAGGGGCAGGGAGGACCAAAATAGCTCATCGGTATAGAACATTGCATGAGCAGCTGATTTTGAGGTGGTAGAAGATAGAGTAATCCAACTGGACCTCAATAAACGGTTTCCTAATGTGCAATAGCCCCTGACCACCTCTGACGCAAAAGTGTAATCTCATACCTTTACAGAATCAGGCATGCTTTCACCTGTTCAAGCTGAACTGACATTGGTCTTCTTGGCCAGCAGGAGTTCCTCTCTTGCTGCTGTTGAGGCTAGAGAACAGAATGACGTGTATTCATTCTTTATGGTAACTCTTCTAGCCCTCCCACTCCATACTACTTTAAAACTTCCGATGTTGCAGACGAGTTCCATCATTGTGACCCATGCTATTTTTCTCAATATTGGCTGGCTCGGCATAACAAGGGATGCCTACAGGACAGCCTAAATTGTGCCGGCAAGCTTCTACAGGGAGTCACTGGCAGATAAAGAGAAACTCAGCCCTAACCTGGCTCTTCTCTCTCACTCTCACTCTCCTTTCCATTCTGTCCCTCTACCTGTCTCTCACTCTCTAAATACTAGTATTTATGTTGTATTCACTTCCCCGTCACAATCTTTCCGACCCTACTTCCTCTCTCCCTTCAATCAGTTCAACCCTCTTTTTTACTTTAGGAAACTCCACATCTTTTTTAAAGGCCCTTCCCATATTCACACTGCTTCTTGATAAGACATTTTTTTCCTTTCTTTGAAGGATAGTGAAATAGATTTTCTTGAAACATGGTTGGTAAACCATCAATTCATTCCACCTTACTTTATCATTATCCTTACTTATGGAATGCATTTCATCATTAGGACAGCTGCAGTGCTTGCTGGGCAAGGTGGCGTGTGCCTGTTGTCCTAGTTACTTGGGAGGCAGAGGCTTGTGGATTGCTTGAGCTCAGGGGTTCTGGGCTGCACTCAGCTGTGTTGATCAGGTGTCCATGCTGCATTGGGCATCAATATGGTGTTCTAGAGGGAGCTCTAGAGTTTCAGGTTGTGTAACGAGAGGTGCACCGACCCAGGCTGGAAACAGAGCAGGCCAAAGCTTCCATGCCCATTGGTAGCAGGACAGCACCTGTGAGCAGTACGTGTAAAACAGCCTGAGCAAACTAGTGAGACCTAGCCTCTCTTTTTTGACTCAAATGTGAAAGTTTTGATTTTTACAAGGTGTAATAAATTATTTTCCCAAAACCAAATCTTTGTTTTCCTTTTGATATTTTTCCAGGAAATATGATGAACATTTGAACTGGGCCACGCATTTCAGCATAGCAGACAATTCTCCAGAATTGAGACATATTGCAACAACAAGCTAGCAGGCGGAGAGGACTGAAAACTCAGTGCAACCTAGAATAAATGGCTGTGTGATTTTCAGCAAGGATGACTCAAATGCATTCTTCCTTTTAGAGCACCTGTAGGATTAAACTGATCTGTCAATTACAAAAGCATCCTTCATAGAGCAACTTAGAAATGCGCTTGCTGGCCCTTCTGCTGCATTTCTACGTCCAGCTCTAATTCATTTTTTGATTAGCCCTCATTCTTTTCATATGTGAATGAGAAGGAGAAATTACAGGGCCCTTCACTCTTTGAGCGAAACATGAAAAGACTGAGGGCTGTGCAACTCCCAAACGTTGGAGCCTCTGGCCTGTCGACCCTCGAACCTGCTCCTGCTCCAACCCGGCATCTCTTGTGGCCAGCAACCTCACAAACCCTGGAGGACCTGGCTACCTTTTGACTCTAATTCCCTGGGACTCCCATGAGTAGAGGCTCTACTCAAATCTACTTCTAATCCCTGGCAGCAGCCCGGAACCGCGAACCCTTCACACTCTGCACCCACCAAGCCTGGCCTGTGCCAGAGTGAACAAAGACCACAAGGACGACCCCACGGCGACTGTGACCCCGAGTCCGGCACCCAAGGACCTCCCTCGACACTCCTGAAGAAGCCTGCAGCCTCAGAACCAGGTGCCCCCCCAACCGCGATCAACAGAGGGTAAGATTTCCCGACACCAAAAGGTACCCCTGCACCCGGCGCTCCGCGGCCCCCTGTGCCCAATCCCGGGGTGCCTACCTATCCTCCAACTACCCAACTTACCTCTCGAAGTGGTGGTGGCACCTGAAGAATCTTCGTCCCCGAGCTTGCAGTCTTTTTCTAAACCAGAGATTTCCCATTCAAATCAATTGAGCGCCCGAATGCTCAAAAGCACCCTGCACCCAGCCGTCCGAGTGGCCCTGGCAGTGCAACCTCTACATCTATCTACTTCCCCACTTGCCCTGGATAAGTGACCAGGAGCCCAGCTCCCACAGCCACGTGGCCTGCTAGTCAGCAGCCACCAACCAAGGCCCCCCTACCTCTCATAGGATAACATTGGGCCTAACTCTCTCTGCACCCGGCCGCCCTTGTGCCGCTGAGGGTGAACCAACTGTACCTACCTGACCCTGGGAGACGCCTGAGTCTATGCCCAGAACCTTAACTCTGCCAGTCGAGTACTTACCTTTAAACCGATAACTCAATCTTCTCCATAGGGTAACATTGACTGGTTTTTCCTGAAATTTCTTCCAAGTGTGGACTTTTCAAAACTTAAAATATTCACCAAAAATCAGCCGAGTAACGAAAACGAAAATACTCACCTGCTATTAGGTGAGCTCCCAGTGCTGGTCCTGGTGCCCAGCACTGACTCTGAAAAATACTTACAACTGTACTTACCAGTAACCCAATTTTCTCCCATAGGAAATCATTGACTGTTTTTCTGTGAAATTTCTTCTAAGTGTCAATTTCTGCAAACTTTAAATATTCTTTAAAAATCGTATAATTTCTGAAAACGTAATTACTTACCTGTTTTGGATAAAGGTCCCAGTACTGAGTCTAGGCACCCAGTACTGGATTACAAAAGTTACGAGAACATACTATACCTGCAACTTGAATTTTCTGCCATAGGGAATCTTAGACTGTTTTCTATGAAATATTTTCTGTCAACTTTTAAAATAGCAAAATATTGTCTAAAAATCATCACAGTAATTAAGTCGACTTTTATCACTTGATTCCAAGTACTGACCCAGGACTGAATCTAGGATCCAGTCCTGGAAATCCAAAAGTAATCCTAAAAGTAATCTGTTGCAAATAACTTGAAACTTCCATTGAGCTCAATGCATTATTGTGTTTAAAATGTTGTTGCCTATTGCAACCACTTGTAACTTTCTACAAAACTCAATTGCATGTTGCAAAAGTATTTATATAAAGCATCTCATTCTGAGAAAGTATATTTTAATACCTATTGTTGGTTCTAAAATAAAACAAGCATATATTTTTTTGTAGATAAACCATTGGCCTAGAGTTCAGTTACTGAGTGTGTGAGACCATTTGCTGACTGAGTGTGTGCAACAAATGCTTTACACTGTCCTCTGATACTGCCTTACTGCTCGACCAAGCTACCACTTTAGAGAGTAAGGTTATATCTAACTTTAGCCTCTGCCAAACCTCTGGGGACTGTGGACTCTGTACACCCTGTACCTATTTGGGAACAGTATATACAGAGCCACTTTCTCACACTGCAGTTCTCCAATATAGGTCTGTCAAGATCATTACTCAATCTACCTTGATTTGGCACAGTATAAAATAAGTCAAGAAGTCTCCTATGAAAAGATATGCAAATCTGTTCGAATCACTTTCCCTAGTCAGGGGACCCACTAGCTGGAAGGGGCAGGGAGGACCAAAATAGCTCATCGGTATAGAACACTGCATGAGCAGCTGATTTTGAGGTGGTAGAAGATAGAGTAATCCAACTGGACCTCAATAAACGGTTTCCTAATGTGCAATAGCCCCTGACCACCTCTGACGCAAAAGTGTAATCTCATACCTTTACAGAATCAGGCATGCTTTCACCTGTTCAAGCTGAACTGACATTGGTCTTCTTAGCCAGCAGGAGTTCCTCTCTTGCAGCTGTTGAGGCTAGAGAACAGAATGACGTGTATTCATTCTTTATGGTAACTCTTCTAGCCCTCCCACTCCATACTACTTTAAAACTTCCGATGTTGCAGACGAGTTCCATCATTGTGACCCATGCTATTTTTCTCAATATTGGCTGGCTCGGCATAACAAGGGATGCCTACAGGACAGCCTAAATTGTGCCGGCAAGCTTCTACAGGGAGTCACTGGCAGATAAAGAGAAACTCAGCCCTAACCTGGCTCTTCTCTCTCACTCTCACTCTCCTTTCCCTTCTGTCCCTCTACCTGTCTCTCACTCTCTAAATACTAGTATTTATGTTGTATTCACTTCCCCGTCACAATCTTTCCGACCCTACTTCCTCTCTCCCTTCAATCAGTTCAACCCTCTTTTTTACTTTAGGAAACTCCACATCTTTTTTAAAGGCCCTTCCCATATTCACACTGCTTCTTGATAAGACATTTTTTTCCTTTCTTTGAAGGATAGTGAAATTGATTTTCTTGAAACATGGTTGGTAAACCATCAATTCATTCCACCTTACTTTATCATTATCCTTACTTATGGAATGCATTTCATCATTAGGACAGCTGCAGTGTTTGCCGGGCAAGGTGGCGTGTGCCTGTTGTCCTAGTTACTTGGGAGGCAGAGGCTTGTGGATTGCTTGAGCTCAGGGGTTCTGGGCTGCACTCAGCTGTGTTGATCAGGTGTCCATGCTGCATTGGGCATCAATATGGTGTTCTAGAGGGAGCTCTAGAATTTCAGGTTGTGTAACGAGAGGTGCACCGACCCAGGCTGGAAACAGAGCAGGCCAAAGCTTCCATGCCCATTGGTAGCAGGACAGCACCTGTGAGCAGTACGTGTTAAACAGCCTGAGCAAAATAGTGAGACCTAGCCTCTCTTTTTTGACTCAAATGTGAAAGTTTTGATTTTTACAAGGTGTAATAAATTATTTTCCCAAAACCAAATCTTTGTTTTCCTTTTGATATTTTTCCAGGAAATATGATGAACATTTGAACTGGGCCACGCATTTCAGCATAGCAGACAATTCTCCAGAATTGAGACATATTGCAACAACAAGCTAGCAGGCAGAGAGGACTGAAAACTCAGTGCAACCTAGAATAAATGGCTGTGTGATTTTCAGCAAGGATGACTCAAATGCATTCTTCCTTTTAGAGCACCTGTAGGATTAAACTGATCTGTCAAGTACAAAAGCATCCTTCATAGAGCAACTTAGAAATGCGCTTTCTGGCCCTTCTGCTGCATTTCTACGTCCAGCTCTAATTCATTTTTTGATTAGCCCTCATTCTTTTCATATGTGAATGAGAAGGAGAAATTACAGGGCCCTTCACTCTTTGAGCGAAACATGAAAAGACTGAGGGCTGTGCAACTCCCAAACGTTGGAGCCTCTGGCCTGTCGACCCTCGAACCTGCTCCTGCTCCAACCCGGCATCTCTTGTGGCCAGCAACCTCACAAACCCTGGAGGACCTGGCTACCTTTTGACTCTAAACCCCTGGGACTCCCATGAGTAGAGGCTCTACTCAAATCTACTTCTAATCCCTGGCAGCAGCCCGGAACCGCGAACCCTTCACACTCTGCACCCACCAAGCCTGGCCTGTGCCAGAGTGAACAAAGACCACAAGGACGACCCCACGGCGACTGTGACCCCGAGTCCGGCACCCAAGGACCTCCCTCGACACTCCTGAAGAAGCCTGCAGCCTCAGAACCAGGTGCCCCCCCAACCGCGATCAACAGAGGGTAAGATTTCCCGACACCAAAAGGTACCCCTGCACCCGGCGCTCCGCGGCCCCCTGTGCCCAATCCCGGGGTACCTACCTATCCTCCAACTACCCAACTTACCTCTCGAAGTGGTGGTGGCACCTGAAGAATCTTCGTCCCCGAGCTTGCAGTCTTTTTCTAAACCAGAGATTTCCCATTCAAATCAATTGAGCGCCCGAATGCTCAAAAGCACCCTGCACCCAGCCGTCCGAGTGGCCCTGGCAGTGCAACCTCTACATCTATCTACTTCCCCACTTGCCCTGGATAAGTGACCAGGAGCCCAGCTCCCACAGCCACGTGGCCTGCTAGTCAGCAGCCACCAACCAAGGCCCCCCTACCTCTCATAGGATAACATTGGGCCTAACTCTCTCTGCACCCGGCCGCCCTTGTGCCGCTGAGGGTGAACCAACTGTACCTACCTGACCCTGGGAGACGCCTGAGTCTATGCCCAGAACCTTAACTCTGCCAGTCGAGTACTTACCTTTAAACCGATAACTCAATCTTCTCCATAGGGTAACATTGACTGGTTTTTCCTGAAATTTCTTCCAAGTGTGGACTTTTCAAAACTTAAAATATTCACCAAAAATCAGCCGAGTAACGAAAACGAAAATACTCACCTGCTATTAGGTGAGCTCCCAGTGCTGGATCCTGGTGCCCAGCACTGACTCTGAAAAATACTTACAACTGTACTTACCAGTAACCCAATTTTCTCCCATAGGAAATCATTGACTGTTTTTCTGTGAAATTTCTTCTAAGTGTCAATTTCTGCAAACTTTAAATATTCTTTAAAAATCGTATAATTTCTGAAAACGTAATTACTTACCTGTTTTGGATAAAGGTCCCAGTACTGAGTCTAGGCACCCAGTACTGGATTACAAAAGTAACGAGAACATACTATACCTGCAACTTGAATTTTCTGCCATAGGGAATCTTAGACTGTTTTCTATGAAATATTTTCTGTCAACTTTTAAAATAGCAAAATATTGTCTAAAAATCATCACAGTAATTAAGTCGACTTTTATCACTTGATTCCAAGTACTGACCCAGGACTGAATCTAGGATCCAGTCCTGGAAATCCAAAAGTAATCCTAAAAGTAATCTGTTGCAAATAACTTGAAACTTCCATTGAGCTCAATGCATTATTGTGTTTAAAATGTTGTTGCCTATTGCAACCACTTGTAACTTTCTACAAAACTCAATTGCATGTTGCAAAAGTATTTATATAAAGCATCTCATTCTGAGAAAGTATATTTTAATACCTATTGTTGGTTCTAAAATAAAACAAGCATATATTTTTTTGTAGATAAACCATTGGCCTAGAGTTCAGTTATTGAGTGTGTGAGACCATTTGCTGACTGAGTGTGTGCAACAAATGCTTTACACTGTCCTCTGATACTGCCTTACTGCTCGACCAAGCTACCACTTTAGAGAGTAAGGTTATATCTAACTTTAGCCTCTGCCAAACCTCTGGGGACTGTGGACTCTGTACACCCTGTACCTATTTGGGAACAGTATATACAGAGCCACTTTCTCACACTGCAGTTCTCCAATATAGGTCTGTCAAGATCATTACTCAATATACATTGATTTGGCACAGTATAAAATAAGTCAAGAAGTCTCCTATGAAAAGATATGCAAATCTGTTCGAATCACTTTCCCTAGTCAGGGGACCCACTAGCTGGAAGGGGCAGGGAGGACCAAAATAGCTCAACGGTATAGAACACTGCATGAGGAGCTGATTTTGAGGTGGTAGAAGATAGAGTAATCCAACTGGACCTCAATAAACGGTTTCCTAATGTGCAATAGCCCCTGACCACCTCTGACGCAAAAGTGTAATCTCATACCTTTGCAGAATCAGGCATGCTTTCACCTGTTCAAGCTGAACTGACATTGGTCTTCTTGGCCAGCAGGAGTTCCTCTCTTGTAGCTGTTGAGGCTAGAGAACAGAATGACGTGTATTCATTCTTTATGGTAACTCTTCTAGCCCTCCCACTCCATACCACTTTAAAACCTCCGAAGTTGCAGACGAGTTCCATCATTGTGACCCATGCTATTTTTCTCAATATTGGCTGGCTCGGCATAACAAGGGATGCCTACAGGACAGCCTAAATTGTGCCAGCAAGCTTCTACAGGGAGTCACTGGCAGATAAAGAGAAACTCAGCCCTAACCTGGCTCTTCTCTCTCACTCTCACTCTCCTTTCCCTTCTGTCCCTCTACCTGTCTCTCACTCTCTAAATACTAGTATTTATGTTGTATTCACTTCCCCGTCACAATCTTTCCGACCCTACTTCCTCTCTCCCTTCAATCAGTTCAACCCTCTTTTTTACTTTAGGAAACTCCACATCTTTTTTAAAGGCCCTTCCCATATTCACACTGCTTCTTGATAAGACATTTTTTTCCTTTCTTTGAAGGATAGTGAAATTGATTTTCTTGAAAGATGGTTGGTAAACCATCAATTCATTCCACCTTACTTTATCATTATCCTTACTTATGGAATGCATTTCATCATTAGGACAGCTGCAGTGTTTGCCGGGCAAGGTGGCGTGTGCCTGTTGTCCTAGTTACTTGGGAGGCAGAGGCTTGTGGATTGCTTGAGCTCAGGGGTTCTGGGCTTCACTCAGCTGTGTTGATCAGGTGTCCATGCTGCATTGGGCATCAATATGGTGTTCTAGAGGGAGCTCTAGAATTTCAGGTTGTGTAACGAGAGGTGCACCGACCCAGGCTGGAAACAGAGCAGGCCAAAGCTTCCATGCCCATTGGTAGCAGGACAGCACCTGTGAGCAGTACGTGTTAAACAGCCTGAGCAAAATAGTGAGACCTAGCCTCTCTTTTTTGACTCAAATGTGAAAGTTTTGATTTTTACAAGGTGTAATAAATTATTTTCCCAAAACCAAATCTTTGTTTTCCTTTTGATATTTTTCCAGGAAATATGATGAACATTTGAACTGGGCCACGCATTTCAGCATAGCAGACAATTCTCCAGAATTGAGACATATTGCAACAACAAGCTAGCAGGCGGAGAGGACTGAAAACTCAGTGCAACCTAGAATAAATGGCTGTGTGATTTTCAGCAAGGATGACTCAAATGCATTCTTCCTTTTAGAGCACCTGTAGGATTAAACTGATCTGTCAAGTACAAAAGCATCCTTCATAGAGCAACTTAGAAATGCGCTTGCTGGCCCTTCTGCTGCATTTCTACGTCCAGCTCTAATTCATTTTTTGATTAGCCCTCATTCTTTTCATATGTGAATGAGAAGGAGAAATTACAGGGCCCTTCACTCTTTGAGCGAAACATGAAAAGCTCAAAGCAACTCCCAAACGTTGGAGCCTCTGGCCTGTCGACCCTCGAACCTGCTCCTGCTCCAACCCGGCATCTCTTGTGGCCAGCAACCTCACAAACCCTGGAGCACCTGGCTACCTTTTGACTCTAAACCCCTGGGACTCCCATGAGTAGAGGCTCTACTCAAATCTACTTCTAATCCCTGGCAGCAGCCCGGAACCGCGAACTCTTCACACTCTGCACCCACCAAGCCTGGCCTGTGCCAGAGTGAACAAAGACCACAAGGACGACCCCACGGCGACTGTGACCCCGAGTCCGGCACCCAAGGACCTCCCTCGACACTCCTGAAGAAGCCTGCAGCCTCAGAACCAGGTGCCCCCCCAACCGCGATCAACAGAGGGTAAGATTTCCCGACACCAAAAGGTACCCCTGCACCCGGCGCTCCGCGGCCCCCTGTGCCCAATCCCGGGGTACCTACCTATCCTCCAACTACCCAACTTACCTCTCGAAGTGGTGGTGGCACCTGAAGAATCTTCGTCCCCGAGCTTGCAGTCTTTTTCTAAACCAGAGATTTCCCATTCAAATCAATTGAGCGCCCGAATGCTCAAAAGCACCCTGCACCCAGCCGTCCGAGTGGCCCTGGCAGTGCAACCTCTACATCTATCTACTTCCCCACTTGCCCTGGATAAGTGACCAGGAGCCCAGCTCCCACAGCCACGTGGCCTGCTAGTCAGCAGCCACCAACCAAGGCCCCCCTACCTCTCATAGGATAACATTGGGCCTAACTCTATCTGCACCCGGCCGCCCTTGTGCCGCTGAGGGTGAACCAACTGTACCTACCTGACCCTGGGAGACGCCTGAGTCTATGCCCAGAACCTTAACTCTGCCAGTCGAGTACTTACCTTTAAACCGATAACTCAATCTTCTCCATAGGGTAACATTGACTGGTTTTTCCTGAAATTTCTTCCAAGTGTGGACTTTTCAAAACTTAAAATATTCACCAAAAATCAGCCGAGTAACGAAAACGAAAATACTCACCTGCTATTAGGTGAGCTCCCAGTGCTGGATCCTGGTGCCCAGCACTGACTCTGAAAAATACTTACAACTGTACTTACCAGTAACCCAATTTTCTCCCGTAGGAAATCATTGACTGTTTTTCTGTGAAATTTCTTCTAAGTGTCAATTTCTGCAAACTTTAAATATTCTTTAAAAATCGTATAATTTCTGAAAACGTAATTACTTACCTGTTTTGGATAAAGGTCCCAGTACTGAGTCTAGGCACCCAGTACTGGATAACAAAAGTAACGAGAACATACTATACCTGCAACTTGAATTTTCTGCCATAGGGAATCTTAGACTGTTTTCTATGAAATATTTTCTGTCAACTTTTAAAATAGCAAAATATTGTCTAAAAATCATCACAGTAATTAAGTCGACTTTTATCACTTGATTCCAAGTACTGACCCAGGACTGAATCTAGGATCCAGTCCTGGAAATCCAAAAGTAATCCTAAAAGTAATCTGTTGCAAATAACTTGAAACTTCCATTGAGCTCAATGCATTATTGTGTTTAAAATGTTGTTGCCTATTGCAACCACTTGTAACTTTCTACAAAACTCAATTGCATGTTGCAAAAGTATTTATATAAAGCATCTCATTCTGAGAAAGTATATTTTAATACCTATTGTTGGTACTAAAATAAAACAAGCATATATTTTTTTGGAGATAAACCATTGGCCTAGAGTTCAGTTATTGAGTGTGTGAGACCATTTGCTGACTGAGTGTGTGCAACAAATGCTTTACACTGTCCTCTGATACTGCCTTACTGCTCGACCAAGCTACCACTTTAGAGAGTAAGGTTATATCTAACTTTAGCCTCTGCCAAACCTCTGGGGACTGTGGACTCTGTACACCCTGTACCTATTTGGGAACAGTATATACAGAGCCACTTTCTCACACTGCAGTTCTCCAATATAGGTCTGTCAAGATCATTACTCAATCTACCTTGATTTGGCACAGTATAAAATAAGTCAAGAAGTCTCCTATGAAAAGATATGCAAATCTGTTCGAATCACTTTCCCTAGTCAGGGGAACCACTAGCTGGAAGGGGCAGGGAGGACCAAAATAGCTCATCGGTATAGAACATTGCATGAGCAGCTGATTTTGAGGTGGTAGAAGATAGAGTAATCCAACTGGACCTCAATAAACGGTTTCCTAATGTGCAATAGCCCCTGACCACCTCTGACGCAAAAGTGTAATCTCATACCTTTACAGAATCAGGCATGCTTTCACCTGTTCAAGCTGAACTGACATTGGTCTTCTTGGCCAGCAGGAGTTCCTCTCTTGCAGCTGTTGAGGCTAGAGAACAGAATGACGTGTATTCATTCTTTATGGTAACTCTTCTAGCCCTCCCACTCCATACTACTTTAAAACTTCCGATGTTGCAGACGAGTTCCATCATTGTGACCCATGTTATTTTTCTCAATATTGGCTGGCTCGGCATAACAAGGGATGCCTACAGGACAGCCTAAATTGTGCCGGCAAGCTTCTACAGGGAGTCACTGGCAGATAAAGAGAAACTCAGCCCTAACCTGGCTCTTCTCTCTCACTCTCACTCTCCTTTCCCTTCTGTCCCTCTACCTGTCTCTCACTCTCTAAATACTAGTATTTATGTTGTATTCACTTCCCCGTCACAATCTTTCCGACCCTACTTCCTCTCTCCCTTCAATCAGTTCAACCCTCTTTTTTACTTTAGGAAACTCCACATCTTTTTTAAAGGCCCTTCCCATATTCACACTGCTTCTTGATAAGACATTTTTTTCCTTTCTTTGAAGGATAGTGAAATAGATTTTCTTGAAACATGGTTGGTAAACCATCAATTCATTCCACCTTACTTTATCATTATCCTTACTTATGGAATGCATTTCATCATTAGGACAGCTGCAGTGTTTGCTGGGCAAGGTGGCGTGTGCCTGTTGTCCTAGTTACTTGGGAGGCAGAGGCTTGTGGATTGCTTGAGCTCAGGGGTTCTGGGCTGCACTCAGCTGTGTTGATCAGGTGTCCATGCTGCATTGGGCATCAATATGGTGTTCTAGAGGGAGCTCTAGAATTTCAGGTTGTGTAACGAGAGGTGCACCGACCCAGGCTGGAAACAGAGCAGGCCAAAGCTTCCATGCCCATTGGTAGCAGGACAGCACCTGTGAGCAGTACGTGTAAAACAGCCTGAGCAAAATAGTGAGACCTAGCCTCTCTTTTTTGACTCAAATGTGAAAGTTTTGATTTTTACAAGGTGTAATAAATTATTTTCCCAAAACCAAATCTTTGTTTTCCTTTTGATATTTTTCCAGGAAATATGATGAACATTTGAACTGGGCCACGCATTTCAGCATAGCAGACAATTCTCCAGAATTGAGACATATTGCAACAACAAGCTAGCAGGCGGAGAGGACTGAAAACTCAGTGCAACCTAGAATAAATGGCTGTGTGATTTTCAGCAAGGATGACTCAAATGCATTCTTCCTTTTAGAGCACCTGTAGGATTAAACTGATCTGTCAAGTACAAAAGCATCCTTCATAGAGCAACTTAGAAATGCGCTTGCTGGCCCTTCTGCTGCATTTCTACGTCCAGCTCTAATTCATTTTTTGATTAGCCCTCATTCTTTTCATATGTGAATGAGAAGGAGAAATTACAGGGCCCTTCACTCTTTGAGCGAAACATGAAAAGACTGAGGGCTGTGCAACTCCCAAACGTTGGAGCCTCTGGCCTGTCGACCCTCGAACCTGCTCCTGCTCCAACCCGGCATCTCTTGTGGCCAGCAACCTCACAAACCCTGGAGGACCTGGCTACCTTTTGACTCTAATTCCCTGGGACTCCCATGAGTAGAGGCTCTACTCAAATCTACTTCTAATCCCTGGCAACAGCCCGGAACCGCGAACCCTTCACACTCTGCACCCACCAAGCCTGGCCTGTGCCAGAGTGAACAAAGACCACAAGGACGACCCCACGGCGACTGTGACCCCGAGTCCGGCACCCAAGGACCTCCCTCGACACTCCTGAAGAAGACTGCAGCCTCAGAACCAGGTGCCCCCCCAACCGCGATCAACAGAGGGTAAGATTTCCCGACACCAAAAGGTACCCCTGCACCCGGCGCTCCGCGGCCCCCTGTGCCCAATCCCGGGGTACCTACCTATCCTCCAACTACCCAACTTACCTCTCGAAGTGGTGGTGGCACCTGAAGAATCTTCGTCCCCGAGCTTGCAGTCTTTTTCTAAACCAGAGATTTCCCATTCAAATCAATTGAGCGCCCGAATGCTCAAAAGCACCCTGCACCCAGCCGTCCGAGTGGCCCTGGCAGTGCAACCTCTACATCTATCTACTTCCCCACTTGCCCTGGATAAGTGACCAGGAGCCCAGCTCCCACAGCCACGTGGCCTGCTAGTCAGCAGCCACCAACCAAGGCCCCCCTACCTCTCATAGGATAACATTGGGCCTAACTCTCTCTGCACCCGGCCGCCCTTGTGCCGCTGAGGGTGAACCAACTGTACCTACCTGACCCTGGGAGACGCCTGAGTCTATGCCCAGAACCTTAACTCTGCCAGTCGAGTACTTACCTTTAAACCGATAACTCAATATTCTCCATAGGGTAACATTGACTGGTTTTTCCTGAAATTTCTTCCAAGTGTGGACTTTTCAAAACTTAAAATATTCACCAAAAATCAGCCGAGTAACGAAAACGAAAATACTCACCTGCTATTAGGTGAGCTCCCAGTGCTGGATCTTGGTGCCCAGCACTGACTCTGAAAAATACTTACAACTGTACTTACCAGTAACCCAATTTTCTCCCATAGGAAATCATTGACTGTTTTTCTGTGAAATTTCTTCTAAGTGTCAATTTCTGCAAACTTTAAATATTCTTTAAAAATCGTATAATTTCTGAAAACGTAATTACTTACCTGTTTTGGATAAAGGTCCCAGTACTGAGTCTAGGCACCCAGTACTGGATTACAAAAGTAACGAGAACATACTATACCTGCAACTTGAATTTTCTGCCATAGGGAATCTTAGACTGTTTTCTATGAAATATTTTCTGTCAACTTTTAAAATAGCAAAATATTGTCTAAAAATCATCACAGTAATTAAGTCGACTTTTATCACTTGATTCCAAGTACTGACCCAGGACTGAATCTAGGATCCAGTCCTGGAAATCCAAAAGTAATCCTAAAAGTAATCTGTTGCAAATAACTTGAAACTTCCATTGAGCTCAATGCATTATTGTGTTTAAAATGTTGTTGCCTATTGCAACCACTTGTAACTTTCTACAAAACTCAATTGCATGTTGCAAAAGTATTTATATAAAGCATCTCATTCTGAGAAAGTATATTTTAATACCTATTGTTGGTTCTAAAATAAAACAAGCATATATTTTTTTGTAGATAAACCATTGGCCTAGAGTTCAGTTATTGAGTGTGTGAGACCATTTGCTGACTGAGTGTGTGCAACAAATGCTTTACACTGTCCTCTGATACTGCCTTACTGCTCGACCAAGCTACCACTTTAGAGAGTAAGGTTATATCTAACTTTAGCCTCTGCCAAACCTCTGGGGACTGTGGACTCTGTACACCCTGTACCTATTTGGGAACAGTATATACAGAGCCACTTTCTCACACTGCAGTTCTCCAATATAGGTCTGTCAAGATCATTACTCAATCTACCTTGATTTGGCACAGTATAAAATAAGTCAAGAAGTCTCCTATGAAAAGATATGCAAATCTGTTCGAATCACTTTCCCTAGTCAGGGGACCCACTAGCTGGAAGGGGCAGGGAGGACCAAAATAGCTCATCGGTATAGAACACTGCATGAGCAGCTGATTTTGAGGTGGTAGAAGATAGAGTAATCCAACTGGACCTCAATAAACGGTTTCCTAATGTGCAATAGCCCCTGACCACCTCTGACGCAAAAGTGTAATCTCATACCTTTACAGAATCAGGCATGCTTTCACCTGTTCAAGCTGAACTGACATTGGTCTTCTTGGCCAGCAGGAGTTCCTCTCTTGCAGCTGTTGAGGCTAGAGAACAGAATGACGTGTATTCATTCTTTATGGTAACTCTTCTAGCCCTCCCACTCCATACTACTTTAAAACTTCCGATGTTGCAGACGAGTTCCATCATTGTGACCCATGCTATTTTTCTCAATATTGGCTGGCTCGGCATAACAAGGGATGCCTACAGGACAGCCTAAATTGTGCCGGCAAGCTTCTACAGGGAGTCACTGGCAGATAAAGAGAAACTCAGCCCTAACCTGGCTCTTCTCTCTCACTCTCACTCTCCTTTCCCTTCTGTCCCTCTACCTGTCTCTCACTCTCTAAATACTAGTATTTATGTTGTATTCACTTCCCCGTCACAATCTTTCCGACCCTACTTCCTCTCTCCCTTCAATCAGTTCAACCCTCTTTTTTACTTTAGGAAACTCCACATCTTTTTTAAAGGCCCTTCCCATATTCACACTGCTTCTTGATAAGACATTTTTTTCCTTTCTTTGAAGGATAGTGAAATAGATTTTCTTGAAACATGGTTGGTAAACCATCAATTAATTCCACCTTACTTTATCATTATCCTTACTTATGGAATGCATTTCATCATTAGGACAGCTGCAGTGTTTGCCGGGCAAGGTGGCGTGTGCCTGTTGTCCTAGTTACTTGGGAGGCAGAGGCTTGTGGATTGCTTGAGCTCAGGGGTTCTGGGCTGCACTCAGCTGTGTTGATCAGGTGTCCATGCTGCATTGGGCATCAATATGGTGTTCTAGAGGGAGCTCTAGAATTTCAGGTTGTGTAACGAGAGGTGCACCGACCCAGGCTGGAAACAGAGCAGGCCAAAGCTTCCATGCCCATTGGTAGCAGGACAGCACCTGTGAGCAGTACGTGTAAAACAGCCTGAGCAAAATAGTGAGACCTAGCCTCTCTTTTTTGACTCAAATGTGAAAGTTTTGATTTTTACAAGGTGTAATAAATTATTTTCCCAAAACCAAATCTTTGTTTTCCTTTTGATATTTTTCCAGGAAATATGATGAACATTTGAACTGGGCCACGCATTTCAGCATAGCAGACAATTCTCCAGAATTGAGACATATTGCAACAACAAGCTAGCAGGCGGAGAGGACTGAAAACTCAGTGCAACCTAGAATAAATGGCTGTGTGATTTTCAGCAAGGATGACTCAAATGCATTCTTCCTTTTAGAGCACCTGTAGGATTAAACTGATCTGTCAAGTACAAAAGCATCCTTCATAGAGCAACTTAGAAATGCGCTTGCTGGCCCTTCTGCTGCATTTCTACGTCCAGCTCTAATTCATTTTTTGATTAGCCCTCATTCTTTTCATATGTGAATGAGAAGGAGAAATTACAGGGCCCTTCACTCTTTGAGCGAAACATGAAAAGACTGAGGGCTGTGCAACTCCCAAACGTTGGAGCCTCTGGCCTGTCGACCCTCGAACCTGCTCCTGCTCCAACCCGGCATCTCTTGTGGCCAGCAACCTCACAAACCCTGGAGGACCTGGCTACCTTTTGACTCTAATTCCCTGGGACTCCCATGAGTAGAGGCTCTACTCAAATCTACTTCTAATCCCTGGCAGCAGCCCGGAACCGCGAACCCTTCACACTCTGCACCCACCAAGCCTGGCCTGTGCCAGAGTGAACAAAGACCACAAGGACGACCCCACGGCGACTGTGACCCCGAGTCCGGCACCCAAGGACCTCCCTCGACACTCCTGAAGAAGCCTGCAGCCTCAGAACCAGGTGCCCCCCCAACCGCGATCAACAGAGGGTAAGATTTCCCGACACCAAAAGGTACCCCAGCACCCGGCGCTCCGCGGCCCCCTGTGCCCAATCCCGGGGTACCTACCTATCCTCCAACTACCCAACTTACCTCTCGAAGTGGTGGTGGCACCTGAAGAATCTTCGTCCCCGAGCTTGCAGTCTTTTTCTAAACCAGAGATTTCCCATTCAAATCAATTGAGCGCCCGAATGCTCAAAAGCACCCTGCACCCAGCCGTCCGAGTGGCCCTGGCAGTGCAACCTCTACATCTATCTACTTCCCCACTTGCCCTGGATAAGTGACCAGGAGCCCAGCTCCCACAGCCACGTGGCCTGCTAGTCAGCAGCCACCAACCAAGGCCCCCCTACCTCTCATAGGATAACATTGGGCCTAACTCTCTCTGCACCCGGCCGCCCTTGTGCCGCTGAGGGTGAACCAACTGTACCTACCTGACCCTGGGAGACGCCTGAGTCTATGCCCAGAACCTTAACTCTGCCAGTCGAGTACTTACCTTTAAACCGATAACTCAATCTTCTCCATAGGGTAACATTGACTGGTTTTTCCTGAAATTTCTTCCAAGTGTGGACTTTTCAAAACTTAAAATATTCACCAAAAATCAGCCGAGTAACGAAAACGAAAATACTCACCTGCTATTAGGTGAGCTCCCAGTGCTGGATCTTGGTGCCCAGCACTGACTCTGAAAAATACTTACAACTGTACTTACCAGTAACCCAATTTTCTCCCATAGGAAATCATTGACTGTTTTTCTGTGAAATTTCTTCTAAGTGTCAATTTCTGCAAACTTTAAATATTCTTTAAAAATCGTATAATTTCTGAAAACGTAATTACTTACCTGTTTTGGATAAAGGTCCCAGTACTGAGTCTAGGCACCCAGTACTGGATTACAAAAGTAACGAGAACATACTATACCTGCAACTTGAATTTTCTGCCATAGGGAATCTTAGACTGTTTTCTATGAAATATTTTCTGTCAACTTTTAAAATAGCAAAATATTGTCTAAAAATCATCACAGTAATTAAGTCGACTTTTATCACTTGATTCCAAGTACTGACCCAGGACTGAATCTAGGATCCAGTCCTGGAAATCCAAAAGTAATCCTAAAAGTAATCTGTTGCAAATAACTTGAAACTTCCATTGAGCTCAATGCATTATTGTGTTTAAAATGTTGTTGCCTATTGCAACCACTTGTAACTTTCTACAAAACTCAATTGCATGTTGCAAAAGTATTTATATAAAGCATCTCATTCTGAGAAAGTATATTTTAATACCTATTGTTGGTTCTAAAATAAAACAAGCATATATTTTTTTGTAGATAAACCATTGGCCTAGAGTTCAGTTATTGAGTGTGTGAGACCATTTGCTGACTGAGTGTGTGCAACAAATGCTTTACACTGTCCTCTGATACTGCCTTACTGCTCGACCAAGCTACCACTTTAGAGAGTAAGGTTATATCTAACTTTAGCCTCTGCCAAACCTCTGGGGACTGTGGACTCTGTACACCCTGTACCTATTTGGGAACAGTATATACAGAGCCACTTTCTCACACTGCAGTTCTCCAATATAGGTCTGTCAAGATCATTACTCAATCTACCTTGATTTGGCACAGTATAAAATAAGTCAAGAAGTCTCCTATGAAAAGATATGCAAATCTGTTCGAATCACTTTCCCTAGTCAGGGGACCCACTAGCTGGAAGGGGCAGGGAGGACCAAAATAGCTCATCGGTATAGAACACTGCATGAGCAGCTGATTTTGAGGTGGTAGAAGATAGAGTAATCCAACTGGACCTCAATAAACGGTTTCCTAATGTGCAATAGCCCCTGACCACCTCTGACGCAAAAGTGTAATCTCATACCTTTACAGAATCAGGCATGCTTTCACCTGTTCAAGCTGAACTGACATTGGTCTTCTTGGCCAGCAGGAGTTCCTCTCTTGCAGCTGTTGAGGCTAGAGAACAGAATGACGTGTATTCATTCTTTATGGTAACTCTTCTAGCCCTCCCACTCCATACTACTTTAAAACTTCCGATGTTGCAGACGAGTTCCATCATTGTGACCCATGCTATTTTTCTCAATATTGGCTGGCTCGGCATAACAAGGGATGCCTACAGGACAGCCTAAATTGTGCCGGCAAGCTTCTACAGGGAGTCACTGGCAGATAAAGAGAAACTCAGCCCTAACCTGGCTCTTCTCTCTCACTCTCACTCTCCTTTCCCTTCTGTCCCTCTACCTGTCTCTCACTCTCTAAATACTAGTATTTATGTTGTATTCACTTCCCCGTCACAATCTTTCCGACCCTACTTCCTCTCTCCCTTCAATCAGTTCAACCCTCTTTTTTACTTTAGGAAACTCCACATCTTTTTTAAAGGCCCTTCCCATATTCACACTGCTTCTTGATAAGACATTTTTTTCCTTTCTTTGAAGGATAGTGAAATAGATTTTCTTGAAACATGGTTGGTAAACCATCAATTAATTCCACCTTACTTTATCATTATCCTTACTTATGGAATGCATTTCATCATTAGGACAGCTGCAGTGTTTGCCGGTCAAGGTGGCGTGTGCCTGTTGTCCTAGTTACTTGGGAGGCAGAGGCTTGTGGATTGCTTGAGCTCAGGGGTTCTGGGCTGCACTCAGCTGTGTTGATCAGGTGTCCATGCTGCATTGGGCATCAATATGGTGTTCTAGAGGGAGCTCTAGAATTTCAGGTTGTGTAACGAGAGGTGCACCGACCCAGGCTGGAAACAGAGCAGGCCAAAGCTTCCATGCCCATTGGTAGCAGGACAGCACCTGTGAGCAGTACGTGTAAAACAGCCTGAGCAAAATAGTGAGACCTAGCCTCTCTTTTTTGACTCAAATGTGAAAGTTTTGATTTTTACAAGGTGTAATAAATTATTTTCCCAAAACCAAATCTTTGTTTTCCTTTTGATATTTTTCCAGGAAATATGATGAACATTTGAACTGGGCCACGCATTTCAGCATAGCAGACAATTCTCCAGAATTGAGACATATTGCAACAACAAGCTAGCAGGCGGAGAGGACTGAAAACTCAGTGCAACCTAGAATAAATGGCTGTGTGATTTTCAGCAAGGATGACTCAAATGCATTCTTCCTTTTAGAGCACCTGTAGGATTAAACTGATCTGTCAAGTACAAAAGCATCCTTCATAGAGCAACTTAGAAATGCGCTTGCTGGCCCTTCTGCTGCATTTCTACGTCCAGCTCTAATTCATTTTTTGATTAGCCCTCATTCTTTTCATATGTGAATGAGAAGGAGAAATTACAGGGCCCTTCACTCTTTGAGCGAAACATGAAAAGACTGAGGGCTGTGCAACTCCCAAACGTTGGAGCCTCTGGCCTGTCGACCCTCGAACCTGCTCCTGCTCCAACCCGGCATCTCTTGTGGCCAGCAACCTCACAAACCCTGGAGGACCTGGCTACCTTTTGACTCTAATTCCCTGGGACTCCCATGAGTAGAGGCTCTACTCAAATCTACTTCTAATCCCTGGCAGCAGCCCGGAACCGCGAACCCTTCACACTCTGCACCCACCAAGCCTGGCCTGTGCCAGAGTGAACAAAGACCACAAGGACGACCCCACGGCGACTGTGACCCCGAGTCCGGCACCCAAGGACCTCCCTCGACACTCCTGAAGAAGCCTGCAGCCTCAGAACCAGGTGCCCCCCCAACCGCGATCAACAGAGGGTAAGATTTCCCGACACCAAAAGGTACCCCAGCACCCGGCGCTCCGCGGCCCCCTGTGCCCAATCCCGGGGTACCTACCTATCCTCCAACTACCCAACTTACCTCTCGAAGTGGTGGTGGCACCTGAAGAATCTTCGTCCCCGAGCTTGCAGTCTTTTTCTAAACCAGAGATTTCCCATTCAAATCAATTGAGCGCCCGAATGCTCAAAAGCACCCTGCACCCAGCCGTCCGAGTGGCCCTGGCAGTGCAACCTCTACATCTATCTACTTCCCCACTTGCCCTGGATAAGTGACCAGGAGCCCAGCTCCCACAGCCACGTGGCCTGCTAGTCAGCAGCCACCAACCAAGGCCCCCCTACCTCTCATAGGATAACATTGGGCCTAACTCTCTCTGCACCCGGCCGCCCTTGTGCCGCTGAGGGTGAACCAACTGTACCTACCTGACCCTGGGAGACGCCTGAGTCTATGCCCAGAACCTTAACTCTGCCAGTCGAGTACTTACCTTTAAACCGATAACTCAATCTTCTCCATAGGGTAACATTGACTGGTTTTTCCTGAAATTTCTTCCAAGTGTGGACTTTTCAAAACTTAAAATATTCACCAAAAATCAGCCGAGTAACGAAAACGAAAATACTCACCTGCTATTAGGTGAGCTCCCAGTGCTGGATCTTGGTGCCCAGCACTGACTCTGAAAAATACTTACAACTGTACTTACCAGTAACCCAATTTTCTCCCATAGGAAATCATTGACTGTTTTTCTGTGAAATTTCTTCTAAGTGTCAATTTCTGCAAACTTTAAATATTCTTTAAAAATCGTATAATTTCTGAAAACGTAATTACTTACCTGTTTTGGATAAAGGTCCCAGTACTGAGTCTAGGCACCCAGTACTGGATTACAAAAGTAACGAGAACATACTATACCTGCAACTTGAATTTTCTGCCATAGGGAATCTTAGACTGTTTTCTATGAAATATTTTCTGTCAACTTTTAAAATAGCAAAATATTGTCTAAAAATCATCACAGTAATTAAGTCGACTTTTATCACTTGATTCCAAGTACTGACCCAGGACTGAATCTAGGATCCAGTCCTGGAAATCCAAAAGTAATCCTAAAAGTAATCTGTTGCAAATAACTTTAAACTTCCATTGAGCTCAATGCATTATTGTGTTTAAAATGTTGTTGCCTATTGCAACCACTTGTAACTTTCTACAAAACTCAATTGCATGTTGCAAAAGTATTTATATAAAGCATCTCATTCTGAGAAAGTATATTTTAATACCTATTGTTGGTTCTAAAATAAAACAAGCATATATTTTTTTGTAGATAAACCATTGGCCTAGAGTTCAGTTATTGAGTGTGTGAGACCATTTGCTGACTGAGTGTGTGCAACAAATGCTTTACACTGTCCTCTGATACTGCCTTACTGCTCGACCAAGCTACCACTTTAGAGAGTAAGGTTATATCTAACTTTAGCCTCTGCCAAACCTCTGGGGACTGTGGACTCTGTACACCCTGTACCTATTTGGGAACAGTATATACAGAGCCACTTTCTCACACTGCAGTTCTCCAATATAGGTCTGTCAAGATCATTACTCAATCTACCTTGATTTGGCACAGTATAAAATAAGTCAAGAAGTCTCCTATGAAAAGATATGCAAATCTGTTCGAATCACTTTCCCTAGTCAGGGGACCCACTAGCTGGAAGGGGCAGGGAGGACCAAAATAGCTCATCGGTATAGAACACTGCATGAGCAGCTGATTTTGAGGTGGTAGAAGATAGAGTAATCCAACTGGACCTCAATAAACGGTTTCCTAATGTGCAATAGCCCCTGACCACCTCTGACGCAAAAGTGTAATCTCATACCTTTACAGAATCAGGCATGCTTTCACCTGTTCAAGCTGAACTGACATTGGTCTTCTTGGCCAGCAGGAGTTCCTCTCTTGCAGCTGTTGAGGCTAGAGAACAGAATGACGTGTATTCATTCTTTATGGTAACTCTTCTAGCCCTCCCACTCCATACTACTTTAAAACTTCCGATGTTGCAGACGAGTTCCATCATTGTGACCCATGCTATTTTTCTCAATATTGGCTGGCTCGGCATAACAAGGGATGCCTACAGGACAGCCTAAATTGTGCCGGCAAGCTTCTACAGGGAGTCACTGGCAGATAAAGAGAAACTCAGCCCTAACCTGGCTCTTCTCTCTCACTCTCACTCTCCTTTCCCTTCTGTCCCTCTACCTGTCTCTCACTCTCTAAATACTAGTATTTATGTTGTATTCACTTCCCCGTCACAATCTTTCCGACCCTACTTCCTCTCTCCCTTCAATCAGTTCAACCCTCTTTTTTACTTTAGGAAACTCCACATCTTTTTTAAAGGCCCTTCCCATATTCACACTGCTTCTTGATAAGACATTTTTTTCCTTTCTTTGAAGGATAGTGAAATAGATTTTCTTGAAACATGGTTGGTAAACCATCAATTAATTCCACCTTACTTTATCATTATCCTTACTTATGGAATGCATTTCATCATTAGGACAGCTGCAGTGTTTGCCGGGCAAGGTGGCGTGTGCCTGTTGTCCTAGTTACTTGGGAGGCAGAGGCTTGTGGATTGCTTGAGCTCAGGGGTTCTGGGCTGCACTCAGCTGTGTTGATCAGGTGTCCATGCTGCATTGGGCATCAATATGGTGTTCTAGAGGGAGCTCTAGAATTTCAGGTTGTGTAACGAGAGGTGCACCGACCCAGGCTGGAAACAGAGCAGGCCAAAGCTTTCATGCCCATTGGTAGCAGGACAGCACCTGTGAGCAGTACGTGTAAAACAGCCTGAGCAAAATAGTGAGACCTAGCCTCTCTTTTTTGACTCAAATGTGAAAGTTTTGATTTTTACAAGGTGTAATAAATTATTTTCCCAAAACCAAATCTTTGTTTTCCTTTTGATATTTTTCCAGGAAATATGATGAACATTTGAACTGGGCCACGCATTTCAGCATAGCAGACAATTCTCCAGAATTGAGACATATTGCAACAACAAGCTAGCAGGCGGAGAGGACTGAAAACTCAGTGCAACCTAGAATAAATGGCTGTGTGATTTTCAGCAAGGATGACTCAAATGCATTCTTCCTTTTAGAGCACCTGTAGGATTAAACTGATCTGTCAAGTACAAAAGCATCCTTCATAGAGCAACTTAGAAATGCGCTTGCTGGCCCTTCTGCTGCATTTCTACGTCCAGCTCTAATTCATTTTTTGATTAGCCCTCATTCTTTTCATATGTGAATGAGAAGGAGAAATTACAGGGCCCTTCACTCTTTGAGCGAAACATGAAAAGACTGAGGGCTGTGCAACTCCCAAACGTTGGAGCCTCTGGCCTGTCGACCCTCGAACCTGCTCCTGCTCCAACCCGGCATCTCTTGTGGCCAGCAACCTCACAAACCCTGGAGGACCTGGCTACCTTTTGACTCTAAACCCCTGGGACTCCCATGAGTAGAGGCTCTACTCAAATCTACTTCTAATCCCTGGCAGCAGCCCGGAACCGCAAACCCTTCACACTCTGCACCCACCAAGCCTGGCCTGTGCCAGAGTGAACAAAGACCACAAGGACGACCCCACGGCGACTGTGACCCCGAGTCCGGCACCCAAGGACCTCCCTCGACACTCCTGAAGAAGCCTGCAGCCTCAGAACCAGGTGCCCCCCCAACCGCGATCAACAGAGGGTAAGATTTCCCGACACCAAAAGGTACCCCTGCACCCGGCGCTCCGCGGCCCCCTGTGCCCAATCCCGGGGTACCTACCTATCCTCCAACTACCCAACTTACCTCTCGAAGTGGTGGTGGCACCTGAAGAATCTTCGTCCCCGAGCTTGAAGTCTTTTTGGAAACCAGAGATTTCCCATTCAAATCAATTGAGCGCCCGAATGCTCAAAAGCACCCTGCACCCAGCCGTCCGAGTGGCCCTGGCAGTGCAACCTCTACATCTATCTACTTCCCCACTTGCCCTGGATAAGTGACCAGGAGCCCAGCTCCCACAGCCACGTGGCCTGCTAGTCAGCAGCCACCAACCAAGGCCCCCCTACCTCTCATAGGATAACATTGGGCCTAACTCTCTCTGCACCCGGCCGCCCTTGTGCCGCTGAGGGTGAACCAACTGTACCTACCTGACCCTGGGAGACGCCTGAGTCTATGCCCAGAACCTTAACTCTGCCAGTCGAGTACTTACCTTTAAACCGATAACTCAATCTTCTCCATAGGGTAACATTGACTGGTTTTTCCTGAAATTTCTTCCAAGTGTGGACTTTTCAAAACTTAAAATATTCACCAAAAATCAGCCGAGTAACAAAAACGAAAATACTCACCTGCTATTAGGTGAGCTCCCAGTGCTGGATCTTGGTGTCCAGCACTGACTCTGAAAAATACTTACAACTGTACTTACCAGTAACCCAATTTTCTCCCATAGGAAATCATTGACTGTTTTTCTGTGAAATTTCTTCTAAGTGTCAATTTCTGCAAACTTTAAATATTCTTTAAAAATCGTATAATTTCTGAAAACGTAATTACTTACCTGTTTTGGATAAAGGTCCCAGTACTGAGTCTAGGCACCCAGTACTGGATTACAAAAGTAACGAGAACATACTATACCTGCAACTTGAATTTTCTGCCATAGGGAATCTTAGACTGTTTTCTATGAAATATTTTCTGTCAACTTTTAAAATAGCAAAATATTGTCTAAAAATCATCACAGTAATTAAGTCGACTTTTATCACTTGATTCCAAGTACTGACCCAGTACTGAATCTAGGATCCAGTCCTGGAAATCCAAAAGTAATCCTAAAAGTAATCTGTTGCAAATAACTTGAAACTTCCATTGAGCTCAATGCATTATTGTGTTTAAAATGTTGTTGCCTATTGCAACCACTTGTAACTTTCTACAAAACTCAATTGCATGTTGCAAAAGTATTTATATAAAGCATCTCATTCTGAGAAAGTATATTTTAATACCTATTGTTGGTTCTAAAATAAAACAAGCATATATTTTTTTGTAGATAAACCATTGGCCTAGAGTTCAGTTATTGAGTGTGTGAGACCATTTGCTGACTGAGTGTGTGCAACAAATGCTTTACACTGTCCTCTGATACTGCCTTACTGCTCGACCAAGCTACCACTTTAGAGAGTAAGGTTATATCTAACTTTAGCCTCTGCCAAACCTCTGGGGACTGTGGACTCTGTACACCCTGTACCTATTTGGGAACAGTATATACAGAGCCACTTTCTCACACTGCAGTTCTCCAATATAGGTCTGTCAAGATCATTACTCAATCTACCTTGATTTGGCACAGTATAAAATAAGTCAAGAAGTCTCCTATGAAAAGATATGCAAATCTGTTCGAATCACTTTCCCTAGTCAGGGGACCCACTAGCTGGAAGGGGCAGGGAGGACCAAAATAGCTCATCGGTATAGAACATTGCATGAGCAGCTGATTTTGAGGTGGTAGAAGATAGAGTAATCCAACTGGACCGCAATAAACGGTTTCCTAATGTGCAATAGCCCCTGACCACCTCTGACGCAAAAGTGTAATCTCATACCTTTACAGAATCAGGCATGCTTTCACCTGTTCAAGCTGAACTGACATTGGTCTTCTTGGCCAGCAGGAGTTCCTCTCTTGCAGCTGTTGAGGCTAGAGAACAGAATGACGTGTATTCATTCTTTATGGTAACTCTTCTAGCCCTCCCACTCCATACTACTTTAAAACTTCCGATGTTGCAGACGAGTTCCATCATTGTGACCCATGCTATTTTTCTCAATATTGGCTGGCTCGGCATAACAAGGGATGCCTACAGGACAGCCTAAATTGTGCCGGCAAGCTTCTACAGGGAGTCACTGGCAGATAAAGAGAAACTCAGCCCTAACCTGGCTCTTCTCTCTCACTCTCACTCTCCTTTCCCTTCTGTCCCTCTACCTGTCTCTCACTCTCTAAATACTAGTATTTATGTTGTATTCACTTCCCCGTCACAATCTTTCCGACCCTACTTCCTCTCTCCCTTCAATCAGTTCAACCCTCTTTTTTACTTTAGGAAACTCCACATCTTTTTTAAAGGCCCTTCCCATATTCACACTGCTTCTTGATAAGACATTTTTTTCCTTTCTTTGAAGGATAGTGAAATTGATTTTCTTGAAACATGGTTGGTAAACCATCAATTCATTCCACCTTACTTTATCATTATCCTTACTTATGGAATGCATTTCATCATTAGGACAGCTGCAGTGTTTGCCGGGCAAGGTGGCGTGTGCCTGTTGTCCTAGTTACTTGGGAGGCAGAGGCTTGTGGATTGCTTGAGCTCAGGGGTTCTGGGCTGCACTCAGCTGTGTTGATCAGGTGTCCATGCTGCATTGGGCATCAATATGGTGTTCTAGAGAGAGCTCTAGAATTTCAGGTTGTGTAACGAGAGGTGCACCGACCCAGGCTGGAAACAGAGCAGGCCAAAGCTTCCATGCCCATTGGTAGCAGGACAGCACCTGTGAGCAGTACGTGTAAAACAGCCTGAGCAAAATAGTGAGACCTAGCCTCTCTTTTTTGACTCAAATGTGAAAGTTTTGATTTTTACAAGGTGTAATAAATTATTTTCCCAAAACCAAATCTTTGTTTTCCTTTTGATATTTTTCCAGGAAATATGATGAACATTTGAACTGGGCCACGCATTTCAGCATAGCAGACAATTCTCCAGAATTGAGACATATTGCAACAACAAGCTAGCAGGCAGAGAGGACTGAAAACTCAGTGCAACCTAGAATAAATGGCTGTGTGATTTTCAGCAAGGATGACTCAAATGCATTCTTCCTTTTAGAGCACCTGTAGGATTAAACTGATCTGTCAAGTACAAAAGCATCCTTCATAGAGCAACTTAGAAATGCGCTTGCTGGCCCTTCTGCTGCATTTCTACGTCCAGCTCCAATTCATTTTTTGATTAGCCCTCATTCTTTTCATATGTGAATGAGAAGGAGAAATTACAGGGCCCTTCACTCTTTGAGCGAAACATGAAAAGACTGAGGGCTGTGCAACTCCCAAACGTTGGAGCCTCTGGCCTGTCGACCCTCGAACCTGCTCCTGCTCCAACCCGGCATCTCTTGTGGCCAGCAACCTCACAAACCCTGGAGGACCTGGCTACCTTTTGACTCTAAACCCCTGGGACTCCCATGAGTAGAGGCTCTACTCAAATCTACTTCTAATCCCTGGCAGCAGCCCGGAACCGCGAACCCTTCACACTCTGCACCCACCAAGCCTGGCCTGTGCCAGAGTGAACAAAGACCACAAGGACGACCCCACGGCGACTGTGACCCCGAGTCCGGCACCCAAGGACCTCCCTCGACACTCCTGAAGAAGCCTGCAGCCTCAGAACCAGGTGCCCCCCCAACCGCGATCAACAGAGGGTAAGATTTCCCGACACCAAAATGTACCCCTGCACCCGGCGCTCCGCGGCCCCCTGTGCCCAATCCCGGGGTACCTACCTATCCTCCAACTACCCAACTTACCTCTCGAAGTGGTGGTGGCACCTGAAGAATCTTCGTCCCCGAGCTTGCAGTCTTTTTCTAAACCAGAGATTTCCCATTCAAATCAATTGAGCGCCCGAATGCTCAAAAGCACCCTGCACCCAGCCGTCCGAGTGGCCCTGGCAGTGCAACCTCTACATCTATCTACTTCCCCACTTGCCCTGGATAAGTGACCAGGAGCCCAGCTCCCACAGCCACGTGGCCTGCTAGTCAGCAGCCACCAACCAAGGCCCCCCTACCTCTCATAGGATAACATTGGGCCTAACTCTCTCTGCACCCGGCCGCCCTTGTGCCGCTGAGGGTGAACCAACTGTACCTACCTGACCCTGGGAGACGCCTGAGTCTATGCCCAGAACCTTAACTCTGCCAGTCGAGTACTTACCTTTAAACCGATAACTCAATCTTCTCCATAGGGTAACATTGACTGGTTTTTCCTGAAATTTCTTCCAAGTGTGGACTTTTCAAAACTTAAAATATTCACCAAAAATCAACCGAGTAACGAAAACGAAAATACTCACCTGCTATTAGGTGAGCTCCCAGTGCTGGATCTTGGTGCCCAACACTGACTCTGAAAAATACTTACAACTGTACTTACCAGTAACCAATTTTCTCCCATAGGAAATCATTGACTGTTTTTCTGTGAAATTTCTTCTAAGTGTCAATTTCTGCAAACTTTAAATATTCTTTAAAAATCGTATAATTTCTGAAAACGTAATTACTTACCTGTTTTGGATAAAGGTCCCAGTACTGAGTCTAGGCACCCAGTACTGGATTACAAAAGTAACGAGAACATACTATACCTGCAACTTGAATTTTCTGCCATAGGGAATCTTAGACTGTTTTCTATTAAATATTTTCTGTCAACTTTTAAAATAGCAAAATATTGTCTAAAAATCATCACAGTAATTAAGTCGACTTTTATCACTTGATTCCAAGTACTGACCCAGGACTGAATCTAGGATCCAGTCCTGGAAATCCAAAAGTAATCCTAAAAGTAATCTGTTGCAAATAACTTGAAACTTCCATTGAGCTCAATGCATTATTGTGTTTAAAATGTTGTTGCCTATTGCAACCACTTGTAACTTTCTACAAAAGTCAATTGCATATTGCTAAAGTATTTATATAAAGCATCTCATTCTGAGAAAGTATATTTTAATACCTATTGTTGGTTCTAAAATAAAACAAGCATATATTTTTTGTAGATAAACCATAGGCCTAGAGTTCAGTTATTGAGTGTGTGAGACCATTTGCTGACTGAGTGTGTGCAACAAATGCTTTACACTGTCCTCTGATACTGCCTTACTGCTCGACCAAGCTACCACTTTAGAGAGTAAGGTTATATCTAACTTTAGCCTCTGCCAAACCTCTGGGGACTGTGGACTCTGTACACCCTGTACCTATTTGGGAACAGCATATACAGAGCCACTTTCTCACACTGCAGTTCTCCAATATAGGTCTGTCAAGATCATTACTCAATCTACCTTGATTTGGCACAGTATAAAATAAGTCAAGAAGTCTCCTATGAAAAGATATGCAAATCTGTTCGAATCACTTTCCCTAGTCAGGGGACCCACTAGCTGGAAGGGGCAGGGAGGACCAAAATAGCTCATCGGTATAGAACACTGCATGAGCAGCTGATTTTGAGGTGGTAGAAGATAGAGTAATCCAACTGGACCTCAATAAACGGTTTCCTAATGTGCAATAGCCCCTGACCACCTCTGACGCAAAAGTGTAATCTCATACCTTTGCAGAATCAGGCATGCTTTCACCTGTTCAAGCTGAACTGACATTGGTCTTCTTGGCCAGCAGGAGTTCCTCTCTTGCAGCTGTTGAGGCTAGAGAACAGAATGACGTGTATTCATTCTTTATGGTAACTCTTCTAGCCCTCCCACTCCATACTACTTTAAAACTTCCGATGTTGCAGACGAGTTCTATCATTGTGACCCATGCTATTTTTCTCAATATTGGCTGGCTCGGCATAACAAGGGATGCCTACAGGACAGCCTAAATTGTGCCGGCAAGCTTCTACAGGGAGTCACTGGCAGATAAAGAGAAACTCAGCCCTAACCTGGCTCTTCTCTCTCACTCTCACTCTCCTTTCCCTTCTGTCCCTCTACCTGTCTCTCACTCTCTAAATACTAGTATTTATGTTGTATTCACTTCCCCGTCACAATCTTTCCGACCCTACTTCCTCTCTCCCTTCAATCAGTTCAACCCTCTTTTTTACTTTAGGAAACTCCACATCTTTTTTAAAGGCCCTTCCCATATTCACACTGCTTCTTGATAAGACATTTTTTTCCTTTCTTTGAAGGATAGTGAAATTGATTTTCTTGAAACATGGTTGGTAAACCATCAATTCATTCCACCTTACTTTATCATTATCCTTACTTATGGAATGCATTTCATCATTAGGACAGCTGCAGTGTTTGCCGGGCAAGGTGGCGTGTGCCTGTTGTCCTAGTTACTTGGGAGGCAGAGGCTTGTGGATTGCTTGAGCTCAGGGGTTCTGGGCTGCACTCAGCTGTGTTGATCAGGTGTCCATGCTGCATTGGGCATCAATATGGTGTTCTAGAGGGAGCTCTAGAATTTCAGGTTGTGTAACGAGAGGTGCACCGACCCAGGCTGGAAACAGAGCAGGCCAAAGCTTCCATGCCCATTGGTAGCAGGACAGCACCTGTGAGCAGTACATGTAAAACAGCCTGAGCAAAATAGTGAGACCTAGCCTCTCTTTTTTTGACTCAAATGTGAAAGTTTTGATTTTTACAAGGTGTAATAAATTATTTTCCCAAAACCAAATCTTTGTTTTCCTTTTGATATTTTTCCAGGAAATATGATGAACATTTGAACTGGGCCACGCATTTCAGCATAGCAGACAATTCTCCAGAATTGAGACATATTGCAACAACAAGCTAGCAGGCGGAGAGGACTGAAAACTCAGTGCAACCTAGAATAAATGGCTGTGTGATTTTCAGCAAGGATGACTCAAATGCATTCTTCCTTTTAGAGCACCTGTAGGATTAAACTGATCTGTCAAGTACAAAAGCATCCTTCATAGAGCAACTTAGAAATGCGCTTGCTGGCCCTTCTGCTGCATTTCTACGTCCAGCTCTAATTCATTTTTTGATTAGCCCTCATTCTTTTCATATGTGAATGAGAAGGAGAAATTACAGGGCCCTTCACTCTTTGAGCGAAACATGAAAAGACTGAGGGCTGTGCAACTCCCAAACGTTGGAGCCTCTGGCCTGTCGACCCTCGAACCTGCTCCTGCTCCAACCCGGCATCTCTTGTGGCCAGCAACCTCACAAACCCTGGAGGACCTGGCTACCTTTTGACTCTAATTCCCTGGGACTCCCATGAGTAGAGGCTCTACTCAAATCTACTTCTAATCCCTGGCAGCAGCCCGGAACCGCGAACCCTTCACACTCTGCACCCACCAAGCCTGGCCTGTGCCAGAGTGAACAAAGACCACAAGGACGACCCCACGGCGACTGTGACCCCGAGTCCGGCACCCAAGGACCTCCCTCGACACTCTTGAAGAAGCCTGCAGCCTCAGAACCAGGTGCCCCCCCAACCGCGATCAACAGAGGGTAAGATTTCCCGACACCAAAAGGTACCCCTGCACCCGGCGCTCCGCAGCCCCCTGTGCCCAATCCCGGGGTACCTACCTATCCTCCAACTACCCAACTTACCTCTCGAAGTGGTGGTGGCACCTGAAGAATCTTCGTCCCCGAGCTTGCAGTCTTTTTCTAAACCAGAGATTTCCCATTCAAATCAATTGAGCGCCCGAATGCTCAAAAGCACCCTGCACCCAGCCGTCCGAGTGGCCCTGGCAGTGCAACCTCTACATCTATCTACTTCCCCACTTGCCCTGGAAAAGTGACCAGGAGCCCAGCTCCCACAGCCACGTGGCCTGCTAGTCAGCAGCCACCAACCAAGGCCCCCCTACCTCTCATAGGATAACATTGGGCCTAACTCTCTCTGCACCCGGCCGCCCTTGTGCCGCTGAGGGTGAACCAACTGTACCTACCTGACCCTGGGAGACGCCTGAGTCTATGCCCAGAACCTTAACTCTGCCAGTCGAGTACTTACCTTTAAACCGATAACTCAATCTTCTCCATAGGGTAACATTGACTGGTTTTTCCTGAAATTTCTTCCAAGTGTGGACTTTTCAAAACTTAAAATATTCACCAAAAATCAGCCGAGTAACGAAAACGAAAATACTCACCTGCTATTAGGTGAGCTCGCAGTGCTGGATCTTGGTGCCCAGCACTGACTCTGAAAAATACTTACAACTGTACTTACCAGTAACCCAATTTTCTCCCATAGGAAATCATTGACTGTTTTTCTGTGAAATTTCTTCTAAGTGTCAATTTCTGCAAACTTTAAATATTCTTTAAAAATCGTATAATTTCTGAAAACGTAATTACTTACCTGTTTTGGATAAAGGTCCCAGTACTGAGTCTAGGCACCCAGTACTGGATTACAAAAGTAACGAGAACATACTATACCTGCAACTTGAATTTTCTGCCATAGGGAATCTTAGACTGTTTTCTATTAAATATTTTCTGTCAACTTTTAAAATAGCAAAATATTGTCTAAAAATCATCACAGTAATTAAGTCGACTTTTATCACTTGATTCCAAGTACTGACCCAGGACTGAATCTAGGATCCAGTCCTGGAAATCCAATAGTAATCCTAAAAGTAATCTGTTGCAAATAACTTGAAACTTCCATTGAGCTCAATGCATTATTGTGTTTAAAATGTTGTTGCCTATTGCAACCACTTGTAACTTTCTACAAAAGTCAATTGCATATTGCAAAAGTATTTATATAAAGCATCTCATTCTGAGAAAGTATATTTTAATACCTATTGTTGGTTCTAAAATAAAACAAGCATATATTTTTTGTAGATAAACCATAGGCCTAGAGTTCAGTTATTGAGTGTGTGAGACCATTTGCTGACTGAGTGTGTGCAACAAATGCTTTACACTGTCCTCTGATACTGCCTTACTGCTCGACCAAGCTACCACTTTAGAGAGTAAGGTTATATCTAACTTTAGCCTCTGCCAAACCTCTGGGGACTGTGGACTCTGTACACCCTGTACCTATTTGGGAACAGTATATACAGAGCCACTTTCTCACACTGCAGTTATCCAATATAGGTCTGTCAAGATCATTACTCAATCTACCTTGATTTGCCACTGTATAAAATAAGTCAAGAAGTCTCCTATGAAAAGATATGCAAATCTGTTCGAATCACTTTCCCTAGTCAGGAGACCCACTAGCTGGAAGGGGCAGGGAGGACCAAAATAGCTCATCGGTATAGAACACTGCATGAGCAGCTGATTTTGAGGTGGTAGAAGATAGAGTAATCCAACTGGACCTCAATAAACGGTTTCCTAATGTGCAATAGCCCCTGACCACCTCTGACGCATAAGTGTAATCTCATACCTTTGCAAAATCAGGCATGCTTTCACCTGTTCAAGCTGAACTGACATTGGTCTTCTTGGCCAGCAGGAGTTCCTCTCTTGCAGCTGTTGAGGCTAGAGAACAGAATGACGTGTATTCATTCTTTATGGTAACTCTTCTAGCCCTCCTACTCCATACTACTTTAAAACTTCCGATGTTGCAGACGAGTTCCATCATTGTGACCCATGCTATTTTTCTCAATATTGGCTGGCTCGGCATAACAAGGGATGCCTACAGGACAGCCTAAATTGTGCCGGCAAGCTTCTACAGGGAGTCACTGGCAGATAAAGAGAAACTCAGCCCTAACCTGGCTCTTCTCTCTCACTCTCACTCTCCTTTCCCTTCTGTCCCTCTACCTGTCTCTCACTCTCTAAATACTAGTATTTATGTTGTATTCACTTCCCCGTCACAATCTTTCCGACCCTACTTCCTCTCTCCCTTCAATCAGTTCAACCCTCTTTTTTACTTTAGGAAACTCCACATCTTTTTTAAAGGCCCTTCCCATATTCACACTGCTTCTTGATAAGAAATTTTTTTCCTTTCTTTGAAGGATAGTGAAATTGATTTTCTTGAAACATGGTTGGTAAACCATCAATTCATTCCACCTTACTTTATCATTATCCTTACTTATGGAATGCATTTCATCATTAGGACAGCTGCAGTGTTTGCCGGGCAAGGTGGCGTGTGCCTATTGTCCTAGTTACTTGGGAGGCAGAGGCTTGTGGATTGCTTGAGCTCAGGGGTTCTGGGCTGCACTCAGCTGTGTTAATCAGGTGTCCATGCTGCATTGGGCATCAATATGGTGTTCTAGAGGGAGCTCTAGAATTTCAGGTTGTGTAACGAGAGGTGCACCGACCCAGGCTGGAAACAGAGCAGGCCAAATGCTTCCATGCCCATTGGTAGCAGGACAGCACCTGTGAGCAGTACGTGTAAAACAGCCTGAGCAAAATAGTGAGACCTAGCCTCTCTTTTTTGACTCAAATGTGAAAGTTTTGATTTTTACAAGGTGTAATAAATTATTTTCCCAAAACCAAATCTTTGTTTTCCTTTTGATATTTTTCCAGGAAATATGATGAACATTTGAACTGGGCCACGCATTTCAGCATAGCAGACAATTCTCCAGAATTGAGACATATTGCAACAACAAGCTAGCAGGCGGAGAGGACTGAAAACTCAGTGCAACCTAGAATAAATGGCTGTGTGATTTTCAGCAAGGATGACTCAAATGCATTCTTCCTTTTAGAGCACCTGTAGGATTAAACTGATCTGTCAAGTACAAAAGCATCCTTCATAGAGCAACTTAGAAATGCGCTTGCTGGCCCTTCTGCTGCATTTCTACGTCCAGCTCTAATTCATTTTTTGATTAGCCCTCATTCTTTTCATATGTGAATGAGAAGGAGAAATTACAGGGCCCTTCACTCTTTGAGCGAAATATGAAAAGACTGAGGGCTGTGCAACTCCCAAACGTTGGAGCCTCTGGCCTGTCGACCCTCGAACCTGCTCCTGCTCAAACCCGGCATCTCTTGTGGCCAGCAACCTCACAAACCCTGGAGGACCTGGCTACCTTTTGACTCTAAACCCCTGGGACTCCCATGAGTAGAGGCTCTACTCAAATCTACTTCTAATCCCTGGCAGCAGCCCGGAACCGCGAACCCTTCACACTCTGCACCCACCAAGCCTGGCCTGTGCCAGAGTGAACAAAGACCACAAGGACGACCCCACGGCGACTGTGACCCCGAGTCCGGCACCCAAGGACCTCCCTCGACACTCCTGAAGAAGCCTGCAGCCTCAGAACCAGGTGCCCCCCCAACCGCGATCAACAGAGGGTAAGATTTCCCGACACCAAAAGGTACCCCTGCACCCGGCGCTCCGCGGCCCCCTGTGCCCAATCCCGGGGTACCTACCTATCCTCCAACTACCCAACTTACCTCTCGAAGTGGTGGTGGCACCTGAAGAATCTTCGTCCCCGAGCTTGCAGTCTTTTTCTAAACCAGAGATTTCCCATTCAAATCAATTGAGCGCCCGAATGCTCAAAAGCACCCTGCACCCAGCCGTCCGAGTGGCCCTGGCAGTGCAACCTCTACATCTATCTACTTCCCCACTTGCCCTGGATAAGTGACCAGGAGCCCAGCTCCCACAGCCACGTGGCCTGCTAGTCAGCAGCCACCAACCAAGACCCCCCTACCTCTCATAGGATAACATTGGGCCTAACTCTCTCTGCACCCGGCCGCCCTTGTGCCGCTGAGGGTGAACCAACTGTACCTACCTGACCCTGGGAGACGCCTGAGTCTATGCCCAGAACCTTAACTCTGCCAGTCGAGTACTTACATTAAACCGATAACTCAATCTTCTCCATAGGGTAACATTGACTGGTTTTTCCTGAAATTTCTTCCAAGTGTGGACTTTTCAAAACTTAAAATATTCACCAAAAATCAGCCGAGTAACGAAAACGAAAATACTAACCTGCTATTAGGTGAGCTCCCAGTGCTGGATCTTGGTGCCCAGCACTGACTCTGAAAAATACTTACAACTGTACTTACCAGTAACCCAATTCTCTCCCATAGGAAATCATTGACTGTTTTTCTGTGAAATTTCTTCTAAGTGTCAATTTCTGCAAACTTTAAATATTCTTTAAAAATCGTATAATTTCTGAAAACGTAATTACTTACCTGTTTTGGATAAAGGTCCCAGTACTGAGTCTAGGCACCCAGTACTGGATTACAAAAGTAACGAGAACATACTATACCTGCAACTTGAATTTTCTGCCATAGGGAATCTTAGACTGTTTTCTATGAAATATTTTCTGTCAACTTTTAAAATAGCAAAATATTGTCTAAAAATCATCACAGTAATTAAGTCGACTTTTATCACTTGATTCCAAGTACTGACCCAGGACTGAATCTAGGATCCAGACCTGGAAATCCAAAAGTAATCCTAAAAGTAATCTGTTGCAAATAACTTGAAACTTCCATTGAGCTCAATGCATTATTGTGTTTAAAATGTTGTTGCCTATTGCAACCACTTGTAACTTTCTACAAAACTCAATTGCATGTTGCAAAAGTATTTATATAAAGCATCTCATTCTGAGAAAGTATATTTTAATACCTATTGTTGGTTCTAAAATAAAACAAGCATATATTTTTTTGTAGATAAACCATTGGCCTAGAGTTCAGTTATTGAGTGTGTGAGACCATTTGCTGACTGAGTGTGTGCAACAAATGCTTTACACTGTCCTCTGATACTGCCTTACTGCTCGACCAAGCTACCACTTTAGAGAGTAAGGTTATATCTAACTTTAGCCTCTGCCAAACCTCTGGGGACTGTGGACTCTGTACACCCTGTACCTATTTGGGAACAGTATATACAGAGCCACTTTCTCACACTGCAGTTCTCCAATATAGGTCTGTCAAGATCATTACTCAATCTACCTTGATTTGGCACAGTATAAAATAAGTCAAGAAGTCTCCTATGAAAAGATATGCAAATCTGTTCGAATCACTTTCCCTAGTCAGGGGACCCACTAGCTGGAAGGGGCAGGGAGGACCAAAATAGCTCATCGGTATAGAACATTGCATGAGCAGCTGATTTTGAGGTGGTAGAAGATAGAGTAATCCAACTGGACCGCAATAAACGGTTTCCTAATGTGCAATAGCCCCTGACCACCTCTGACGCAAAAGTGTAATCTCATACCTTTACAGAATCAGGCATGCTTTCACCTGTTCAAGCTGAACTGACATTGGTCTTCTTGGCCAGCAGGAGTTCCTCTCTTGCAGCTGTTGAGGCTAGAGAACAGAATGACGTGTATTCATTCTTTATGGTAACTCTTCTAGCCCTCCCACTCCATACTACTTTAAAACTTCCGATGTTGCAGACGAGTTCCATCATTGTGACCCATGCTATTTTTCTCAATATTGGCTGGCTCGGCATAACAAGGGATGCCTACAGGACAGCCTAAATTGTGCCGGCAAGCTTCTACAGGGAGTCACTGGCAGATAAAGAGAAACTCAGCCCTAACCTGGCTCTTCTCTCTCACTCTCACTCTCCTTTCCCTTCTGTCCCTCTACCTGTCTCTCACTCTCTAAATACTAGTATTTATGTTGTATTCACTTCCCCGTCACAATCTTTCCGACCCTACTTCCTCTCTCCCTTCAATCAGTTCAACCCTCTTTTTTACTTTAGGAAACTCCACATCTTTTTTAAAGGCCCTTCCCATATTCACACTACTTCTTGATAAGACATTTTTTTCCTTTCTTTGAAGGATAGTGAAATTGATTTTCTTGAAACATGGTTGGTAAACCATCAATTCATTCCACCTTACTTTATCATTATCCTTACTTATGGAATGCATTTCATCATTAGGACAGCTGCAGTGTTTGCCGGGCAAGGTGGCGTGTGCCTGTTGTCCTAGTTACTTGGGAGGCAGAGGCTTGTGGATTGCTTGAGCTCAGGGGTTCTGGGCTGCACTCAGCTGTGTTGATCAGGTGTCCATGCTGCATTGGGCATCAATATGATGTTCTAGAGGGAGCTCTAGAATTTCAGGTTGTGTAACGAGAGGTGCACCGACCCAGGCTGGAAACAGAGCAGGCCAAAGCTTCCATGCCCATTGGTAGCAGGACAGCACCTGTGAGCAGTACATGTAAAACAGCCTGAGCAAAATAGTGAGACCTAGCCTCTCTTTTTTGACTCAAATGTGAAAGTTTTGATTTTTACAAGGTGTAATAAATTATTTTCCCAAAACCAAATCTTTGTTTTCCTTTTGATATTTTTCCAGGAAATATGATGAACATTTGAACTGGGCCACGCATTTCAGCATAGCAGACAATTCTCCAGAATTGAGACATATTGCAACAACAAGCTAGCAGGCGGAGAGGACTGAAAACTCAGTGCAACCTAGAATAAATGGCTGTGTGATTTTCAGCAAGGATGACTCAAATGCATTCTTCCTTTTAGAGCACCTGTAGGATTAAACTGATCTGTCAAGTACAAAAGCATCCTTCATAGAGCAACTTAGAAATGCGCTTGCTGGCCCTTCTGCTGCATTTCTACGTCCAGCTCTAATTCATTTTTTGATTAGCCCTCATTCTTTTCATATGTGAATGAGAAGGAGAAATTACAGGGCCCTTCACTCTTTGAGCGAAACATGAAAAGACTGAGGGCTGTGCAACTCCCAAACGTTGGAGCCTCTGGCCTGTCGACCCTCGAACCTGCTCCTGCTCCAACCCGGCATCTCTTGTGGCCAGCAACCTCACAAACCCTGGAGGACCTGGCTACCTTTTGACTCTAAACCCCTGGGACTCCCATGAGTAGAGGCTCTACTCAAATCTACTTCTAATCCCTGGCAGCAGCCCGAAACCGCGAACCCTTCACACTCTGCACCCACCAAGCCTGGCCTGTGCCAGAGTGAACAAAGACCACAAGGACGACCCCACGGCGACTGTGACCCCGAGTCCGGCACCCAAGGACCTCCCTCGACACTCTTGAAGAAGCCTGCAGCCTCAGAACCAGGTGCCCCCCCAACCGCGATCAACAGAGGGTAAGATTTCCCGACACCAAAAGGTACCCCTGCACCCGGCGCTCCGCAGCCCCCTGTGCCCAATCCCGGGGTACCTACCTATCCTCCAACTACCCAACTTACCTCTCGAAGTGGTGGTGGCACCTGAAGAATCTTCGTCCCCGAGCTTGCAGTCTTTTTCTAAACCAGAGATTTCCCATTCAAATCAATTGAGCGCCCGAATGCTCAAAAGCACCCTGCACCCAGCCGTCCGAGTGGCCCTGGCAGTGCAACCTCTACATCTATCTACTTCCCCACTTGCCCTGGAAAAGTGACCAGGAGCCCAGCTCCCACAGCCACGTGGCCTGCTAGTCAGCAGCCACCAACCAAGGCCCCCCTACCTCTCATAGGATAACATTGGGCCTAACTCTCTCTGCACCCGGCCGCCCTTGTGCCGCTGAGGGTGAACCAACTGTACCTACCTGACCCTGGGAGACGCCTGAGTCTATGCCCAGAACCTTAACTCTGCCAGTCGAGTACTTACCTTTAAACCGATAACTCAATCTTCTCCATAGGGTAACATTGACTGGTTTTTCCTGAAATTTCTTCCAAGTGTGGACTTTTCAAAACTTAAAATATTCACCAAAAATCAGCCGAGTAACGAAAACGAAAATACTCACCTGCTATTAGGTGAGCTCCCAGTGCTGGATCTTGGTGCCCAGCACTGACTCTGAAAAATACTTACAACTGTACTTACCAGTAACCCAATTTTCTCCCATAGGAAATCATTGACTGTTTTTCTGTGAAATTTCTTCTAAGTGTCAATTTCTGCAAACTTTAAATATTCTTTAAAAATCGTATAATTTCTGAAAACGTAATTACTTACCTGTTTTGGATAAAGGTCCCAGTACTGAGTCTAGGCACCCAGTACTGGATTACAAAAGTAACGAGAACATACTATACCTGCAACTTGAATTTTCTGCCATAGGGAATCTTAGACTGTTTTCTATTAAATATTTTCTGTCAACTTTTAAAATAGCAAAATATTGTCTAAAAATCATCACAGTAATTAAGTCGACTTTTATCACTTGATTCCAAGTACTGACCCAGGACTGAATCTAGGATCCAGTCCTGGAAATCCAATAGTAATCCTAAAAGTAATCTGTTGCAAATAACTTGAAACTTCCATTGAGCTCAATGCATTATTGTGTTTAAAATGTTGTTGCCTATTGCAACCACTTGTAACTTTCTACAAAAGTCAATTGCATATTGCAAAAGTATTTATATAAAGCATCTCATTCTGAGAAAGTATATTTTGATACCTATTGTTGGTTCTAAAATAAAACAAGCATATATTTTTTGTAGATAAACCATAGGCCTAGAGTTCAGTTATTGAGTGTGTGAGACCATTTGCTGACTGAGTGTGTGCAACAAATGCTTTACACTGTCCTCTGATACTGCCTTACTGCTCGACCAAGCTACCACTTTAGAGAGTAAGGTTATATCTAACTTTAGCCTCTGCCAAACCTCTGGGGACTGTGGACTCTGTACACCCTGTACCTATTTGGGAACAGTATATACAGAGCCACTTTCTCACACTGCAGTTCTCCAATATAGGTCTGTCAAGATCATTACTCAATCTACCTTGATTTGGCACAGTATAAAATAAGTCAAGAAGTCTCCTATGAAAAGATATGCAAATCTGTTCGAATCACTTTCCCTAGTCAGGGGACCCACTAGCTGGAAGGGGCAGGGAGGACCAAAATAGCTCATCGGTATAGAACACTGCATGAGCAGCTGATTTTGAGGTGGTAGAAGATAGAGTAATCCAACTGGACCTCAATAAACGGTTTCCTAATGTGCAATAGCCCCTGACCACCTCTGACGCAAAAGTGTAATCTCATACCTTTGCAAAATCAGGCATGCTTTCACCTGTTCAAGCTGAACTGACATTGGTCTTCTTGGCCAGCAGGAGTTCCTCTCTTGCAGCTGTTGAGGCTAGAGAACAGAATGACGTGTATTCATTCTTTATGGTAACTCTTCTAGCCCTCCCACTCCATACTACTTTAAAACTTCCGATGTTGCAGACGAGTTCCATCATTGTGACCCATGCTATTTTTCTCAATATTGGCTGGCTCGGCATAACAAGGGATGCCTACAGGACAGCCTAAATTGTGCCGGCAAGCTTCTACAGGGAGTCACTGGCAGATAAAGAGAAACTCAGCCCTAACCTGGCTCTTCTCTCTCACTCTCACTCTCCTTTCCCTTCTGTCCCTCTACCTGTCTCTCACTCTCTAAATACTAGTATTTATGTTGTATTCACTTCCCCGTCACAATCTTTCCGACCCTACTTCCTCTCTCCCTTCAATCAGTTCAACCCTCTTTTTTACTTTAGGAAACTCCACATCTTTTTTAAAGGCCCTTCCCATATTCACACTGCTTCTTGATAAGACATTTTTTTCCTTTCTTTGAAGGATAGTGAAATTGATTTTCTTGAAACATGGTTGGTAAACCATCAATTCATTCCACCTTACTTTATCATTATCCTTACTTATGGAATGCATTTCATCATTAGGACAGCTGCAGTGTTTGCCGGGCAAGGTGGCGTGTGCCTGTTGTCCTAGTTACTTGGGAGGCAGAGGCTTGTGGATTGCTTGAGCTCAGGGGTTCTGGGCTGCACTCAGCTGTGTTGATCAGGTGTCCATGCTGCATTGGGCATCAATATGGTGTTCTAGAGGGAGCTCTAGAATTTCAGGTTGTGTAACGAGAGGTGCACCGACCCAGGCTGGAAACAGAGCAGGCCAAAGCTTCCATGCCCATTGGTAGCAGGACAGCACCTGTGAGCAGTACATGTAAAACAGCCTGAGCAAAATAGTGAGACCTAGCCTCTCTTTTTTTGACTCAAATGTGAAAGTTTTGATTTTTACAAGGTGTAATAAATTATTTTCCCAAAACCAAATCTTTGTTTTCCTTTTGATATTTTTCCAGGAAATATGATGAACATTTGAACTGGGCCACGCATTTCAGCATAGCAGACAATTCTCCAGAATTGAGACATATTGCAACAACAAGCTAGCAGGCGGAGAGGACTGAAAACTCAGTGCAACCTAGAATAAATGGCTGTGTGATTTTCAGCAAGGATGACTCAAATGCATTCTTCCTTTTAGAGCACCTGTAGGATTAAACTGATCTGTCAAGTACAAAAGCATCCTTCATAGAGCAACTTAGAAATGCGCTTGCTGGCCCTTCTGCTGCATTTCTACGTCCAGCTCTAATTCATTTTTTGATTAGCCCTCATTCTTTTCATATGTGAATGAGAAGGAGAAATTACAGGGCCCTTCACTCTTTGAGCGAAACATGAAAAGACTGAGGGCTGTGCAACTCCCAAACGTTGGAGCCTCTGGCCTGTCGACCCTCGAACCTGCTCCTGCTCCAACCCGGCATCTCTTGTGGCCAGCAACCTCACAAACCCTGGAGGACCTGGCTACCTTTTGACTCTAAACCCCTGGGACTCCCATGAGTAGAGGCTCTACTCAAATCTACTTCTAATCCCTGGCAGCAGCCCGGAACCGCGAACCCTTCACACTCTGCACCCACCAAGCCTGGCCTGTGCCAGAGTGAACAAAGACCACAAGGACGACCCCACGGCGACTGTGACCCCGAGTCCGGCACCCAAGGACCTCCCTCGACACTCTTGAAGAAGCCTGCAGCCTCAGAACCAGGTGCCCCCCCAACCGCGATCAACAGAGGGTAAGATTTCCCGACACCAAAAGGTACCCCTGCACCCGGCGCTCCGCAGCCCCCTGTACCCAATCCCGGGGTACCTACCTATCCTCCAACTACCCAACTTACCTCTCGAAGTGGTGGTGGCACCTGAAGAATCTTCGTCCCCGAGCTTGCAGTCTTTTTCTAAACCAGAGATTTCCCATTCAAATCAATTGAGCGCCCGAATGCTCAAAAGCACCCTGCACCCAGCCGTCCGAGTGGCCCTGGCAGTGCAACCTCTACATCTATCTACTTCCCCACTTGCCCTGGAAAAGTGACCAGGAGCCCAGCTCCCACAGCCACGTGGCCTGCTAGTCAGCAGCCACCAACCAAGGCCCCCCTACCTCTCATAGGATAACATTGGGCCTAACTCTCTCTGCACCCGGCCGCCCTTGTGCCGCTGAGGGTGAACCAACTGTACCTACCTGACCCTGGGAGACGCCTGAGTCTATGCCCAGAACCTTAACTCTGCCAGTCGAGTACTTACCTTTAAACCGATAACTCAATCTTCTCCATAGGGTAACATTGACTGGTTTTTCCTGAAATTTCTTCCAAGTGTGGACTTTTCAAAACTTAAAATATTCACCAAAAATCAGCCGAGTAACGAAAACGAAAATACTCACCTGCTATTAGGTGAGCTCGCAGTGCTGGATCTTGGTGCCCAGCACTGACTCTGAAAAATACTTACAACTGTACTTACCAGTAACCCAATTTTCTCCCATAGGAAATCATTGACTGTTTTTCTGTGAAATTTCTTCTAAGTGTCAATTTCTGCAAACTTTAAATATTCTTTAAAAATCGTATAATTTCTGAAAACGTAATTACTTACCTGTTTTGGATAAAGGTCCCAGTACTGAGTCTAGGCACCCAGTACTGGATTACAAAAGTAACGAGAACATACTATACCTGCAACTTGAATTTTCTGCCATAGGGAATCTTAGACTGTTTTCTATTAAATATTTTCTGTCAACTTTTAAAATAGCAAAATATTGTCTAAAAATCATCACAGTAATTAAGTCGACTTTTATCACTTGATTCCAAGTACTGACCCAGGACTGAATCTAGGATCCAGTCCTGGAAATCCAATAGTAATCCTAAAAGTAATCTGTTGCAAATAACTTGAAACTTCCATTGAGCTCAATGCATTATTGTGTTTAAAATGTTGTTGCCTATTGCAACCACTTGTAACTTTCTACAAAAGTCAATTGCATATTGCAAAAGTATTTATATAAAGCATCTCATTCTGAGAAAGTATATTTTAATACCTATTGTTGGTACTAAAATAAAACAAGCATATATTTTTTGTAGATAAACCATAGGCCTAGAGTTCAGTTATTGAGTGTGTGAGACCATTTGCTGACTGAGTGTGTGCAACAAATGCTTTACACTGTCCTCTGATACTGCCTTACTGCTCGACCAAGCTACCACTTTAGAGAGTAAGGTTATATCTAACTTTAGCCTCTGCCAAACCTCTGGGGACTGTGGACTCTGTACACCCTGTACCTATTTGGGAACAGTATATACAGAGCCACTTTCTCACACTGCAGTTCTCCAATATAGGTCTGTCAAGATCATTACTCAATCTACCTTGATTTGGCACAGTATAAAATAAGTCAAGAAGTCTCCTATGAAAAGATATGCAAATCTGTTCGAATCACTTTCCCTAGTCAGGAGACCCACTAGCTGGAAGGGGCAGGGAGGACCAAAATAGCTCATCGGTATAGAACACTGCATGAGCAGCTGATTTTGAGGTGGTAGAAGATAGAGTAATCCAACTGGACCTCAATAAACGGTTTCCTAATGTGCAATAGCCCCTGACCACCTCTGACGCAAAAGTGTAATCTCATACCTTTGCAAAATCAGGCATGCTTTCACCTGTTCAAGCTGAACTGACATTGGTCTTCTTGGCCAGCAGGAGTTCCTCTCTTGCAGCTGTTGAGGCTAGAGAACAGAATGACGTGTATTCATTCTTTATGGTAACTCTTCTAGCCCTCCTACTCCATACTACTTTAAAACTTCCGATGTTGCAGACGAGTTCCATCATTGTGACCCATGCTATTTTTCTCAATATTGGCTGGCTCGGCATAACAAGGGATGCCTACAGGACAGCCTAAATTGTGCCGGCAAGCTTCTACAGGGAGTCACTGGCAGATAAAGAGAAACTCAGCCCTAACCTGGCTCTTCTCTCTCACTCTCACTCTCCTTTCCCTTCTGTCCCTCTACCTGTCTCTCACTCTCTAAATACTAGTATTTATGTTGTATTCACTTCCCCGTCACAATCTTTCCGACCCTACTTCCTCTCTCCCTTCAATCAGTTCAACCCTCTTTTTTACTTTAGGAAACTCCACATCTTTTTTAAAGGCCCTTCCCATATTCACACTGCTTCTTGATAAGAAATTTTTTTCCTTTCTTTGAAGGATAGTGAAATTGATTTTCTTGAAACATGGTTGGTAAACCATCAATTCATTCCACCTTACTTTATCATTATCCTTACTTATGGAATGCATTTCATCATTAGGACAGCTGCAGTGTTTGCCGGGCAAGGTGGCGTGTGCCTATTGTCCTAGTTACTTGGGAGGCAGAGGCTTGTGGATTGCTTGAGCTCAGGGGTTCTGTGCTGCACTCAGCTGTGTTAATCAGGTGTCCATGCTGCATTGGGCATCAATATGGTGTTCTAGAGGGAGCTCTAGAATTTCAGGTTGTGTAACGAGAGGTGCACCGACCCAGGCTGGAAACAGAGCAGGCCAAATGCTTCCATGCCCATTGGTAGCAGGACAGCACCTGTGAGCAGTACGTGTAAAACAGCCTGAGCAAAATAGTGAGACCTAGCCTCTCTTTTTTGACTCAAATGTGAAAGTTTTGATTTTTACAAGGTGTAATAAATTATTTTCCCAAAACCAAATCTTTGTTTTCCTTTTGATATTTTTCCAGGAAATATGATGAACATTTGAACTGGGCCACGCATTTCAGCATAGCAGACAATTCTCCAGAATTGAGACATATTGCAACAACAAGCTAGCAGGCGGAGAGGACTGAAAACTCAGTGCAACCTAGAATAAATGGCTGTGTGATTTTCAGCAAGGATGACTCAAATGCATTCTTCCTTTTAGAGCACCTGTAGGATTAAACTGATCTGTCAAGTACAAAAGCATCCTTCATAGAGCAACTTAGAAATGCGCTTGCTGGCCCTTCTGCTGCATTTCTACGTCCAGCTCTAATTCATTTTTTGATTAGCCCTCATTCTTTTCATATGTGAATGAGAAGGAGAAATTACAGGGCCCTTCACTCTTTGAGCGAAATATGAAAAGACTGAGGGCTGTGCAACTCCCAAACGTTGGAGCCTCTGGCCTGTCGACCCTCGAACCTGCTCCTGCTCAAACCCGGCATCTCTTGTGGCCAGCAACCTCACAAACCCTGGAGGACCTGGCTACCTTTTGACTCTAAACCCCTGGGACTCCCATGAGTAGAGGCTCTACTCAAATCTACTTCTAATCCCTGGCAGCAGCCCGGAACCGCGAACCCTTCACACTCTGCACCCACCAAGCCTGGCCTGTGCCAGAGTGAACAAAGACCACAAGGACGACCCCACGGCGACTGTGACCCCGAGTCCGGCACCCAAGGACCTCCCTCGACACTCCTGAAGAAGCCTGCAGCCTCAGAACCAGGTGCCCCCCCAACCGCGATCAACAGAGGGTAAGATTTCCCGACACCAAAAGGTACCCCTGCACCCGGCGCTCCGCGGCCCCCTGTGCCCAATCCCGGGGTACCTACCTATCCTCCAACTACCCAACTTACCTCTCGAAGTGGTGGTGGCACCTGAAGAATCTTCGTCCCCGAGCTTGCAGTCTTTTTCTAAACCAGAGATTTCCCATTCAAATCAATTGAGCGCCCGAATGCTCAAAAGCACCCTGCACCCAGCCGTCCGAGTGGCCCTGGCAGTGCAACCTCTACATCTATCTACTTCCCCACTTGCCCTGGATAAGTGACCAGGAGCCCAGCTCCCACAGCCACGTGGCCTGCTAGTCAGCAGCCACCAACCAAGACCCCCCTACCTCTCATAGGATAACATTGGGCCTAACTCTCTCTGCACCCGGCCGCCCTTGTGCCGCTGAGGGTGAACCAACTGTACCTACCTGACCCTGGGAGACGCCTGAGTCTATGCCCAGAACCTTAACTCTGCCAGTCGAGTACTTACCTTTAAACCGATAACTCAATCTTCTCCATAGGGTAACATTGACTGGTTTTTCCTGAAATTTCTTCCAAGTGTGGACTTTTCAAAACTTAAAATATTCACCAAAAATCAGCCGAGTAACGAAAACGAAAATACTAACCTGCTATTAGGTGAGCTCCCAGTGCTGGATCTTGGTGCCCAGCACTGACTCTGAAAAATACTTACAACTGTACTTACCAGTAACCCAATTCTCTCCCATAGGAAATCATTGACTGTTTTTCTGTGAAATTTCTTCTAAGTGTCAATTTCTGCAAACTTTAAATATTCTTTAAAAATCGTATAATTTCTGAAAACGTAATTACTTACCTGTTTTGGATAAAGGTCCCAGTACTGAGTCTAGGCACCCAGTACTGGATTACAAAAGTAACGAGAACATACTATACCTGCAACTTGAATTTTCTGCCATAGGGAATCTTAGACTGTTTTCTATGAAATATTTTCTGTCAACTTTTAAAATAGCAAAATATTGTCTAAAAATCATCACAGTAATTAAGTCGACTTTTATCACTTGATTCCAAGTACTGACCCAGGACTGAATCTAGGATCCAGACCTGGAAATCCAAAAGTAATCCTAAAAGTAATCTGTTGCAAATAACTTGAAACTTCCATTGAGCTCAATGCATTATTGTGTTTAAAATGTTGTTGCCTATTGCAACCACTTGTAACTTTCTACAAAACTCAATTGCATGTTGCAAAAGTATTTATATAAAGCATCTCATTCTGAGAAAGTATATTTTAATACCTATTGTTGGTTCTAAAATAAAACAAGCATATATTTTTTTGTAGATAAACCATTGGCCTAGAGTTCAGTTATTGAGTGTGTGAGACCATTTGCTGACTGAGTGTGTGCAACAAATGCTTTACACTGTCCTCTGATACTGCCTTACTGCTCGACCAAGCTACCACTTTAGAGAGTAAGGTTATATCTAACTTTAGCCTCTGCCAAACCTCTGGGGACTGTGGACTCTGTACACCCTGTACCTATTTGGGAACAGTATATACAGAGCCACTTTCTCACACTGCAGTTCTCCAATATAGGTCTGTCAAGATCATTACTCAATCTACCTTGATTTGGCACAGTATAAAATAAGTCAAGAAGTCTCCTATGAAAAGATATGCAAATCTGTTCGAATCACTTTCCCTAGTCAGGGGACCCACTAGCTGGAAGGGGCAGGGAGGACCAAAATAGCTCATCGGTATAGAACATTGCATGAGCAGCTGATTTTGAGGTGGTAGAAGATAGAGTAATCCAACTGGACCGCAATAAACGGTTTCCTAATGTGCAATAGCCCCTGACCACCTCTGACGCAAAAGTGTAATCTCATACCTTTACAGAATCAGGCATGCTTTCACCTGTTCAAGCTGAACTGACATTGGTCTTCTTGGCCAGCAGGAGTTCCTCTCTTGCAGCTGTTGAGGCTAGAGAACAGAATGACGTGTATTCATTCTTTATGGTAACTCTTCTAGCCCTCCCACTCCATACTACTTTAAAACTTCCGATGTTGCAGACGAGTTCCATCATTGTGACCCATGCTATTTTTCTCAATATTGGCTGGCTCGGCATAACAAGGGATGCCTACAGGACAGCCTAAATTGTGCCGGCAAGCTTCTACAGGGAGTCACTGGCAGATAAAGAGAAACTCAGCCCTAACCTGGCTCTTCTCTCTCACTCTCACTCTCCTTTCCCTTCTGTCCCTCTACCTGTCTCTCACTCTCTAAATACTAGTATTTATGTTGTATTCACTTCCCCGTCACAATCTTTCCGACCCTACTTCCTCTCTCCCTTCAATCAGTTCAACCCTCTTTTTTACTTTAGGAAACTCCACATCTTTTTTAAAGGCCCTTCCCATATTCACACTACTTCTTGATAAGACATTTTTTTCCTTTCTTTGAAGGATAGTGAAATTGATTTTCTTGAAACATGGTTGGTAAACCATCAATTCATTCCACCTTACTTTATCATTATCCTTACTTATGGAATGCATTTCATCATTAGGACAGCTGCAGTGTTTGCCGGGCAAGGTGGCGTGTGCCTGTTGTCCTAGTTACTTGGGAGGCAGAGGCTTGTGGATTGCTTGAGCTCAGGGGTTCTGGGCTGCACTCAGCTGTGTTGATCAGGTGTCCATGCTGCATTGGGCATCAATATGGTGTTCTAGAGGGAGCTCTAGAATTTCAGGTTGTGTAACGAGAGGTGCACCGACCCAGGCTGGAAACAGAGCAGGCCAAAGCTTCCATGCCCATTGGTAGCAGGACAGCACCTGTGAGCAGTACATGTAAAACAGCCTGAGCAAAATAGTGAGACCTAGCCTCTCTTTTTTGACTCAAATGTGAAAGTTTTGATTTTTACAAGGTGTAATAAATTATTTTCCCAAAACCAAATCTTTGTTTTCCTTTTGATATTTTTCCAGGAAATATGATGAACATTTGAACTGGGCCACGCATTTCAGCATAGCAGACAATTCTCCAGAATTGAGACATATTGCAACAACAAGCTAGCAGGCGGAGAGGACTGAAAACTCAGTGCAACCTAGAATAAATGGCTGTGTGATTTTCAGCAAGGATGACTCAAATGCATTCTTCCTTTTAGAGCACCTGTAGGATTAAACTGATCTGTCAAGTACAAAAGCATCCTTCATAGAGCAACTTAGAAATGCGCTTGCTGGCCCTTCTGCTGCATTTCTACGTCCAGCTCTAATTCATTTTTTGATTAGCCCTCATTCTTTTCATATGTGAATGAGAAGGAGAAATTACAGGGCCCTTCACTCTTTGAGCGAAACATGAAAAGACTGAGGGCTGTGCAACTCCCAAACGTTGGAGCCTCTGGCCTGTCGACCCTCGAACCTGCTCCTGCTCCAACCCGGCATCTCTTGTGGCCAGCAACCTCACAAACCCTGGAGGACCTGGCTACCTTTTGACTCTAAACCCCTGGGACTCCCATGAGTAGAGGCTCTACTCAAATCTACTTCTAATCCCTGGCAGCAGCCCGAAACCGCGAACCCTTCACACTCTGCACCCACCAAGCCTGGCCTGTGCCAGAGTGAACAAAGACCACAAGGACGACCCCACGGCGACTGTGACCCCGAGTCCGGCACCCAAGGACCTCCCTCGACACTCTTGAAGAAGCCTGCAGCCTCAGAACCAGGTGCCCCCCCAACCGCGATCAACAGAGGGTAAGATTTCCCGACACCAAAAGGTACCCCTGCACCCGGCGCTCCGCAGCCCCCTGTGCCCAATCCCGGGGTACCTACCTATCCTCCAACTACCCAACTTACCTCTCGAAGTGGTGGTGGCACCTGAAGAATCTTCGTCCCCGAGCTTGCAGTCTTTTTCTAAACCAGAGATTTCCCATTCAAATCAATTGAGCGCCCGAATGCTCAAAAGCACCCTGCACCCAGCCGTCCGAGTGGCCCTGGCAGTGCAACCTCTACATCTATCTACTTCCCCACTTGCCCTGGAAAAGTGACCAGGAGCCCAGCTCCCACAGCCACGTGGCCTGCTAGTCAGCAGCCACCAACCAAGGCCCCCCTACCTCTCATAGGATAACATTGGGCCTAACTCTCTCTGCACCCGGCCGCCCTTGTGCCGCTGAGGGTGAACCAACTGTACCTACCTGACCCTGGGAGACGCCTGAGTCTATGCCCAGAACCTTAACTCTGCCAGTCGAGTACTTACCTTTAAACCGATAACTCAATCTTCTCCATAGGGTAACATTGACTGGTTTTTCCTGAAATTTCTTCCGTGTGGACTTTTCAAAACTTAAAATATTCACCAAAAATCAGCCGAGTAACGAAAACGAAAATACTCACCTGCTATTAGGTGAGCTCCCAGTGCTGGATCTTGGTGCCCAGCACTGACTCTGAAAAATACTTACAACTGTACTTACCAGTAACCCAATTTTCTCCCATAGGAAATCATTGACTGTTTTTCTGTGAAATTTCTTCTAAGTGTCAATTTCTGCAAACTTTAAATATTCTTTAAAAATCGTATAATTTCTGAAAACGTAATTACTTACCTGTTTTGGATAAAGGTCCCAGTACTGAGTCTAGGCACCCAGTACTGGATTACAAAAGTAACGAGAACATACTATACCTGCAACTTGAATTTTCTGCCATAGGGAATCTTAGACTGTTTTCTATTAAATATTTTCTGTCAACTTTTAAAATAGCAAAATATTGTCTAAAAATCATCACAGTAATTAAGTCGACTTTTATCACTTGATTCCAAGTACTGACCCAGGACTGAATCTAGGATCCAGTCCTGGAAATCCAATAGTAATCCTAAAAGTAATCTGTTGCAAATAACTTGAAACTTCCATTGAGCTCAATGCATTATTGTGTTTAAAATGTTGTTGCCTATTGCAACCACTTGTAACTTTCTACAAAAGTCAATTGCATATTGCAAAAGTATTTATATAAAGCATCTCATTCTGAGAAAGTATATTTTAATACCTATTGTTGGTTCTAAAATAAAACAAGCATATATTTTTTGTAGATAAACCATAGGCCTAGAGTTCAGTTATTGAGTGTGTGAGACCATTTGCTGACTGAGTGTGTGCAACAAATGCTTTACACTGTCCTCTGATACTGCCTTACTGCTCGACCAAGCTACCACTTTAGAGAGTAAGGTTATATCTAACTTTAGCCTCTGCCAAACCTCTGGGGACTGTGGACTCTGTACACCCTGTACCTATTTGGGAACAGTATATACAGAGCCACTTTCTCACACTGCAGTTCTCCAATATAGGTCTGTCAAGATCATTACTCAATCTACCTTGATTTGGCACAGTATAAAATAAGTCAAGAAGTCTCCTATGAAAAGATATGCAAATCTGTTCGAATCACTTTCCCTAGTCAGGGGACCCACTAGCTGGAAGGGGCAGGGAGGACCAAAATAGCTCATCGGTATAGAACACTGCATGAGCAGCTGATTTTGAGGTGGTAGAAGATAGAGTAATCCAACTGGACCTCAATAAACGGTTTCCTAATGTGCAATAGCCCCTGACCACCTCTGACGCAAAAGTGTAATCTCATACCTTTGCAAAATCAGGCATGCTTTCACCTGTTCAAGCTGAACTGACATTGGTCTTCTTGGCCAGCAGGAGTTCCTCTCTTGCAGCTGTTGAGGCTAGAGAACAGAATGACGTGTATTCATTCTTTATGGTAACTCTTCTAGCCCTCCCACTCCATACTACTTTAAAACTTCCGATGTTGCAGACGAGTTCCATCATTGTGACCCATGCTATTTTTCTCAATATTGGCTGGCTCGGCATAACAAGGGATGCCTACAGGACAGCCTAAATTGTGCCGGCAAGCTTCTACAGGGAGTCACTGGCAGATAAAGAGAAACTCAGCCCTAACCTGGCTCTTCTCTCTCACTCTCACTCTCCTTTCCCTTCTGTCCCTCTACCTGTCTCTCACTCTCTAAATACTAGTATTTATGTTGTATTCACTTCCCCGTCACAATCTTTCCGACCCTACTTCCTCTCTCCCTTCAATCAGTTCAACCCTCTTTTTTACTTTAGGAAACTCCACATCTTTTTTAAAGGCCCTTCCCATATTCACACTGCTTCTTGATAAGACATTTTTTTCCTTTCTTTGAAGGATAGTGAAATTGATTTTCTTGAAACATGGTTGGTAAACCATCAATTCATTCCACCTTACTTTATCATTATCCTTACTTATGGAATGCATTTCATCATTAGGACAGCTGCAGTGTTTGCCGGGCAATGTGGCGTGTGCCTATTGTCCTAGTTACTTGGGAGGCAGAGGCTTGTGGATTGCTTGAGCTCAGGGGTTCTGGGCTGCACTCAGCTGTGTTAATCAGGTGTCCATGCTGCATTGGGCATCAATATGGTGTTCTAGAGGGAGCTCTAGAATTTCAGGTTGTGTAACGAGAGGTGCACCGACCCAGGCTGGAAACAGAGCAGGCCAAATGCTTCCATGCCCATTGGTAGCAGGACAGCACCTGTGAGCAGTACGTGTAAAACAGCCTGAGCAAAATAGTGAGACCTAGCCTCTCTTTTTTGACTCAAATGTGAAAGTTTTGATTTTTACAAGGTGTAATAAATTATTTTCCCAAAACCAAATCTTTGTTTTCCTTTTGATATTTTTCCAGGAAATATGATGAACATTTGAACTGGGCCACGCATTTCAGCATAGCAGACAATTCTCCAGAATTGAGACATATTGCAACAACAAGCTAGCAGGCGGAGAGGACTGAAAACTCAGTGCAACCTAGAATAAATGGCTGTGTGATTTTCAGCAAGGATGACTCAAATGCATTCTTCCTTTTAGAGCACCTGTAGGATTAAACTGATCTGTCAAGTACAAAAGCATCCTTCATAGAGCAACTTAGAAATGCGCTTGCTGGCCCTTCTGCTGCATTTCTACGTCCAGCTCTAATTCATTTTTTGATTAGCCCTCATTCTTTTCATATGTGAATGAGAAGGAGAAATTACAGGGCCCTTCACTCTTTGAGCGAAATATGAAAAGACTGAGGGCTGTGCAACTCCCAAACGTTGGAGCCTCTGGCCTGTCGACCCTCGAACCTGCTCCTGCTCAAACCCGGCATCTCTTGTGGCCAGCAACCTCACAAACCCTGGAGGACCTGGCTACCTTTTGACTCTAAACCCCTGGGACTCCCATGAGTAGAGGCTCTACTCAAATCTACTTCTAATCCCTGGCAGCAGCCCGGAACCGCGAACCCTTCACACTCTGCACCCACCAAGCCTGGCCTGTGCCAGAGTGAACAAAGACCACAAGGACGACCCCACGGCGACTGTGACCCCGAGTCCGGCACCCAAGGACCTCCCTCGACACTCCTGAAGAAGCCTGCAGCCTCAGAACCAGGTGCCCCCCCAACCGCGATCAACAGAGGGTAAGATTTCCCGACACCAAAAGGTACCCCTGCACCCGGCGCTCCGCGGCCCCCTGTGCCCAATCCCGGGGTACCTACCTATCCTCCAACTACCCAACTTACCTCTCGAAGTGGTGGTGGCACCTGAAGAATCTTCGTCCCCGAGCTTGCAGTCTTTTTCTAAACCAGAGATTTCCCATTCAAATCAATTGAGCGCCCGAATGCTCAAAAGCACCCTGCACCCAGCCGTCCGAGTGGCCCTGGCAGTGCAACCTCTACATCTATCTACTTCCCCACTTGCCCTGGATAAGTGACCAGGAGCCCAGCTCCCACAGCCACGTGGCCTGCTAGTCAGCAGCCACCAACCAAGACCCCCCTACCTCTCATAGGATAACATTGGGCCTAACTCTCTCTGCACCCGGCCGCCCTTGTGCCGCTGAGGGTGAACCAACTGTACCTACCTGACCCTGGGAGACGCCTGAGTCTATGCCCAGAACCTTAACTCTGCCAGTCGAGTACTTACCTTTAAACCGATAACTCAATCTTCTCCATAGGGTAACATTGACTGGTTTTTCCTGAAATTTCTTCCAAGTGTGGACTTTTCAAAATTTAAATATTCACCAAAAATCAGCCGAGTAACGAAAACGAAAATACTCACCTGCTATTAGGTGAGCTCCCAGTGCTGGATCTTGGTGCCCAGCACTGACTCTGAAAAATACTTACAACTGTACTTACCAGTAACCCAATTCTCTCCCATAGGAAATCATTGACTGTTTTTCTGTGAAATTTCTTCTAAGTGTCAATTTCTGCAAACTTTAAATATTCTTTAAAAATCGTATAATTTCTGAAAACGTAATTACTTACCTGTTTTGGATAAAGGTCCCAGTACTGAGTCTAGGCACCCAGTACTGGATTACAAAAGTAACGAGAACATACTATACCTGCAACTTGAATTTTCTGCCATAGGGAATCTTAGACTGTTTTCTATGAAATATTTTCTGTCAACTTTTAAAATAGCAAAATATTGTCTAAAAATCATCACAGTAATTAAGTCGACTTTTATCACTTGATTCCAAGTACTGACCCAGGACTGAATCTAGGATCCAGTCCTGGAAATCCAAAAGTAATCCTAAAAGTAATCTGTTGCAAATAACTTGAAACTTCCATTGAGCTCAATGCATTATTGTGTTTAAAATGTTGTTGCCTATTGCAACCACTTGTAACTTTCTACAAAACTCAATTGCATGTTGCAAAAGTATTTATATAAAGCATCTCATTCTGAGAAAGTATATTTTAATACCTATTGTTGGTTCTAAAATAAAACAAGCATATATTTTTTTGTAGATAAACCATTGGCCTAGAGTTCAGTTATTGAGTGTGTGAGACCATTTGCTGACTGAGTGTGTGCAACAAATGCTTTACACTGTCCTCTGATACTGCCTTACTGCTCGACCAAGCTACCACTTTAGAGAGTAAGGTTATATCTAACTTTAGCCTCTGCCAAACCTCTGGGGACTGTGGACTCTGTACACCCTGTACCTATTTGGGAACAGTATATACAGAGCCACTTTCTCACACTGCAGTTCTCCAATATAGGTCTGTCAAGATCATTACTCAATCTACCTTGATTTGGCACAGTATAAAATAAGTCAAGAAGTCTCCTATGAAAAGATATGCAAATCTGTTCGAATCACTTTCCCTAGTCAGGGGACCCACTAGCTGGAAGGGGCAGGGAGGACCAAAATAGCTCATCGGTATAGAACATTGCATGAGCAGCTGATTTTGAGGTGGTAGAAGATAGAGTAATCCAACTGGACCGCAATAAACGGTTTCCTAATGTGCAATAGCCCCTGACCACCTCTGACGCAAAAGTGTAATCTCATACCTTTACAGAATCAGGCATGCTTTCACCTGTTCAAGCTGAACTGACATTGGTCTTCTTGGCCAGCAGGAGTTCCTCTCTTGCAGCTGTTGAGGCTAGAGAACAGAATGACGTGTATTCATTCTTTATGGTAACTCTTCTAGCCCTCCCACTCCATACTACTTTAAAACTTCCGATGTTGCAGACGAGTTCCATCATTGTGACCCATGCTATTTTTCTCAATATTGGCTGGCTCGGCATAACAAGGGATGCCTACAGGACAGCCTAAATTGTGCCGGCAAGCTTCTACAGGGAGTCACTGGCAGATAAAGAGAAACTCAGCCCTAACCTGGCTCTTCTCTCTCACTCTCACTCTCCTTTCCCTTCTGTCCCTCTACCCGTCTCTCACTCTCTAAATACTAGTATTTATGTTGTATTCACTTCCCCGTCACAATCTTTCCGACCCTACTTCCTCTCTCCCTTCAATCAGTTCAACCCTCTTTTTTACTTTAGGAAACTCCACATCTTTTTTAAAGGCCCTTCCCATATTCACACTGCTTCTTGATAAGACATTTTTTTTCTTTCTTTGAAGGATAGTGAAATTGATTTTCTTGAAACATGGTTGGTAAACCATCAATTCATTCCACCTTACTTTATCATTATCCTTTCTTATGGAATGCATTTCATCATTAGGACAGCTGCAGTGTTTGCCGGGCAAGGTGGCGTGTGCCTGTTGTCCTAGTTACTTGGGAGGCAGAGGCTTGTGGATTGCTTGAGCTCAGGGGTTCTGGGCTGCACTCAGCTGTGTTGATCAGGTGTCCATGCTGCATTGGGCATCAATATGGTGTTCTAGAGGGAGCTCTATAATTTCAGGTTGTGTAACGAGAGGTGCACTGACCCAGGCTGGAAACAGAGCAGGCCAAAGCTTCCATGCCCATTGGTAGCAGGACAGCACCTGTGAGCAGTACGTGTAAAACAGCCTGAGCAAAATAGTGAGACCTAGCCTCTCTTTTTTGACTCAAATGTGAAAGTTTTGATTTTTACAAGGTGTAATAAATTATTTTCCCAAAACCAAATCTTTGTTTTCCTTTTGATATTTTTCCAGGAAATATGATGAACATTTGAACTGGGCCACGCATTTCAGCATAGCAGACAATTCTCCAGAATTGAGACATATTGCAACAACAAGCTAGCAGGCGGAGAGGACTGAAAACTCAGTGCAACCTAGAATAAATGGCTGTGTGATTTTCAGCAAGGATGACTCAAATGCATTCTTCCTTTTAGAGCACCTGTAGGATTAAACTGATCTGTCAAGTACAAAAGCATCCTTCATAGAGCAACTTAGAAATGCGCTTGCTGGCCCTTCTGCTGCATTTCTACGTCCAGCTCTAATTCATTTTTTGATTAGCCCTCATTCTTTTCATATGTGAATGAGAAGGAGAAATTACAGGGCCCTTCACTCTTTGAGCGAAATATGAAAAGACTGAGGGCTGTGCAACTCCCAAACGTTGGAGCCTCTGGCCTGTAGACCCTCGAACCTGCTCCTGCTCCAACCCGGCATCTCTTGTGGCCAGCAACCTCACAAACCCTGGAGGACCTGGCTACCTTTTGACTCTAAACCCCTGGGACTCCCATGAGTAGAGGCTCTACTCAAATCTACTTCTAATCCCTGGCAGCAGCCCGGAACCGCGAACCCTTCACACTCTGCACCCACCAAGCCTGGCCTGTGCCAGAGTGAACAAAGACCACAAGGACGACCCCACGGCGACTGTGACCCCGAGTCCGGCACCCAAGGACCTCCCTCGACACTCCTGAAGAAGCCTGCAGCCTCAGAACCAGGTGCCCCCCCAACCGCGATCAACAGAGGGTAAGATTTCCCGACACCAAAAGGTACCCCTGCACCCGGCGCTCCGCGGCCCCCTGTGCCCAATCCCGGGGTACCTACCTATCCTCCAACTACCCAACTTACCTCTCGAAGTGGTGGTGGCACCTGAAGAATCTTCGTCCCCGAGCTTGCAGTCTTTTTCTAAACCAGAGATTTCCCATTCAAATCAATTGAGCGCCCGAATGCTCAAAAGCACCCTGCACCCAGCCGTCCGAGTGGCCCTGGCAGTGCAACCTCTACATCTATCTACTTCCCCACTTGCCCTGGATAAGTGACCAGGAGCCCAGCTCCCACAGCCACGTGGCCTGCTAGTCAGCAGCCACCAACCAAGACCCCCCTACCTCTCATAGGATAACATTGGGCCTAACTCTCTCTGCACCCGGCCGCCCTTGTGCCGCTGAGGGTGAACCAACTGTACCTACCTGACCCTGGGAGACGCCTGAGTCTATGCCCAGAACCTTAACTCTGCCAGTCGAGTACTTACCTTTAAACCGATAACTCAATCTTCTCCATAGGGTAACATTGACTGGTTTTTCCTGAAATTTCTTCCAAGTGTGGACTTTTCAAAACTTAAAATATTCACCAAAAATCAGCCGAGTAACGAAAACGAAAATACTAACCTGCTATTAGGTGAGCTCCCAGTGCTGGATCTTGGTGCCCAGCACTGACTCTGAAAAATACTTACAACTGTACTTACCAGTAACCCAATTCTCTCCCATAGGAAATCATTGACTGTTTTTCTGTGAAATTTCTTCTAAGTGTCAATTTCTACAAACTTTAAATATTCTTTAAAAATCGTATAATTTCTGAAAACGTAATTACTTACCTGTTTTGGATAAAGGTCCCAGTACTGAGTCTAGGCACCCAGTACTGGATTACAAAAGTAACGAGAACATACTATACCTGCAACTTGAATTTTCTGCCATAGGGAATCTTAGACTGTTTTCTATGAAATATTTTCTGTCAACTTTTAAAATAGCAAAATATTGTCTAAAAATCATCACAGTAATTAAGTCGACTTTTATCACTTGATTCCAAGTACTGACCCAGGACTGAATCTAGGATCCAGACCTGGAAATCCAAAAGTAATCCTAAAAGTAATCTGTTGCAAATAACTTGAAACTTCCATTGAGCTCAATGCATTATTGTGTTTAAAATGTTGTTGCCTATTGCAACCACTTGTAACTTTCTACAAAACTCAATTGCATGTTGCAAAAGTATTTATATAAAGCATCTCATTCTGAGAAAGTATATTTTAATACCTATTGTTGGTTCTAAAATAAAACAAGCATATATTTTTTTGTAGATAAACCATTGGCCTAGAGTTCAGTTATTGAGTGTGTGAGACCATTTGCTGACTGAGTGTGTGCAACAAATGCTTTACACTGTCCTCTGATACTGCCTTACTGCTCGACCAAGCTACCACTTTAGAGAGTAAGGTTATATCTAACTTTAGCCTCTGCCAAACCTCTGGGGACTGTGGACTCTGTACACCCTGTACCTATTTGGGAACAGTATATACAGAGCCACTTTCTCACACTGCAGTTCTCCAATATAGGTCTGTCAAGATCATTACTCAATCTACCTTGATTTGGCACAGTATAAAATAAGTCAAGAAGTCTCCTATGAAAAGATATGCAAATCTGTTCGAATCACTTTCCCTAGTCAGGGGACCCACTAGCTGGAAGGGGCAGGGAGGACCAAAATAGCTCATCGGTATAGAACATTGCATGAGCAGCTGATTTTGAGGTGGTAGAAGATAGAGTAATCCAACTGGACCGCAATAAACGGTTTCCTAATGTGCAATAGCCCCTGACCACCTCTGACGCAAAAGTGTAATCTCATACCTTTACAGAATCAGGCATGCTTTCACCTGTTCAAGCTGAACTGACATTGGTCTTCTTGGCCAGCAGGAGTTCCTCTCTTGCAGCTGTTGAGGCTAGAGAACAGAATGACGTGTATTCATTCTTTATGGTAACTCTTCTAGCCCTCCCACTCCATACTACTTTAAAACTTCCGATGTTGCAGACGAGTTCCATCATTGTGACCCATGCTATTTTTCTCAATATTGGCTGGCTCGGCATAACAAGGGATGCCTACAGGACAGCCTAAATTGTGCCGGCAAGCTTCTACAGGGAGTCACTGGCAGATAAAGAGAAACTCAGCCCTAACCTGGCTCTTCTCTCTCACTCTCACTCTCCTTTCCCTTCTGTCCCTCTACCTGTCTCTCACTCTCTAAATACTAGTATTTATGTTGTATTCACTTCCCCGTCACAATCTTTCCGACCCTACTTCCTCTCTCCCTTCAATCAGTTCAACCCTCTTTTTTACTTTAGGAAACTCCACATCTTTTTTAAAGGCCCTTCCCATATTCACACTGCTTCTTGATAAGACATTTTTTTCCTTTCTTTGAAGGATAGTGAAATTGATTTTCTTGAAACATGGTTGGTAAACCATCAATTCATTCCACCTTACTTTATCATTATCCTTACTTATGGAATGCATTTCATCATTAGGACAGCTGCAGTGTTTGCCGGGCAAGGTGGCGTGTGCCTGTTGTCCTAGTTACTTGGGAGGCAGAGGCTTGTGGATTGCTTGAGCTCAGGGGTTCTGGGCTGCACTCAGCTGTGTTGATCAGGTGTCCATGCTGCATTGGGCATCAATATGGTGTTCTAGAGGGAGCTCTAGAATTTCAGGTTGTGTAACGAGAGGTGCACCGACCCAGGCTGGAAACAGAGCAGGCCAAAGCTTCCATGCCCATTGGTAGCAGGACAGCACCTGTGAGCAGTACGTGTAAAACAGCCTGAGCAAAATAGTGAGACCTAGCCTCTCTTTTTTGACTCAAATGTGAAAGTTTTGATTTTTACAAGGTGTAATAAATTATTTTCCCAAAACCAAATCTTTGTTTTCCTTTTGATATTTTTCCAGGAAATATGATGAACATTTGAACTGGGCCACGCATTTCAGCATAGCAGACAATTCTCCAGAATTGAGACATATTGCAACAACAAGCTAGCAGGCGGAGAGGACTGAAAACTCAGTGCAACCTAGAATAAATGGCTGTGTGATTTTCAGCAAGGATGACTCAAATGCATTCTTCCTTTTAGAGCACCTGTAGGATTAAACTGATCTGTCAAGTACAAAAGCATCCTTCATAGAGCAACTTAGAAATGCGCTTGCTGGCCCTTCTGCTGCATTTCTACGTCCAGCTCCAATTCATTTTTTGATTAGCCCTCATTCTTTTCATATGTGAATGAGAAGGAGAAATTACAGGGCCCTTCACTCTTTGAGCGAAACATGAAAAGACTGAGGGCTGTGCAACTCCCAAACGTTGGAGCCTCTGGCCTGTCGACCCTCGAACCTGCTCCTGCTCCAACCCGGCATCTCTTGTGGCCAGCAACCTCACAAACCCTGGAGGACCTGGCTACCTTTTGACTCTAAACCCCTGGGACTCCCATGAGTAGAGGCTCTACTCAAATCTACTTCTAATCCCTGGCAGCAGCCCGGAACCGCGAACCCTTCACACTCTGCACCCACCAAGCCTGGCCTGTGCCAGAGTGAACAAAGACCACAAGGACGACCCCACGGCGACTGTGACCCCGAGTCCGGCACCCAAGGACCTCCCTCGACACTCCTGAAGAAGCCTGCAGCCTCAGAACCAGGTGCCCCCCCAACCGCGATCAACAGAGGGTAAGATTTCCCGACACCAAAAGGTACCCCTGCACCCGGCGCTCCGCGGCCCCCTGTGCCCAATCCCGGGGTACCTACCTATCCTCCAACTACCCAACTTACCTCTCGAAGTGGTGGTGGCACCTGAAGAATCTTCGTCCCCGAGCTTGCAGTCTTTTTCTAAACCAGAGATTTCCCATTCAAATCAATTGAGCGCCCGAATGCTCAAAAGCACCCTGCACCCAGCCGTCCGAGTGGCCCTGGCAGTGCAACCTCTACATCTATCTACTTCCCCACTTGCCCTGGATAAGTGACCAGGAGCCCAGCTCCCACAGCCACGTGGCCTGCTAGTCAGCAGCCACCAACCAAGACCCCCCTACCTCTCATAGGATAACATTGGGCCTAACTCTCTCTGCACCCGGCCGCCCTTGTGCCGCTGAGGGTGAACCAACTGTACCTACCTGACCCTGGGAGACGCCTGAGTCTATGCCCAGAACCTTAACTCTGCCAGTCGAGTACTTACCTTTAAACCGATAACTCAATCTTCTCCATAGGGTAACATTGACTGGTTTTTCCTGAAATTTCTTCCAAGTGTGGACTTTTCAAAATTTAAATATTCACCAAAAATCAGCCGAGTAACGAAAACGAAAATACTCACCTGCTATTAGGTGAGCTCCCAGTGCTGGATCTTGGTGCCCAGCACTGACTCTGAAAAATACTTACAACTGTACTTACCAGTAACCCAATTCTCTCCCATAGGAAATCATTGACTGTTTTTCTGTGAAATTTCTTCTAAGTGTCAATTTCTGCAAACTTTAAATATTCTTTAAAAATCGTATAATTTCTGAAAACGTAATTACTTACCTGTTTTGGATAAAGGTCCCAGTACTGAGTCTAGGCACCCAGTACTGGATTACAAAAGTAACGAGAACATACTATACCTGCAACTTGAATTTTCTGCCATAGGGAATCTTAGACTGTTTTCTATGAAATATTTTCTGTCAACTTTTAAAATAGCAAAATATTGTCTAAAAATCATCACAGTAATTAAGTCGACTTTTATCACTTGATTCCAAGTACTGACCCAGGACTGAATCTAGGATCCAGTCCTGGAAATCCAAAAGTAATCCTAAAAGTAATCTGTTGCAAATAACTTGAAACTTCCATTGAGCTCAATGCATTATTGTGTTTAAAATGTTGTTGCCTATTGCAACCACTTGTAACTTTCTACAAAACTCAATTGCATGTTGCAAAAGTATTTATATAAAGCATCTCATTCTGAGAAAGTATATTTTAATACCTATTGTTGGTTCTAAAATAAAACAAGCATATATTTTTTTGTAGATAAACCATTGGCCTAGAGTTCAGTTATTGAGTGTGTGAGACCATTTGCTGACTGAGTGTGTGCAACAAATGCTTTACACTGTCCTCTGATACTGCCTTACTGCTCGACCAAGCTACCACTTTAGAGAGTAAGGTTATATCTAACTTTAGCCTCTGCCAAACCTCTGGGGACTGTGGACTCTGTACACCCTGTACCTATTTGGGAACAGTATATACAGAGCCACTTTCTCACACTGCAGTTCTCCAATATAGGTCTGTCAAGATCATTACTCAATCTACCTTGATTTGGCACAGTATAAAATAAGTCAAGAAGTCTCCTATGAAAAGATATGCAAATCTGTTCGAATCACTTTCCCTAGTCAGGGGACCCACTAGCTGGAAGGGGCAGGGAGGACCAAAATAGCTCATCGGTATAGAACATTGCATGAGCAGCTGATTTTGAGGTGGTAGAAGATAGAGTAATCCAACTGGACCGCAATAAACGGTTTCCTAATGTGCAATAGCCCCTGACCACCTCTGACGCAAAAGTGTAATCTCATACCTTTACAGAATCAGGCATGCTTTCACCTGTTCAAGCTGAACTGACATTGGTCTTCTTGGCCAGCAGGAGTTCCTCTCTTGCAGCTGTTGAGGCTAGAGAACAGAATGACGTGTATTCATTCTTTATGGTAACTCTTCTAGCCCTCCCACTCCATACTACTTTAAAACTTCCGATGTTGCAGACGAGTTCCATCATTGTGACCCATGCTATTTTTCTCAATATTGGCTGGCTCGGCATAACAAGGGATGCCTACAGGACAGCCTAAATTGTGCCGGCAAGCTTCTACAGGGAGTCACTGGCAGATAAAGAGAAACTCAGCCCTAACCTGGCTCTTCTCTCTCACTCTCACTCTCCTTTCCCTTCTGTCCCTCTACCCGTCTCTCACTCTCTAAATACTAGTATTTATGTTGTATTCACTTCCCCGTCACAATCTTTCCGACCCTACTTCCTCTCTCCCTTCAATCAGTTCAACCCTCTTTTTTACTTTAGGAAACTCCACATCTTTTTTAAAGGCCCTTCCCATATTCACACTGCTTCTTGATAAGACATTTTTTTTCTTTCTTTGAAGGATAGTGAAATTGATTTTCTTGAAACATGGTTGGTAAACCATCAATTCATTCCACCTTACTTTATCATTATCCTTTCTTATGGAATGCATTTCATCATTAGGACAGCTGCAGTGTTTGCCGGGCAAGGTGGCGTGTGCCTGTTGTCCTAGTTACTTGGGAGGCAGAGGCTTGTGGATTGCTTGAGCTCAGGGGTTCTGGGCTGCACTCAGCTGTGTTGATCAGGTGTCCATGCTGCATTGGGCATCAATATGGTGTTCTAGAGGGAGCTCTATAATTTCAGGTTGTGTAACGAGAGGTGCACTGACCCAGGCTGGAAACAGAGCAGGCCAAAGCTTCCATGCCCATTGGTAGCAGGACAGCACCTGTGAGCAGTACGTGTAAAACAGCCTGAGCAAAATAGTGAGACCTAGCCTCTCTTTTTTGACTCAAATGTGAAAGTTTTGATTTTTACAAGGTGTAATAAATTATTTTCCCAAAACCAAATCTTTGTTTTCCTTTTGATATTTTTCCAGGAAATATGATGAACATTTGAACTGGGCCACGCATTTCAGCATAGCAGACAATTCTCCAGAATTGAGACATATTGCAACAACAAGCTAGCAGGCGGAGAGGACTGAAAACTCAGTGCAACCTAGAATAAATGGCTGTGTGATTTTCAGCAAGGATGACTCAAATGCATTCTTCCTTTTAGAGCACCTGTAGGATTAAACTGATCTGTCAAGTACAAAAGCATCCTTCATAGAGCAACTTAGAAATGCGCTTGCTGGCCCTTCTGCTGCATTTCTACGTCCAGCTCTAATTCATTTTTTGATTAGCCCTCATTCTTTTCATATGTGAATGAGAAGGAGAAATTACAGGGCCCTTCACTCTTTGAGCGAAATATGAAAAGACTGAGGGCTGTGCAACTCCCAAACGTTGGAGCCTCTGGCCTGTAGACCCTCGAACCTGCTCCTGCTCCAACCCGGCATCTCTTGTGGCCAGCAACCTCACAAACCCTGGAGGACCTGGCTACCTTTTGACTCTAAACCCCTGGGACTCCCATGAGTAGAGGCTCTACTCAAATCTACTTCTAATCCCTGGCAGCAGCCCGGAACCGCGAACCCTTCACACTCTGCACCCACCAAGCCTGGCCTGTGCCAGAGTGAACAAAGACCACAAGGACGACCCCACGGCGACTGTGACCCCGAGTCCGGCACCCAAGGACCTCCCTCGACACTCCTGAAGAAGCCTGCAGCCTCAGAACCAGGTGCCCCCCCAACCGCGATCAACAGAGGGTAAGATTTCCCGACACCAAAAGGTACCCCTGCACCCGGCGCTCCGCGGCCCCCTGTGCCCAATCCCGGGGTACCTACCTATCCTCCAACTACCCAACTTACCTCTCGAAGTGGTGGTGGCACCTGAAGAATCTTCGTCCCCGAGCTTGCAGTCTTTTTCTAAACCAGAGATTTCCCATTCAAATCAATTGAGCGCCCGAATGCTCAAAAGCACCCTGCACCCAGCCGTCCGAGTGGCCCTGGCAGTGCAACCTCTACATCTATCTACTTCCCCACTTGCCCTGGATAAGTGACCAGGAGCCCAGCTCCCACAGCCACGTGGCCTGCTAGTCAGCAGCCACCAACCAAGACCCCCCTACCTCTCATAGGATAACATTGGGCCTAACTCTCTCTGCACCCGGCCGCCCTTGTGCCGCTGAGGGTGAACCAACTGTACCTACCTGACCCTGGGAGACGCCTGAGTCTATGCCCAGAACCTTAACTCTGCCAGTCGAGTACTTACCTTTAAACCGATAACTCAATCTTCTCCATAGGGTAACATTGACTGGTTTTTCCTGAAATTTCTTCCAAGTGTGGACTTTTCAAAACTTAAAATATTCACCAAAAATCAGCCGAGTAACGAAAACGAAAATACTAACCTGCTATTAGGTGAGCTCCCAGTGCTGGATCTTGGTGCCCAGCACTGACTCTGAAAAATACTTACAACTGTACTTACCAGTAACCCAATTCTCTCCCATAGGAAATCATTGACTGTTTTTCTGTGAAATTTCTTCTAAGTGTCAATTTCTACAAACTTTAAATATTCTTTAAAAATCGTATAATTTCTGAAAACGTAATTACTTACCTGTTTTGGATAAAGGTCCCAGTACTGAGTCTAGGCACCCAGTACTGGATTACAAAAGTAACGAGAACATACTATACCTGCAACTTGAATTTTCTGCCATAGGGAATCTTAGACTGTTTTCTATGAAATATTTTCTGTCAACTTTTAAAATAGCAAAATATTGTCTAAAAATCATCACAGTAATTAAGTCGACTTTTATCACTTGATTCCAAGTACTGACCCAGGACTGAATCTAGGATCCAGACCTGGAAATCCAAAAGTAATCCTAAAAGTAATCTGTTGCAAATAACTTGAAACTTCCATTGAGCTCAATGCATTATTGTGTTTAAAATGTTGTTGCCTATTGCAACCACTTGTAACTTTCTACAAAACTCAATTGCATGTTGCAAAAGTATTTATATAAAGCATCTCATTCTGAGAAAGTATATTTTAATACCTATTGTTGGTTCTAAAATAAAACAAGCATATATTTTTTTGTAGATAAACCATTGGCCTAGAGTTCAGTTATTGAGTGTGTGAGACCATTTGCTGACTGAGTGTGTGCAACAAATGCTTTACACTGTCCTCTGATACTGCCTTACTGCTCGACCAAGCTACCACTTTAGAGAGTAAGGTTATATCTAACTTTAGCCTCTGCCAAACCTCTGGGGACTGTGGACTCTGTACACCCTGTACCTATTTGGGAACAGTATATACAGAGCCACTTTCTCACACTGCAGTTCTCCAATATAGGTCTGTCAAGATCATTACTCAATCTACCTTGATTTGGCACAGTATAAAATAAGTCAAGAAGTCTCCTATGAAAAGATATGCAAATCTGTTCGAATCACTTTCCCTAGTCAGGGGACCCACTAGCTGGAAGGGGCAGGGAGGACCAAAATAGCTCATCGGTATAGAACATTGCATGAGCAGCTGATTTTGAGGTGGTAGAAGATAGAGTAATCCAACTGGACCGCAATAAACGGTTTCCTAATGTGCAATAGCCCCTGACCACCTCTGACGCAAAAGTGTAATCTCATACCTTTACAGAATCAGGCATGCTTTCACCTGTTCAAGCTGAACTGACATTGGTCTTCTTGGCCAGCAGGAGTTCCTCTCTTGCAGCTGTTGAGGCTAGAGAACAGAATGACGTGTATTCATTCTTTATGGTAACTCTTCTAGCCCTCCCACTCCATACTACTTTAAAACTTCCGATGTTGCAGACGAGTTCCATCATTGTGACCCATGCTATTTTTCTCAATATTGGCTGGCTCGGCATAACAAGGGATGCCTACAGGACAGCCTAAATTGTGCCGGCAAGCTTCTACAGGGAGTCACTGGCAGATAAAGAGAAACTCAGCCCTAACCTGGCTCTTCTCTCTCACTCTCACTCTCCTTTCCCTTCTGTCCCTCTACCTGTCTCTCACTCTCTAAATACTAGTATTTATGTTGTATTCACTTCCCCGTCACAATCTTTCCGACCCTACTTCCTCTCTCCCTTCAATCAGTTCAACCCTCTTTTTTACTTTAGGAAACTCCACATCTTTTTTAAAGGCCCTTCCCATATTCACACTGCTTCTTGATAAGACATTTTTTTCCTTTCTTTGAAGGATAGTGAAATTGATTTTCTTGAAACATGGTTGGTAAACCATCAATTCATTCCACCTTACTTTATCATTATCCTTACTTATGGAATGCATTTCATCATTAGGACAGCTGCAGTGTTTGCCGGGCAAGGTGGCGTGTGCCTGTTGTCCTAGTTACTTGGGAGGCAGAGGCTTGTGGATTGCTTGAGCTCAGGGGTTCTGGGCTGCACTCAGCTGTGTTGATCAGGTGTCCATGCTGCATTGGGCATCAATATGGTGTTCTAGAGGGAGCTCTAGAATTTCAGGTTGTGTAACGAGAGGTGCACCGACCCAGGCTGGAAACAGAGCAGGCCAAAGCTTCCATGCCCATTGGTAGCAGGACAGCACCTGTGAGCAGTACGTGTAAAACAGCCTGAGCAAAATAGTGAGACCTAGCCTCTCTTTTTTGACTCAAATGTGAAAGTTTTGATTTTTACAAGGTGTAATAAATTATTTTCCCAAAACCAAATCTTTGTTTTCCTTTTGATATTTTTCCAGGAAATATGATGAACATTTGAACTGGGCCACGCATTTCAGCATAGCAGACAATTCTCCAGAATTGAGACATATTGCAACAACAAGCTAGCAGGCGGAGAGGACTGAAAACTCAGTGCAACCTAGAATAAATGGCTGTGTGATTTTCAGCAAGGATGACTCAAATGCATTCTTCCTTTTAGAGCACCTGTAGGATTAAACTGATCTGTCAAGTACAAAAGCATCCTTCATAGAGCAACTTAGAAATGCGCTTGCTGGCCCTTCTGCTGCATTTCTACGTCCAGCTCCAATTCATTTTTTGATTAGCCCTCATTCTTTTCATATGTGAATGAGAAGGAGAAATTACAGGGCCCTTCACTCTTTGAGCGAAACATGAAAAGACTGAGGGCTGTGCAACTCCCAAACGTTGGAGCCTCTGGCCTGTCGACCCTCGAACCTGCTCCTGCTCCAACCCGGCATCTCTTGTGGCCAGCAACCTCACAAACCCTGGAGGACCTGGCTACCTTTTGACTCTAAACCCCTGGGACTCCCATGAGTAGAGGCTCTACTCAAATCTACTTCTAATCCCTGGCAGCAGCCCGGAACCGCGAACCCTTCACACTCTGCACCCACCAAGCCTGGCCTGTGCCAGAGTGAACAAAGACCACAAGGACGACCCCACGGCGACTGTGACCCCGAGTCCGGCACCCAAGGACCTCCCTCGACACTCCTGAAGAAGCCTGCAGCCTCAGAACCAGGTGCCCCCCCAACCGCGATCAACAGAGGGTAAGATTTCCCGACACCAAAATGTACCCCTGCACCCGGCGCTCCGCGGCCCCCTGTGCCCAATCCCGGGGTACCTACCTATCCTCCAACTACCCAACTTACCTCTCGAAGTGGTGGTGGCACCTGAAGAATCTTCGTCCCCGAGCTTGCAGTCTTTTTCTAAACCAGAGATTTCCCATTCAAATCAATTGAGCGCCCGAATGCTCAAAAGCACCCTGCACCCAGCCGTCCGAGTGGCCCTGGCAGTGCAACCTCTACATCTATCTACTTCCCCACTTGCCCTGGATAAGTGACCAGGAGCCCAGCTCCCACAGCCACGTGGCCTGCTAGTCAGCAGCCACCAACCAAGGCCCCCCTACCTCTCATAGGATAACATTGGGCCTAACTCTCTCTGCACCTGGCCGCCCTTGTGCCGCTGAGGGTGAACCAACTGTACCTACCTGACCCTGGGAGACGCCTGAGTCTATGCCCAGAACCTTAACTCTGCCAGTCGAGTACTTACCTTTAAACCGATAACTCAATCTTCTCCATAGGGTAACATTGACTGGTTTTTCCTGAAATTTCTTCCAAGTGTGGACTTTTCAAAACTTAAAATATTCACCAAAAATCAACCGAGTAACGAAAACGAAAATACTCACCTGCTATTAGGTGAGCTCCCAGTGCTGGATCTTGGTGCCCAACACTGACTCTGAAAAATACTTACAACTGTACTTACCAGTAACCCAATTTTCTCCCATAGGAAATCATTGACTGTTTTTCTGTGAAATTTCTTCTAAGTGTCAATTTCTGCAAACTTTAAATATTCTTTATAAATCGTATAATTTCTGAAAACGTAACTACTTACCTGTTTTGGATAAAGGTCCCAGTACTGAGTCTAGGCACCCAGTACTGGATTACAAAAGTAACGAGAACATACTATACCTGCAACTTGAATTTTCTGCCATAGGGAATCTTAGACTGTTTTCTATTAAATATTTTCTGTCAACTTTTAAAATAGCAAAATATTGTCTAAAAATCATCACAGTAATTAAGTCGACTTTTATCACTTGATTCCAAGTACTGACCCAGGACTGAATCTAGGATCCAGTCCTGGAAATCCAAAAGTAATCCTAAAAGTAATCTGTTGCAAATAACTTGAAACTTCCATTGAGCTCAATGCATTATTGTGTTTAAAATGTTGTTGCCTATTGCAACCACTTGTAACTTTCTACAAAAGTCAATTGCATATTGCAAAAGTATTTATATAAAGCATCTCATTCTGAGAAAGTATATTTTAATACCTATTGTTGGTTCTAAAATAAAACAAGCATATATTTTTTGTAGATAAACCATAGGCCTAGAGTTCAGTTATTGAGTGTGTGAGACCATTTGCTGACTGAGTGTGTGCAACAAATGCTTTACACTGTCCTCTGATACTGCCTTACTGCTCGACCAAGCTACCACTTTAGAGAGTAAGGTTATATCTAACTTTAGCCTCTGCCAAACCTCTGGGGACTGTGGACTCTGTACACCCTGTACCTATTTGGGAACAGTATATACAGAGCCACTTTCTCACACTGCAGTTCTCCAATATAGGTCTGTCAAGATCATTACTCAATCTACCTTGATTTGGCACAGTATAAAATAAGTCAAGAAGTCTCCTATGAAAAGATATGCAAATCTGTTCGAATCACTTTCCCTAGTCAGGGGACCCACTAGCTGGAAGGGGCAGGGAGGACCAAAATAGCTCATCGGTATAGAACACTGCATGAGCAGCTGATTTTGAGGTGGTAGAAGATAGAGTAATCCAACTGGACCTCAATAAACGGTTTCCTAATGTGCAATAGCCCCTGACCACCTCTGACGCAAAAGTGTAATCTCATACCTTTGCAAAATCAGGCATGCTTTCACCTGTTCAAGCTGAACTGACATTGGTCTTCTTGGCCAGCAGGAGTTCCTCTCTTGCAGCTGTTGAGGCTAGAGAACAGAATGACGTGTATTCATTCTTTATGGTAACTCTTCTAGCCCTCCCACTCCATACTACTTTAAAACTTCCGATGTTGCAGACGAGTTCCATCATTGTGACCCATGCTATTTTTCTCAATATTGGCTGGCTCGGCATAACAAGGGATGCCTACAGGACAGCCTAAATTGTGCCGGCAAGCTTCTACAGGGAGTCACTGGCAGATAAAGAGAAACTCAGCCCTAACCTGGCTCTTCTCTCTCACTCTCACTCTCCTTTCCCTTCTGTCCCTCTACCTGTCTCTCACTCTCTAAATACTAGTATTTATGTTGTATTCACTTCCCCGTCACAATCTTTCCGACCCTACTTCTTCTCTCCCTTCAATCAGTTCAACCCTCTTTTTTACTTTAGGAAACTCCACATCTTTTTTAAAGGCCCTTCCCATATTCACACTGCTTCTTGATAAGACATTTTTTTCCTTTCTTTGAAGGATAGTGAAATTGATTTTCTTGAAACATGGTTGGTAAACCATCAATTCATTCCACCTTACTTTATCATTATCCTTTCTTATGGAATGCATTTCATCATTAGGACAGCTGCAGTGTTTGCCGGGCAAGGTGGCGTGTGCCTGTTGTCCTAGTTACTTGGGAAGCGGAGGCTTGTGGATTGCTTGAGCTTAGGGGTTCTGGGCTGCACTCAGCTGTGTTGATCAGGTGTCCATGCTGCATTGGGCATCAATATGGTGTTCTAGAGGGAGCTCTAGAATTTCAGGTTGTGTAACGAGAGGTGCACCGACCCAGGCTGGAAACAGAGCAGGCCAAAGCTTCCATGCCCATTGGTAGCAGGACAGCACCTGTGAGCAGTACATGTAAAACAGCCTGAGCAAAATAGTGAGACCTAGCCTCTCTTTTTTGACTCAAATGTGAAAGTTTTGATTTTTACAAGGTGTAATAAATTATTTTCCCAAAACCAAATCTTTGTTTTCCTTTTGATATTTTTCCAGGAAATATGATGAACATTTGAACTGGGCCACGCATTTCAGCATAGCTGACAATTCTCCAGAATTGAGACATATTGCAACAACAAGCTGGCAGGCGGAGAGGACTGAAAACTCAGTGCAACCTAGAATAAATGGCTGTGTGATTTTCAGCAAGGATGACTCAAATGCATTCTTCCTTTTAGAGCACCTGTAGGATTAAACTGATCTGTCAAGTACAAAAGCATCCTTCATAGAGCAACTTAGAAATGCGCTTGCTGGCCCTTCTGCTGCATTTCTACGTCCAGCTCTAATTCATTTTTTGATTAGCCCTCATTCTTTTCATATGTGAATGAGAAGGAGAAATTACAGGGCCCTTCACTCTTTGAGCGAAACATGAAAAGACTGAGGGCTGTGCAACTCCCAAACGTTGGAGCCTCTGGCCTGTCGACCCTCGAACCTGCTCCTGCTCCAACCCGGCATCTCTTGTGGCCAGCAACCTCACAAACCCTGGAGGACCTGGCTACCTTTTGACTCTAAACCCCTGGGACTCCCATGAGTAGAGGCTCTACTCAAATCTACTTCTAATCCCTGGCAGCAGCCCGGAACCGCGAACCCTTCACACTCTGCACCCACCAAGCCTGGCCTGTGCCAGAGTGAACAAAGACCACAAGGACGACCCCACGGCGACTGTGACCCCGAGTCCGGCACCCAAGGACCTCCCTCGACACTCTTGAAGAAGCCTGCAGCCTCAGAACCAGGTGCCCCCCCAACCGCGATCAACAGAGGGTAAGATTTCCCGACACCAAAAGGTACCCCTGCACCCGGCGCTCCGCAGCCCCCTGTGCCCAATCCCGGGGTACCTACCTATCCTCCAACTACCCAACTTACCTCTCGAAGTGGTGGTGGCACCTGAAGAATCTTCGTCCCCGAGCTTGCAGTCTTTTTCTAAACCAGAGATTTCCCATTCAAATCAATTGAGCGCCCGAATGCTCAAAAGCACCCTGCACCCAGCCGTCCGAGTGGCCCTGGCAGTGCAACCTCTACATCTATCTACTTCCCCACTTGCCCTGGAAAAGTGACCAGGAGCCCAGCTCCCACAGCCACGTGGCCTGCTAGTCAGCAGCCACCAACCAAGGCCCCCCTACCTCTCATAGGATAACATTGGGCCTAACTCTCTCTGCACCCGGCCGCCCTTGTGCCGCTGAGGGTGAACCAACTGTACCTACCTGACCCTGGGAGACGCCTGAGTCTATGCCCAGAACCTTAACTCTGCCAGTCGAGTACTTACCTTTAAACCGATAACTCAATCTTCTCCATAGGGTAACATTGACTGGTTTTTCCTGAAATTTCTTCCAAGTGTGGACTTTTTAAAACTTAAAATATTCACCAAAAATCAGCCGAGTAACGAAAACGAAAATACTCACCTGCTATTAGGTGAGCTCCCAGTGCTGGATCTTGGTGCCCAGCACTGACTCTGAAAAATACTTACAACTGTACTTACCAGTAACCCAATTCTCTCCCATAGGAAATCATTGACTGTTTTTCTGTGAAATTTCTTCTAAGTGTCAATTTCTGCAAACTTTAAATATTCTTTAAAAATCGTATAATTTCTGAAAACGTAATTACTTACCTGTTTTGGATAAAGGTCCCAGTACTGAGTCTAGGCACCCAGTACTGGATTACAAAAGTAACGAGAACATACTATACCTGCAACTTGAATTTTCTGCCATAGGGAATCTTAGACTGTTTTCTATGAAATATTTTCTGTCAACTTTTAAAATAGCAAAATATTGTCTAAAAATCATCACAGTAATTAAGTCGACTTTTATCACTTGATTCCAAGTACTGACCCAGGACTGAATCTAGGATCCAGTCCTGGAAATCCAAAAGTAATCCTAAAAGTAATCTGTTGCAAATAACTTGAAACTTCCATTGAGCTCAATGCATTATTGTGTTTAAAATGTTGTTGCCTATTGCAACCACTTGTAACTTTCTACAAAAGTCAATTGCATATTGCAAAAGTATTTATATAAAGCATCTCATTCTGAGAAAGTATATTTTAATACCTATTGTTGGTTCTAAAATAAAACAAGCATATATTTTTTGTAGATAAACCATTGGCCTAGAGTTCAGGTATTGAGTGTGTGAGACCATTTGCTGACTGAGTGTGTGCAACAAATGCTTTACACTGTCCTCTGATACTGCCTTACTGCTCGACCAAGCTACCACTTTAGAGAGTAAGGTTATATCTAACTTTAGCCTCTGCCAAACCTCTGGGGACTGTGGACTCTGTACACCCTGTACCTATTTGGGAACAGTATATACAGAGCCACTTTCTCACACTGCAGTTCTCCAATATAGGTCTGTCAAGATCATTACTCAATCTACCTTGATTTGGCACAGTATAAAATAAGTCAAGAAGTCTCCTATGAAAAGATATGCAAATCTGTTCGAATCACTTTCCCTAGTCAGGGGACCCACTAGCTGGAAGGGGCAGGGAGGACCAAAATAGCTCATCGGTATAGAACACTGCATGAGCAGCTGATTTTGAGGTGGTAGAAGATAGAGTAATCCAACTGGACCTCAATAAACGGTTTCCTAATGTGCAATAGCCCCTGACCACCTCTGACGCAAAAGTGTAATCTCATACCTTTGCAAAATCAGGCATGCTTTCACCTGTTCAAGCTGAACTGACATTGGTCTTCTTGGCCAGCAGGAGTTCCTCTCTTGCAGCTGTTGAGGCTAGAGAACAGAATGACGTGTATTCATTCTTTATGGTAACTCTTCTAGCCCTCCCACTCCATACTACTTTAAAACTTCCGATGTTGCAGACGAGTTCCATCATTGTGACCCATGCTATTTTTCTCAATATTGGCTGGCTCGGCATAACAAGGGATGCCTACAGGACAGCCTAAATTGTGCCGGCAAGCTTCTACAGGGAGTCACTGGCAGATAAAGAGAAACTCAGCCCTAACCTGGCTCTTCTCTCTCACTCTCACTCTCCTTTCCCTTCTGTCCCTCTACCTGTCTCTCACTCTCTAAATACTAGTATTTATGTTGTATTCACTTCCCCGTCACAATCTTTCCGACCCTACTTCCTCTCTCCCTTCAATCAGTTCAACCCTCTTTTTTACTTTAGGAAACTCCACATCTTTTTTAAAGGCCCTTCCCATATTCACACTGCTTCTTGATAAGACATTTTTTTCCTTTCTTTGAAGGATAGTGAAATTGATTTTCTTGAAACATGGTTGGTAAACCATCAATTCATTCCACCTTACTTTATCATTATCCTTACTTATGGAATGCATTTCATCATTAGGACAGCTGCAGTGTTTGCCGGGCAAGGTGGCGTGTGCCTATTGTCCTAGTTACTTGGGAGGCAGAGGCTTGTGGATTGCTTGAGCTCAGGGGTTCTGGGCTGCACTCAGCTGTGTTAATCAGGTGTCCATGCTGCATTGGGCATCAATATGGTGTTCTAGAGGGAGCTCTAGAATTTCAGGTTGTGTAACGAGAGGTGCACCGACCCAGGCTGGAAACAGAGCAGGCCAAATGCTTCCATGCCCATTGGTAGCAGGACAGCACCTGTGAGCAGTACGTGTAAAACAGCCTGAGCAAAATAGTGAGACCTAGCCTCTCTTTTTTGACTCAAATGTGAAAGTTTTGATTTTTACAAGGTGTAATAAATTATTTTCCCAAAACCAAATCTTTGTTTTCCTTTTGATATTTTTCCAGGAAATATGATGAACATTTGAACTGGGCCACGCATTTCAGCATAGCAGACAATTCTCCAGAATTGAGACATATTGCAACAACAAGCTAGCAGGCGGAGAGGACTGAAAACTCAGTGCAACCTAGAATAAATGGCTGTGTGATTTTCAGCAAGGATGACTCAAATGCATTCTTCCTTTTAGAGCACCTGTAGGATTAAACTGATCTGTCAAGTACAAAAGCATCCTTCATAAAGCAACTTAGAAATGTGCTTGCTGGCCCTTCTGCTGCATTTCTACGTCCAGCTCTAATTCATTTTTTGATTAGCCCTCATTCTTTTCATATGTGAATGAGAAGGAGAAATTACAGGGCCCTTCACTCTTTGAGCGAAATATGAAAAGACTGAGGGCTGTGCAACTCCCAAACGTTGGAGCCTCTGGCCTGTCGACCCTCGAACCTGCTCCTGCTCAAACCCGGCATCTCTTGTGGCCAGCAACCTCACAAACCCTGGAGGACCTGGCTACCTTTTGACTCTAAACCCCTGGGACTCCCATGAGTAGAGGCTCTACTCAAATCTACTTCTAATCCCTGGCAGCAGCCCGGAACCGCGAACCCTTCACACTCTGCACCCACCAAGCCTGGCCTGTGCCAGAGTGAACAAAGACCACAAGGACGACCCCACGGCGACTGTGACCCCGAGTCCGGCACCCAAGGACCTCCCTCGACACTCCTGAAGAAGCCTGTAGCCTCAGAACCAGGTGCCCCCCCAACCGCGATCAACAGAGGGTAAGATTTCCCGACACCAAAAGGTACCCCTGCACCCGGCGCTCCGCGGCCCCCTGTGCCCAATCCCGGGGTACCTACCTATCCTCCAACTACCCAACTTACCTCTCGAAGTGGTGGTGGCACCTGAAGAATCTTCGTCCCCGAGCTTGCAGTCTTTTTCTAAACCAGAGATTTCCCATTCAAATCAATTGAGCGCCCGAATGCTCAAAAGCACCCTGCACCCAGCCGTCCGAGTGGCCCTGGCAGTGCAACCTCTACATCTATCTACTTCCCCACTTGCCCTGGATAAGTGACCAGGAGCCCAGCTCCCACAGCCACGTGGCCTGCTAGTCAGCAGCCACCAACCAAGACCCCCCTACCTCTCATAGGATAACATTGGGCCTAACTCTCTCTGCACCCGGCCGCCCTTGTGCCGCTGAGGGTGAACCAACTGTACCTACCTGACCCTGGGAGACGCCTGAGTCTATGCCCAGAACCTTAACTCTGCCAGTCGAGTACTTACCTTTAAACCGATAACTCAATCTTCTCCATAGGGTAACATTGACTGGTTTTTCCTGAAATTTCTTCCAAGTGTGGACTTTTCAAAACTTAAAATATTCACCAAAAATCAGCCGAGTAACGAAAACGAAAATACTCACCTGCTATTAGGTGAGCTCCCAGTGCTGGATCTTGGTGCCCAGCACTGACTCTGAAAAATACTTACAACTGTACTTACCAGTAACCCAATTCTCTCCCATAGGAAATCATTGACTGTTTTTCTGTGAAATTTCTTCTAAGTGTCAATTTCTGCAAACTTTAAATATTCTTTAAAAATCGTATAATTTCTGAAAACGTAATTACTTACCTGTTTTGGATAAAGGTCCCAGTACTGAGTCTAGGCACCCAGTACTGGATTACAAAAGTAACGAGAACATACTATACCTGCAACTTGAATTTTCTGCCATAGGGAATCTTAGACTGTTTTCTATGAAATATTTTCTGTCAACTTTTAAAATAGCAAAATATTGTCTAAAAATCATCACAGTAATTAAGTCGACTTTTATCACTTGATTCCAAGTACTGACCCAGGACTGAATCTAGGATCCAGTCCTGGAAATCCAAAAGTAATCCTAAAAGTAATCTGTTGCAAATAACTTGAAACTTCCATTGAGCTCAATGCATTATTGTGTTTAAAATGTTGTTGCCTATTGCAACCACTTGTAACTTTCTACAAAAGTCAATTGCATATTGCAAAAGTATTTATATAAAGCATCTCATTCTGAGAAAGTATATTTTAATACCTATTGTTGGTTCTAAAATAAAACAAGCATATATTTTTTGTAGATAAACCATTGGCCTAGAGTTCAGTTATTGAGTATGTGAGACCATTTGCTGACTGAGTGTGTGCAACAAATGCTTTACACTGTCCTCTGATACTGCCTTACTGCTCGACCAAGCTACCACTTTAGAGAGTAAGGTTATATCTAACTTTAGCCTCTGCCAAACCTCTGGGGACTGTGGACTCTGTACACCCTGTACCTATTTGGGAACAGTATATACAGAGCCACTTTCTCACACTGCAGTTCTCCAATATAGGTCTGTCAAGATCATTACTCAATCTACCTTGATTTGGCACAGTATAAAATAAGTAAAGAAGTCTCCTATGAAAAGATATGCAAATCTGTTCGAATCACTTTCCCTAGTCAGAGGACCCACTAGCTGGAAGGGGCAGGGAGGACCAAAATAGCTCATCGGTATAGAACACTGCATGAGCAGCTGATTTTGAGGTGGTAGAAGATAGAGTAATCCAACTGGACCACAATAAACGGTTTCCTAATGTGCAATAGCCCCTGACCACCTCTGACGCAAAAGTGTAATCTCATACCTTTGCAGAATCAGGCATGCTTTCACCTGTTCAAGCTGAACTGACATTGGTCTTCTTGGCCAGCAGGAGTTCCTCTCTTGCAGCTGTTGAGGCTAGAGAACAGAATGACGTGTATTCATTCTTTATGGTAACTCTTCTAGCCCTCCCACTCCATACTACTTTAAAACTTCCGATGTTGCAGACGAGTTCCATCATTGTGACCCATGCTATTTTTCTCAATATTGGCTGGCTCGGCATAACAAGGGATGCCTACAGGACAGCCTAAATTGTGCCGGCAAGCTTCTACAGGGAGTCACTGGCAGATAAAGAGAAACTCAGCCCTAACCTGGCTCTTCTCTCTCACTCTCACTCTCCTTTCCCTTCTGTCCCTCTACCTGTCTCTCACTCTCTAAATACTAGTATTTATGTTGTATTCACTTCCCCGTCACAATCTTTCCGACCCTACTTCCTCTCTCCCTTCAATCAGTTCAACCCTCTTTTTTACTTTAGGAAACTCCACATCTTTTTTAAAGGCCCTTCCCATATTCACACTGCTTCTTGATAAGACATTTTTTTCCTTTCTTTGAAGGATAGTGAAATTGATTTTCTTGAAACATGGTTGGTAAACCATCAATTCATTCCACCTTACTTTATCATTATCCTTACTTATGGAATGCATTTCATCATTAGGACAGCTGCAGTGTTTGCCGGGCAAGGTGGCGTGTGCCTGTTGTCCTAGTTACTTGGGAGGCAGAGGCTTGTGGATTGCTTGAGCTCAGGGGTTCTGGGCTGCACTCAGCTGTGTTGATCAGGTGTCCATGCTGCATTGGGCATCAATATGGTGTTCTAGAGGGAGCTCTAGAATTTCAGGTTGTGTAACAAGAGGTGCACTGACCCAGGCTGGAAACAGAGCAGGCCAAAGCTTCCATGCCCATTGGTAGCAGGACAGCACCTGTGAGCAGTACGTGTAAAACAGCCTGAGCAAAATAGTGAGACCTAGCCTCTCTTTTTTGACTCAAATGTGAAAGTTTTGATTTTTACAAGGTGTAATAAATTATTTTCCCAAAACCAAATCTTTGTTTTCCTTTTGATATTTTTCCAGGAAATATGATGAACATTTGAACTGGGCCACGCATTTCAGCATAGCAGACAATTCTCCAGAATTGAGACATATTGCAACAACAAGCTAGCAGGCGGAGAGGACTGAAAACTCAGTGCAACCTAGAATAAATGGCTGTGTGATTTTCAGCAAGGATGACTCAAATGCATTCTTCCTTTTAGAGCACCTGTAGGATTAAACTGATCTGTCAAGTACAAAAGCATCCTTCATAGAGCAACTTAGAAATGCGCTTGCTGGCCCTTCTGCTGCATTTCTACGTCCAGCTCTAATTCATTTTTTGATTAGCCCTCATTCTTTTCATATGTGAATGAGAAGGAGAAATTACAGGGCCCTTCACTCTTTGAGCGAAATATGAAAAGACTGAGGGCTGTGCAACTCCCAAACGTTGGAGCCTCTGGCCTGTAGACCCTCGAACCTGCTCCTGCTCCAACCCGGCATCTCTTGTGGCCAGCAACCTCACAAACCCTGGAGGACCTGGCTACCTTTTGACTCTAAACCCCTGGGACTCCCATGAGTAGAGGCTCTACTCAAATCTACTTCTAATCCCTGGCAGCAGCCCGGAACCGCGAACCCTTCACACTCTGCACCCACCAAGCCTGGCCTGTGCCAGAGTGAACAAAGACCACAAGGACGACCCCACGGCGACTGTGACCCCGAGTCCGGCACCCAAGGACCTCCCTCGACACTCCTGAAGAAGCCTGCAGCCTCAGAACCAGGTGCCCCCCCAACCGCGATCAACAGAGGGTAAGATTTCCCGACACCAAAAGGTACCCCTGCACCCGGCGCTCCGCGGCCCCCTGTGCCCAATCCCGGGGTACCTACCTATCCTCCAACTACCCAACTTACCTCTCGAAGTGGTGGTGGCACCTGAAGAATCTTCGTCCCCGAGCTTGCAGTCTTTTTCTAAACCAGAGATTTCCCATTCAAATCAATTGAGCGCCCGAATGCTCAAAAGCACCCTGCACCCAGCCGTCCGAGTGGCCCTGGCAGTGCAACCTCTACATCTATCTACTTCCCCACTTGCCCTGGATAAGTGACCAGGAGCCCAGCTCCCACAGCCACGTGGCCTGCTAGTCAGCAGCCACCAACCAAGGCCCCCCTACCTCTCATAGGATAACATTGGGCCTAACTCTCTCTGCACCCGGCTGCCCTTGTGCCGCTGAGGGTGAACCAACTGTACCTACCTGACCCTGGGAGACGCCTGAGTCTATGCCCAGAACCTTAACTCTGCCATTCGAGTACTTACCTTTAAACCGATAACTCAATCTTCTCCATAGGGTAACATTGACTGGTTTTTCCTGAAATTTCTTCCAAGTGTGGACTTTTCAAAACTTAAAATATTCACCAAAAATCAGCCGAGTAACGAAAACGAAAATACTCACCTGCTATTAGGTGAGCTCCCAGTGCTGGATCTTGGTGCCCAACACTGACTCTGAAAAATACTTACAACTGTACTTACCAGTAACCCAATTTTCTCCCATAGGAAATCATTGACTGTTTTTCTGTGAAATTTCTTCTAAGTGTCAATTTCTGCAAACTTTAAATATTCTTTAAAAATCGTATAATTTCTGAAAACGTAATTACTTACCTGTTTTGGATAAAGGTCCCAGTACTGAGTCTAGGCACCCAGTACTGGATTACAAAAGTAACGAGAACATACTATACCTGCAACTTGAATTTTCTGCCATAGGGAATCTTAGACTGTTTTCTATTAAATATTTTCTGTCAACTTTTAAAATAGCAAAATATTGTCTAAAAATCATCACAGTAATTAAGTCGACTTTTATCACTTGATTCCAAGTACTGACCCAGGACTGAATCTAGGATCCAGTCCTGGAAATCCAAAAGTAATCCTAAAAGTAATCTGTTGCAAATAACTTGAAACTTCCATTGAGCTCAATGCATTATTGTGTTTAAAATGTTGTTGCCTATTGCAACCACTTGTAACTTTCTACAAAAGTCAATTGCATATTGCAAAAGTATTTATATAAAGCATCTCATTCTGAGAAAGTATATTTTAATACCTATTGTTGGTTCTAAAATAAAACAAGCATATATTTTTTGTAGATAAACCATAGGCCTAGAGTTCAGTTATTGAGTGTGTGAGACCATTTGCTGACTGAGTGTGTGCAACAAATGCTTTACACTGTCCTCTGATACTGCCTTACTGCTCGACCAAGCTACCACTTTAGAGCGTAAGGTTATATCTAACTTTAGCCTCTGCCAAACCTCTGGGGACTGTGGACTCTGTACACCCTGTACCTATTTGGGAACAGTATATACAGAGCCACTTTCTCACACTGCAGTTCTCCAATATAGGTCTGTCAAGATCATTACTCAATCTACCTTGATTTGGCACAGTATAAAATAAGTCAAGAAGTCTCCTATGAAAAGATATGCAAATCTGTTCGAATCACTTTCCCTAGTCAGGGGACCCACTAGCTGGAAGGGGCAGGGAGGACCAAAATAGCTCATCGGTATAGAACACTGCATGAGCAGCTGATTTTGAGGTGGTAGAAGATAGAGTAATCCAACTGGACCTCAATAAACGGTTTCCTAATGTGCAATAGCCCCTGACCACCTCTGACGCAAAAGTGTAATCTCATACCTTTGCAGAATCAGGCATGCTTTCACCTGTTCAAGCTGAACTGACATTGGTCTTCTTGGCCAGCAGGAGTTCCTCTCTTGCAGCTGTTGAGGCTAGAGAACAGAATGACGTGTATTCATTCTTTATGGTAACTCTTCTAGCCCTCCCACTCCATACTACTTTAAAACTTCCGATGTTGCAGACGAGTTCTATCATTGTGACCCATGCTATTTTTCTCAATATTGGCTGGCTCGGCATAACAAGGGATGCCTACAGGACAGCCTAAATTGTGCCGGCAAGCTTCTACAGGGAGTCACTGGCAGATAAAGAGAAACTCAGCCCTAACCTGGCTCTTCTCTCTCACTCTCACTCTCCTTTCCCTTCTGTCCCTCTACCTGTCTCTCACTCTCTAAATACTAGTATTTATGTTGTATTCACTTCCCCGTCACAATCTTTCCGACCCTACTTCCTCTCTCCCTTCAATCAGTTCAACCCTCTTTTTTACTTTAGGAAACTCCACATCTTTTTTAAAGGCCCTTCCCATATTCACACTGCTTCTTGATAAGACATTTTTTTCCTTTCTTTGAAGGATAGTGAAATTGATTTTCTTGAAACATGGTTGGTAAACCATCAATTCATTCCACCTTACTTTATCATTATCCTTACTTATGGAATGCATTTCATCATTAGGACAGCTGCAGTGTTTGCCGGGCAAGGTGGCGTGTGCCTGTTGTCCTAGTTACTTGGGAGGCAGAGGCTTGTGGATTGCTTGAGCTCAGGGGTTCTGGGCTGCACTCAGCTGTGTTGATCAGGTGTCCATGCTGCATTGGGCATCAATATGGTGTTCTAGAGGGAGCTCTAGAATTTCAGGTTGTGTAACGAGAGGTGCACCGACCCAGGCTGGAAACAGAGCAGGCCAAAGCTTCCATGCCCATTGGTAGCAGGACAGCACCTGTGAGCAGTACATGTAAAACAGCCTGAGCAAAATAGTGAGACCTAGCCTCTCTTTTTTGACTCAAATGTGAAAGTTTTGATTTTTACAAGGTGTAATAAATTATTTTCCCAAAACCAAATCTTTGTTTTCCTTTTGATATTTTTCCAGGAAATATGATGAACATTTGAACTGGGCCACGCATTTCAGCATAGCAGACAATTCTCCAGAATTGAGACATATTGCAACAACAAGCTAGCAGGCGGAGAGGACTGAAAACTCAGTGCAACCTAGAATAAATGGCTGTGTGATTTTCAGCAAGGATGACTCAAATGCATTCTTCCTTTTAGAGCACCTGTAGGATTAAACTGATCTGTCAAGTACAAAAGCATCCTTCATAGAGCAACTTAGAAATGCGCTTGCTGGCCCTTCTGCTGCATTTCTACGTCCAGCTCTAATTCATTTTTTGATTAGCCCTCATTCTTTTCATATGTGAATGAGAAGGAGAAATTACAGGGCCCTTCACTCTTTGAGCGAAACATGAAAAGACTGAGGGCTGTGCAACTCCCAAACGTTGGAGCCTCTGGCCTGTCGACCCTCGAACCTGCTCCTGCTCCAACCCGGCATCTCTTGTGGCCAGCAACCTCACAAACCCTGGAGGACCTGAATACCTTTTGACTCTAAACCCCTGGGACTCCCATGAGTAGAGGCTCTACTCAAATCTACTTCTAATCCCTGGCAGCAGCCCGGAACCGCGAACCCTTCACACTCTGCACCCACCAAGCCTGGCCTGTGCCAGAGTGAACAAAGACCACAAGGACGACCCCACGGCGACTGTGACCCCGAGTCCGGCACCCAAGGACCTCCCTCGACACTCTTGAAGAAGCCTGCAGCCTCAGAACCAGGTGCCCCCCCAACCGCGATCAACAGAGGGTAAGATTTCCCGACACCAAAAGGTACCCCTGCACCCGGCGCTCCGCGGCCCCCTGTGCCCAATCCCGGGGTACCTACCTATCCTCCAACTACCCAACTTACCTCTCGCAGTGGTGGTGGCACCTGAAGAATCTTCGTCCCCGAGCTTGCAGTCTTTTTCTAAACCAGAGATTTCCCATTCAAATCAATTGAGCGCCCGAATGCTCAAAAGCACCCTGCACCCAGCCGTCCGAGTGGCCCTGGCAGTGCAACCTCTACATCTATCTACTTCCCCACTTGCCCTGGAAAAGTGACCAGGAGCCCAGCTCCCACAGCCACGTGGCCTGCTAGTCAGCAGCCACCAACCAAGGCCCCCCTACCTCTCATAGGATAACATTGGGCCTAACTCTCTCTGCACCCGGCCGCCCTTGTGCCGCTGAGGGTGAACCAATTGTACCTACCTGACCCTGGGAGACGCCTGAGTCTATGCCCCGAACCTTAACTCTGCCAGTCGAGTACTTACCTTTAAACCGATAACTCAATCTTCTCCATAGGGTAACATTGACTGGTTTTTCCTGAAATTTCTTCCAAGTGTGGACTTTTCAAAACTTAAAATATTCACCAAAAATCAGCCGAGTAACGAAAACGAAAATACTCACCTGCTATTAGGTGAGCTCCCAGTGCTGGATCTTGGTGCCCAGCACTGACTCTGAAAAATACTTACAACTGTACTTACCAGTAACCCAATTTTCTCCCATAGGAAATCATTGACTGTTTTTCTGTGAAATTTCTTCTAAGTGTCAATTTCTGCAAACTTTAAATATTCTTTAAAAATCGTATAATTTCTGAAAACGTAATTACTTACCTGTTTTGGATAAAGGTTCCAGTACTGAGTCTAGGCACCCAGTACTGGATTACAAAAGTAACGAGAACATACTATACCTGCAACTTGAATTTTCTGCCATAGGGAATCTTAGACTGTTTTCTATTAAATATTTTCTGTCAACTTTTAAAATAGCAAAATATTGTCTAAAAATCATCACAGTAATTAAGTCGACTTTTATCACTTGATTCCAAGTACTGACCCAGGACTGAATCTAGGATCCAGTCCTGGAAATCCAATAGTAATCCTAAAAGTAATCTGTTGCAAATAACTTGAAACTTCCATTGAGCTCAATGCATTATTGTGTTTAAAATGTTGTTGCCTATTGCAACCACTTGTAACTTTCTACAAAAGTCAATTGCATATTGCAAAAGTATTTATATAAAGCATCTCATTCTGAGAAAGTATATTTTAATACCTATTGTTGGTTCTAAAATAAAACAAGCATATATTTTTTGTAGATAAACCATAGGCCTAGAGTTCAGTTATTGAGTGTGTGAGACCATTTGCTGACTGAGTGTGTGCAACAAATGCTTTACACTGTCCTCTGATACTGCCTTACTGCTCGACCAAGCTACCACTTTAGAGAGTAAGGTTATATCTAACTTTAGCCTCTGCCAAACCTCTGGGGACTGTGGACTCTGTACACCCTGTACCTATTTGGGAACAGTATATACAGAGCCACTTTCTCACACTGCAGTTCTCCAATATAGGTCTGTCAAGATCATTACTCAATCTACCTTGATTTGGCACAGTATAAAATAAGTCAAGAAGTCTCCTATGAAAAGATATGCAAATCTGTTCGAATCACTTTCCCTAGTCAGGGGACCCACTAGCTGGAAGGGGCAGGGAGGACCAAAATAGCTCATCGGTATAGAACACTGCATGAGCAGCTGATTTTGAGGTGGTAGAAGATAGAGTAATCCAACTGGACCTCAATAAACGGTTTCCTAATGTGCAATAGCCCCTGACCACCTCTGACGCAAAAGTGTAATCTCATACCTTTGCAGAATCAGGCATGCTTTCACCTGTTCAAGCTGAACTGACATTGGTCTTCTTGGCCAGCAGGAGTTCCTCTCTTGCAGCTGTTGAGGCTAGAGAACAGAATGACGTGTATTCATTCTTTATGGTAACTCTTCTAGCCCTCCCACTCCATACTACTTTAAAACTTCCGATGTTGCAGACGAGTTCCATCATTGTGACCCATGCTATTTTTCTCAATATTGGCTGGCTCGGCATAACAAGGGATGCCTACAGGACAGCCTAAATTGTGCCGGCAAGCTTCTACAGGGAGTCACTGGCAGATAAAGAGAAACTCAGCCCTAACCTGGCTCTTCTCTCTCACTCTCACTCTCCTTTCCCTTCTGTCCCTCTACCTGTCTCTCACTCTCTAAATACTAGTATTTATGTTGTATTCACTTCCCCGTCACAATCTTTCCGACCCTACTTCCTCTCTCCCTTCAATCAGTTCAACCCTCTTTTTTACTTTAGGAAACTCCACATCTTTTTTAAAGGCCCTTCCCATATTCACACTGCTTCTTGATAAGACATTTTTTTCCTTTCTTTGAAGGATAGTGAAATTGATTTTCTTGAAACATGGTTGGTAAACCATCAATTCATTCCACCTTACTTTATCATTATCCTTACTTATGGAATGCATTTCATCATTAGGACAGCTGCAGTGTTTGCCGGGCAAGGTGGCGTGTGCCTATTGTCCTAGTTACTTGGGAGGCAGAGGCTTGTGGATTGCTTGAGCTCAGGGGTTCTGGGCTGCACTCAGCTGTGTTAATCAGGTGTCCATGCTGCATTGGGCATCAATATGGTGTTCTAGAGGGAGCTCTAGAATTTCAGGTTGTGTAACAAGAGGTGCACCGACCCAGGTTGGAAACAGAGCAGGCCAAATGCTTCCATGCCCATTGGTAGCAGGACAGCACCTGTGAGCAGTACGTGTAAAACAGCCTGAGCAAAATAGTGAGACCTAGCCTCTCTTTTTTGACTCAAATGTGAAAGTTTTGATTTTTACAAGGTGTAATAAATTATTTTCCCAAAACCAAATCTTTGTTTTCCTTTTGATATTTTTCCAGGAAATATGATGAACATTTGAACTGGGCCACGCATTTCAGCATAGCAGACAATTCTCCAGAATTGAGACATATTGCAACAACAAGCTAGCAGGCGGAGAGGACTGAAAACTCAGTGCAACCTAGAATAAATGGCTGTGTGATTTTCAGCAAGGATGACTCAAATGCATTCTTCCTTTTAGAGCACCTGTAGGATTAAACTGATCTGTCAAGTACAAAAGCATCCTTCATAGAGCAACTTAGAAATGCGCTTGCTGGCCCTTCTGCTGCATTTCTACGTCCAGCTCTAATTCATTTTTTGATTAGCCCTCATTCTTTTCATATGTGAATGAGAAGGAGAAATTACAGGGCCCTTCACTCTTTGAGCGAAATATGAAAAGACTGAGGGCTGTGCAACTCCCAAACGTTGGAGCCTCTGGCCTGTCGACCCTCGAACCTGCTCCTGCTCAAACCCGGCATCTCTTGTGGCCAGCAACCTCACAAACCCTGGAGGACCTGGCTACCTTTTGACTCTAAACCCCTGGGACTCCCATGAGTAGAGGCTCTGCTCAAATCTACTTCTAATCCCTGGCAGCAGCCCGGAACCGCGAACCCTTCACACTCTGCACCCACCAAGCCTGGCCTGTGCCAGAGTGAACAAAGACCACAAGGACGACCCCACGGCGACTGTGACCCCGAGTCCGGCACCCAAGGACCTCCCTCGACACTCCTGAAGAAGCCTGCAGCCTCAAAACCAGGTGCCCCCCCAACCGCGATCAACAGAGGGTAAGATTTCCCGACACCAAAAGGTACCCCTGCACCCGGCGCTCCGCGGCCCCCTGTGCCCAATCCCGGGGTACCTACCTATCCTCCAACTACCCAACTTACCTCTCGAAGTGGTGGTGGCACCTGAAGAATCTTCGTCCCCGAGCTTGCAGTCTTTTTCTAAACCAGAGATTTCCCATTCAAATCAATTGAGCGCCCGAATGCTCAAAAGCACCCTGCACCCAGCCGTCCGAGTGGCCCTGGCAGTGCAACCTCTACATCTATCTACTTCCCCACTTGCCCTGGATAAGTGACCAGGAGCCCAGCTCCCACAGCCATGTGGCCTGCTAGTCAGCAGCCACCAACCAAGACCCCCCTACCTCTCATAGGATAACATTGGGCCTAACTCTCTCTGCACCCGGCCGCCCTTGTGCCGCTGAGGGTGAACCAACTGTACCTACCTGACCCTGGGAGACGCCTGAGTCTATGCCCAGAACCTTAACTCTGCCAGTCGAGTACTTACCTTTAAACCGATAACTCAATCTTCTCCATAGGGTAACATTGACTGGTTTTTCCTGAAATTTCTTCCAAGTGTGGACTTTTCAAAACTTAAAATATTCACCAAAAATCAGCCGAGTAACGAAAACGAAAATACTCACCTGCTATTAGGTGAGCTCCCAGTGCTGGATCTTGGTGCCCAGCACTGACTCTGAAAAATACTTACAACTGTACTTACCAGTAACCCAATTCTCTCCCATAGGAAATCATTGACTGTTTTTCTGTGAAATTTCTTCTAAGTGTCAATTTCTGCAAACTTTAAATATTCTTTAAAAATCGTATAATTTCTGAAAACGTAATTACTTACCTGTTTTGGATAAAGGTCCCAGTACTGAGTCTAGGCACCCAGTACTGGATTACAAAAGTAACGAGAACATACTATACCTGCAACTTGAATTTTCTGCCATAGGGAATCTTAGACTGTTTTCTATGAAATATTTTCTGTCAATTTTTAAAATAGCAAAATATTGTCTAAAAATCATCACAGTAATTAAGTCGACTTTTATCACTTGATTCCAAGTACTGACCCAGGACTGAATCTAGGATCCAGTCCTGGAAATCCAAAAGTAATCCTAAAAGTAATCTGTTGCAAATAACTTGAAACTTCCATTGAGCTCAATGCATTATTGTGTTTAAAATGTTGTTGCCTATTGCAACCACTTGTAACTTTCTACAAAAGTCAATTGCATATTGCAAAAGTATTTATATAAAGCATCTCATTCTGAGAAAGTATATTTTAATACCTATTGTTGGTTCTAAAATAAAACAAGCATATATTTTTTGTAGATAAACCATTGGCCTAGAGTTCAGTTATTGAGTGTGTGAGACCATTTGCTGACTGAGTGTGTGCAAGAAATGCTTTACACTGTCCTCTGATACTGCCTTACTGCTCGACCAAGCTACCACTTTAGAGAGTAAGGTTATATCTAACTTTAGCCTCTGCCAAACCTCTGGGGACTGTGGACTCTGTACACCCTGTACCTATTTGGGAACAGTATATACAGAGCCACTTTCTCACACTGCAGTTCTCCAATATAGGTCTGTCAAGATCATTACTCAATCTACCTTGATTTGGCACAGTATAAAATAAGTCAAGAAGTCTCCTATGAAAAGATATGCAAATCTGTTCGAATCACTTTCCCTAGTCAGGGGACCCACTAGCTGGAAGGGGCAGGGAGGACCAAAATAGCTCATCGGTATAGAACATTGCATGAGCAGCTGATTTTGAGGTGGTAGAAGATAGAGTAATCCAACTGGACCGCAATAAACGGTTTCCTAATGTGCAATAGCCCCTGACCACCTCTGACGCAAAAGTGTAATCTCATACCTTTACAGAATCAGGCATGCTTTCACCTGTTCAAGCTGAACTGACATTGGTCTTCTTGGCCAGCAGGAGTTCCTCTCTTGCAGCTGTTGAGGCTAGAGAACAGAATGACGTGTATTCATTCTTTATGGTAACTCTTCTAGCCCTCCCACTCCATACTACTTTAAAACTTCCGATGTTGCAGACGAGTTCCATCATTGTGACCCATGCTATTTTTCTCAATATTGGCTGGCTCGGCATAACAAGGGATGCCTACAGGACAGCCTAAATTGTGCCGGCAAGCTTCTACAGGGAGTCACTGGCAGATAAAGAGAAACTCAGCCCTAACCTGGCTCTTCTCTCTCACTCTCACTCTCCTTTCCCTTCTGTCCCTCTACCTGTCTCTCACTCTCTAAATACTAGTATTTATGTTGTATTCACTTCCCCGTCACAATCTTTCCGACCCTACTTCCTCTCTCCCTTCAATCAGTTCAACCCTCTTTTTTACTTTAGGAAACTCCACATCTTTTTTAAAGGCCCTTCCCATATTCACACTGCTTCTTGATAAGACATTTTTTTCCTTTCTTTGAAGGATAGTGAAATTGATTTTCTTGAAACATGGTTGGTAAACCATCAATTCATTCCACCTTACTTTATCATTATCCTTTCTTATGGAATGCATTTCATCATTAGGACAGCTGCAGTGTTTGCCGGGCAAGGTGGCGTGTGCCTGTTGTCCTAGTTACTTGGGAGGCAGAGGCTTGTGGATTGCTTGAGCTCAGGGGTTCTGGGCTGCACTCAGCTGTGTTGATCAGGTGTCCATGCTGCATTGGGCATCAATATGGTGTTCTAGAGGGAGCTCTATAATTTCAGGTTGTGTAACGAGAGGTGCACTGACCCAGGCTGGAAACAGAGCAGGCCAAAGCTTCCATGCCCATTGGTAGCAGGACAGCACCTGTGAGCAGTACGTGTAAAACAGCCTGAGCAAAATAGTGAGACCTAGCCTCTCTTTTTTGACTCAAATGTGAAAGTTTTGATTTTTACAAGGTGTAATAAATTATTTTCCCAAAACCAAATCTTTGTTTTCCTTTTGATATTTTTCCAGGAAATATGATGAACATTTGAACTGGGCCACGCATTTCAGCATAGCAGACAATTCTCCAGAATTGAGACATATTGCAACAACAAGCTAGCAGGCGGAGAGGACTGAAAACTCAGTGCAACCTAGAATAAATGGCTGTGTGATTTTCAGCAAGGATGACTCAAATGCATTCTTCCTTTTAGAGCACCTGTAGGATTAAACTGATCTGTCAAGTACAAAAGCATCCTTCATAGAGCAACTTAGAAATGCGCTTGCTGGCCCTTCTGCTGCATTTCTACGTCCAGCTCTAATTCATTTTTTGATTAGCCCTCATTCTTTTTATATGTGAATGAGAAGGAGAAATTACAGGGCCCTTCACTCTTTGAGCGAAATATGAAAAGACTGAGGGCTGTGCAACTCCCAAACGTTGGAGCCTCTGGCCTGTAGACCCTCGAACCTGCTCCTGCTCCAACCCGGCATCTCTTGTGGCCAGCAACCTCACAAACCCTGGAGGACCTGGCTACCTTTTGACTCTAAACCCCTGGGACTCCCATGAGTAGAGGCTCTACTCAAATCTACTTCTAATCCCTGGCAGCAGCCCGGAACCGCGAACCCTTCACACTCTGCACCCACCAAGCCTGGCCTGTGCCAGAGTGAACAAAGACCACAAGGACGACCCCACGGCGACTGTGACCCCGAGTCCGGCACCCAAGGACCTCCCTCGACACTCCTGAAGAAGCCTGCAGCCTCAGAACCAGGTGCCCCCCCAACCGCGATCAACAGAGGGTAAGATTTCCCGACACCAAAAGGTACCCCTGCACCCGGCGCTCCGCGGCCCCCTGTGCCCAATCCCGGGGTACCTACCTATCCTCCAACTACCCAACTTACCTCTCGAAGTGGTGGTGGCACCTGAAGAATCTTCGTCCCCGAGCTTGCAGTCTTTTTCTAAACCAGAGATTTCCCATTCAAATCAATTGAGCGCCCGAATGCTCAAAAGCACCCTGCACCCAGCCGTCCGAGTGGCCCTGGCAGTGCAACCTCTACATCTATCTACTTCCCCACTTGCCCTGGATAAGTGACCAGGAGCCCAGCTCCCACAGCCACGTGGCCTGCTAGTCAGCAGCCACCAACCAAGACCCCCCTACCTCTCATAGGATAACATTGGGCCTAACTCTCTCTGCACCCGGCCGCCCTTGTGCCGCTGAGGGTGAACCAACTGTACCTACCTGACCCTGGGAGACGCCTGAGTCTATGCCCAGAACCTTAACTCTGCCAGTCGAGTACTTACCTTTAAACCGATAACTCAATCTTCTCCATAGGGTAACATTGACTGGTTTTTCCTGAAATTTCTTCCAAGTGTGGACTTTTCAAAACTTAAAATATTCACCAAAAATCAGCCGAGTAACAAAAACGAAAATACTAACCTGCTATTAGGTGAGCTCCCAGTGCTGGATCTTGGTGCCCAGCACTGACTCTGAAAAATACTTACAACTGTACTTACCAGTAACCCAATTCTCTCCCATAGGAAATCATTGACTGTTTTTCTGTGAAATTTCTTCTAAGTGTCAATTTCTGCAAACTTTAAATATTCTTTAAAAATCGTATAATTTCTGAAAACGTAATTACTTACCTGTTTTGGATAAAGGTCCCAGTACTGAGTCTAGGCACCCAGTACTGGATTACAAAAGTAACGAGAACATACTATACCTGCAACTTGAATTTTCTGCCATAGGGAATCTTAGACTGTTTTCTATGAAATATTTTCTGTCAACTTTTAAAATAGCAAAATATTGTCTAAAAATCATCACAGTAATTAAGTCGACTTTTATCACTTGATTCCAAGTACTGACCCAGGACTGAATCTAGGATCCAGACCTGGAAATCCAAAAGTAATCCTAAAAGTAATCTGTTGCAAATAACTTGAAACTTCCATTGAGCTCAATGCATTATTGTGTTTAAAATGTTGTTGCCTATTGCAACCACTTGTAACTTTCTACAAAACTCAATTGCATGTTGCAAAAGTATTTATATAAAGCATCTCATTCTGAGAAAGTATATTTTAATACCTATTGTTGGTTCTAAAATAAAACAAGCATATATTTTTTTGTAGATAAACCATTGGCCTAGAGTTCAGTTATTGAGTGTGTGAGACCATTTGCTGACTGAGTGTGTGCAACAAATGCTTTACACTGTCCTCTGATACTGCCTTACTGCTCGACCAAGCTACCACTTTAGAGAGTAAGGTTATATCTAACTTTAGCCTCTGCCAAACCTCTGGGGACTGTGGACTCTGTACACCCTGTACCTATTTGGGAACAGTATATACAGAGCCACTTTCTCACACTGCAGTTCTCCAATATAGGTCTGTCAAGATCATTACTCAATCTACCTTGATTTGGCACAGTATAAAATAAGTCAAGAAGTCTCCTATGAAAAGATATGCAAATCTGTTCGAATCACTTTCCCTAGTCAGGGGACCCACTAGCTGGAAGGGGCAGGGAGGACCAAAATAGCTCATCGGTATAGAACACTGCATGAGCAGCTGATTTTGAGGTGGTAGAAGATAGAGTAATCCAACTGGACCTCAATAAACGGTTTCCTAATGTGCAATAGCCCCTGACCACCTCTGACGCAAAAGTGTAATCTCATACCTTTGCAAAATCAGGCATGCTTTCACCTGTTCAAGCTGAACTGACATTGGTCTTCTTGGCCAGCAGGAGTTCCTCTCTTGCAGCTGTTGAGGCTAGAGAACAGAATGACGTGTATTCATTCTTTATGGTAACTCTTCTAGCCCTCCCACTCCATACTACTTTAAAACTTCCGATGTTGCAGACGAGTTCCATCATTGTGACCCATGCTATTTTTCTCAATATTGGCTGGCTCGGCATAACAAGGGATGCCTACAGGACAGCCTAAATTGTGCCGGCAAGCTTCTACAGGGAGTCACTGGCAGATAAAGAGAAACTCAGCCCTAACCTGGCTCTTCTCTCTCACTCTCACTCTCCTTTCCCTTCTGTCCCTCTACCTGTCTCTCACTCTCTAAATACTAGTATTTATGTTGTATTCACTTCCCCGTCACAATCTTTCCGACCCTACTTCCTCTCTCCCTTCAATCAGTTCAACCCTCTTTTTTACTTTAGGAAACTCCACATCTTTTTTAAAGGCCCTTCCCATATTCACACTGCTTCTTGATAAGACATTTTTTTCCTTTCTTTGAAGGATAGTGAAATTGATTTTCTTGAAACATGGTTGGTAAACCATCAATTCATTCCACCTTACTTTATCATTATCCTTACTTATGGAATGCATTTCATCATTAGGACAGCTGCAGTGTTTGCCGGGCAAGGTGGCGTGTGCCTATTGTCCTAGTTACTTGGGAGGCAGAGGCTTGTGGATTGCTTGAGCTCAGGGGTTCTGGGCTGCACTCAGCTGTGTTAATCAGGTGTCCATGCTGCATTGGGCATCAATATGGTGTTCTAGAGGGAGCTCTAGAATTTCAGGTTGTGTAACGAGAGGTGCACCGACCCAGGCTGGAAACAGAGCAGGCCAAATGCTTCCATGCCCATTGGTAGCAGGACAGCACCTGTGAGCAGTACGTGTAAAACAGCCTGAGCAAAATAGTGAGACCTAGCCTCTCTTTTTTGACTCAAATGTGAAAGTTTTGATTTTTACAAGGTGTAATAAATTATTTTCCCAAAACCAAATCTTTGTTTTCCTTTTGATATTTTTCCAGGAAATATGATGAACATTTGAACTGGGCCACGCATTTCAGCATAGCAGACAATTCTCCAGAATTGAGACATATTGCAACAACAAGCTAGCAGGCGGAGAGGACTGAAAACTCAGTGCAACCTAGAATAAATGGCTGTGTGATTTTCAGCAAGGATGACTCAAATGCATTCTTCCTTTTAGAGCACCTGTAGGATTAAACTGATCTGTCAAGTACAAAAGCATCCTTCATAAAGCAACTTAGAAATGTGCTTGCTGGCCCTTCTGCTGCATTTCTACGTCCAGCTCTAATTCATTTTTTGATTAGCCCTCATTCTTTTCATATGTGAATGAGAAGGAGAAATTACAGGGCCCTTCACTCTTTGAGCGAAATATGAAAAGACTGAGGGCTGTGCAACTCCCAAACGTTGGAGCCTCTGGCCTGTCGACCCTCGAACCTGCTCCTGCTCAAACCCGGCATCTCTTGTGGCCAGCAACCTCACAAACCCTGGAGGACCTGGCTACCTTTTGACTCTAAACCCCTGGGACTCCCATGAGTAGAGGCTCTACTCAAATCTACTTCTAATCCCTGGCAGCAGCCCGGAACCGCGAACCCTTCACACTCTGCACCCACCAAGCCTGGCCTGTGCCAGAGTGAACAAAGACCACAAGGACGACCCCACGGCGACTGTGACCCCGAGTCCGGCACCCAAGGACCTCCCTCGACACTCCTGAAGAAGCCTGTAGCCTCAGAACCAGGTGCCCCCCCAACCGCGATCAACAGAGGGTAAGATTTCCCGACACCAAAAGGTACCCCTGCACCCGGCGCTCCGCGGCCCCCTGTGCCCAATCCCGGGGTACCTACCTATCCTCCAACTACCCAACTTACCTCTCGAAGTGGTGGTGGCACCTGAAGAATCTTCGTCCCCGAGCTTGCAGTCTTTTTCTAAACCAGAGATTTCCCATTCAAATCAATTGAGCGCCCGAATGCTCAAAAGCACCCTGCACCCAGCCGTCCGAGTGGCCCTGGCAGTGCAACCTCTACATCTATCTACTTCCCCACTTGCCCTGGATAAGTGACCAGGAGCCCAGCTCCCACAGCCACGTGGCCTGCTAGTCAGCAGCCACCAACCAAGACCCCCCTACCTCTCATAGGATAACATTGGGCCTAACTCTCTCTGCACCCGGCCGCCCTTGTGCCGCTGAGGGTGAACCAACTGTACCTACCTGACCCTGGGAGACGCCTGAGTCTATGCCCAGAACCTTAACTCTGCCAGTCGAGTACTTACCTTTAAACCGATAACTCAATCTTCTCCATAGGGTAACATTGACTGGTTTTTCCTGAAATTTCTTCCAAGTGTGGACTTTTCAAAACTTAAAATATTCACCAAAAATCAGCCGAGTAACGAAAACGAAAATACTCACCTGCTATTAGGTGAGCTCCCAGTGCTGGATCTTGGTGCCCAGCACTGACTCTGAAAAATACTTACAACTGTACTTACCAGTAACCCAATTCTCTCCCATAGGAAATCATTGACTGTTTTTCTGTGAAATTTCTTCTAAGTGTCAATTTCTGCAAACTTTAAATATTCTTTAAAAATCGTATAATTTCTGAAAACGTAATTACTTACCTGTTTTGGATAAAGGTCCCAGTACTGAGTCTAGGCACCCAGTACTGGATTACAAAAGTAACGAGAACATACTATACCTGCAACTTGAATTTTCTGCCATAGGGAATCTTAGACTGTTTTCTATGAAATATTTTCTGTCAACTTTTAAAATAGCAAAATATTGTCTAAAAATCATCACAGTAATTAAGTCGACTTTTATCACTTGATTCCAAGTACTGACCCAGGACTGAATCTAGGATCCAGTCCTGGAAATCCAAAAGTAATCCTAAAAGTAATCTGTTGCAAATAACTTGAAACTTCCATTGAGCTCAATGCATTATTGTGTTTAAAATGTTGTTGCCTATTGCAACCACTTGTAACTTTCTACAAAAGTCAATTGCATATTGCAAAAGTATTTATATAAAGCATCTCATTCTGAGAAAGTATATTTTAATACCTATTGTTGGTTCTAAAATAAAACAAGCATATATTTTTTGTAGATAAACCATTGGCCTAGAGTTCAGTTATTGAGTATGTGAGACCATTTGCTGACTGAGTGTGTGCAACAAATGCTTTACACTGTCCTCTGATACTGCCTTACTGCTCGACCAAGCTACCACTTTAGAGAGTAAGGTTATATCTAACTTTAGCCTCTGCCAAACCTCTGGGGACTGTGGACTCTGTACACCCTGTACCTATTTGGGAACAGTATATACAGAGCCACTTTCTCACACTGCAGTTCTCCAATATAGGTCTGTCAAGATCATTACTCAATCTACCTTGATTTGGCACAGTATAAAATAAGTAAAGAAGTCTCCTATGAAAAGATATGCAAATCTGTTCGAATCACTTTCCCTAGTCAGAGGACCCACTAGCTGGAAGGGGCAGGGAGGACCAAAATAGCTCATCGGTATAGAACACTGCATGAGCAGCTGATTTTGAGGTGGTAGAAGATAGAGTAATCCAACTGGACCACAATAAACGGTTTCCTAATGTGCAATAGCCCCTGACCACCTCTGACGCAAAAGTGTAATCTCATACCTTTGCAGAATCAGGCATGCTTTCACCTGTTCAAGCTGAACTGACATTGGTCTTCTTGGCCAGCAGGAGTTCCTCTCTTGCAGCTGTTGAGGCTAGAGAACAGAATGACGTGTATTCATTCTTTATGGTAACTCTTCTAGCCCTCCCACTCCATACTACTTTAAAACTTCCGATGTTGCAGACGAGTTCCATCATTGTGACCCATGCTATTTTTCTCAATATTGGCTGGCTCGGCATAACAAGGGATGCCTACAGGACAGCCTAAATTGTGCCGGCAAGCTTCTACAGGGAGTCACTGGCAGATAAAGAGAAACTCAGCCCTAACCTGGCTCTTCTCTCTCACTCTCACTCTCCTTTCCCTTCTGTCCCTCTACCTGTCTCTCACTCTCTAAATACTAGTATTTATGTTGTATTCACTTCCCCGTCACAATCTTTCCGACCCTACTTCCTCTCTCCCTTCAATCAGTTCAACCCTCTTTTTTACTTTAGGAAACTCCACATCTTTTTTAAAGGCCCTTCCCATATTCACACTGCTTCTTGATAAGACATTTTTTTCCTTTCTTTGAAGGATAGTGAAATTGATTTTCTTGAAACATGGTTGGTAAACCATCAATTCATTCCACCTTACTTTATCATTATCCTTACTTATGGAATGCATTTCATCATTAGGACAGCTGCAGTGTTTGCCGGGCAAGGTGGCGTGTGCCTGTTGTCCTAGTTACTTGGGAGGCAGAGGCTTGTGGATTGCTTGAGCTCAGGGGTTCTGGTCTGCACTCAGCTGTGTTGATCAGGTGTCCATGCTGCATTGGGCATCAATATGGTGTTCTAGAGGGAGCTCTAGAATTTCAGGTTGTGTAACAAGAGGTGCACTGACCCAGGCTGGAAACAGAGCAGGCCAAAGCTTCCATGCCCATTGGTAGCAGGACAGCACCTGTGAGCAGTACGTGTAAAACAGCCTGAGCAAAATAGTGAGACCTAGCCTCTCTTTTTTGACTCAAATGTGAAAGTTTTGATTTTTACAAGGTGTAATAAATTATTTTCCCAAAACCAAATCTTTGTTTTCCTTTTGATATTTTTCCAGGAAATATGATGAACATTTGAACTGGGCCACGCATTTCAGCATAGCAGACAATTCTCCAGAATTGAGACATATTGCAACAACAAGCTAGCAGGCGGAGAGGACTGAAAACTCAGTGCAACCTAGAATAAATGGCTGTGTGATTTTCAGCAAGGATGACTCAAATGCATTCTTCCTTTTAGAGCACCTGTAGGATTAAACTGATCTGTCAAGTACAAAAGCATCCTTCATAGAGCAACTTAGAAATGCGCTTGCTGGCCCTTCTGCTGCATTTCTACGTCCAGCTCTAATTCATTTTTTGATTAGCCCTCATTCTTTTCATATGTGAATGAGAAGGAGAAATTACAGGGCCCTTCACTCTTTGAGCGAAATATGAAAAGACTGAGGGCTGTGCAACTCCCAAACGTTGGAGCCTCTGGCCTGTAGACCCTCGAACCTGCTCCTGCTCCAACCCGGCATCTCTTGTGGCCAGCAACCTCACAAACCCTGGAGGACCTGGCTACCTTTTGACTCTAAACCCCTGGGACTCCCATGAGTAGAGGCTCTACTCAAATCTACTTCTAATCCCTGGCAGCAGCCCGGAACCGCGAACCCTTCACACTCTGCACCCACCAAGCCTGGCCTGTGCCAGAGTGAACAAAGACCACAAGGACGACCCCACGGCGACTGTGACCCCGAGTCCGGCACCCAAGGACCTCCCTCGACACTCCTGAAGAAGCCTGCAGCCTCAGAACCAGGTGCCCCCCCAACCGCGATCAACAGAGGGTAAGATTTCCCGACACCAAAAGGTACCCCTGCACCCGGCGCTCCGCGGCCCCCTGTGCCCAATCCCGGGGTACCTACCTATCCTCCAACTACCCAACTTACCTCTCGAAGTGGTGGTGGCACCTGAAGAATCTTCGTCCCCGAGCTTGCAGTCTTTTTCTAAACCAGAGATTTCCCATTCAAATCAATTGAGCGCCCGAATGCTCAAAAGCACCCTGCACCCAGCCGTCCGAGTGGCCCTGGCAGTGCAACCTCTACATCTATCTACTTCCCCACTTGCCCTGGATAAGTGACCAGGAGCCCAGCTCCCACAGCCACGTGGCCTGCTAGTCAGCAGCCACCAACCAAGGCCCCCCTACCTCTCATAGGATAACATTGGGCCTAACTCTCTCTGCACCCGGCTGCCCTTGTGCCGCTGAGGGTGAACCAACTGTACCTACCTGACCCTGGGAGACGCCTGAGTCTATGCCCAGAACCTTAACTCTGCCATTCGAGTACTTACCTTTAAACCGATAACTCAATCTTCTCCATAGGGTAACATTGACTGGTTTTTCCTGAAATTTCTTCCAAGTGTGGACTTTTCAAAACTTAAAATATTCACCAAAAATCAGCCGAGTAACGAAAACGAAAATACTCACCTGCTATTAGGTGAGCTCCCAGTGCTGGATCTTGGTGCCCAACACTGACTCTGAAAAATACTTACAACTGTACTTACCAGTAACCCAATTTTCTCCCATAGGAAATCATTGACTGTTTTTCTGTGAAATTTCTTCTAAGTGTCAATTTCTGCAAACTTTAAATATTCTTTAAAAATCGTATAATTTCTGAAAACGTAATTACTTACCTGTTTTGGATAAAGGTCCCAGTACTGAGTCTAGGCACCCAGTACTGGATTACAAAAGTAACGAGAACATACTATACCTGCAACTTGAATTTTCTGCCATAGGGAATCTTAGACTGTTTTCTATTAAATATTTTCTGTCAACTTTTAAAATAGCAAAATATTGTCTAAAAATCATCACAGTAATTAAGTCGACTTTTATCACTTGATTCCAAGTACTGACCCAGGACTGAATCTAGGATCCAGTCCTGGAAATCCAAAAGTAATCCTAAAAGTAATCTGTTGCAAATAACTTGAAACTTCCATTGAGCTCAATGCATTATTGTGTTTAAAATGTTGTTGCCTATTGCAACCACTTGTAACTTTCTACAAAAGTCAATTGCATATTGCAAAAGTATTTATATAAAGCATCTCATTCTGAGAAAGTATATTTTAATACCTATTGTTGGTTCTAAAATAAAACAAGCATATATTTTTTGTAGATAAACCATAGGCCTAGAGTTCAGTTATTGAGTGTGTGAGACCATTTGCTGACTGAGTGTGTGCAACAAATGCTTTACACTGTCCTCTGATACTGCCTTACTGCTCGACCAAGCTACCACTTTAGAGAGTAAGGTTATATCTAACTTTAGCCTCTGGCAAACCTCTGGGGACTGTGGACTCTGTACACCCTGTACCTATTTGGGAACAGTATATACAGAGCCACTTTCTCACACTGCAGTTCTCCAATATAGGTCTGTCAAGATCATTACTCAATCTACCTTGATTTGGCACAGTATAAAATAAGTCAAGAAGTCTCCTATGAAAAGATATGCAAATCTGTTCGAATCACTTTCCCTAGTCAGGGGACCCACTAGCTGGAAGGGGCAGGGAGGACCAAAATAGCTCATCGGTATAGAACACTGCATGAGCAGCTGATTTTGAGGTGGTAGAAGATAGAGTAATCCAACTGGACCTCAATAAACGGTTTCCTAATGTGCAATAGCCCCTGACCACCTCTGACGCAAAAGTGTAATCTCATACCTTTGCAGAATCAGGCATGCTTTCACCTGTTCAAGCTGAACTGACATTGGTCTTCTTGGCCAGCAGGAGTTCCTCTCTTGCAGCTGTTGAGGCTAGAGAACAGAATGACGTGTATTCATTCTTTATGGTAACTCTTCTAGCCCTCCCACTCCATACTACTTTAAAACTTCCGATGTTGCAGACGAGTTCTATCATTGTGACCCATGCTATTTTTCTCAATATTGGCTGGCTCGGCATAACAAGGGATGCCTACAGGACAGCCTAAATTGTGCCGGCAAGCTTCTACAGGGAGTCACTGGCAGATAAAGAGAAACTCAGCCCTAACCTGGCTCTTCTCTCTCACTCTCACTCTCCTTTCCCTTCTGTCCCTCTACCTGTCTCTCACTCTCTAAATACTAGTATTTATGTTGTATTCACTTCCCCGTCACAATCTTTCCGACCCTACTTCCTCTCTCCCTTCAATCAGTTCAACCCTCTTTTTTACTTTAGGAAACTCCACATCTTTTTTAAAGGCCCTTCCCATATTCACACTGCTTCTTGATAAGACATTTTTTTCCTTTCTTTGAAGGATAGTGAAATTGATTTTCTTGAAACATGGTTGGTAAACCATCAATTCATTCCACCTTACTTTATCATTATCCTTACTTATGGAATGCATTTCATCATTAGGACAGCTGCAGTGTTTGCCGGGCAAGGTGGCGTGTGCCTGTTGTCCTAGTTACTTGGGAGGCAGAGGCTTGTGGATTGCTTGAGCTCAGGGGTTCTGGGCTGCACTCAGCTGTGTTGATCAGGTGTCCATGCTGCATTGGGCATCAATATGGTGTTCTAGAGGGAGCTCTAGAATTTCAGGTTGTGTAACGAGAGGTGCACCGACCCAGGCTGGAAACAGAGCAGGCCAAAGCTTCCATGCCCATTGGTAGCAGGACAGCACCTGTGAGCAGTACATGTAAAACAGCCTGAGCAAAATAGTGAGACCTAGCCTCTCTTTTTTGACTCAAATGTGAAAGGTTTGATTTTTACAAGGTGTAATAAATTATTTTCCCAAAACCAAATCTTTGTTTTCCTTTTGATATTTTTCCAGGAAATATGATGAACATTTGAACTGGGCCACGCATTTCAGCATAGCAGACAATTCTCCAGAATTGAGACATATTGCAACAACAAGCTAGCAGGCGGAGAGGACTGAAAACTCAGTGCAACCTAGAATAAATGGCTGTGTGATTTTCAGCAAGGATGACTCAAATGCATTCTTCCTTTTAGAGCACCTGTAGGATTAAACTGATCTGTCAAGTACAAAAGCATCCTTCATAGAGCAACTTAGAAATGCGCTTGCTGGCCCTTCTGCTGCATTTCTACGTCCAGCTCTAATTCATTTTTTGATTAGCCCTCATTCTTTTCATATGTGAATGAGAAGGAGAAATTACAGGGCCCTTCACTCTTTGAGCGAAACATGAAAAGACTGAGGGCTGTGCAACTCCCAAACGTTGGAGCCTCTGGCCTGTCGACCCTCGAACCTGCTCCTGCTCCAACCCGGCATCTCTTGTGGCCAGCAACCTCACAAACCCTGGAGGACCTGAATACCTTTTGACTCTAAACCCCTGGGACTCCCATGAGTAGAGGCTCTACTCAAATCTACTTCTAATCCCTGGCAGCAGCCCGGAACCGCGAACCCTTCACACTCTGCACCCACCAAGCCTGGCCTGTGCCAGAGTGAACAAAGACCACAAGGACGACCCCACGGCGACTGTGACCCCGAGTCCGGCACCCAAGGACCTCCCTCGACACTCTTGAAGAAGCCTGCAGCCTCAGAACCAGGTGCCCCCCCAACCGCGATCAACAGAGGGTAAGATTTCCCGACACCAAAAGGTACCCCTGCACCCGGCGCTCCGCGGCCCCCTGTGCCCAATCCCGGGGTACCTACCTATCCTCCAACTACCCAACTTACCTCTCGCAGTGGTGGTGGCACCTGAAGAATCTTCGTCCCCGAGCTTGCAGTCTTTTTCTAAACCAGAGATTTCCCATTCAAATCAATTGAGCGCCCGAATGCTCAAAAGCACCCTGCACCCAGCCGTCCGAGTGGCCCTGGCAGTGCAACCTCTACATCTATCTACTTCCCCACTTGCCCTGGAAAAGTGACCAGGAGCCCAGCTCCCACAGCCACGTGGCCTGCTAGTCAGCAGCCACCAACCAAGGCCCCCCTACCTCTCATAGGATAACATTGGGCCTAACTCTCTCTGCACCCGGCCGCCCTTGTGCCGCTGAGGGTGAACCAATTGTACCTACCTGACCCTGGGAGACGCCTGAGTCTATGCCCCGAACCTTAACTCTGCCAGTCGAGTACTTACCTTTAAACCGATAACTCAATCTTCTCCATAGGGTAACATTGACTGGTTTTTCCTGAAATTTCTTCCAAGTGTGGACTTTTCAAAACTTAAAATATTCACCAAAAATCAGCCGAGTAACGAAAACGAAAATACTCACCTGCTATTAGGTGAGCTCCCAGTGCTGGATCTTGGTGCCCAGCACTGACTCTGAAAAATACTTACAACTGTACTTACCAGTAACCCAATTTTCTCCCATAGGAAATCATTGACTGTTTTTCTGTGAAATTTCTTCTAAGTGTCAATTTCTGCAAACTTTAAATATTCTTTAAAAATCGTATAATTTCTGAAAACGTAATTACTTACCTGTTTTGGATAAAGGTTCCAGTACTGAGTCTAGGCACCCAGTACTGGATTACAAAAGTAACGAGAACATACTATACCTGCAACTTGAATTTTCTGCCATAGGGAATCTTAGACTGTTTTCTATTAAATATTTTCTGTCAACTTTTAAAATAGCAAAATATTGTCTAAAAATCATCACAGTAATTAAGTCGACTTTTATCACTTGATTCCAAGTACTGACCCAGGACTGAATCTAGGATCCAGTCCTGGAAATCCAATAGTAATCCTAAAAGTAATCTGTTGCAAATAACTTGAAACTTCCATTGAGCTCAATGCATTATTGTGTTTAAAATGTTGTTGCCTATTGCAACCACTTGTAACTTTCTACAAAAGTCAATTGCATATTGCAAAAGTATTTATATAAAGCATCTCATTCTGAGAAAGTATATTTTAATACCTATTGTTGGTTCTAAAATAAAACAAGCATATATTTTTTGTAGATAAACCATAGGCCTAGAGTTCAGTTATTGAGTGTGTGAGACCATTTGCTGACTGAGTGTGTGCAACAAATGCTTTACACTGTCCTCTGATACTGCCTTACTGCTCGACCAAGCTACCACTTTAGAGAGTAAGGTTATATCTAACTTTAGCCTCTGCCAAACCTCTGGGGACTGTGGACTCTGTACACCCTGTACCTATTTGGGAACAGTATATACAGAGCCACTTTCTCACACTGCAGTTCTCCAATATAGGTCTGTCAAGATCATTACTCAATCTACCTTGATTTGGCACAGTATAAAATAAGTCAAGAAGTCTCCTATGAAAAGATATGCAAATCTGTTCGAATCACTTTCCCTAGTCAGGGGACCCACTAGCTGGAAGGGGCAGGGAGGACCAAAATAGCTCATCGGTATAGAACACTGCATGAGCAGCTGATTTTGAGGTGGTAGAAGATAGAGTAATCCAACTGGACCTCAATAAACGGTTTCCTAATGTGCAATAGCCCCTGACCACCTCTGACGCAAAAGTGTAATCTCATACCTTTGCAGAATCAGGCATGCTTTCACCTGTTCAAGCTGAACTGACATTGGTCTTCTTGGCCAGCAGGAGTTCCTCTCTTGCAGCTGTTGAGGCTAGAGAACAGAATGACGTGTATTCATTCTTTATGGTAACTCTTCTAGCCCTCCCACTCCATACTACTTTAAAACTTCCGATGTTGCAGACGAGTTCCATCATTGTGACCCATGCTATTTTTCTCAATATTGGCTGGCTCGGCATAACAAGGGATGCCTACAGGACAGCCTAAATTGTGCCGGCAAGCTTCTACAGGGAGTCACTGGCAGATAAAGAGAAACTCAGCCCTAACCTGGCTCTTCTCTCTCACTCTCACTCTCCTTTCCCTTCTGTCCCTCTACCTGCCTCTCACTCTCTAAATACTAGTATTTATGTTGTATTCACTTCCCCGTCACAATCTTTCCGACCCTACTTCCTCTCTCCCTTCAATCAGTTCAACCCTCTTTTTTACTTTAGGAAACTCCACATCTTTTTTAAAGGCCCTTCCCATATTCACACTGCTTCTTGATAAGACATTTTTTTCCTTTCTTTGAAGGATAGTGAAATTGATTTTCTTGAAACATGGTTGGTAAACCATCAATTCATTCCACCTTACTTTATCATTATCCTTACTTATGGAATGCATTTCATCATTAGGACAGCTGCAGTGTTTGCCGGGCAAGGTGGCGTGTGCCTATTGTCCTAGTTACTTGGGAGGCAGAGGCTTGTGGATTGCTTGAGCTCAGGGGTTCTGGGCTGCCCTCAGCTGTGTTAATCAGGTGTCCATGCTGCATTGGGCATCAATATGGTGTTCTAGAGGGAGCTCTAGAATTTCAGGTTGTGTAACGAGAGGTGCACCGACCCAGGCTGGAAACAGAGCAGGCCAAATGCTTCCATGCCCATTGGTAGCAGGACAGCACCTGTGAGCAGTACGTGTAAAACAGCCTGAGCAAAATAGTGAGACCTAGCCTCTCTTTTTTGACTCAAATGTGAAAGTTTTGATTTTTACAAGGTGTAATAAATTATTTTCCCAAAACCAAATCTTTGTTTTCCTTTTGATATTTTTCCAGGAAATATGATGAACATTTGAACTGGGCCACGCATTTCAGCATAGCAGACAATTCTCCAGAATTGAGACATATTGCAACAACAAGCTAGCAGGCGGAGAGGACTGAAAACTCAGTGCAACCTAGAATAAATGGCTGTGTGATTTTCAGCAAGGATGACTCAAATGCATTCTTCCTTTTAGAGCACCTGTAGGATTAAACTGATCTGTCAAGTACAAAAGCATCCTTCATAGAGCAACTTAGAAATGCGCTTGCTGGCCCTTCTGCTGCATTTCTACGTCCAGCTCTAATTCATTTTTTGATTAGCCCTCATTCTTTTCATATGTGAATGAGAAGGAGAAATTACAGGGCCCTTCACTCTTTGAGCGAAATATGAAAAGACTGAGGGCTGTGCAACTCCCAAACGTTGGAGCCTCTGGCCTGTCGACCCTCGAACCTGCTCCTGCTCAAACCCGGCATCTCTTGTGGCCAGCAACCTCACAAACCCTGGAGGACCTGGCTACCTTTTGACTCTAAACCCCTGGGACTCCCATGAGTAGAGGCTCTGCTCAAATCTACTTCTAATCCCTGGCAGCAGCCCGGAACCGCGAACCCTTCACACTCTGCACCCACCAAGCCTGGCCTGTGCCAGAGTGAACAAAGACCACAAGGACGACCCCACGGCGACTGTGACCCCGAGTCCGGCACCCAAGGACCTCCCTCGATACTCCTGAAGAAGCCTGCAGCCTCAAAACCAGGTGCCCCCCCAACCGCGATCAACAGAGGGTAAGATTTCCCGACACCAAAAGGTACCCCTGCACCCGGCGCTCCGCGGCCCCCTGTGCCCAATCCCGGGGTACCTACCTATCCTCCAACTACCCAACTTACCTCTCGAAGTGGTGGTGGCACCTGAAGAATCTTCGTCCCCGAGCTTGCAGTCTTTTTCTAAACCAGAGATTTCCCATTCAAATCAATTGAGCGCCCGAATGCTCAAAAGCACCCTGCACCCAGCCGTCCGAGTGGCCCTGGCAGTGCAACCTCTACATCTATCTACTTCCCCACTTGCCCTGGATAAGTGACCAGGAGCCCAGCTCCCACAGCCATGTGGCCTGCTAGTCAGCAGCCACCAACCAAGACCCCCCTACCTCTCATAGGATAACATTGGGCCTAACTCTCTCTGCACCCGGCCGCCCTTGTGCCGCTGAGGGTGAACCAACTGTACCTACCTGACCCTGGGAGACGCCTGAGTCTATGCCCAGAACCTTAACTCTGCCAGTCGAGTACTTACCTTTAAACCGATAACTCAATCTTCTCCATAGGGTAACATTGACTGGTTTTTCCTGAAATTTCTTCCAAGTGTGGACTTTTCAAAACTTAAAATATTCACCAAAAATCAGCCGAGTAACGAAAACGAAAATACTCACCTGCTATTAGGTGAGCTCCCAGTGCTGGATCTTGGTGCCCAGCACTGACTCTGAAAAATACTTACAACTGTACTTACCAGTAACCCAATTCTCTCCCATAGGAAATCATTGACTGTTTTTCTGTGAAATTTCTTCTAAGTGTCAATTTCTGCAAACTTTAAATATTCTTTAAAAATCGTATAATTTCTGAAAACGTAATTACTTACCTGTTTTGGATAAAGGTCCCAGTACTGAGTCTAGGCACCCAGTACTGGATTACAAAAGTAACGAGAACATACTATACCTGCAACTTGAATTTTCTGCCATAGGGAATCTTAGACTGTTTTCTATGAAATATTTTCTGTCAATTTTTAAAATAGCAAAATATTGTCTTAAAATCATCACAGTAATTAAGTCGACTTTTATCACTTGATTCCAAGTACTGACCCAGGACTGAATCTAGGATCCAGTCCTGGAAATCCAAAAGTAATCCTAAAAGTAATCTGTTGCAAATAACTTGAAACTTCCATTGAGCTCAATGCATTATTGTGTTTAAAATGTTGTTGCCTATTGCAACCACTTGTAACTTTCTACAAAAGTCAATTGCATATTGCAAAAGTATTTATATAAAGCATCTCATTCTGAGAAAGTATATTTTAATACCTATTGTTGGTTCTAAAATAAAACAAGCATATATTTTTTGTAGATAAACCATTGGCCTAGAGTTCAGTTATTGAGTGTGTGAGACCATTTGCTGACTGAGTGTGTGCAAGAAATGCTTTACACTGTCCTCTGATACTGCCTTACTGCTCGACCAAGCTACCACTTTAGAGAGTAAGGTTATATCTAACTTTAGCCTCTGCCAAACCTCTGGGGACTGTGGACTCTGTACACCCTGTACCTATTTGGGAACAGTATATACAGAGCCACTTTCTCACACTGCAGTTCTCCAATATAGGTCTGTCAAGATCATTACTCAATCTACCTTGATTTGGCACAGTATAAAATAAGTAAAGAAGTCTCCTATGAAAAGATATGCAAATCTGTTCGAATCACTTTCCCTAGTCAGAGGACCCACTAGCTGGAAGGGGCAGGGAGGACCAAAATAGCTCATCGGTATAGAACACTGCATGAGCAGCTGATTTTGAGGTGGTAGAAGATAGAGTAATCCAACTGGACCACAATAAACGGTTTCCTAATGTGCAATAGCCCCTGACCACCTCTGACGCAAAAGTGTAATCTCATACCTTTGCAGAATCAGGCATGCTTTCACCTGTTCAAGCTGAACTGACATTGGTCTTCTTGGCCAGCAGGAGTTCCTCTCTTGCAGCTGTTGAGGCTAGAGAACAGAATGACGTGTATTCATTCTTTATGGTAACTCTTCTAGCCCTCCCACTCCATACTACTTTAAAACTTCCGATGTTGCAGACGAGTTCCATCATTGTGACCCATGCTATTTTTCTCAATATTGGCTGGCTCGGCATAACAAGGGATGCCTACAGGACAGCCTAAATTGTGCCGGCAAGCTTCTACAGGGAGTCACTGGCAGATAAAGAGAAACTCAGCCCTAACCTGGCTCTTCTCTCTCACTCTCACTCTCCTTTCCCTTCTGTCCCTCTACCTGTCTCTCACTCTCTAAATACTAGTATTTATGTTGTATTCACTTCCCCGTCACAATCTTTCCGACCCTACTTCCTCTCTCCCTTCAATCAGTTCAACCCTCTTTTTTACTTTAGGAAACTCCACATCTTTTTTAAAGGCCCTTCCCATATTCACACTGCTTCTTGATAAGACATTTTTTTCCTTTCTTTGAAGGATAGTGAAATTGATTTTCTTGAAACATGGTTGGTAAACCATCAATTCATTCCACCTTACTTTATCATTATCCTTACTTATGGAATGCATTTCATCATTAGGACAGCTGCAGTGTTTGCCGGGCAAGGTGGTGTGTGCCTGTTGTCCTAGTTACTTGGGAGGCAGAGGCTTGTGGATTGCTTGAGCTCAGGGGTTCTGGGCTGCACTCAGCTGTGTTAATCAGGTGTCCATGCTGCATTGGGCATCAATATGGTGTTCTAGAGGGAGCTCTAGAATTTCAGGTTGTGTAACGAGAGGTGCACCGACCCAGGCTGGAAACAGAGCAGGTCAAAGCTTCCATGCCCATTGGTAGCAGGACAGCACCTGTGAGCAGTACGTATAAAACAGCCTGAGCAAAATAGTGAGACCTAGCCTCTCTTTTTTGACTCAAATGTGAAAGTTTTGATTTTTACAAGGTGTAATAAATTATTTTCCCAAAACCAAATCTTTGTTTTCCTTTTGATATTTTTCCAGGAAATATGATGAACATTTGAACTGGGCCACGCATTTCAGCATAGCAGACAATTCTCCAGAATTGAGACATATTGCAACAACAAGCTAGCAGGCGGAGAGGACTGAAAACTCAGTGCAACCTAGAATAAATGGCTGTGTGATTTTCAGCAAGGATGACTCAAATGCATTCTTCCTTTTAGAGCACCTGTAGGATTAAACTGATCTGTCAAGTACAAAAGCATCCTTCATAGAGCAACTTAGAAATGCGCTTGCTGGCCCTTCTGCTGCATTTCTACGTCCAGCTCTAATTCATTTTTTGATTAGCCCTCATTCTTTTCATATGTGAATGAGAAGGAGAAATTACAGGGCCCTTCACTCTTTGAGCGAAATATGAAAAGACTGAGGGCTGTGCAACTCCCAAACGTTGGAGCCTCTGGCCTGTCGACCCTCGAACCTGCTCCTGCTCCAACCCGGCATCTCTTGTGGCCAGCAACCTCACAAACCCTGGAGGACCTGGCTACCTTTTGACTCTAAACCCCTGGGACTCCCATGAGTAGAGGCTCTACTCAAATCTACTTCTAATCCCTGGCAGCAGCCCGGAACCGTGAACCCTTCACACTCTGCACCCACCAAGCCTGGCCTGTGCCAGAGTGAACAAAGACCACAAGGACGACCCCACGGCGACTGTGACCCCGAGTCCGGCACCCAAGGACCTCCCTCGACACTCCTGAAGAAGCCTGCAGCCTCAGAACCAGGTGCCCCCCCAACCGCGATCAACAGAGGGTAAGATTTCCCGACACCAAAAGGTACCCCTGCACCCGGCGCTCCGCGGCCCCCTGTGCCCAATCCCGGGGTACCTACCTATCCTCCAACTACCCAACTTACCTCTCGAAGTGGTGGTGGCACCTGAAGAATCTTCGTCCCCGAGCTTGCAGTCTTTTTCTAAACCAGAGATTTCACATTCAAATCAATTGAGCGCCCGAATGCTCAAAAGCACCCTGCACCCAGCCGTCCGAGTGGCCCTGGCAGTGCAACCTCTACATCTATCTACTTCCCCACTTGCCCTGGATAAGTGACCAGGAGCCCAGCTCCCACAGCCACGTGGCCTGCTAGTCAGCAGCCACCAACCAAGACCCCCCTACCTCTCATAGGATAACATTGGGCCTAACTCTCTCTGCACCCGGCCGCCCTTGTGCCGCTGAGGGTGAACCAACTGTACCTACGTGACCCTGGGAGACGCCTGAGTCTATGCCCAGAACCTTAACTCTGCCAGTCGAGTACTTACCTTTAAACCGATAACTCAATCTTCTCCATAGGGTAACATTGACTGGTTTTCCTGAAATTTCTTCCAAGTGTGGACTTTTCAAAACTTAAAATATTCACCAAAAACCAGCCGAGTAACGAAAACGAAAATACTCACCTGCTATTAGGTGAGCTCCCAGTGCTGGATCTTGGTGCCCAGCACTGACTCTGAAAAATACTTACAACTGTACTTACCAGTAACCCAATTTTCTCCCATAGGAAATCATTGACTGTTTTTCTGTGAAATTTCTTCTAAGTGTCAATTTCTGCAAACTTTAAATATTCTTTAAAAATCGTATAATTTCTGAAAACGTAATTACTTACCTGTTTTGGATAAAGGTCCCAGTACTGAGTCTAGGCACCCAGTACTGGATTACAAAAGTAACGAGAACATACTATACCTGCAACTTGAATTTTCTGCCATAGGGAATCTTAGACTGTTTTCTATTAAATATTTTCTGTCAACTTTTAAAATCGCAAAATATTGTCTAAAAATCATCACAGTAATTAAGTCGACTTTTATCACTTGATTCCAAGTACTGACCCAGGACTGAATCTAGGATCCAGTCCTGGAAATCCAAAAGTAATCCTAAAAGTAATCTGTTGCAAATAACTTGAAACTTCCATTGAGCTCAATGCATTATTGTGTTTAAAATGTTGTTGCCTATTGCAACCACTTGTAACTTTCTACAAAACTCAATTGCATGTTGCAAAAGTATTTATATAAAGCATCTCATTCTGAGAAAGTATATTTTAATACCTATTGTTGGTTCTAAAATAAAACAAGCATATATTTTTTTGTAGATAAACCATTGGCCTAGAGTTCAGTTATTGAGTGTGTGAGACCATTTGCTGACTGAGTGTGTGCAACAAATGCTTTACACTGTCCTCTGATACTGCCTTACTGCTCGACCAAGCTACCACTTTAGAGAGTAAGGTTATATCTAACTTTAGCCTCTGCCAAACCTCTGGGGACTGTGGACTCTGTACACCCTGTACCTATTTGGGAACAGTATATACAGAGCCACTTTCTCACACTGCAGTTCTCCAATATAGGTCTGTCAAGATCATTACTCAATCTACCTTGATTTGGCACAGTATAAAATAAGTCAAGAAGTCTCCTATGAAAAGATATGCACATCTGTTCGAATCACTTTCCCTAGTCAGGGGACCCACTAGCTGGAAGGGGCAGGGAGGACCAAAATAGCTCATCGGTATAGAACATTGCATGAGCAGCTGATTTTGAGGTGGTAGAAGATAGAGTAATCCAACTGGACCTCAATAAACGGTTTCCTAATGTGCAATAGCCCCTGACCACCTCTGACGCAAAAGTGTAATCTCATACCTTTACAGAATCAGGCATGCTTTCACCTGTTCAAGCTGAACTGATATTGGTCTTCTTGGCCAGCAGGAGTTCCTCTCTTGCAGCTGTTGAGGCTAGAGAACAGAATGACGTGTATTCATTCTTTATGGTAACTCTTCTAGCCCTCCCACTCCATACTACTTTAAAACTTCCGATGTTGCAGACGAGTTCCATCATTGTGACCCATGCTATTTTTCTCAATATTGGCTGGCTCGGCATAACAAGGGATGCCTACAGGACAGCCTAAATTGTGCCGGCAAGCTTCTACAGGGAGTCACTGGCAGATAAAGAGAAACTCAGCCCTAACCTGGCTCTTCTCTCTCACTCTCACTCTCCTTTCCCTCCTGTCCCTCTACCTGTCTCTCACTCTCTAAATACTAGTATTTATGTTGTATTCACTTACCCGTCACAATCTTTCCGACCCTACTTCCTCTCTCCCTTCAATCAGTTCAACCCTCTTTTTTTCTTTAGGAAACTCCACATCTTTTTTAAAGGCCCTTCCCATATTCACACTGCTTCTTGATAAGACATTTTTTTCCTTTCTTTGAAGGATAGTGAAATTGATTTTCTTGAAACATGGTTGGTAAACCATCAATTCATTCCACCTTACTTTATCATTATCCTTACTTATGGAATGCATTTCATCATTAGGACAGCTGCAGTGTTTGCCGGGCAAGGTGGCGTGTGCCTGTTGTCCTAGTTACTTGGGAGGCAGAGGCTTGTGGATTGCTTGAGCTCAGGGGTTCTGGGCTGCACTCAGCTGTGTTGATCAGGTGTCCATGCTGCATTGGGCATCAATATGGTGTTCTAGAGGGAGCTCTAGAATTTCAGGTTGTGTAACGAGAGGTGCACCAACCCAGGCTGGAAACAGAGCAGGCCAAAGCTTCCATGCCCATTGGTAGCAGGACAGCACCTGTGAGCAGTACATGTAAAACAGCCTGAGCAAAATAGTGAGACCTAGCCTCTCTTTTTTGACTCAAATGTGAAAGTTTTGATTTTTACAAGGTGTAATAAATTATTTTCCCAAAACCAAATCTTTGTTTTCCTTTTGATATTTTTCCAGGAAATATGATGAACATTTGAACTGGGCCACGCATTTCAGCATAGCAGACAATTCTCCAGAATTGAGACATATTGCAACAACAAGCTAGCAGGCGGAGAGGACTGAAAACTCAGTGCAACCTAGAATAAATGGCTGTGTGATTTTCAGCAAGGATGACTCAAATGCATTCTTCCTTTTAGAGCACCTGTAGGATTAAACTGATCTGTCAAGTACAAAAGCATCCTTCATAGAGCAACTTAGAAATGCGCTTGCTGGCCCTTCTGCTGCATTTCTACGTCCAGCTCTAATTCATTTTTTGATTAGCCCTCATTCTTTTCATATGTGAATGAGAAGAAGAAATTACAGGGCCCTTCACTCTTTGAGCGAAACATGAAAAGACTGAGGGCTGTGCAACTCCCAAACGTTGGAGCCTCTGGCCTGTCGACCCTCGAACCTGCTCCTGCTCCAACCCGGCATCTCTTGTGGCCAGCAACCTCACAAACCCTGGAGGACCTGGCTACCTTTTGACTCTAAACCCCTGGGACTCCCATGAGTAGAGGCTCTACTCAAATCTACTTCTAATCCCTGGCAGCAGCCCGGAACCGCGAACCCTTCACACTCTGCACCCACCAAGCCTGGCCTGTGCCAGAGTGAACAAAGACCACAAGGACGACCCCACGGCGACTGTGACCCCGAGTCCGGCACCCAAGGACCTCCCTCGACACTCCTGAAGAAGCCTGCAGCCTCAGAACCAGGTGCCCCCTCAACCGCGATCAACAGAGGGTAAGATTTCCCGACACCAAAAGGTACCCCTGCACCCGGCGCTCCGCGGCCCCCTGTGCCCAATCCCGGGGTACCTACCTATCCTCCAACTACCCAACTTACCTCTCGAAGTGGTGGTGGCACCTGAAGAATCTTCGTCCCCGAGCTTGCAGTCTTTTTCTAAACCAGAGATTTCCCATTCAAATCAATTGAGCGCCCGAATGCTCAAAAGCATCCTGCACCCAGCCGTCCGAGTGGCCCTGGCAGTGCAACCTCTACATCTATCTACTTCCCCACTTGCCCTGGAAAAGTGACCAGGAGCCCAGCTCCCACAGCCACGTGGCCTGCTAGTCAGCAGCCACCAACCAAGGCCCCCCTACCTCTCATAGGATAACATTGGGCCTAACTCTCTCTGCACCCGGCCGCCCTTGTGCCGCTGAGGGTGAACCAACTGTACCTACCTGACCCTGGGAGATGCCTGAGTCTATGCCCAGAACCTTAACTCTGCCAGTCGAGTACTTACCTTTAAACCGATAACTCAATCTTCTCCATAGGGTAACATTGACTGGTTTTTCCTGAAATTTCTTCCAAGTGTGGACTTTTCAAAACTTAAAATATTCACCAAAAATCAGCCGAGTAACGAAAACGAAAATACTCACCTGCTATTAGGTGAGCTCCCAGTGCTGGATCTTGGTGCCCAGCACTGACTCTGAAAAATACTTACAACTGTACTTACCAGTAACCCAATTTTCTCCCATAGGAAATCATTGACTGTTTTTCTGTGAAATTTCTTCTAAGTGTCAATTTCTGCAAACTTTAAATATTCTTTAAAAATCGTATAATTTCTGAAAACGTAATTACTTACCTGTTTTGGATAAAGGTCCCAGTACTGAGTCTAGGCACCCAGTACTGGATTACAAAAGTAACGAGAACATACTATACCTGCAACTTGAATTTTCTGCCATAGGGAATCTTAGACTGTTTTCTATTAAATATTTTCTGTCAACTTTTAAAATAGCAAAATATTGTCTAAAAATCATCACAGTAATTAAGTCGACTTTTATCACTTGATTCCAAGTACTGACCCAGGACTTAATCTAGGATCCAGTCCTGGAAATCCAATAGTAATCCTAAAAGTAATCTGTTGCAAATAACTTGAAACTTCCATTGAGCTCAATGCATTATTGTGTTTAAAATGTTGTTGCCTATTGCAACCACTTGTAACTTTCTACAAAAGTCAATTGCATATTGCAAAAGTATTTATATAAAGCATCTCATTCTGAGAAAGTATATTTTAATACCTATTGTTGGTTCTAAAATAAAACAAGCATATATTTTTTGTAGATAAACCATAGGCCTAGAGTTCAGTTATTGAGTGTGTGAGACCATTTGCCGACTGAGTGTGTGCAACAAATGCTTTACACTGTCCTCTGATACTGCCTTACTGCTCGACCAAGCTACCACTTTAGAGAGTAAGGTTATATCTAACTTTAGCCTCTGCCAAACCTCTGGGGACTGTGGACTCTGTACACCCTGTACCTATTTGGGAACAGTATATACAGAGCCACTTTCTCACACTGCAGTTCTCCAATATAGGTCTGTCAAGATCATTACTCAATCTACCTTGATTTGGCACAGTATAAAATAAGTCAAGAAGTCTCCTATGAAAAGATATGCAAATCTGTTCGAATCACTTTCCCTAGTCAGGGGACCCACTAGCTGGAAGGGGCAGGGAGGACCAAAATAGCTCATCGGTATAGAACACTGCATGAGCAGCTGATTTTGAGGTGGTAGAAGATAGAGTAATCCATCTGGACCTCAATAAACGGTTTCCTAATGTGCAATAGCCCCTGACCACCTCTGACGCAAAAGTGTAATCTCATACCTTTGCAGAATCAGGCATGCTTTCACTTGTTCAAGCTGAACTGACATTGGTCTTCTTGGCCAGCAGGAGTTCCTCTCTTGCAGCTGTTGAGGCTAGAGAACAGAATGACGTGTATTCATTCTTTATGGTAACTCTTCTAGCCCTCCCACTCCATACTACTTTAAAACTTCTGATGTTGCAGACGAGTTCCATCATTGTGACCCATGCTATTTTTCTCAATATTGGCTGGCTCGGCATAACAAGGGATGCCTACAGGACAGCCTAAATTGTGCCGGCAAGCTTCTACAGGGAGTCACTGGCAGATAAAGAGAAACTCAGCCCTAACCTGGCTCTTCTCTCTCACTCTCACTCTCCTTTCCCTTCTGTCCCTCTACCTCTCTCTCACTCTCTAAATACTAGTATTTATGTTGTATTCACTTCCCCGTCACAATCTTTCCGACCCTACTTCCTCTCTCCCTTCAATCAGTTCAACCCTCTTTTTTACTTTAGGAAACTCCACATCTTTTTTAAAGGCCCTTCCCATATTCACACTGCTTCTTGATAAGACATTTCTTTCCTTTCTTTGAAGGATAGTGAAATTGATTTTCTTGAAACATGGTTGGTAAACCATCAATTCATTCCACCTTACTTTATCATTATCCTTACTTATGGAATGCATTTCATCATTAGGACAGCTGCAGTGTTTGCCGGGCAAGGTGGCGTGTGCCTGTTGTCCTAGGTACTTGGGAGGCAGAGGCTTGTGGATTGCTTGAGCTCAGGGGTTCTGGGCTGCACTCAGCTGTGTTAATCAGGTGTCCATGCTGCATTGGGCATCAATATGGTGTTCTAGAGGGAGCTCTAGAATTTCAGGTTGTGTAACGAGAGGTGCACCGACCCAGGCTGGAAACAGAGCAGGTCAAAGCTTCCATGCCCATTGGTAGCAGGACAGCACCTGTGAGCAGTACGTATAAAACAGCCTGAGCAAAATAGTGAGACCTAGCCTCTCTTTTTTGACTCAAATGTGAAAGTTTTGATTTTTACAAGGTGTAATAAATTATTTTCCCAAAACCAAATCTTTGTTTTCCTTTTGATATTTTTCCAGGAAATATGATGAACATTTGAACTGGGCCACGCATTTCAGCATAGCAGACAATTCTCCAGAATTGAGACATATTGCAACAACAAGCTAGCAGGCGGAGAGGACTGAAAACTCAGTGCAACCTAGAATAAATGGCTGTGTGATTTTCAGCAAGGATGACTCAAATGCATTCTTCCTTTTAGAGCACCTGTAGGATTAAACTGATCTGTCAAGTACAAAAGCATCCTTCATAGAGCAACTTAGAAATGCGCTTGCTGGCCCTTCTGCTGCATTTCTACGTCCAGCTCTAATTCATTTTTTGATTAGCCCTCATTCTTTTCATATGTGAATGAGAAGGAGAAATTACAGGGCCCTTCACTCTTTGAGCGAAATATGAAAAGACTGAGGGCTGTGCAACTCCCAAACGTTGGAGCCTCTGGCCTGTCGACCCTCGAACCTGCTCCTGCTCCAACCCGGCATCTCTTGTGGCCAGCAACCTCACAAACCCTGGAGGACCTGGCTACCTTTTGACTCTAAACCCCTGGGACTCCCATGAGTAGAGGCTCTACTCAAATCTACTTCTAATCCCTGGCAGCAGCCCGGAACCGTGAACCCTTCACACTCTGCACCCACCAAGCCTGGCCTGTGCCAGAGTGAAAAAAGACCACAAGGACGACCCCACGGCGACTGTGACCCCGAGTCCGGCACCCAAGGACCTCCCTCGACACTCCTGAAGAAGCCTGCAGCCTCAGAACCAGGTGCCCCCCCAACCGCGATCAACAGAGGGTAAGATTTCCCGACACCAAAAGGTACCCCTGCACCCGGCGCTCCGCGGCCCCCTGTGCCCAATCCCGGGGTACCTACCTATCCTCCAACTACCCAACTTACCTCTCGAAGTGGTGGTGGCACCTGAAGAATCTTCGTCCCCGAGCTTGCAGTCTTTTTCTAAACCAGAGATTTCACATTCAAATCAATTGAGCGCCCGAATGCTCAAAAGCACCCTGCACCCAGCCGTCCGAGTGGCCCTGGCAGTGCAACCTCTACATCTATCTACTTCCCCACTTGCCCTGGATAAGTGACCAGGAGCCCAGCTCCCACAGCCACGTGGCCTGCTAGTCAGCAGCCACCAACCAAGACCCCCCTACCTCTCATAGGATAACATTGGGCCTAACTCTCTCTGCACCCGGCCGCCCTTGTGCCGCTGAGGGTGAACCAACTGTACCTACGTGACCCTGGGAGACGCCTGAGTCTATGCCCAGAACCTTAACTCTGCCAGTCGAGTACTTACCTTTAAACCGATAACTCAATCTTCTCCATAGGGTAACATTGACTGGTTTTCCTGAAATTTCTTCCAAGTGTGGACTTTTCAAAACTTAAAATATTCACCAAAAACCAGCCGAGTAACGAAAACGAAAATACTCACCTGCTATTAGGTGAGCTCCCAGTGCTGGATCTTGGTGCCCAGCACTGACTCTGAAAAATACTTACAACTGTACTTACCAGTAACCCAATTTTCTCCCATAGGAAATCATTGACTGTTTTTCTGTGAAATTTCTTCTAAGTGTCAATTTCTGCAAACTTTAAATATTCTTTAAAAATCGTATAATTTCTGAAAACGTAATTACTTACCTGTTTTGGATAAAGGTCCCAGTACTGAGTCTAGGCACCCAGTACTGGATTACAAAAGTAACGAGAACATACTATACCTGCAACTTGAATTTTCTGCCATAGGGAATCTTAGACTGTTTTCTATGAAATATTTTCTGTCAACTTTTAAAATAGCTAAATATTGTCTAAAAATCATCACAGTAATTAAGTCGACTTTTATCACTTGATTCCAAGTACTGACCCAGGACTGAATCTAGGATCCAGTCCTGGAAATCCAAAAGTAATCCTAAAAGTAATCTGTTGCAAATAACTTGAAACTTCCATTGAGCTCAATGCATTATTGTGTTTAAAATGTTGTTGCCTATTGCAACCACTTGTAACTTTCTACAAAAGTCAATTGCATATTGCAAAATTATTTATATAAAGCATCTCATTCTGAGAAAGTATATTTTAATACCTATTGTTGGTTCTAAAATAAAACAAGCATATATTTTTTGTAGATAAACCATTGGCTTAGAGTTCAGTTATTGAGTGTGTGAGACCATTTGCTGACTGAGTGTGTGCAACAAATGCTTTACACTGTCCTCTGATACTGCCTTACTGCTCGACCAAGCTACCACTTTAGAGAGTAAGGTTATATCTAACTTTAGCCTCTGCCAAACCTCTGGGGACTGTGGACTCTGTACACCCTGTACTTATTTGGGAACAGTATATACAGAGCCACTTTCTCACACTGCAGTTCTCCAATATAGGTCTGTCAAGATCATTACTCAATCTACCTTGATTTGGCACAGTATAAAATAAGTAAAGAAGTCTCCTATGAAAAGATATGCAAATCTGTTCGAATCACTTTCCCTAGTCAGGGGACCCACTAGCTGGAAGGGGCAGGGAGGACCAAAATAGCTCATCGGTATAGAACACTGCATGAGCAGCTGATTTTGAGGTGGAAGAAGATAGAGTAATCCAACTGGACCTCAATAAACGGTTTCCTAATGTGCAATAGCCCCTGACCACCTCTGACGCAAAAGTGTAATCTCATACCTTTGCAGAATCAGGCATGCTTTCACTTGTTCAAGCTGAACTGACATTGGTCTTCTTGGCCAGCAGGAGTTCCTCTCTTGCAGCTGTTGAGGCTAGAGAACAGAATGACGTGTATTCATTCTTTATGGTAACTCTTCTAGCCCTCCCACTCCATACTACTTTAAAACTTCTGATGTTGCAGACGAGTTCCATCATTGTGACCCATGCTATTTTTCTCAATATTGGCTGGCTCGGCATAACAAGGGATGCCTACAGGACAGCCTAAATTGTGCCGGCAAGCTTCTACAGGGAGTCACTGGCAGATAAAGAGAAACTCAGCCCTAACCTGGCTCTTCTCTCTCACTCTCACTCTCCTTTCCCTTCTGTCCCTCTACCTCTCTCTCACTCTCTAAATACTAGTATTTATGTTGTATTCACTTCCCCGTCACAATCTTTCCGACCCTACTTCCTCTCTCCCTTCAATCAGTTCAACCCTCTTTTTTACTTTAGGAAACTCCACATCTTTTTTAAAGGCCCTTCCCATATTCACACTGCTTCTTGATAAGACATTTCTTTCCTTTCTTTGAAGGATAGTGAAATTGATTTTCTTGAAACATGGTTGGTAAACCATCAATTCATTCCACCTTACTTTATCATTATCCTTACTTATGGAATGCATTTCATCATTAGGACAGCTGCAGTGTTTGCCGGGCAAGGTGGCGTGTGCCTGTTGTCCTAGGTACTTGGGAGGCAGAGGCTTGTGGATTGCTTGAGCTCAGGGGTTCTGGGCTGCACTCAGCTGTGTTGATCAGGTGTCCATGCTGCATTGGGCATCAATATGGTGTTCTAGAGGGAGCTCTAGAATTTCAGGTTGTGTAACGAGAGGTGCACCAACCCAGGCTGGAAACAGAGCAGGCCAAAGCTTCCATGCCCATTGGTAGCAGGACAGCACCTGTGAGCAGTACGTGTAAAACAGCCTGAGCAAAATAGTGAGACCTAGCCTGTCTATTTTGACTCAAATGTGAAAGTTTTGATTTTTACAAGGTGTAATAAATTATTTTCCCAAAACCAAATCTTTGTTTTCCTTTTGATATTTTTCCAGGAAATATGATGAACATTTGAACTGGGCCACGCATTTCAGCATAGCAGACAATTCTCCAGAATTGAGACATATTGCAACAACAAGCTAGCAGGCGGAGAGGACTGAAAACTCAGTGCAACCTAGAATAAATGGCTGTGTGATTTTCAGCAAGGATGACTCAAATGCATTCTTCCTTTTAGAGCACCTGTAGGATTAAACTGATCTGTCAAGTACAAAAGCATCCTTCATAGAGCAACTTAGAAATGCGCTTGCTGGCCCTTCTGCTGCATTTCTACGTCCAGCTCTAATTCATTTTTTGATTAGCCCTCATTCTTTTCATATGTGAATGAGAAGGAGAAATTACAGGGCCCTTCACTCTTTGAGCGAAACATGAAAAGACTGAGGGCTGTGCAACTCCCAAACGTTGGAGCCTCTGGCCTGTCGACCCTCGAACCTGCTCCTGCTCCAACCCGGCATCTCTTGTGGCCAGCAACCTCACAAACCCTGGAGGACCTGGCTACCTTTTGACTCTAAACCCCTGGGACTCCCATGAGTAGAGGCTCTACTCAAATCTACTTCTAATCCCTGGCAGCAGCCCGGAACCGTGAACCCTTCACACTCTGCACCCACCAAGCCTGGCCTGTGCCAGAGTGAACAAAGACCACAAGGACGACCCCACGGCGACTGTGACCCCGAGTCTGGCACCCAAGGACCTCCCTCGACACTCCTGAAGAAGCCTGCAGCCTCAGAACCAGGTGCCCCCCCAACCGCGATCAACAGAGGGTAAGATTTCCCAACACCAAAAGGTACCCCTGCACCCGGCGCTCCGCGGCCCCCTGTGCCCAATCCCTGGGTACCTACCTATCCTCCAACTACCCAACTTACCTCTCGAAGTGGTGGTGGCACCTGAAGAATCTTCGTCCCCGAGCTTGCAGTCTTTTTCTAAACCAGAGATTTCACATTCAAATCAATTGAGCGCCCGAATGCTCAAAAGCACCCTGCACCCAGCCGTCCGAGTGGCCCTGGCAGTGCAACCTCTACATCTATCTACTTCCCCACTTGCCCTGGATAAGTGACCAGGAGCCCAGCTCCCACAGCCACGTGGCCTGCTAGTCAGCAGCCACCAACCAAGACCCCCCTACCTCTCATAGGATAACATTGGGCCTAACTCTCTCTGCACCCGGCCGCCCTTGTGCCGCTGAGGGTGAACCAACTGTACCTACCTGACCCTGGGAGACGCCTGAGTCTATGCCCAGAACCTTAACTCTGCCAGTCGAATACTTACCTTTAAACCGATAACTCAATCTTCTCCATAGGGTAACATTGACTGGTTTTTCCTGAAATTTCTTCCAAGTGTGGACTTTTCAAAACTTAAAATATTCACCAAAAATCAGCCGAGTAACGAAAACGAAAATACTCACCTGCTATTAGGTGAGCTCCCAGTGCTGGATCTTGGTGCCCAGCACTGACTCTGAAAAATACTTACAACTGTACTTACCAGTAACCCAATTTTCTCCCATAGGAAATCATTGACTGTTTTTCTGTGAAATTTCTTCTAAGTGTCAATTTCTGCAAACTTTAAATATTCTTTAAAAATCGTATAATTTCTGAAAACGTAATTACTTACCTGTTTTGGATAAAGGTCCCAGTACTGAGTCTAGGCACCCAGTACTGGATTACAAAAGTAACGAGAACATACTATACCTGCAACTTGAATTTTCTGCCATAGGGAATCTTAGACTGTTTTCTATGAAATATTTTCTGTCAACTTTTAAAATAGCAAAATATTGTCTAAAAATCATCACAGTAATTAAGTCGACTTTTATCACTTGATTCCAAGTACTGACCCAGGACTGAATCTAGGATCCAGTCCTGGAAATCCAAAAGTAATCCTAAAAGTAATCTGTTGCAAATAACTTGAAACTTCCATTGAGCTCAATGCATTATTGTGTTTAAAATGTTGTTGCCTATTGCAACCACTTGTAACTTTCTACAAAAGTCAATTGCATATTGCAAAAGTATTTATATAAAGCATCTCATTCTGAGAAAGTATATTTTAATACCTATTGTTGGTTCTAAAATAAAACAAGCATATATTTTTTGTAGATAAACCTTTGGCCTAGAGTTCAGTTATTGAGTGTGTGAGACCATTTGCTGACTGAGTGTGTGCAACAAATGCTTTACACTGTCCTCTGATACTGCCTTACTGCTCGACCAAGCTACCACTTTAGAGAGTAAGGTTATATCTAACTTTAGCCTCTGCCAAACCTCTGGGGACTGTGGACTCTGTACACCCTGTACCTATTTGGGAACAGTATATACAGAGCCACTTTCTCACACTGCAGTTCTCCAATATAGGTCTGTCAAGATCATTACTCAATCTACCTTGATTTGGCACAGTATAAAATAAGTCAAGAAGTCTCCTATGAAAAGATATGCAAATCTGTTCGAATCACTTTCCCTAGTCAGGGGACCCACTAGCTGGAAGGGGCAGGGAGGACCAAAATAGCTCATCGGTATAGAACACTGCATGAGCAGCTGATTTTGAGGTGGTAGAAGATAGAGTAATCCAACTGGACCTCAATAAACGGTTTCCTAATGTGCAATAGCCCCTGACCACCTCTGACGCAAAAGTGTAATCTCATACCTTTGCAGAATCAGGCATGCTTTCACCTGTTCAAGCTGAACTGACATTGGTCTTCTTGGCCAGCAGGAGTTCCTCTCTTGCAGCTGTTGAGGCTAGAGAACAGAATGACGTGTATTCATTCTTTATGGTAACTCTTCTAGCCCTCCCACTCCATACTACTTTAAAACTTCCGATGTTGCAGACGAGTTCCATCATTGTGACCCATGCTATTTTTCTCAATATTGGCTGGCTCGGCATAACAAGGGATGCCTACAGGACAGCCTAAATTGTGCCGGCAAGCTTCTACAGGGAGTCACTGGCAGATAAAGAGAAACTCAGCCCTAACCTGGCTCTTCTCTCTCACTCTCACTCTCCTTTCCCTTCTGTCCCTCTACCTGTCTCTCACTCTCTAAATACTAGTATTTATGTTGTATTCACTTCCCCGTCACAATCTTTCCGACCCTACTTCCTCTCTCCCTTCAATCAGTTCAACCCTCTTTTTTACTTTAGGAAACTCCACATCTTTTTTAAAGGCCCTTCCCATATTCACACTGCTTCTTGATAAGACATTTTTTTCCTTTCTTTGAAGGATAGTGAAATTGATTTTCTTGAAACATGGTTGGTAAACCATCAATTCATTCCACCTTACTTTATCATTATCCTTACTTATGGAATGCATTTCATCATTAGGACAGCTGCAGTGTTTGCCGGGCAAGGTGGCGTGTGCCTGTTGTCCTAGTTACTTGGGAGGCAGAGGCTTGTGGATTGCTTGAGCTCAGGGGTTCTGGGCTGCACTCAGCTGTGTTGATCAGGTGTCCATGCTGCATTGGGCATCAATATGGTGTTCTAGAGGGAGCTCTAGAATTTCAGGTTGTGTAACGAGAGGTGCACTGACCCAGGCTGGAAACAGAGCAGGCCAAAGCTTCCATGCCCATTGGTAGCAGGACAGCACCTGTGAGCAGAACGTGTAAAACAGCCTGAGCAAAATAGTGAGACCTAGCCTGTCTTTTTTGACTCAAATGTGAAAGTTTTGATTTTTACAAGGTGTAATAAATTATTTTCCCAAAACCAAATCTTTGTTTTCCTTTTGATATTTTTCCAGGAAATATGATGAACATTTGAACTGGGCCACGCATTTCAGCATAGCAGACAATTCTCCAGAATTGAGACATATTGCAACAACAAGCTAGCAGGCGGAGAGGACTGAAAACTCAGTGCAACCTAGAATAAATGGCTGTGTGATTTTCAGCAAGGATGACTCAAATGCATTCTTCCTTTTAGAGCACCTGTAGGATTAAACTGATCTGTCAAGTACAAAAGCATCCTTCATAGAGCAACTTAGAAATGCGCTTGCTGGCCCTTCTGCTGCATTTCTACGTCCAGCTCTAATTCATTTTTTGATTAGCCCTCATTCTTTTCATATGTGAATGAGAAGGAGAAATTACAGGGCCCTTCACTCTTTGAGCGAAACATGAAAAGACTGAGGGCTGTGCAACTCCCAAACGTTGGAGCCTCTGGCCTGTCGACCCTCGAACCTGCTCCTGCTCCAACCCGGCATCTCTTGTGGCCAGCAACCTCACAAACCCTGGAGGACCTGGCTACCTTTTGACTCTAAACCCCTGGGACTCCCATGAATAGAGGCTCTACTCAAATCTACTTCTAATCCCTGGCAGCAGCCCGGAACCGCGAACCCTTCACACTCTGCACCCACCAAGCCTGGCCTGTGCCAGAGTGAACAAAGACCACAAGGACGACCCCACGGCGACTGTGACCCCGAGTCTGGCACCCAAGGACCTCCCTCGACACTCCTGAAGAAGCCTGCAGCCTCAGAACCAGGTGCCCCCCCAACCGCGATCAACAGAGGGTAAGATTTCCCGACACCAAAAGGTACCCCTGCACCCGGCGCTCCGCGGCCCCCTGTGCCCAATCCCGGGGTACCTACCTATCCTCCAACTACCCAACTTACCTCTCGAAGTGGTGGTGGCACCTGAAGTATCTTCGTCCCCGAGCTTGCAGTCTTTTTCTAAACCAGAGATTTCCCATTCAAATCAATTGAGCGCCCGAATGCTCAAAAGCACCCTGCACCCAGCCGTCCGAGTGGCCCTGGCAGTGCAACCTCTACATCTATCTACTTCCCCACTTGCCCTGGATAAGTGACCAGGAGCCCAGCTCCCACAACCACGTGGCCTGCTAGTCAGCAGCCACCAACCAAGGCCCCCCTACCTCGCATAGGATAACATTGGGGCTAACTCTCTCTGCACCCGGCCGCCCTTGTGCCGCTGAGGGTGAACCAACTGTACCTACCTGACCCTGGGAGACGCCTGAGTCTATGCCCAGAACCTTAACTCTGCCAGTCGAGTACTTACCTTTAAACCGATAACTCAATCTTCTCCATAGGGTAACATTGACTGGTTTTCCTGAAATTTCTTCCAAGTGTGGACTTTTCAAAACTTAAAATATTCACCAAAAACCAGCCGAGTAACGAAAACGAAAATACTCACCTGCTATTAGGTGAGCTCCCAGTGCTGGATCTTGGTGCCCAGCACTGACTCTGAAAAATACTTACAACTGTACTTACCAGTAACCCAATTTTCTCCCATAGGAAATCATTGACTGTTTTTCTGTGAAATTTCTTCTAAGTGTCAATTTCTGCAAACTTTAAATATTCTTTAAAAATCGTATAATTTCTGAAAACGTAATTACTTACCTGTTTTGGATAAAGGTCCCAGTACTGAGTCTAGGCACCCAGTACTGGATTACAAAAGTAACGAGAACATACTATACCTGCAACTTGAATTTTCTGCCATAGGGAATCTTAGACTGTTTTCTATGAAATATTTTCTGTCAACTTTTAAAATAGCTAAATATTGTCTAAAAATCATCACAGTAATTAAGTCGACTTTTATCACTTGATTCCAAGTACTGACCCAGGACTGAATCTAGGATCCAGTCCTGGAAATCCAAAAGTAATCCTAAAAGTAATCTGTTGCAAATAACTTGAAACTTCCATTGAGCTCAATGCATTATTGTGTTTAAAATGTTGTTGCCTATTGCAACCACTTGTAACTTTCTACAAAAGTCAATTGCATATTGCAAAATTATTTATATAAAGCATCTCATTCTGAGAAAGTATATTTTAATACCTATTGTTGGTTCTAAAATAAAACAAGCATATATTTTTTGTAGATAAACCATTGGCTTAGAGTTCAGTTATTGAGTGTGTGAGACCATTTGCTGACTGAGTGTGTGCAACAAATGCTTTACACTGTCCGCTGATACTGCCTTACTGCTCGACCAAGCTACCACTTTAGAGAGTAAGGTTATATCTAACTTTAGCCTCTGCCAAACCTCTGGGGACTGTGGACTCTGTACACCCTGTACTTATTTGGGAACAGTATATACAGAGCCACTTTCTCACACTGCAGTTCTCCAATATAGGTCTGTCAAGATCATTACTCAATCTACCTTGATTTGGCACAGTATAAAATAAGTAAAGAAGTCTCCTATGAAAAGATATGCAAATCTGTTCGAATCACTTTCCCTAGTCAGGGGACCCACTAGCTGGAAGGGGCAGGGAGGACCAAAATAGCTCATCGGTATAGAACACTGCATGAGCAGCTGATTTTGAGGTGGTAGAAGATAGAGTAATCCAACTGGACCTCAATAAACGGTTTCCTGACGTGCAATAGCCCCTGACCACCTCTGACGCAAAAGTGTAATCTCATACCTTTGCAGAATCAGGCATGCTTTCACCTGTTCAAGCTGAACTGACATTGGTCTTCTTGGCCAGCAGGAGTTCCTCTCTTGCAGCTGTTGAGGCTAGAGAACAGAATGACGTGTATTCATTCTTTATGGTAACTCTTCTAGCCCTCCCACTCCATACTACTTTAAAACTTCCGATGTTGCAGACGAGTTCCATCATTGTGACCCATGCTATTTTTCTCAATATTGGCTGGCTCGGCATAACAAGGGATGCCTACAGGACACCCTAAATTGTGCCGGCAAGCTTCTACAGGGAGTCACTGGCAGATAAAGAGAAACTCAGCCCTAACCTGGCTCTTCTCTCTCACTCTCACTCTCCTTTCCCTTCTGTCCCTCTACCTGTCTCTCACTCTCTAAATACTAGTATTTATGTTGTATTCACTTCCCCGTCACAATCTTTCCGACCCTACTTCCTCTCTCCCTTCAATCAGTTCAACCCTCTTTTTTACTTTAGGAAACTCCACATCTTTTTTAAAGGCCCTTCCCATATTCACACTGCTTCTTGATAAGACATTTTTTTCCTTTCTTTGAAGGATAGTGAAATTGATTTTCTTGAAACATGGTTGGTAAACCATCAATTCATTCCACCTTACTTTATCATTATCCTTACTTATGGAATGCATTTCATCATTAGGACAGCTGCAGTGTTTGCCGGGCAAGGTGGCGTGTGCCTGTTGTCCTAGTTACTTGGGAGGCAGAGGCTTGTGGATTGCTTGAGCTCAGGGGTTCTGGGCTGCACTCAGCTGTGTTGATCAGGTGTCCATGCTGCATTGGGCATCAATATGGTGTTCTAGAGGGAGCTCTAGAATTTCAGGTTGTGTAACGAGAGGTGCACCAACCCAGGCTGGAAACAGAGCAGGCCAAAGCTTCCATGCCCATTGGTAGCAGGACAGCACCTGTGAGCAGTACGTGTAAAACAGCCTGAGCAAAATAGTGAGACCTAGCCTGTCTATTTTGACTCAAATGTGAAAGTTTTGATTTTTACAAGGTGTAATAAATTATTTTCCCAAAACCAAATCTTTGTTTTCCTTTTGATATTTTTCCAGGAAATATGATGAACATTTGAACTGGGCCACGCATTTCAGCATAGCAGACAATTCTCCAGAATTGAGACATATTGCAACAACAAGCTAGCAGGCGGAGAGGACTGAAAACTCAGTGCAACCTAGAATAAATGGCTGTGTGATTTTCAGCAAGGATGACTCAAATGCATTCTTCCTTTTAGAGCACCTGTAGGATTAAACTGATCTGTCAAGTACAAAAGCATCCTTCATAGAGCAACTTAGAAATGCGCTTGCTGGCCCTTCTGCTGCATTTCTACGTCCAGCTCTAATTCATTTTTTGATTAGCCCTCATTCTTTTCATATGTGAATGAGAAGGAGAAATTACAGGGCCCTTCACTCTTTGAGCGAAACATGAAAAGACTGAGGGCTGTGCAACTCCCAAACGTTGGAGCCTCTGGCCTGTCGACCCTCGAACCTGCTCCTGCTCCAACCCGGCATCTCTTGTGGCCAGCAACCTCACAAACCCTGGAGGACCTGGCTACCTTTTGACTCTAAACCCCTGGGACTCCCATGAGTAGAGGCTCTACTCAAATCTACTTCTAATCCCTGGCAGCAGCCCGGAACCGTGAACCCTTCACACTCTGCACCCACCAAGCCTGGCCTGTGCCAGAGTGAACAAAGACCACAAGGACGACCCCACGGCGACTGTGACCCCGAGTCCGGCACCCAAAGACCTCCCTCGACACTCCTGAAGAAGCCTGCAGCCTCAGAACCAGGTGCCCCCCCCAACCGCGATCAACAGAGGGTAAGATTTCCCAACACCAAAAGGTACCCCTGCACCCGGCGCTCCGCGGCCCCCTGTGCCCAATCCCTGGGTACCTACCTATCCTCCAACTACCCAACTTACCTCTCGAAGTGGTGGTGGCACCTGAAGAATCTTCGTCCCCGAGCTTGCAGTCTTTTTCTAAACCAGAGATTTCACATTCAAATCAATTGAGCGCCCGAATGCTCAAAAGCACCCTGCACCCAGCCGTCCGAGTGGCCCTGGCAGTGCAACCTCTACATCTATCTACTTCCCCACTTGCCCTGGATAAGTGACCAGGAGCCCAGCTCCCACAGCCACGTGGCCTGCTAGTCAGCAGCCACCAACCAAGACCCCCCTACCTCTCATAGGATAACATTGGGCCTAACTCTCTCTGCACCCGGCCGCCCTTGTGCCGCTGAGGGTGAACCAACTGTACCTACCTGACCCTGGGAGACGCCTGAGTCTATGCCCAGAACCTTAACTCTGCCAGTCGAATACTTACCTTTAAACCGATAACTCAATCTTCTCCATAGGGTAACATTGACTGGTTTTTCCTGAAATTTCTTCCAAGTGTGGACTTTTCAAAACTTAAAATATTCACCAAAAATCAGCCGAGTAACGAAAACGAAAATACTCACCTGCTATTAGGTGAGCTCCCAGTGCTGGATCTTGGTGCCCAGCACTGACTCTGAAAAATACTTACAACTGTACTTACCAGTAACCCAATTTTCTCCCATAGGAAATCATTGACTGTTTTTCTGTGAAATTTCTTCTAAGTGTCAATTTCTGCAAACTTTAAATATTCTTTAAAAATCGTATAATTTCTGAAAACGTAATTACTTACCTGTTTTGGATAAAGGTCCCAGTACTGAGTCTAGGCACCCAGTACTGGATTACAAAAGTAACGAGAACATACTATACCTGCAACTTGAATTTTCTGCCATAGGGAATCTTAGACTGTTTTCTATGAAATATTTTCTGTCAACTTTTAAAATAGCAAAATATTGTCTAAAAATCATCACAGTAATTAAGTCGACTTTTATCACTTGATTCCAAGTACTGACCCAGGACTGAATCTAGGATCCAGTCCTGGAAATCCAAAAGTAATCCTAAAAGTAATCTGTTGCAAATAACTTGAAACTTCCATTGAGCTCAATGCATTATTGTGTTTAAAATGTTGTTGCCTATTGCAACCACTTGTAACTTTCTACAAAAGTCAATTGCATATTGCAAAAGTATTTATATAAAGCATCTCATTCTGAGAAAGTATATTTTAATACCTATTGTTGGTTCTAAAATAAAACAAGCATATATTTTTTGTAGATAAACCATTGGCCTAGAGTTCAGTTATTGAGTGTGTGAGACCATTTGCTGACTGAGTGTGTGCAACAAATGCTTTACACTGTCCTCTGATACTGCCTTACTGCTCGACCAAGCTACCACTTTAGAGAGTAAGGTTATATCTAACTTTAGCCTCTGCCAAACCTCTGGGGACTGTGGACTCTGTACACCCTGTACCTATTTGGGAACAGTATATACAGAGCCACTTTCTCACACTGCAGTTCTCCAATATAGGTCTGTCAAGATCATTACTCAATCTACCTTGATTTGGCACAGTATAAAATAAGTCAAGAAGTCTCCTATGAAAAGATATGCAAATCTGTTCGAATCACTTTCCCTAGTCAGGGGACCCACTAGCTGGAAGGGGCAGGGAGGACCAAAATAGCTCATCGGTATAGAACACTGCATGAGCAGCTGATTTTGAGGTGGTAGAAGATAGAGTAATCCAACTGGACCTCAATAAACGGTTTCCTAATGTGCAATAGCCCCTGACCACCTCTGACGCAAAAGTGTAATCTCATACCTTTGCAGAATCAGGCATGCTTTCACCTGTTCAAGCTGAACTGACATTGGTCTTCTTGGCCAGCAGGAGTTCCTCTCTTGCAGCTGTTGAGGCTAGAGAACAGAATGACGTGTATTCATTCTTTATGGTAACTCTTCTAGCCCTCCCACTCCATACTACTTTAAAACTTCCGATGTTGCAGACGAGTTCCATCATTGTGACCCATGCTATTTTTCTCAATATTGGCTGGCTCGGCATAACAAGGGATGCCTACAGGACAGCCTAAATTGTGCCGGCAAGCTTCTACAGGGAGTCACTGGCAGATAAAGAGAAACTCAGCCCTAACCTGGCTCTTCTCTCTCACTCTCACTCTCCTTTCCCTTCTGTCCCTCTACCTGTCTCTCACTCTCTAAATACTAGTATTTATGTTGTATTCACTTCCCCGTCACAATCTTTCCGACCCTACTTCCTCTCTCCCTTCAATCAGTTCAACCCTCTTTTTTACTTTAGGAAACTCCACATCTTTTTTAAAGGCCCTTCCCATATTCACACTGCTTCTTGATAAGACATTTTTTTCCTTTCTTTGAAGGATAGTGAAATTGATTTTCTTGAAACATGGTTGGTAAACCATCAATTCATTCCACCTTACTTTATCATTATCCTTACTTATGGAATGCATTTCATCATTAGGACAGCTGCAGTGTTTGCCGGGCAAGGTGGCGTGTGCCTGTTGTCCTAGTTACTTGGGAGGCAGAGGCTTGTGGATTGCTTGAGCTCAGGGGTTCTGGGCTGCACTCAGCTGTGTTGATCAGGTGTCCATGCTGCATTGGGCATCAATATGGTGTTCTAGAGGGAGCTCTAGAATTTCAGGTTGTGTAACGAGAGGTGCACTGACCCAGGCTGGAAACAGAGCAGGCCAAAGCTTCCATGCCCATTGGTAGCAGGACAGCACCTGTGAGCAGAACGTGTAAAACAGCCTGAGCAAAATAGTGAGACCTAGCCTGTCTTTTTTGACTCAAATGTGAAAGTTTTGATTTTTACAAGGTGTAATAAATTATTTTCCCAAAACCAAATCTTTGTTTTCCTTTTGATATTTTTCCAGGAAATATGATGAACATTTGAACTGGGCCACGCATTTCAGCATAGCAGACAATTCTCCAGAATTGAGACATATTGCAACAACAAGCTAGCAGGCGGAGAGGACTGAAAACTCAGTGCAACCTAGAATAAATGGCTGTGTGATTTTCAGCAAGGATGACTCAAATGCATTCTTCCTTTTAGAGCACCTGTAGGATTAAACTGATCTGTCAAGTACAAAAGCATCCTTCATAGAGCAACTTAGAAATGCGCTTGCTGGCCCTTCTGCTGCATTTCTACGTCCAGCTCTAATTCATTTTTTGATTAGCCCTCATTCTTTTCATATGTGAATGAGAAGGAGAAATTACAGGGCCCTTCACTCTTTGAGCGAAACATGAAAAGACTGAGGGCTGTGCAACTCCCAAACGTTGGAGCCTCTGGCCTGTCGACCCTCGAACCTGCTCCTGCTCCAACCCGGCATCTCTTGTGGCCAGCAACCTCACAAACCCTGGAGGACCTGGCTACCTTTTGACTCTAAACCCCTGGGACTCCCATGAGTAGAGGCTCTACTCAAATCTACTTCTAATCCCTGGCAGCAGCCCGGAACCGCGAACCCTTCACACTCTGCACCCACCAAGCCTGGCCTGTGCCAGAGTGAACAAAGACCACAAGGACGACCCCACGGCGACTGTGACCCCGAGTCTGGCACCCAAGGACCTCCCTCGACACTCCTGAAGAAGCCTGCAGCCTCAGAACCAGGTGCCCCCCCAACCGCGATCAACAGAGGGTAAGATTTCCCGACACCAAAAGGTACCCCTGCACCCGGCGCTCCGCGGCCCCCTGTGCCCAATCCCGGGGTACCTACCTATCCTCCAACTACCCAACTTACCTCTCGAAGTGGTGGTGGCACCTGAAGTATCTTCGTCCCCGAGCTTGCAGTCTTTTTCTAAACCAGAGATTTCCCATTCAAATCAATTGAGCGCCCGAATGCTCAAAAGCACCCTGCACCCAGCCGTCCGAGTGGCCCTGGCAGTGCAACCTCTACATCTATCTACTTCCCCACTTGCCCTGGATAAGTGACCAGGAGCCCAGCTCCCACAACCACGTGGCCTGCTAGTCAGCAGCCACCAACCAAGGCCCCCCTACCTCGCATAGGATAACATTGGGGCTAACTCTCTCTGCACCCGGCCGCCCTTGTGCCGCTGAGGGTGAACCAACTGTACCTACCTGACCCTGGGAGACGCCTGAGTCTATGCCCAGAACCTTAACTCTGCCAGTCGAGTACTTACCTTTAAACCGATAACTCAATCTTCTCCATAGGGTAACATTGACTGGTTTTTCCTGAAATTTCTTCCAAGTGTGGACTTTTCAAAACTTAAAATATTCACCAAAAATCAGCCGAGTAACGAAAACGAAAATACTCACCTGCTATTAGGTGAGCTCCCAGTGCTGGATCTTGGTGCCCAGCACTGACTCTGAAAAATACTTACAACTGTACTTACCAGTAACCCAATTTTCTCCCATAGGAAATCATTGACTGTTTTTCTGTGAAATTTCTTCTAAGTGTCAATTTCTGCAAACTTTAAATATTCTTTAAAAATCGTATAATTTCTGAAAACGTAATTACTTACCTGTTTTGGATAAAGGTCCCAGTATTGAGTCTAGGCACCCAGTACTGGATTACAAAAGTAACGAGAACATACTATACCTGCAACTTGAATTTTCTGCCATAGGGAATCTTAGACTGTTTTCTATTAAATATTTTCTGTCAACTTTTAAAATAGCAAAATATTGTCTAAAAATCATCACAGTAATTAAGTCGACTTTTATCACTTGATTCCAAGTACTGACCCAGGACTGAATCTAGGATCCAGTCCTGGAAATCCAAAAGTAATCCTAAAAGTAATCTGTTGCAAATAACTTGAAACTTCCATTGAGCTCAATGCATTATTGTGTTTAAAATGTTGTTGCCTATTGCAACCACTTGTAACTTTCTACAAAAGTCAATTGCATATTGCAAAAGTATTTATATAAAGCATCTCATTCTGAGAAAGTATATTTTAATACCTATTGTTGGTTCTAAAATAAAACAAGCATATATTTTTTGTAGATAAACCATAGGCCTAGAGTTCAGTTATTGAGTGTGTGAGACCATTTGCTGACTGAGTGTGTGCAACAAATGCTTTACACTGTCCTCTGATACTGCCTTACTGCTCGACCAAGCTACCACTTTAGAGAGTAAGGTATATCTAACTTTAGCCTCTGCCAAACCTCTAGGGACTGTGGACTCTGTACACCCTGTACCTATTTGGGAACAGTATATACAGAGCCACTTTCTCACACTGCAGTTCTCCAATATAGGTCTGTCAAGATCATTACTCAATCTACCTTGATTTGGCACAGTATAAAATAAGTCAAGAAGTCTCCTATGAAAAGATATGCAAATCTGTTCGAATCACTTTCCCTAGTCAGGGGACCCACTAGCTGGAAGGGGCAGGGAGGACCAAAATAGCTCATCGGTATAGAACACTGCATGAGCAGCTGATTTTGAGGTGGTAGAAGATAGAGTAATCCAACTGGAGCTCAATAAACGGTTTCCTAATGTGCAATAGCCCCTGACCACCTCTGACGCAAAAGTGTAATCTCATACCTTTGCAGAATCAGGCATGCTTTCACCTGTTCAAGCTGAACTGACATTGGTCTTCTTGGCCAGCAGGAGTTCCTCTCTTGCAGCTGTTGAGGCTAGAGAACAGAATGACGTGTATTCATTCTTTATGGTAACTCTTCTAGCCCTCCCACTCCATACTACTTTAAAACTTCCGATGTTGCAGACGAGTTCCATCATTGTGACCCATGCTATTTTTCTCAATATTGGCTGGCTCGGCATAACAAGGGATGCCTACAGGACACCCTAAATTGTGCCGGCAAGCTTCTACAGGGAGTCACTGGCAGATAAAGAGAAACTCAGCCCTAACCTGGCTCTTCTCTCTCACTCTCACTCTCCTTTCCCTTCTGTCCCTCTACCTGTCTCTCACTCTCTAAATACTAGTATTTATGTTGTATTCACTTCCCCGTCACAATCTTTCCGACCCTACTTCCTCTCTCCCTTCAATCAGTTCAACCCTCTTTTTTACTTTAGGAAACTCCACATCTTTTTTAAAGGCCCTTCCCATATTCACACTGCTTCTTGATAAGACATTTTTTTCCTTTCTTTGAAGGATAGTGAAATTGATTTTCTTGAAACATGGTTGGTAAACCATCAATTCATTCCACCTTACTTTATCATTATCCTTACTTATGGAATGCATTTCATCATTAGGACAGCTGCAGTGTTTGCCGGGCAAGGTGGCGTGTGCCTGTTGTCCTAGTTACTTGGGAGGCAGAGGCTTGTGGATTGCTTGAGCTCAGGGGTTCTGGGCTGCACTCAGCTGTGTTGATCAGGTGTCCATGCTGCATTGGGCATCAATATGGTGTTCTAGAGGGAGCTCTAGAATTTCAGGTTGTGTAACGAGAGGTGCACTGACCCAGGCTGGAAACAGAGCAGGCCAAAGCTTCCATGCCCATTGGTAGCAGGACAGCACCTGTGAGCAGAACGTGTAAAACAGCCTGAGCAAAATAGTGAGACCTAGCCTGTCTTTTTTGACTCAAATGTGAAAGTTTTGATTTTTACAAGGTGTAATAAATTATTTTCCCAAAACCAAATCTTTGTTTTCCTTTTGATATTTTTCCAGGAAATATGATGAACATTTGAACTGGGCCACGCATTTCAGCATAGCAGACAATTCTCCAGAATTGAGACATATTGCAACAACAAGCTAGCAGGCGGAGAGGACTGAAAACTCAGTGCAACCTAGAATAAATGGCTGTGTGATTTTCAGCAAGGATGACTCAAATGCATTCTTCCTTTTAGAGCACCTGTAGGATTAAACTGATCTGTCAAGTACAAAAGCATCCTTCATAGAGCAACTTAGAAATGCGCTTGCTGGCCCTTCTGCTGCATTTCTACGTCCAGCTCTAATTCATTTTTTGATTAGCCCTCATTCTTTTCATATGTGAATGAGAAGGAGAAATTACAGGGCCCTTCACTCTTTGAGCGAAACATGAAAAGACTGAGGGCTGTGCAACTCCCAAACGTTGGAGCCTCTGGCCTGTCGACCCTCGAACCTGCTCCTGCTCCAACCCGGCATCTCTTGTGGCCAGCAACCTCACAAACCCTGGAGGACCTGGCTACCTTTTGACTCTAAACCCCTGGGACTCCCATGAGTAGAGGCTCTACTCAAATCTACTTCTAATCCCTGGCAGCAGCCCGGAACCGCGAACCCTTCACACTCTGCACCCACCAAGCCTGGCCTGTGCCAGAGTGAACAAAGACCACAAGGACGACCCCACGGCGACTGTGACCCCGAGTCTGGCACCCAAGGACCTCCCTCGACACTCCTGAAGAAGCCTGCAGCCTCAGAACCAGGTGCCCCCCCAACCGCGATCAACAGAGGGTAAGATTTCCCGACACCAAAAGGTACCCCTGCACCCGGCGCTCCGCGGCCCCCTGTGCCCAATCCCGGGGTACCTACCTATCCTCCAACTACCCAACTTACCTCTCGAAGTGGTGGTGGCACCTGAAGTATCTTCGTCCCCGAGCTTGCAGTCTTTTTCTAAACCAGAGATTTCCCATTCAAATCAATTGAGCGCCCGAATGCTCAAAAGCACCCTGCACCCAGCCGTCCGAGTGGCCCTGGCAGTGCAACCTCTACATCTATCTACTTCCCCACTTGCCCTGGATAAGTGACCAGGAGCCCAGCTCCCACAACCACGTGGCCTGCTAGTCAGCAGCCACCAACCAAGGCCCCCCTACCTCGCATAGGATAACATTGGGGCTAACTCTCTCTGCACCCGGCCGCCCTTGTGCCGCTGAGGGTGAACCAACTGTACCTACCTGACCCTGGGAGACGCCTGAGTCTATGCCCAGAACCTTAACTCTGCCAGTCGAGTACTTACCTTTAAACCGATAACTCAATCTTCTCCATAGGGTAACATTGACTGGTTTTTCCTGAAATTTCTTCCAAGTGTGGACTTTTCAAAACTTAAAATATTCACCAAAAATCAGCCGAGTAACGAAAACGAAAATACTCACCTGCTATTAGGTGAGCTCCCAGTGCTGGATCTTGGTGCCCAGCACTGACTCTGAAAAATACTTACAACTGTACTTACCAGTAACCCAATTTTCTCCCATAGGAAATCATTGACTGTTTTTCTGTGAAATTTCTTCTAAGTGTCAATTTCTGCAAACTTTAAATATTCTTTAAAAATCGTATAATTTCTGAAAACGTAATTACTTACCTGTTTTGGATAAAGGTCCCAGTATTGAGTCTAGGCACCCAGTACTGGATTACAAAAGTAACGAGAACATACTATACCTGCAACTTGAATTTTCTGCCATAGGGAATCTTAGACTGTTTTCTATTAAATATTTTCTGTCAACTTTTAAAATAGCAAAATATTGTCTAAAAATCATCACAGTAATTAAGTCGACTTTTATCACTTGATTCCAAGTACTGACCCAGGACTGAATCTAGGATCCAGTCCTGGAAATCCAAAAGTAATCCTAAAAGTAATCTGTTGCAAATAACTTGAAACTTCCATTGAGCTCAATGCATTATTGTGTTTAAAATGTTGTTGCCTATTGCAACCACTTGTAACTTTCTACAAAAGTCAATTGCATATTGCAAAAGTATTTATATAAAGCATCTCATTCTGAGAAAGTATATTTTAATACCTATTGTTGGTTCTAAAATAAAACAAGCATATATTTTTTGTAGATAAACCATAGGCCTAGAGTTCAGTTATTGAGTGTGTGAGACCATTTGCTGACTGAGTGTGTGCAACAAATGCTTTACACTGTCCTCTGATACTGCCTTACTGCTCGACCAAGCTACCACTTTAGAGAGTAAGGTATATCTAACTTTAGCCTCTGCCAAACCTCTAGGGACTGTGGACTCTGTACACCCTGTACCTATTTGGGAACAGTATATACAGAGCCACTTTCTCACACTGCAGTTCTCCAATATAGGTCTGTCAAGATCATTACTCAATCTACCTTGATTTGGCACAGTATAAAATAAGTCAAGAAGTCTCCTATGAAAAGATATGCAAATCTGTTCGAATCACTTTCCCTAGTCAGGGGACCCACTAGCTGGAAGGGGCAGGGAGGACCAAAATAGCTCATCGGTATAGAACACTGCATGAGCAGCTGATTTTGAGGTGGTAGAAGATAGAGTAATCCAACTGGAGCTCAATAAACGGTTTCCTAATGTGCAATAGCCCCTGACCACCTCTGACGCAAAAGTGTAATCTCATACCTTTGCAGAATCAGGCATGCTTTCACCTGTTCAAGCTGAACTGACATTGGTCTTCTTGGCCAGCAGGAGTTCCTCTCTTGCAGCTGTTGAGGCTAGAGAACAGAATGACGTGTATTCATTCTTTATGGTAACTCTTCTAGCCCTCCCACTCCATACTACTTTAAAACTTCCGATGTTGCAGACGAGTTCCATCATTGTGACCCATGCTATTTTTCTCAATATTGGCTGGCTCGGCATAACAAGGGATGCCTACAGGACACCCTAAATTGTGCCGGCAAGCTTCTACAGGGAGTCACTGGCAGATAAAGAGAAACTCAGCCCTAACCTGGCTCTTCTCTCTCACTCTCACTCTCCTTTCCCTTCTGTCCCTCTACCTGTCTCTCACTCTCTAAATACTAGTATTTATGTTGTATTCACTTCCCCGTCACAATCTTTCCGACCCTACTTCCTCTCTCCCTTCAATCAGTTCAACCCTCTTTTTTACTTTAGGAAACTCCACATCTTTTTTAAAGGCCCTTCCCATATTCACACTGCTTCTTGATAAGACATTTTTTTCCTTTCTTTGAAGGATAGTGAAATTGATTTTCTTGAAACATGGTTGGTAAACCATCAATTCATTCCACCTTACTTTATCATTATCCTTACTTATGGAATGCATTTCATCATTAGGACAGCTGCAGTGTTTGCTGGGCAAGGTGGCGTGTGCCTGTTGTCCTAGTTACTTGGGAGGCAGAGGCTTGTGGATTGCTTGAGCTCAGGGGTTCTGGGCTGCACTCAGCTGTGTTGATCAGGTGTCCATGCTGCATTGGGCATCAATATGGTGTTCTAGAGGGAGCTCTAGAATTTCAGGTTGTGTAACAAGAGGTGCACCGACCCAGGCTGGAAACAGAGCAGGCCAAATGCTTCCATGCCCATTGGTAGCAGGACAGCACCTGTGAGCAGTACGTGTGAAACAGCCTGAGCAAAATAGTGAGACCTAGCCTCTCTTTTTTGACTCAAATGTGAAAGTTTTGATTTTTACAAGGTGTAATAAATTATTTTCCCAAAACCAAATCTTTGTTTTCCTTTTGATATTTTTCCAGGAAATATGATGAACATTTGAACTGGGCCACGCATTTCAGCATAGCAGACAATTCTCCAGAATTGAGACATATTGCAACAACAAGCTAGCAGGCGGAGAGGACTGAAAACTCAGTGCAACCTAGAATAAATGGCTGTGTGATTTTCAGCAAGGATGACTCAAATGCATTCTTCCTTTTAGAGCACCTGTAGGATTAAACTGATCTGTCAAGTACAAAAGCATCCTTCATAGAGCAACTTAGAAATGCGCTTGCTGGCCCTTCTGCTGCATTTCTACGTCCAGCTCTAATTCATTTTTTGATTAGCCCTCATTCTTTTCATATGTGAATGAGAAGGAGAAATTACAGGGCCCTTCACTCTTTGAGCGAAACATGAAAATACTGAGGGCTGTGCAACTCCCAAACGTTGGAGCCTCGGGCCTGTCGACCCTCGAACCTGCTCCTGCTCCAACCCGGCATCTCTTGTGGCCAGCAACCTCACAAACCCTGGAGGACCTGGCTACCTTTTTGCTCTAAACCCCTGGGACTCCCATGAGTAGAGACTCTACTCAAATCTACTTCTAATCCCTGGCAGCAGACCGGAACCGCGAACCCTTCACACTCTGCACCCACCAAGCCTGGCCTGTGCCAGAGTGAACAAAGACCACAAGGACGACCCCATGGCGACTGTGACCCCGAGTCCGGCACCCAAGGACCTCCCTCGACACTCCTGAAGAAGCCTGCAGCCTCAGAACCAGGTGCCCCCCCAACCGCGATCAACAGAGGGTAAGATTTCCCGACACCAAAAGGTACCCCTGCACCCGGCGCTCCGCGGCCCCCTGTGCCCAATCCCGGGGTACCTACCTATCCTCCAACTACCCAACTTACCTCTCGAAGTGGTGGTGGCACCTGAAGAATCTTCGTCCCCGAGCTTGCAGTCTTTTTCTAAACCAGAGATTTCCCATTCAAATCAATTGAGCGCCCGAATGCTCAAAAGCACCCTGCACCCAGCCGTCCGAGTGGCCCTGGCAGTGCAACCTCTACATCTATCTACTTGCCCTGGATAAGTGACCAGGAGCCCAGCTCCCACAGCCACGTGGCCTGCTAGTCAGCAGCTACCAACCAAGGCCCCCCTACCTCTCATAGGATAACATTGGGCCTAACTCTCTCTGCACCCGGCCGCCCTTGTGCCGCTGAGGGTGAACCAAGTGTACCTACCTGACCCTGGGAGACGCCTGAGTCTATGCCCAGAACCTTAACTCTGCCAGTCGAGTACTTACCTTTAAACCGATAACTCAATCTTCTCCATAGGGTAACATTGACTGGTTTTTCCTGAAATTTCTTCCAAGTGTGGACTTTTCAAAACTTAAAATATTCACCAAAAATCAGCCGAGTAACGAAAACGAAAATACTCACCTGCTATTAGGTGAGCTCCCAGTGCTGGATCTTGGTGCCCAGCACTGACTCTGAAAAATACTTACAACTGTACTTACCAGTAACCCAATTTTCTCCCATAGGAAATCATTGACTGTTTTTCTGTGAAATTTCTTCTAAGTGTCAATTTTCTGCAAACTTTAAATATTCTTTAAAAATCGTATAATTTCTGAAAACGTAATTACTTACCTGTTTTGGATAAAGGTCCCAGTACTGAGTCTAGGCACCCAGTACTGGATTACAAAAGTAACGAGAACATACTATACCTGCAACTTGAATTTTCTGCCATAGGGAATCTTAGTCTGTTTTCTATGAAATATTTTCTGTCAACTTTTAAAATAGCAAAATATTGTCTAAAAATCATCACAGTAATTAAGTCGACTTTTATCACTTGATTCCAAGTACTGACCCAGGACTGAATCTAGGATCCAGTCCTGGAAATCCAAAAGTAATCCTAAAAGTAATCTGTTGCAAATAACTTGAAACTTCCATTGAGCTCAATGCATTATTGTGTTTAAAATGTTGTTGCCTATTGCAACCACTTGTAACTTTCTACAAAAGTCAATTGCATATTGCAAAAGTATTTATATAAAGCATCTCATTCTGAGAAAGTATATTTTAATACCTATTGTTGGTTCTAAAATAAAACAAGCATATATTTTTTGTAGATAAACCATTGGCCTAGAGTTCAGTTATTGAGTGTGTGAGACCATTTGCTGACTGAGTGTGTGCAACAAATGCTTTACACTGTCCTCTGATACTGCCTTACTGCTCGACCAAGCTACCACTTTAGAGAGTAAGGTTATATCTAACTTTAGCCTCTGCCAAACCTCTGGGGACTGTGGACTCTGTACACCCTGTACCTATTTGGGAACAGTATATACAGAGCCACTTTCTCACACTGCAGTTCTCCAATATAGGTCTGTCAAGATCATTACTCAATCTACCTTGATTTGGCACAGTATAAAATAAGTCAAGAAGTCTCCTATGAAAAGATATGCAAATCTGTTCGAATCACTTTCCCTAGTCAGGGGACCCACTAGCTGGAAGGGGCAGGGAGGACCAAAATAGCTCATCGGTATAGAACACTGCATGAGCAGCTGATTTTGAGGTGGTAGAAGATAGAGTAATCCAGCTGGACCTCAATAAACGGTTTCCTAATGTGCAATAGCCCCTGACCACCTCTGACGCAAAAGTGTAATCTCATACCTTTGCAGAATCAGGCATGCTTTCACCTGTTCAAGCTGAACTGACATTGGTCTTCTTGGCCAGCAGGAGTTCCTCTCTTGCAGCTGTTGAGGCTAGAGAACAGAATGACGTGTATTCATTCTTTATGGTAACTCTTCTAGCCCTCCCACTCCATACCACTTTAAAACTTCCGAAGTTGCAGACGAGTTCCATCACTGTGACCCATGCTATTTTTCTCAATATTGGCTGGCTCGGCATAACAAGGGATGCCTACAGGACAGCCTAAATTGTGCCAGCAAGCTTCTACAGGGAGTCACTGGCAGATAAAGAGAAACTCAGCCCTAACCTGGCTCTTCTCTCTCACTCTCACTCTCCTTTCCCTTCTGTCCCTCTACCTGTCTCTCACTCTCTAAATACTAGTATTTATGTTGTATTCACTTCCCCGTCACAATCTTTCCGACCCTACTTCCTCTCTCCCTTCAATCAGTTCAACCCTCTTTTTTACTTTAGGAAACTCCACATCTTTTTTAAAGGCCCTTCCCATATTCACACTGCTTCTTGATAAGACATTTTTTTCCTTTCTTTGAAGGATAGTGAAATTGACTTTCTTGAAACATGGTTGGTAAACCATCAATTCATTCCACCTTACTTTATCATTATCCTTACTTATGGAATGCATTTCATCATTAGGACAGCTGCAGTGTTTGCCGGGCAAGGTGGCGTGTGCCTGTTGTCCTAGTTACATGGGAGACAGAGGCTTGTGGATTGCTTGAGCTCAGGGGTTCTGGGCTGCACTCAGCTGTGTTGATCAGGTGTCCATGCTGCATTGGGCATCAATATGGTGTTCTAGAGGGAGCTCTAGAATTTTAGGTTGTGTAACGAGAGGTGCACCGACCCAGGCTAGAAACAGAGCAGGCCAAAGCTTCCATGCCCATTGGTAGCAGGACAGCACCTGTGAGCAGTACGTGTAAAACAGCCTGAGCAAAATAGTGAGACCTAGCCACTCTTTTTTGACTCAAATGTGAAAGTTTTGATTTTTACAAGGTGTAATAAATTATTTTCCCAAAACCAAATCTTTGTTTTCCTTTTGATATTTTTCCAGGAAATATGATGAACATTTGAACTGGGCCACGCATTTCAGCATAGCAGACAATTCTCCAGAATTGAGACATATTGCAACAACAAGCTAGCAGGCGGAGAGGACTGAAAACTCAGTGCAACCTAGAATAAATGGCTGTGTGATTTTCAGCAAGGATGACTCAAATGCATTCTTCCTTTCAGAGCACCTGTAGGATTAAACTGATCTGTCAAGTACAAAAGCATCCTTCATAGAGCAACTTAGAAATGCGCTTGCTGGCCCTTCTGCTGCATTTCTACGTCCAGCTCTAATTCATTTTTTGATTAGCCCTCATTCTTTTCATATGTGAATGAGAAGGAGAAATTACAGGGCCCTTCACTCTTTGAGCGAAACATGAAAAGACTGAGGGCTGTGCAACTCCCAAACGTTGGAGCCTCTGGCCTGTCGATCCTCGAACCTGCTCCTGCTCCAACCCGGCATCTCTTGTGGCCAGCAACCTCACAAACCCTGGAGGACCTGGCTACCTTTTGACTCTAAACCCCTGGGACTCCCATGAGTAGAGGCTCTACTCAAATCTACTTCTAATCCCTGGCAGCAGCCCGGAACCGCGAACCCTTCACACTCTGCACCCACCAAGCCTGGCCTGTGCCAGAGTGAACAAAGACCACAAGGACGACCCCACGGCGACTGTGACCCCGAGTCCGGCACCCAAGGACCTCCCTCGACACTCCTGAAGAAGCCTGCAGCCTCAGAACCAGGTGCCCCCCCAACCGCGATCAACAGAGGGTAAGATTTCCCGACACCAAAAGGTACCCCTGCACCCGGCGCTCCGCGGCCCCCTGTGCCCAATCCCGGGGTACCTACCTATCCTCCAACTACCCAACTTACCTCTCGAAGTGGTGGTGGCACCTGAAGAATCTTCGTCCCGGAGCTTGCAGTCTTTTTCTAAACCAGAGATTTCCCATTCAAATCAATTGAGCGCCCGAATGCTCAAAAGCACCCTGCACCCAGCCGTCCGAGTGGCCCTGGCAGTGCAACCTCTACATCTATCTACTTCCCCACTTGCCCTGGATAAGTGACCAGGAGCCCAGCTCCCACAACCACGTGGCCTGCTAGTCAGCAGCCACCAACCAAGGCCCCCCTACCTCTCATAGGATAACATTGGGCCTAACTCTCTCTGCACCCGGCCGCCCTTGTGCCGCTGAGGGTGAACCAACTGTACCTACCTGACCCTGGGAGACGCCTGAGTCTATGCCCAGAACCTTAACTCTGCCAGTCGAGTACTTACCTTTAAACCGATAACTCAATCTTCTCCATAGGGTAACATTGACTGGGTTTTCCTGAAATTTCTTCCAAGTGTGCACTTTTCAAAACTTAAAATATTCACCAAAAATCAGCCGAGTAACGAAAACGAAAATACTCACCTGCTATTAGGTGAGCTCCCAGTGCTGGATCTTGGTGCCCAGCACTGACTCTGAAAAATACTTACAACTGTACTTACCAGTAACCCAATTTTCTCCCGTAGGAAATCATTGACTGTTTTTCTGTGAAATTTCTTCTAAGTGTCAATTTCTGCAAACTTTAAATATTCTTTAAAAATTCGTATAATTTCTGAAAACGTAATTACTTACCTGTTTTGGATAAAGGTCCCAGTACTGAGTCTAGGCACCCAGTACTGGATTACAAAAGTAACGAGAACATACTATACCTGCAACTTGAATTTTCTGCCATAGGGAATCTTAGACTGTTTTCTATGAAATATTTTCTGTCAACTTTTAAAATAGCAAAATATTGTCTAAAAATCATCACAGTAATTAAGTCGACTTTTATCACTTGATTCCAAGTACTGACCCAGGACTGAATCTAGGATCCAGTCCTGGAAATCCAAAAGTAATCCTAAAAGTAATCTGTTGCAAATAACTTGAAACTTCCATTGAGCTCAATGCATTATTGTGTTTAAAATGTTGTTGCCTATTGCAACCACTTGTAACTTTCTACAAAAGTCAATTGCATATTGCAAAAGTATTTATATAAAGCATCTCATTCTGAGAAAGTATATTTTAATACCTATTGTTGGTTCTAAAATAAAACAAGCATATATTTTTTGTAGATAAACCATTGGCCTAGAGTTCAGGTATTGAGTGTGTGAGACCATTTGCTGACTGAGTGTGTGCAACAAATACTTTACACTGTCCTCTGATACTGCCTTACTGCTCGACCAAGCTACCACTTTAGAGAGTAAGGTTATATCTAACTTTAGCCTCTGCCAAACCTCTGGGGACTGTGGACTCTGTACACCCTGTACCTATTTGGGAACAGTATATACAGAGCCACTTTCTCACACTGCAGTTCTCCAATATAAGTCTGTCAAGATCATTACTCAATCTACCTTGATTTGGCACAGTATAAAATAGGTCAAGAAGTCTCCTATGAAAAGATATGCAAATCTGTTCGAATCACTTTCCCTAGTCAGGGGACCCACTAGCTGGAAGGGGCAGGGAGGACCAAAATAGCTCATCGGTATAGAACACTGCATGAGCAGCTGATTTTGAGGTGGTAGAAGATAGAGTAATCCAACTGGACCGATATAAACGGTTTCCTAATGTGCAATAGCCCCTGACCACCTCTGACGCAAAAGTGTAATCTCATACCTTTGCAGAATCAGGCATGCTTTCACCTGTTCAAGCTGAACTGACATTGGTCTTCTTGGCCAGCAGGAGTTCCTCTCTTGCAGCTGTTGAGGCTAGAGAACAGAATGACGTGTATTCATTCTTTATGGTAACTCTTCTAGCCCTCCCACTCCATACTACTTTAAAACTTCCGATGTTGCAGACGAGTTCCATCATTGTGACCCATGCTATTTTTCTCAATATTGGCTGGCTCGGCATAACAAGGGATGCCTACAGGACAGCCTAAATTGTGCCGGCAAGCTTCTACAGGGAGTCACTGGCAGATAAAGAGAAACTCAGCCCTAACCTGGCTCTTCTCTCTCACTCTCACTCTCCTTTCCCTTCTGTCCCTCTACCTGTCTCTCACTCTCTAAATACTAGTATTTATGTTGTATTCACTTCCCCGTCACAATCTTTCCGACCCTACTTCCTCTCTCCCTTCAATTAGTTCAACCCTCTTTTTTACTTTAGGAAACTCCACATCTTTTTTAAAAGCCCTTCCCATATTCACACTGCTTCTTGATAAGACATTTTTTTCCTTTCTTTGAAGGATAGTGAAATTGATTTTCTTGAAACATGGTTGGTAAACCATCAATTCATTCCACCTTACTTTATCATTATCCTTACTTATGGAATGCATTTCATCATTAGGACAGCTGCAGTGTTTGCCGGGCAAGGTGGCGTGTGCCTGTTGTCCTAGTTACTGGGGAGGCAGAGGCTTGTGGATTGCTTGAGCTCAGGGGTTCTGGGCTGCACTCAGCTGTGTTGATCAGGTGTCCATGCTGCATTGGGCATCAATATGGTGTTCTAGAGGGAGCTCTAGAATTTCAGGTTGTGTAACGAGAGGTGCACCGACCCAGGCTGGAAACAGAGCAGGCCAAAGCTTCCATGCCCATTGGTAGCAGGACAGCACCTGTGAGCAGTACGTGTAAAACAGCCTGAGCAAAATAGTGAGACCTAGCCTCTCTTTTTTGACTCAAATGTGAAAGTTTTGATTTTTACAAGGTGTAATAAATTATTTTCCCAAAACCAAATCTTTGTTTTCCTTTTGATATTTTTCCAGGAAATATGATGAACATTTGAACTGGGCCACGCATTTCAGCATAGCAGACAATTCTCCAGAATTGAGACATATTGCAACAACAAGCTAGCAGGCGGAGAGGACTGAAAACTCAGTGCAACCTAGAATAAATGGCTGTGTGATTTTCAGCAAGGATGACTCAAATGCATTCTTCCTTTTAGAGCACCTGTAGGATTAAACTGATCTGTCAAGTACAAAAGCATCCTTCATAGAGCAACTTAGAAATGCGCTTGCTGGCCCTTCTGCTGCATTTCTACGTCCAGCTCTAATTCATTTTTTGATTAGCCCTCATTCTTTTCATATGTGAATGAGAAGGAGAAATTACAGGGCCCTTCACTCTTTGAGCGAAACATGAAAAGACTGAGGGCTGTGCAACTCCCAAACGTTGGAGCCTCTGGCCTGTCGATCCTCGAACCTGCTCCTGCTCCAACCCGGCATCTCTTGTGGCCAGCAACCTCACAAACCCTGGAGGACCTGGCTACCTTTTGACTCTAAACCCCTGGGACTCCCATGAGTAGAGGCTCTACTCAAATCTACTTCTAATCCCTGGCAGCAGCCCGGAACCGCGAACCCTTCACACTCTGCACCCACCAAGCCTGGCCTGTGCCAGAGTGAACAAAGACCACAAGGACGACCCCACGGCGACTGTGACCCCGAGTCCGGCACCCAAGGACCTCCCTCGACACTCCTGAAGAAGCCTGCAGCCTCAGAACCAGGTGCCCCCCCAACCGCGATCAACAGAGGGTAAGATTTCCCGACACCAAAAGGTACCCCTGCACCCGGCGCTCCGCGGCCCCCTGTGCCCAATCCCGGGGTACCTACCTATCCTCCAACTACCCAACTTACCTCTCGAAGTGGTGGTGGCACCTGAAGAATCTTCGTCCCGGAGCTTGCAGTCTTTTTCTAAACCAGAGATTTCCCATTCAAATCAATTGAGCGCCCGAATGCTCAAAAGCACCCTGCACCCAGCCGTCCGAGTGGCCCTGGCAGTGCAACCTCTACATCTATCTACTTCCCCACTTGCCCTGGATAAGTGACCAGGAGCCCAGCTCCCACAACCACGTGGCCTGCTAGTCAGCAGCCACCAACCAAGGCCCCCCTACCTCTCATAGGATAACATTGGGCCTAACTCTCTCTGCACCCGGCCGCCCTTGTGCCGCTGAGGGTGAACCAACTGTACCTACCTGACCCTGGGAGACGCCTGAGTCTATGCCCAGAACCTTAACTCTGCCAGTCGAGTACTTACCTTTAAACCGATAACTCAATCTTCTCCATAGGGTAACATTGACTGGGTTTTCCTGAAATTTCTTCCAAGTGTGCACTTTTCAAAACTTAAAATATTCACCAAAAATCAGCCGAGTAACGAAAACGAAAATACTCACCTGCTATTAGGTGAGCTCCCAGTGCTGGATCTTGGTGCCCAGCACTGACTCTGAAAAATACTTACAACTGTACTTACCAGTAACCCAATTTTCTCCCGTAGGAAATCATTGACTGTTTTTCTGTGAAATTTCTTCTAAGTGTCAATTTCTGCAAACTTTAAATATTCTTTAAAAATTCGTATAATTTCTGAAAACGTAATTACTTACCTGTTTTGGATAAAGGTCCCAGTACTGAGTCTAGGCACCCAGTACTGGATTACAAAAGTAACGAGAACATACTATACCTGCAACTTGAATTTTCTGCCATAGGGAATCTTAGACTGTTTTCTATGAAATATTTTCTGTCAACTTTTAAAATAGCAAAATATTGTCTAAAAATCATCACAGTAATTAAGTCGACTTTTATCACTTGATTCCAAGTACTGACCCAGGACTGAATCTAGGATCCAGTCCTGGAAATCCAAAAGTAATCCTAAAAGTAATCTGTTGCAAATAACTTGAAACTTCCATTGAGCTCAATGCATTATTGTGTTTAAAATGTTGTTGCCTATTGCAACCACTTGTAACTTTCTACAAAAGTCAATTGCATATTGCAAAAGTATTTATATAAAGCATCTCATTCTGAGAAAGTATATTTTAATACCTATTGTTGGTTCTAAAATAAAACAAGCATATATTTTTTGTAGATAAACCATTGGCCTAGAGTTCAGGTATTGAGTGTGTGAGACCATTTGCTGACTGAGTGTGTGCAACAAATACTTTACACTGTCCTCTGATACTGCCTTACTGCTCGACCAAGCTACCACTTTAGAGAGTAAGGTTATATCTAACTTTAGCCTCTGCCAAACCTCTGGGGACTGTGGACTCTGTACACCCTGTACCTATTTGGGAACAGTATATACAGAGCCACTTTCTCACACTGCAGTTCTCCAATATAAGTCTGTCAAGATCATTACTCAATCTACCTTGATTTGGCACAGTATAAAATAGGTCAAGAAGTCTCCTATGAAAAGATATGCAAATCTGTTCGAATCACTTTCCCTAGTCAGGGGACCCACTAGCTGGAAGGGGCAGGGAGGACCAAAATAGCTCATCGGTATAGAACACTGCATGAGCAGCTGATTTTGAGGTGGTAGAAGATAGAGTAATCCAACTGGACCGATATAAACGGTTTCCTAATGTGCAATAGCCCCTGACCACCTCTGACGCAAAAGTGTAATCTCATACCTTTGCAGAATCAGGCATGCTTTCACCTGTTCAAGCTGAACTGACATTGGTCTTCTTGGCCAGCAGGAGTTCCTCTCTTGCAGCTGTTGAGGCTAGAGAACAGAATGACGTGTATTCATTCTTTATGGTAACTCTTCTAGCCCTCCCACTCCATACTACTTTAAAACTTCCGATGTTGCAGACGAGTTCCATCATTGTGACCCATGCTATTTTTCTCAATATTGGCTGGCTCGGCATAACAAGGGATGCCTACAGGACAGCCTAAATTGTGCCGGCAAGCTTCTACAGGGAGTCACTGGCAGATAAAGAGAAACTCAGCCCTAACCTGGCTCTTCTCTCTCACTCTCACTCTCCTTTCCCTTCTGTCCCTCTACCTGTCTCTCACTCTCTAAATACTAGTATTTATGTTGTATTCACTTCCCCGTCACAATCTTTCCGACCCTACTTCCTCTCTCCCTTCAATTAGTTCAACCCTCTTTTTTACTTTAGGAAACTCCACATCTTTTTTAAAAGCCCTTCCCATATTCACACTGCTTCTTGATAAGACATTTTTTTCCTTTCTTTGAAGGATAGTGAAATTGATTTTCTTGAAACATGGTTGGTAAACCATCAATTCATTCCACCTTACTTTATCATTATCCTTACTTATGGAATGCATTTCATCATTAGGACAGCTGCAGTGTTTGCCGGGCAAGGTGGCGTGTGCCTGTTGTCCTAGTTACTGGGGAGGCAGAGGCTTGTGGATTGCTTGAGCTCAGGGGTTCTGGGCTGCACTCAGCTGTGTTGATCAGGTGTCCATGCTGCATTGGGCATCAATATGGTGTTCTAGAGGGAGCTCTAGAATTTCAGGTTGTGTAACGAGAGGTGCACCGACCCAGGCTGGAAACAGAGCAGGCCAAAGCTTCCATGCCCATTGGTAGCAGGACAGCACCTGTGAGCAGTACGTGTAAAACAGCCTGAGCAAAATAGTGAGACCTAGCCTCTCTTTTTTGACTCAAATGTGAAAGTTTTGATTTTTACAAGGTGTAATAAATTATTTTCCCAAAACCAAATCTTTGTTTTCCTTTTGATATTTTTCCAGGAAATATGATGAACATTTGAACTGGGCCACGCATTTCAGCATAGCAGACAATTCTCCAGAATTGAGACATATTGCAACAACAAGCTAGCAGGCGGAGAGGACTGAAAACTCAGTGCAACCTAGAATAAATGGCTGTGTGATTTTCAGCAAGGATGACTCAAATGCATTCTTCCTTTTAGAGCACCTGTAGGATTAAACTGATCTGTCAAGTACAAAAGCATCCTTCATAGTGCAACTTAGAAATGCGCTTGCTGGCCCATCTGCTGCATTTCTACGTCCAGCTCTAATTCATTTTTTGATTAGCCCTCATTCTTTTCATATGTGAATGAGAAGGAGAAATTACAGGGCCCTTCACTCTTTGAGCGAAACATGAAAAGACTGAGGGCTGTGCAACTCCCAAACGTTGGAGCCTCTGGCCTGTCGACCCTCGAACCTGCTCCTGCTCCAACCCGGCATCTCTTGTGGCCAGCAACCTCACAAACCCTGGAGGACCTGGCTACCTTTTGACTCTAAACCCCTGGGACTCCCATGAGTAGAGGCTCTACTCAAATCTACTTCTAATCCCTGGCAGCAGCCCGGAACCGCGAACCCTTCACACTCTGCACCCACCAAGCCTGGCCTGTGCCAGAGTGAACAAAGACCACAAGGACGACCCCACGGCGACTGTGACCCCGACTCCGGCACCCAAGGACCTCCCTCGACACTCCTGAAGAAGCCTGCAGCCTCAGAACCAGGTGCCCCCCCAACCGCGATCAACAGAGGGTAAGATTTCCCGACACCAAAAGGTACCCCTGCACCCGGCGCTCCGCGGCCCCCTGTGCCCAATCCCGGGGTACCTACCTATCCTCCAACTACCCAACTTACCTCTCGAAGTGGTGGTGGCACCTGAAGAATCTTCGTCCCCGAGCTTGCAGTCTTTTTCTAAACCAGAGATTTCCCATTCAAATCAATTGAGCGCCCGAATGCTCAAAAGCACCCTGCACCCAGCCGTCCGAGTGGCCCTGGCAGTGCAACCTCTACATCTATCTACTTCCCCACTTGCCCTGGATAAGTGACCAGGAGCCCAGCTCCCACAGCCACGTGGCCTGCTAGTCAGCAGCCACCAACCACGGCCCCCCTACCTCTCATAGGATAACATTGGGCCTAACTCTCTCTGCACCCGGCCGCCCTTGTGCCGCTGAGGGTGAACCAACTGTACCTACCTGACCCTGGGAGACGCCTGAGTCTATGCCCAGAACCTTAACTCTGCCAGTCGAGTACTTACCTTTAAACCGATAACTCAATCTTCTCCATAGGGTAACATTGACTGGGTTTTCCTGAAATTTCTTCCAAGTGTGCACTTTTCAAAACTTAAAATATTCACCAAAAATCAGCCGAGTAACGAAAACGAAAATACTCACCTGCTATTAGGTGAGCTCCCAGTGCTGGATCTTGGTGCCCAGCACTGACTCTGAAAAATACTTACAACTGTACTTACCAGTAACCCAATTTTCTCCCGTAGGAAATCATTGACTGTTTTTCTGTGAAATTTCTTCTAAGTGTCAATTTCTGCAAACTTTAAATATTCTTTAAAAATTCGTATAATTTCTGAAAACGTAATTACTTACCTGTTTTGGATAAAGGTCCCAGTACTGAGTCTAGGCACCCAGTACTGGATTACAAAAGTAACGAGAACATACTATACCTGCAACTTGAATTTTCTGCCATAGGGAATCTTAGACTGTTTTCTATGAAATATTTTCTGTCAACTTTTAAAATAGCAAAATATTGTCTAAAAATCATCACAGTAATTAAGTCGACTTTTATCACTTGATTCCAAGTACTGACCCAGGACTGAATCTAGGATCCAGTCCTGGAAATCCAAAAGTAATCCTAAAAGTAATCTGTTGCAAATAACTTGAAACTTCCATTGAGCTCAATGCATTATTGTGTTTAAAATGTTGTTGCCTATTGCAACCACTTGTAACTTTCTACAAAAGTCAATTGCATATTGCAAAAGTATTTATATAAAGCATCTCATTCTGAGAAAGTATATTTTAATACCTATTGTTGGTTCTAAAATAAAACAAGCATATATTTTTTGTAGATAAACCATTGGCCTAGAGTTCAGGTATTGAGTGTGTGAGACCATTTGCTGACTGAGTGTGTGCAACAAATACTTTACACTGTCCTCTGATACTGCCTTACTGCTCGACCAAGCTACCACTTTAGAGAGTAAGGTTATATCTAACTTTAGCCTCTGCCAAACCTCTGGGGACTGTGGACTCTGTACACCCTGTACCTATTTGGGAACAGTATATACAGAGCCACTTTCTCACACTGCAGTTCTCCAATATAAGTCTGTCAAGATCATTACTCAATCTACCTTGATTTGGCACAGTATAAAATAGGTCAAGAAGTCTCCTATGAAAAGATATGCAAATCTGTTCGAATCACTTTCCCTAGTCAGGGGACCCACTAGCTGGAAGGGGCAGGGAGGACCAAAATAGCTCATCGGTATAGAACACTGCATGAGCAGCTGATTTTGAGGTGGTAGAAGATAGAGTAATCCAACTGGACCGATATAAACGGTTTCCTAATGTGCAATAGCCCCTGACCACCTCTGACGCAAAAGTGTAATCTCATACCTTTGCAGAATCAGGCATGCTTTCACCTGTTCAAGCTGAACTGACATTGGTCTTCTTGGCCAGCAGGAGTTCCTCTCTTGCAGCTGTTGAGGCTAGAGAACAGAATGACGTGTATTCATTCTTTATGGTAACTCTTCTAGCCCTCCCACTCCATACTACTTTAAAACTTCCGATGTTGCAGACGAGTTCCATCATTGTGACCCATGCTATTTTTCTCAATATTGGCTGGCTCGGCATAACAAGGGATGCCTACAGGACAGCCTAAATTGTGCCAGCAAGCTTCTACAGGGAGTCACTGGCAGATAAAGAGAAACTCAGCCCTAACCTGGCTCTTCTCTCTCACTCTCACTCTCCTTTCCCTTCTGTCCCTCTACCTGTCTCTCACTCTCTAAATACTAGTATTTATGTTGTATTCACTTCCCCGTCACAATCTTTCCGACCCTACTTCCTCTCTCCCTTCAATCAGTTCAACCCTCTTTTTTACTTTAGGAAACTCCACATCTTTTTTAAAGGCCCTTCCCATATTCACACTGCTTCTTGATAAGACATTTTTTTCCTTTCTTTGAAGGATAGTGAAATTGACTTTCTTGAAACATGGTTGGTAAACCATCAATTCATTCCACCTTACTTTATCATTATCCTTACTTATGGAATGCATTTCATCATTAGGAAAGCTGCAGTGTTTGCCGGGCAAGGTGGCGTGTGCCTGTTGTCCTAGTTACTTGGGAGACAGAGGCTTGTGGATTGCTTGAGCTCAGGGGTTCTGGGCTGCACTCAGCTGTGTTGATCAGGTGTCCATGCTGCATTGGGCATCAATATGGTGTTCTAGAGGGAGCTCTAGAATTTCAGGTTGTGTAACGAGAGGTGCACCGACCCAGGCTGGAAACAGAGCAGGCCAAAGCTTCCATGCCCATTGGTAGCAGGACAGCACCTGTGAGCAGTACGTGTAAAACAGCCTGAGCAAAATAGTGAGACCTAGCCTCTCTTTTTTGACTCAAATGTGAAAGTTTTGATTTTTACAAGGTGTAATAAATTATTTTCCCAAAACCAAATCTTTGTTTTCCTTTTGATATTTTTCCAGGAAATATGATGAACATTTGAACTGGGCCACGCATTTCAGCATAGCAGACAATTCTCCAGAATTGAGACATATTGCAACAACAAGCTAGCAGGCGGAGAGGACTGAAAACTCAGTGCAACCTAGAATAAATGGCTGTGTGATTTTCAGCAAGGATGACTCAAATGCATTCTTCCTTTTAGAGCACCTGTAGGATTAAACTGATCTGTCAAGTACAAAAGCATCCTTCATAGAGCAACTTAGAAATGCGCTTGCTGGCCCTTCTGCTGCATTTCTACGTCCAGCTCTAATTCATTTTTTGATTAGCCCTCATTCTTTTCATATGTGAATGAGAAGGAGAAATTACAGGGCCCTTCACTCTTTGAGTGAAACATGAAAAGACTGAGGGCTGTGCAACTCCCAAACGTTGGAGCCTCTGGCCTGTCGACCCTCGAACCTGCTCCTGCTCCAACCCGGCATCTCTTGTGGCTAGCAACCTCACAAACCCTGGAGGACCTGGCTACCTTTTGACTCTAAACCCCTGGGACTCCCATGAGTAGAGGCTCTACTCAAATCTACTTCTAATCCCTGGCAGCAGCCCGGAACCGCGAACCCTTCACACTCTGCACCCACCAAGCCTGGCCTGTGCCAGAGTGAACAAAGACCACAAGGACGACCCCACGGCGACTGTGACCCCGAGTCCGGCACCCAAGGACCTCCCTCGACACTCCTGAAGAAGCCTGCAGCCTCAGAACCAGGTGCCCCCCCAACCGCGATCAACAGAGGGTAAGATTTCCCGACACCAAAAGGTACCCCTGCACCCGGCGCTCCGCGGCCCCCTGTGCCCAATCCCGGGGTACCTACCTATCCTCCAACTACCCAACTTACCTCTCGAAGTGGTGGTGGCACCTGAAGAATCTTCGTCCCCGAGCTTGCAGTCTTTTTCTAAACCAGAGATTTCCCATTCAAATCAATTGAGCGCCCGAATGCTCAAAAGCACCCTGCACCCAGCCGTCCGAGTGGCCCTGGCAGTGAAACCTCTACATCTATCTACTTCCCCACTTGCCCTGGATAAGTGACCAGGAGCCCAGCTCCCACAACCACGTGGCCTGCTAGTCAGCAGCCACCAACCAAGGCCCCCCTACCTCTCATAGGATAACATTGGGCCTAACTCTCTCTGCACCCGGCCGCCCTTGTGCCGCTGAGGGTGAACCAACTGTACCTACCTGACCCTGGGAGACGCCTGAGTCTATGCCCAGAACCTTAACTCTGCCAGTCGAGTACTTACCTTTAAACCGATAACTCAATCTTCTCCATAGGGTAACATTGACTGGTTTTTCCTGAAATTTCTTCCAAGTGTGGACTTTTCAAAACTTAAAATATTCACCAAAAATCAGCCGAGTAACGAAAAAGAAAATACTCACCTGCTATTAGGTGAGCTCCCAGTGCTGGATCTTGGTGCCCAGCACTGACTCTGAAAAATACTTACAACTGTACTTACCAGTAACCCAATTTTCTCCCATAGGAAATCATTGACTGTTTTTCTGTGAAATTTCTTCTAAGTGTCAATTTCTGCAAACTTTAAATATTCTTTAAAAATCGTATAATTTCTGAAAACGTAATTACTTACCTGTTTTGGATAAAGGTCCCAGTACTGAGTCTAGGCACCCAGTACTGGATTACAAAAGTAACGAGAACATACTATACCTGCAACTTGAATTTTCTGCCATAGGGAATCTTAGACTGTTTTCTATTAAATATTTTCTGTCAACTTTTAAAATAGCAAAATATTGTCTAAAAATCATCACAGTAATTAAGTCGACTTTTATCACTTGATTCCAAGTACTGACCCAGGACTGAATCTAGGATCCAGTCCTGGAAATCCAAAAGTAATCCTAAAAGTAATCTGTTGCAAATAACTTGAAACTTCCATTGAGCTCAATGCATTATTGTGTTTAAAATGTTGTTGCCTATTGCAACCACTTGTAACTTTCTACAAAAGTCAATTGCATATTGCAAAAGTATTTATATAAAGCATCTCATTCTGAGAAAGTATATTTTAATACCTATTGTTGGTTCTAAAATAAAACAAGCATATATTTTTTGTAGATAAACCATAGGCCTAGAGTTCAGTTATTGAGTGTGTGAGACCATTTGCTGACTGAGTGTGTGCAACAAATGCTTTACACTGTCCTCTGATACTGCCTTACTGCTCGACCAAGCTACCACTTTAGAGAGTAAGGTTATATCTAACTTTAGCCTCTGCCAAACCTCTGGGGACTGTGGACTCTGTACACCCTGTACCTATTTGGGAACAGTATATACAGAGCCACTTTCTCACACTGCAGTTCTCCAATATAGGTCTGTCAAGATCATTACTCAATCTACCTTGATTTGGCACAGTATAAAATAAGTGAAGAAGTCTCCCATGAAAAGATATGCAAATCTGTTCGAATCACTTTCCCTAGTCAGGGGACCCACTAGCTGGAAGGGGCAGGGAGGACCAAAATAGCTCATCGGTATAGAACACTGCATGAGCAGCTGATTTTGAGGTGGTAGAAGATAGAGTAATCCAACTGGACCTCAATAAACGGTTTCCTAATGTGCAATAGCCCCTGACCACCTCTGACGCAAAAGTGTAATCTCATACCTTTGCAGAATCAGGCATGCTTTCACCTGTTCAAGCTGAACTGACATTGGTCTTCTTGGCCAGCAGGAGTTCCTCTCTTGCAGCTGTTGAGGCTAGAGAACAGAATGACGTGTATTCATTCTTTATGGTAACTCTTCTAGCCCTCCCACTCCATACTACTTTAAAACTTCCGATGTTGCAGACGAGTTCCATCATTGTGACCCATGCTATTTTTCTCAATATTGGCTGGCTCGGCATAACAAGGGATGCCTACAGGACAGCCTAAATTGTGCCGGCAAGCTTCTACAGGGAGTCACTGGCAGATAAAGAGAAACTCAGCCCTAACCTGGCTCTTCTCTCTCACTCTCACTCTCCTTTCCCTTCTGTCCCTCTACCTGTCTCTCACTCTCTAAATACTAGTATTTATGTTGTATTCACTTCCCCGTCACAATCTTTCCGACCCTACTTCCTCTCTCCCTTCAATCAGTTCAACCCTCTTTTTTACTTTAGGAAACTCCACATCTTTTTTAAAGGCCCTTCCCATATTCACACTGCTTCTTGATAAGACATTTTTTTCCTTTCTTTGAAGGATAGTGAAATTGATTTTCTTGAAACATGGTTGGTAAACCATCAATTCATTCCACCTTACTTTATCATTATCCTTACTTATGGAATGCATTTCATCATTAGGACAGCTGCAGTGTTTGCCGGGCAAGGTGGCGTGTGCCTGTTGTCCTAGTTACTGGGGAGGCAGAGGCTTGTGGATTGCTTGAGCTCAGGGGTTCTGGGCTGCACTCAGCTGTGTTGATCAGGTGTCCATGCTGCATTGGGCATCAATATGGTGTTCTAGAGGGAGCTCTAGAATTTCAGGTTGTGTAACGAGAGGTGCACCGACCCAGGCTGGAAACAGAGCAGGCCAAAGCTTCCATGCCCATTGGTAGCAGGACAGCACCTGTTAGCAGTACGTGTAAAACAGCCTGAGCAAAATAGTGAGACCTAGCCTCTCTTTTTTGACTCAAATGTGAAAGTTTTGATTTTTACAAGGTGTAATAAATTATTTTCCGAAAACCAAATCTTTGTTTTCCTTTTGATATTTTTCCAGGAAATATGATGAACATTTGAACTGGGCCACGCATTTCAGCATAGCAGACAATTCTCCAGAATTGAGACATATTGCAACAACAAGCTAGCAGGCGGAGAGGACTGAAAACTCAGTGCAACCTAGAATAAATGGCTGTGTGATTTTCAGCAAGGATGACTCAAATGCATTCTTCCTTTTAGAGCACCTGTAGGATTAAACTGATCTGTCAAGTACAAAAGCATCCTTCATAGTGCAACTTAGAAATGCGCTTGCTGGCCCATCTGCTGCATTTCTACGTCCAGCTCTAATTCATTTTTTGATTAGCCCTCATTCTTTTCATATGTGAATGAGAAGGAGAAATTACAGGGCCCTTCACTCTTTGAGCGAAACATGAAAAGACTGAGGGCTGTGCAACTCCCAAACGTTGGAGCCTCTGGCCTGTCGACCCTCGAACCTGCTCCTGCTCCAACCCGGCATCTCTTGTGGCCAGCAACCTCACAAACCCTGGAGGACCTGGCTACCTTTTGACTCTAAACCCCTGGGACTCCCATGAGTAGAGGCTCTACTCAAATCTACTTCTAATCCCTGGCAGCAGCCCGGAACCGCGAACCCTTCACACTCTGCACCCACCAAGCCTGGCCTGTGCCAGAGTGAACAAAGACCACAAGGACGACCCCACGGCGACTGTGACCCCGAGTCCGGCACCCAAGGACCTCCCTCGACACTCCTGAAGAAGCCTGCAGCCTCAGAACCAGGTGCCCCCCCAACCGCGATCAACAGAGGGTAAGATTTCCCGACACCAAAAGGTACCCCTGCACCCGGCGCTCCGCGGCCCCCTGTGCCCAATCCCGGGGTACCTACCTATCCTCCAACTACCCAACTTACCTCTCGAAGTGGTGGTGGCACCTGAAGAATCTTCGTCCCCGAGCTTGCAGTCTTTTTCTAAACCAGAGATTTCCCATTCAAATCAATTGAGCGCCCGAATGCTCAAAAGCACCCTGCACCCAGCCGTCCGAGTGGCCCTGGCAGTGCAACCTCTACATCTATCTACTTCCCCACTTGCCCTGGATAAGTGACCAGGAGCCCAGCTCCCACAGCCACGTGGCCTGCTAGTCAGCAGCCACCAACCACGGCCCCCCTACCTCTCATAGGATAACATTGGGCCTAACTCTCTCTGCACCCGGCCGCCCTTGTGCCGCTGAGGGTGAACCAACTGTACCTACCTGACCCTGGGAGACGCCTGAGTCTATGCCCAGAACCTTAACTCTGCCAGTCGAGTACTTACCTTTAAACCGATAACTCAATCTTCTCCATAGGGTAACATTGACTGGGTTTTCCTGAAATTTCTTCCAAGTGTGCACTTTTCAAAACTTAAAATATTCACCAAAAATCAGCCGAGTAACGAAAACGAAAATACTCACCTGCTATTAGGTGAGCTCCCAGTGCTGGATCTTGGTGCCCAGCACTGACTCTGAAAAATACTTACAACTGTACTTACCAGTAACCCAATTTTCTCCCGTAGGAAATCATTGACTGTTTTTCTGTGAAATTTCTTCTAAGTGTCAATTTCTGCAAACTTTAAATATTCTTTAAAAATTCGTATAATTTCTGAAAACGTAATTACTTACCTGTTTTGGATAAAGGTCCCAGTACTGAGTCTAGGCACCCAGTACTGGATTACAAAAGTAACGAGAACATACTATACCTGCAACTTGAATTTTCTGCCATAGGGAATCTTAGACTGTTTTCTATGAAATATTTTCTGTCAACTTTTAAAATAGCAAAATATTGTCTAAAAATCATCACAGTAATTAAGTCGACTTTTATCACTTGATTCCAAGTACTGACCCAGGACTGAATCTAGGATCCAGTCCTGGAAATCCAAAAGTAATCCTAAAAGTAATCTGTTGCAAATAACTTGAAACTTCCATTGAGCTCAATGCATTATTGTGTTTAAAATGTTGTTGCCTATTGCAACCACTTGTAACTTTCTACAAAAGTCAATTGCATATTGCAAAAGTATTTATATAAAGCATCTCATTCTGAGAAAGTATATTTTAATACCTATTGTTGGTTCTAAAATAAAACAAGCATATATTTTTTGTAGATAAACCATTGGCCTAGAGTTCAGGTATTGAGTGTGTGAGACCATTTGCTGACTGAGTGTGTGCAACAAATACTTTACACTGTCCTCTGATACTGCCTTACTGCTCGACCAAGCTACCACTTTAGAGAGTAAGGTTATATCTAACTTTAGCCTCTGCCAAACCTCTGGGGACTGTGGACTCTGTACACCCTGTACCTATTTGGGAACAGTATATACAGAGCCACTTTCTCACACTGCAGTTCTCCAATATAAGTCTGTCAAGATCATTACTCAATCTACCTTGATTTGGCACAGTATAAAATAGGTCAAGAAGTCTCCTATGAAAAGATATGCAAATCTGTTCGAATCACTTTCCCTAGTCAGGGGACCCACTAGCTGGAAGGGGCAGGGAGGACCAAAATAGCTCATCGGTATAGAACACTGCATGAGCAGCTGATTTTGAGGTGGTAGAAGATAGAGTAATCCAACTGGACCGATATAAACGGTTTCCTAATGTGCAATAGCCCCTGACCACCTCTGACGCAAAAGTGTAATCTCATACCTTTGCAGAATCAGGCATGCTTTCACCTGTTCAAGCTGAACTGACATTGGTCTTCTTGGCCAGCAGGAGTTCCTCTCTTGCAGCTGTTGAGGCTAGAGAACAGAATGACGTGTATTCATTCTTTATGGTAACTCTTCTAGCCCTCCCACTCCATACTACTTTAAAACTTCCGATGTTGCAGACGAGTTCCATCATTGTGACCCATGCTATTTTTCTCAATATTGGCTGGCTCGGCATAACAAGGGATGCCTACAGGACAGCCTAAATTGTGCCAGCAAGCTTCTACAGGGAGTCACTGGCAGATAAAGAGAAACTCAGCCCTAACCTGGCTCTTCTCTCTCACTCTCACTCTCCTTTCCCTTCTGTCCCTCTACCTGTCTCTCACTCTCTAAATACTAGTATTTATGTTGTATTCACTTCCCCGTCACAATCTTTCCGACCCTACTTCCTCTCTCCCTTCAATCAGTTCAACCCTCTTTTTTACTTTAGGAAACTCCACATCTTTTTTAAAGGCCCTTCCCATATTCACACTGCTTCTTGATAAGACATTTTTTTCCTTTCTTTGAAGGATAGTGAAATTGACTTTCTTGAAACATGGTTGGTAAACCATCAATTCATTCCACCTTACTTTATCATTATCCTTACTTATGGAATGCATTTCATCATTAGGAAAGCTGCAGTGTTTGCCGGGCAAGGTGGCGTGTGCCTGTTGTCCTAGTTACTTGGGAGACAGAGGCTTGTGGATTGCTTGAGCTCAGGGGTTCTGGGCTGCACTCAGCTGTGTTGATCAGGTGTCCATGCTGCATTGGGCATCAATATGGTGTTCTAGAGGGAGCTCTAGAATTTCAGGTTGTGTAACGAGAGGTGCACCGACCCAGGCTGGAAACAGAGCAGGCCAAAGCTACCATGCCCATTGGTAGCAGGACAGCACCTGTGAGCAGTACGTGTAAAACAGCCTGAGCAAAATAGTGAGACCTAGCCTCTCTTTTTTGACTCAAATGTGAAAGTTTTGATTTTTACAAGGTGTAATAAATTATTTTCCCAAAACCAAATCTTTGTTTTCCTTTTGATATTTTTCCAGGAAATATGATGAACATTTGAACTGGGCCACGCATTTCAGCATAGCAGACAATTCTCCAGAATTGAGACATATTGCAACAACAAGCTAGCAGGCGGAGAGGACTGAAAACTCAGTGCAACCTAGAATAAATGGCTGTGTGATTTTCAGCAAGGATGACTCAAATGCATTCTTCCTTTTAGAGCACCTGTAGGATTAAACTGATCTGTCAAGTACAAAAGCATCCTTCATAGAGCAACTTAGAAATGCGCTTGCTGGCCCTTCTGCTGCATTTCTACGTCCAGCTCTAATTCATTTTTTGATTAGCCCTCATTCTTTTCATATGTGAATGAGAAGGAGAAATTACAGGGCCCTTCACTCTTTGAGTGAAACATGAAAAGACTGAGGGCTGTGCAACTCCCAAACGTTGGAGCCTCTGGCCTGTCGACCCTCGAACCTGCTCCTGCTCCAACCCGGCATCTCTTGTGGCTAGCAACCTCACAAACCCTGGAGGACCTGGCTACCTTTTGACTCTAAACCCCTGGGACTCCCATGAGTAGAGGCTCTACTCAAATCTACTTCTAATCCCTGGCAGCAGCCCGGAACCGCGAACCCTTCACACTCTGCACCCACCAAGCCTGGCCTGTGCCAGAGTGAACAAAGACCACAAGGACGACCCCACGGCGACTGTGACCCCGAGTCCGGCACCCAAGGACCTCCCTCGACACTCCTGAAGAAGCCTGCAGCCTCAGAACCAGGTGCCCCCCCAACCGCGATCAACAGAGGGTAAGATTTCCCGACACCAAAAGGTACCCCTGCACCCGGCGCTCCGCGGCCCCCTGTGCCCAATCCCGGGGTACCTACCTATCCTCCAACTACCCAACTTACCTCTCGAAGTGGTGGTGGCACCTGAAGAATCTTCGTCCCCGAGCTTGCAGTCTTTTTCTAAACCAGAGATTTCCCATTCAAATCAATTGAGCGCCCGAATGCTCAAAAGCACCCTGCACCCAGCCGTCCGAGTGGCCCTGGCAGTGCAACCTCTACATCTATCTACTTCCCCACTTGCCCTGGATAAGTGACCAGGAGCCCAGCTCCCACAACCACGTGGCCTGCTAGTCAGCAGCCACCAACCAAGGCCCCCCTACCTCTCATAGGATAACATTGGGCCTAACTCTCTCTGCACCCGGCCGCCCTTGTGCCGCTGAGGGTGAACCAACTGTACCTACCTGACCCTGGGAGACGCCTGAGTCTATGCCCAGAACCTTAACTCTGCCAGTCGAGTACTTACCTTTAAACCGATAACTCAATCTTCTCCATAGGGTAACATTGACTGGTTTTTCCTGAAATTTCTTCCAAGTGTGGACTTTTCAAAACTTAAAATATTCACCAAAAATCAGCCGAGTAACGAAAAAGAAAATACTCACCTGCTATTAGGTGAGCTCCCAGTGCTGGATCTTGGTGCCCAGCACTGACTCTGAAAAATACTTACAACTGTACTTACCAGTAACCCAATTTTCTCCCATAGGAAATCATTGACTGTTTTTCTGTGAAATTTCTTCTAAGTGTCAATTTCTGCAAACTTTAAATATTCTTTAAAAATCGTATAATTTCTGAAAACGTAATTACTTACCTGTTTTGGATAAAGGTCCCAGTACTGAGTCTAGGCACCCAGTACTGGATTACAAAAGTAACGAGAACATACTATACCTGCAACTTGAATTTTCTGCCATAGGGAATCTTAGACTGTTTTCTATTAAATATTTTCTGTCAACTTTTAAAATAGCAAAATATTGTCTAAAAATCATCACAGTAATTAAGTCGACTTTTATCACTTGATTCCAAGTACTGACCCAGGACTGAATCTAGGATCCAGTCCTGGAAATCCAAAAGTAATCCTAAAAGTAATCTGTTGCAAATAACTTGAAACTTCCATTGAGCTCAATGCATTATTGTGTTTAAAATGTTGTTGCCTATTGCAACCACTTGTAACTTTCTACAAAAGTCAATTGCATATTGCAAAAGTATTTATATAAAGCATCTCATTCTGAGAAAGTATATTTTAATACCTATTGTTGGTTCTAAAATAAAACAAGCATATATTTTTTGTAGATAAACCATAGGCCTAGAGTTCAGTTATTGAGTGTGTGAGACCATTTGCTGACTGAGTGTGTGCAACAAATGCTTTACACTGTCCTCTGATACTGCCTTACTGCTCGACCAAGCTACCACTTTAGAGAGTAAGGTTATATCTAACTTTAGCCTCTGCCAAACCTCTGGGGACTGTGGACTCTGTACACCCTGTACCTATTTGGGAACAGTATATACAGAGCCACTTTCTCACACTGCAGTTCTCCAATATAGGTCTGTCAAGATCATTACTCAATCTACCTTGATTTGGCACAGTATAAAATAAGTGAAGAAGTCTCCCATGAAAAGATATGCAAATCTGTTCGAATCACTTTCCCTAGTCAGGGGACCCACTAGCTGGAAGGGGCAGGGAGGACCAAAATAGCTCATCGGTATAGAACACTGCATGAGCAGCTGATTTTGAGGTGGTAGAAGATAGAGTAATCCAACTGGACCTCAATAAACGGTTTCCTAATGTGCAATAGCCCCTGACCACCTCTGACGCAAAAGTGTAATCTCATACCTTTGCAGAATCAGGCATGCTTTCACCTGTTCAAGCTGAACTGACATTGGTCTTCTTGGCCAGCAGGAGTTCCTCTCTTGCAGCTGTTGAGGCTAGAGAACAGAATGACGTGTATTCATTCTTTATGGTAACTCTTCTAGCCCTCCCACTCCATACTACTTTAAAACTTCCGATGTTGCAGACGAGTTCCATCATTGTGACCCATGCTATTTTTCTCAATATTGGCTGGCTCGGCATAACAAGGGATGCCTACAGGACAGCCTAAATTGTGCCGGCAAGCTTCTACAGGGAGTCACTGGCAGATAAAGAGAAACTCAGCCCTAACCTGGCTCTTCTCTCTCACTCTCACTCTCCTTTCCCTTCTGTCCCTCTACCTGTCTCTCACTCTCTAAATACTAGTATTTATGTTGTATTCACTTCCCCGTCACAATCTTTCCGACCCTACTTCCTCTCTCCCTTCAATCAGTTCAACCCTCTTTTTTACTTTAGGAAACTCCACATCTTTTTTAAAGGCCCTTCCCATATTCACACTGCTTCTTGATAAGACATTTTTTTCCTTTCTTTGAAGGATAGTGAAATTGATTTTCTTGAAACATGGTTGGTAAACCATCAATTCATTCCACCTTACTTTATCATTATCCTTACTTATGGAATGCATTTCATCATTAGGACAGCTGCAGTGTTTGCCGGGCAAGGTGGCGTGTGCCTGTTGTCCTAGTTACTGGGGAGGCAGAGGCTTGTGGATTGCTTGAGCTCAGGGGTTCTGGGCTGCACTCAGCTGTGTTGATCAGGTGTCCATGCTGCATTGGGCATCAATATGGTGTTCTAGAGGGAGCTCTAGAATATCAGGTTGTGTAACGAGAGGTGCACCGACCCAGGCTGGAAACAGAGCAGGCCAAAGCTTCCATGCCCATTGGTAGCAGGACAGCACCTGTGAGCAGTACGTGTAAAACAGCCTGAGCAAAATAGTGAGACCTAGCCTCTCTTTTTTGACTCAAATGTGAAAGTTTTGATTTTTACAAGGTGTAATAAATTATTTTCCGAAAACCAAATCTTTGTTTTCCTTTTGATATTTTTCCAGGAAATATGATGAACATTTGAACTGGGCCACGCATTTCAGCATAGCAGACAATTCTCCAGAATTGAGACATATTGCAACAACAAGCTAGCAGGCGGAGAGGACTGAAAACTCAGTGCAACCTAGAATAAATGGCTGTGTGATTTTCAGCAAGGATGACTCAAATGCATTCTTCCTTTTAGAGCACCTGTAGGATTAAACTGATCTGTCAAGTACAAAAGCATCCTTCATAGTGCAACTTAGAAATGCGCTTGCTGGCCCATCTGCTGCATTTCTACGTCCAGCTCTAATTCATTTTTTGATTAGCCCTCATTCTTTTCATATGTGAATGAGAAGGAGAAATTACAGGGCCCTTCACTCTTTGAGCGAAACATGAAAAGGCTGAGGGCTGTGCAACTCCCAAACGTTGGAGCCTCTGGCCTGTCGACCCTCGAACCTGCTCCTGCTCCAACCCGGCATCTCTTGTGGCCAGCAACCTCACAAACCCTGGAGGACCTGGCTACCTTTTGACTCTAAACCCCTGGGACTCCCATGAGTAGAGGCTCTACTCAAATCTACTTCTAATCCCTGGCAGCAGCCCGGAACCGCGAACCCTTCACACTCTGCACCCACCAAGCCTGGCCTGTGCCAGAGTGAACAAAGACCACAAGGACGACCCCACGGCGACTGTGACCCCGAGTCCGGCACCCAAGGACCTCCCTCGACACTCCTGAAGAAGCCTGCAGCCTCAGAACCAGGTGCCCCCCCAACCGCGATCAACAGAGGGTAAGATTTCCCGACACCAAAAGGTACCCCTGCACCCGGCGCTCCGCGGCCCCCTGTGCCCAATCCCGGGGTACCTACCTATCCTCCAACTACCCAACTTACCTCTCGAAGTGGTGGTGGCACCTGAAGAATCTTCGTCCCCGAGCTTGCAGTCTTTTTCTAAACCAGAGATTTCCCATTCAAATCAATTGAGCGCCCGAATGCTCAAAAGCACCCTGCACCCAGCCGTCCGAGTGGCCCTGGCAGTGCAACCTCTACATCTATCTACTTCCCCACTTGCCCTGGATAAGTGACCAGGAGCCCAGCTCCCACAGCCACGTGGCCTGCTAGTCAGCAGCCACCAACCACGGCCCCCCTACCTCTCATAGGATAACATTGGGCCTAACTCTCTCTGCACCCGGCCGCCCTTGTGCCGCTGAGGGTGAACCAACTGTACCTACCTGACCCTGGGAGACGCCTGAGTCTATGCCCAGAACCTTAACTCTGCCAGTCGAGTACTTACCTTTAAACCGATAACTCAATCTTCTCCATAGGGTAACATTGACTGGGTTTTCCTGAAATTTCTTCCAAGTGTGCACTTTTCAAAACTTAAAATATTCACCAAAAATCAGCCGAGTAACGAAAACGAAAATACTCACCTGCTATTAGGTGAGCTCCCAGTGCTGGATCTTGGTGCCCAGCACTGACTCTGAAAAATACTTACAACTGTACTTACCAGTAACCCAATTTTCTCCCGTAGGAAATCATTGACTGTTTTTCTGTGAAATTTCTTCTAAGTGTCAATTTCTGCAAACTTTAAATATTCTTTAAAAATTCGTATAATTTCTGAAAACGTAATTACTTACCTGTTTTGGATAAAGGTCCCAGTACTGAGTCTAGGCACCCAGTACTGGATTACAAAAGTAACGAGAACATACTATACCTGCAACTTGAATTTTCTGCCATAGGGAATCTTAGACTGTTTTCTATGAAATATTTTCTGTCAACTTTTAAAATAGCAAAATATTGTCTAAAAATCATCACAGTAATTAAGTCGACTTTTATCACTTGATTCCAAGTACTGACCCAGGACTGAATCTAGGATCCAGTCCTGGAAATCCAAAAGTAATCCTAAAAGTAATCTGTTGCAAATAACTTGAAACTTCCATTGAGCTCAATGCATTATTGTGTTTAAAATGTTGTTGCCTATTGCAACCACTTGTAACTTTCTACAAAAGTCAATTGCATATTGCAAAAGTATTTATATAAAGCATCTCATTCTGAGAAAGTATATTTTAATACCTATTGTTGGTTCTAAAATAAAACAAGCATATATTTTTTGTAGATAAACCATTGGCCTAGAGTTCAGGTATTGAGTGTGTGAGACCATTTGCTGACTGAGTGTGTGCAACAAATGCTTTACACTGTCCTCTGATACTGCCTTACTGCTCGACCAAGCTACCACTTTAGAGAGTAAGGTTATATCTAACTTTAGCCTCTGCCAAACCTCTGGGGACTGTGGACTCTGTACACCCTGTAGCTATTTGGGAACAGTATATACAGAGCCACTTTCTCACACTGCAGTTCTCCAATATAGGTCTGTCAAGATCATTACTCAATCTACCTTGATTTGGCACAGTATAAAATAGGTCAAGAAGTCTCCTATGAAAAGATATGCAAATCTGTTCGAATCACTTTCCCTAGTCAGGGGACCCACTAGCTGGAAGGGGCAGGGAGGACCAAAATAGCTCATCGGTATAGAACACTGCATGAGCAGCTGATTTTGAGGTGGTAGAAGATAGAGTAATCCAACTGGACCTATATAAACGGTTTCCTAATGTGCAATAGCCCCTGACCACCTCTGACGCAAAAGTGTAATCTCATACCTTTGCAGAATCAGGCATGCTTTCACCTGTTCAAGCTGAACTGACATTGGTCTTCTTGGCCAGCAGGAGTTCCTCTCTTGCAGCTGTTGAGGCTAGAGAACAGAATGACGTGTATTCATTCTTTATGGTAACTCTTCTAGCCCTCCCACTCCATACTACTTTAAAACTTCCGATGTTGCAGACGAGTTCCATCATTGTGACCCATGCTATTTTTCTCAATATTGGCTGGCTCGGCATAACAAGGGAAGCCTACAGGACAGCCTAAATTGTGCCGGCAAGCTTCTACAGGGAGTCACTGCCAGATAAAGAGAAACTCAGCCCTAACCTGGCTCTTCTCTCTCACTCTCATTCTCCTTTCCCTTCTGTCCCTCTACCTGTCTCTCACTCTCTAAATACTAGTATTTATGTTGTATTCACTTCCCCGTCACAATCTTTCCGACCCTACTTCCTCTCTCCCTTCAATCAGTTCAACCCTCTTTTTTACTTTAGGAAACTCCACATCTTTTTTAAAGGCCCTTCCCATATTCACACTGCTTCTTGATAAGACATTTTTTTCCTTTCTTTGAAGGATAGTGAAATTGATTTTCTTGAAACATGGTTGGTAAACCATCAATTCATTCCACCTTACTTTATCATTATCCTTACTTATGGAATGCATTTCATCATTAGGACAGCTGCAGTGTTTGCCGGGCAAGGTGGCGTGTGCCTGTTGTCCTAGTTACTTAGGAGGCAGAGGCTTGTGGATTGCTTGAGCTCAGGGTTTCTGGGCTGCACTCAGCTGTGTTGATCAGGTGTCCATGCTGCATTGGGCATCAATATGGTGTTCTAGAGGGAGCTCTAGAATTTCAGGTTGTGTAACGAGAGGTGCACCGACCCAGGCTGGAAACAGAGCAGGCCAAAGCTTCCATGCCCATTGGTAGCAGGACAGCACCTGTGAGCAGTACGTGTAAAACAGCCTGAGCAAAATAGTGAGACCTAGCCTCTCTTTTTTGACTCAAATGTGAAAGTTTTGATTTTTACAAGGTGTAATAAATTATTTTCCCAAAACCAAATCTTTGTTTTCCTTTTGATATTTTTCCAGGAAATATGATGAACATTTGAACTGGGCCACGCATTTCAGCATAGCAGACAATTCTCCAGAATTGAGACATATTGCAACAACAAGCTAGCAGGCGGAGAGGACTGAAAACTCAGTGCAACCTAGAATAAATGGCTGTGTGATTTTCAGCAAGGATGACTCAAATGCATTCTTCCTTTTAGAGCACCTGTAGGATTAAACTGATCTGTCAAGTACAAAAGCATCCTTCATAGTGCAACTTAGAAATGCGCTTGCTGGCCCATCTGCTGCATTTCTACGTCCAGCTCTAATTCATTTTTTGATTAGCCCTCATTCTTTTCATATGTGAATGAGAAGGAGAAATTACAGGGCCCTTCACTCTTTGAGCGAAACATGAAAAGACTGAGGGCTGTGCAACTCCCAAACGTTGGAGCCTCTGGCCTGTCGACCCTCGAACCTGCTCCTGCTCCAACCCGGCATCTCTTGTGGCCAGCAACCTCACAAACCCTGGAGGACCTGGCTACCTTTTGACTCTAAACCCCTGGGACTCCCATGAGTAGAGGCTCTACTCAAATCTACTTCTAATCCCTGGCAGCAGCCCGGAACCGCGAACCCTTCACACTCTGCACCCACCAAGCCTGGCCTGTGCCAGAGTGAACAAAGACCACAAGGACGACCCCATGGCGACTGTGACCCCGAGTCCGGCACCCAAGGACCTCCCTCGACACTCCTGAAGAAGCCTGCAGCCTCAGAGCCAGGTGCCCCCCCAACCGCGATCAACAGAGGGTAAGATTTCCCGACACCAAAAGGTACCCCTGCACCCGGCGCTCCGCGGCCCCCTGTGCCCAATCCCGGGGTACCTACCTATCCTCCAACTACCCAACTTACCTCTCGAAGTGGTGGTGGCACCTGAAGAATCTTCGTCCCCGAGCTTGCAGTCTTTTTCTAAACCAGAGATTTCCCATTCAAATCAATTGAGCGCCCGAATGCTCAAAAGCACCCTGCACCCAGCCGTCCGAGTGGCCCTGGCAGTGCAACCTCTACATCTATCTACTTCCCCACTTGCCCTGGATAAGTGACCAGGAGCCCAGCTCCCACAGCCACGTGGCCTGCTAGTCAGCAGCCACCAACCAAGGCCCCCCTACCTCTCATAGGATAACATTGGGCCTAACTCTCTCTGCACCCGGCGCCCTTGTGCCGCTGAGGGTGAACCAACTGTACCTACCTGACCCTGGGAGACGCCTGAGTCTATGCCCAGAACCTTAACTCTGCCAGTCGAGTACTTACCTTTAAACCGATAACTCAATCTTCTCCATAGGGTAACATTGACTGTTTTTTCCTTAAATTTCTTCCAAGTGTGGACTTTTCAAAACATAAAATATTCACCAAAAATCAGCCGAGTAACGAAAACGAAAATACTCACCTGCTATTAGGTGAGCTCCCAGTGCTGGATCTTGGTGCCCAGCACTGACTCTGAAAAATACTTACCACTGTACTTACCAGTAACCCAATTTTCTCCCATAGGAAATCATTGACTGTTTTTCTGTGAAATTTCTTCTAAGTGTCAATTTCTGCAAACTTTAAATATTCTTTAAAAATCGTATAATTTCTGAAAACGTAATTACTTACCTGTTTTGGATAAAGGTCCCAGTACTGAGTCTAGGCACCCAGTACTGGATTACAAAAGTAACGAGAACATACTATACCTGCAACTTGAATTTTCTGCCATAGGGAATCTTAGACTGTTTTCTATGAAATATTTTCTGTCAACTTTTAAAATAGCAAAATATTGTCTAAAAATCATCACAGTAATTAAGTCGACTTTTATCACTTGATTCCAAGTACTGACCCAGGACTGAATCTAGGATCCAGTCCTGGAAATCCAAAAGTAATCCTAAAAGTAATCTGTTGCAAATAACTTGAAACTTCCATTGAGCTCAATGCATTATTGTGTTTAAAATGTTGTTGCCTATTGCAACCACTTGTAACTTTCTACAAAAGTCAATTGCATATTGCAAAAGTATTTATATAAAGCATCTCATTCTGAGAAAGTATATTTTAATACCTAGTGTTGGTTCTAAAATAAAACAAGCATATATTTTTTGTAGATAAACCATTGGCCTAGAGTTCAGTTATTGAGTGTGTGAGACCATTTGCTGACTGAGTGTGTGCAACAAATGCTTTACACTGTCCTCTGATACTGCCTTACTGCTCGACCAAGCTACCACTTTAGAGAGTAAGGTTATATCTAACTTTAGCCTCTGCCAAACCTCTGGGGACTGTGGACTCTGTACACCCTGTACCTATTTGGGAACAGTATATACAGAGCCACTTTCTCACACTGCAGTTCTCCAATATAGGTCTGTCAAGATCATTACTCAATCTACCTTGATTTGGCACAGTATAAAATAGGTCAAGAAGTCTCCTATGAAAAGATATGCAAATCTGTTCGAATCACTTTCCCTAGTCAGGGGACCCACTAGCTGGAAGGGGCAGGGAGGACCAAAATAGCTCATCGGTATAGAACACTGCATGAGCAGCTGATTTTGAGGTGGTAGAAGATAGAGTAATCCAACTGGACCTCAATAAACGGTTTCCTAATGTGCAATAGCCCCTGACCACCTCTGACGCAAAAGTGTAATCTCATACCTTTGCAGAATCAGGCATGCTTTCACCTGTTCAAGCTGAACTGACATTGGTCTTCTTGGCCAGCAGGAGTTCCTCTCTTGCAGCTGTTGAGGCTAGAGAACAGAATGACGTGTATTCATTCTTTATGGTAACTCTTCTAGCCCTCCCACTCCATACTACTTTAAAACTTCCGATGTTGCAGACGAGTTCCATCATTGTGACCCATGCTATTTTTCTCAATATTGGCTGGCTCGGCATAACAAGGGATGCCTACAGGACAGCCTAAATTGTGCCGGCAAGCTTCTACAGGGAGTCACTGGCAGATAAAGAGAAACTCAGCCCTAACCTGGCTCTTCTCTCTCACTCTCACTCTCCTTTCCCTTCTGTCCCTCTACCTGTCTCTCACTCTCTAAATACTAGTATTTATGTTGTATTCACTTCCCCGTCACAATCTTTCCGACCCTACTTCCTCTCTCCCTTCAATCAGTTCAACCCTCTTTTTTACTTTAGGAAACTCCACATCTTTTTTAAAGGCCCTTCCCATATTCACACTGCTTCTTGATAAGACATTTTTTTCCTTTCTTTGAAGGATAGTGAAATTGATTTTCTTGAAACATGGTTTGTAAACCATCAATTCATTCCACCTTACTTTATCATTATCCTTACTTATAGAATGCATTTCATTATTAGGACAGCTGCAGTTTTTGCCGGACAAGGTGGCGTGTGCCTGTTGCCCTAGTTACTTGGGAGGAAGAGGCTTGTGGATTGCTTGAGCTCAGGGGTTCTGGGCTGTACTCAGCTGTGTTGATCAGGTGTCCATGCTGCATTGGGCATCAATATGGTGTTCTAGAGGGAGCTCTAGAATTTCAGGTTGTGTAACGAGAGGTGCACCGACCCAGGCTGGAAACAGAGCAGGCCAAAGCTTCCATGCCCATTGGTAGCAGGACAGCACCTGTGAGCAGCACATGTAAAACAGCCTGAGCAAAATAGTGAGACCTAGCCTCTCTTTTTTGACTCAAATGTGAAAGTTTTGATTTTTACAAGGTGTAATAAATTATTTTCCCAAAACCAAATCTTTGTTTTCCTTTTGATATTTTTCCAGGAAATATGATGAACATTTGAACTGGGCCACGCATTTCAGCATAGCAGACAATTCTCCAGAATTGAAACATATTGCAACAACAAGCTAGCAGGCGGAGAGGACTGAAAACTCAGTGCAACCTAGAATAAATGGCTGTGTGATTTTCAGCAAGGATGACTCAAATGCATTCTTCCTTTTAGAGCACCTGTAGGATTAAACTGATCTGTCAAGTACAAAAGCATCCTTCATAGAGCAACTTAGAAATGCGCTTGCTGGCCCTTCTGCTGCATTTCTACGTCCAGCTCTAATTCATTTTTTGATTAGCCCTCATTCTTTTCATATGTGAATGAGAAGGAGAAATTACAGGGCCCTTCACTCTTTGAGCGAAACATGAAAAGACTAAGGGCTGTGCAACTCCCAAACGTTGGAGCCTCTGGCCTGTCGACCCTCGAACCTGCTCCTGCTCCAACCCGGCATCTCTTGTGGCCAGCAACCTCACAAACCCTGGAGGACCTGGCTACCTTTTGACTCTAAACCCCTGGGACTCCCATGAGTAGAGGCTCTACTCAAATCTACTTCTAATCCCTGGCAGCAGCCCGGAACAGCGAACCCTTCACACTCTGCACCCACCAAGCCTGGCCTGTGCCAGAGTGAACAAAGACCACAAGGACGACCCCATGGCGACTGTGACCCCGAGTCCGGCACCCAAGGACCTCCCTCGACACTCCTGAAGAAGCCTGCAGCCTCAGAACCAGGTGCCCCCCCAACCGCGATCAACAGAGGGTAAGATTTCCCGACACCAAAAGGTACCCCTGCACCCGGCGCTCCGCGGCCCCCTGTGCCCAATCCCGGGGTACCTACCTATCCTCCAACTACCCAACTTACCTCTCGAAGTGGTGGTGGCACCTGAAGAATCTTCGTCCCCGAGCTTGCAGTCTTTTTCTAAACCAGAGATTTCCCATTCAAATCAATTGAGCGCCCGAATGCTCAAAAGCACCCTGCACCCAGCCGTCCGAGTGGCCCTGGCAGTGCAACCTCTACATCTATCTACTTCCCCACTTGCCCTGGATAAGTGACCAGGAGCCCAGCTCCCACAGCCACGTGGCCTGCTAGTCAGCAGCCACCAACCAAGGCCCCCCTACCTCTCATAGGATAACATTGGGCCTAACTCTCTCTGCACCCGGCGCCCTTGTGCCGCTGAGGGTGAACCAACTGTACCTACCTGACCCTGGGAGACGCCTGAGTCTATGCCCAGAACCTTAACTCTGCCAGTCGAGTACTTACCTTTAAACCGATAACTCAATCTTCTCCATAGGGTAACATTGACTGTTTTTTCCTTAAATTTCTTCCAAGTGTGGACTTTTCAAAACTTAAAATATTCACCAAAAATCAGCCGAGTAACGAAAACGAAAATACTCACCTGCTATTAGGTGAGCTCCCAGTGCTGGATCTTGGTGCCCAGCACTGACTCTGAAAAATACTTACCACTGTACTTACCAGTAACCCAATTTTCTCCCATAGGAAATCATTGACTGTTTTTCTGTGAAATTTCTTCTAAGTGTCAATTTCTGCAAACTTTAAATATTCTTTAAAAATCGTATAATTTCTGAAAACGTAATTACTTACCTGTTTTGGATAAAGGTCCCAGTACTGAGTCTAGGCACCCAGTACTGGATTACAAAAGTAACGAGAACATACTATACCTGCAACTTGAATTTTCTGCCATAGGGAATCTTAGACTGTTTTCTATGAAATATTTTCTGTCAACTTTTAAAATAGCAAAATATTGTCTAAAAATCATCACAGTAATTAAGTCGACTTTTATCACTTGATTCCAAGTACTGACCCAGGACTGAATCTAGGATCCAGTCCTGGAAATCCAAAAGTAATCCTAAAAGTAACCTGTTGCAAATAACTTGAAACTTCCATTGAGCTCAATGCATTATTGTGTTTAAAATGTTGTTGCCTATTGCAACCACTTGTAACTTTCTACAAAAGTCAATTGCATATTGCAAAAGTATTTATATAAAGCATCTCATTCTGAGAAAGTATATTTTAATACCTATTGTTGGTTCTAAAATAAAACAAGCATATATTTTTTGTAGATAAACCATAGGCCTAGAGTTCAGTTATTGAGTGTGTGAGACCATTTGCTGACTGAGTGTGTGCAACAAATGCTTTACACTGTCCTCTGATACTGCCTTACTGCTCGACCAAGCTACCACTTTAGAGAGTAAGGTTATATCTAACTTTAGCCTCTGCCAAACCTCTGGGGACTGTGGACTCTGTACACCCTGTACCTATTTGGGAACAGTATATACAGAGCCACTTTCTCACACTGCAGTTCTCCAATATAGGTCTGTCAAGATCATTACTCAATCTACCTTGATTTGGCACAGTATAAAATAAGTGAAGAAGTCTCCCATGAAAAGATATGCAAATCTGTTCGAATCACTTTCCCTAGTCAGGGGACCCACTAGCTGGAAGGGGCAGGGAGGACCAAAATAGCTCATCGGTATAGAACACTGCATGAGCAGCTGATTTTGAGGTGGTAGAAGATAGAGTAATCCAACTGGACCTCAATAAACGGTTTCCTAATGTGCAATAGCCCCTGACCACCTCTGACGCAAAAGTGTAATCTCATACCTTTGCAGAATCAGGCATGCTTTCACCTGTTCAAGCTGAACTGACATTGGTCTTCTTGGCCAGCAGGAGTTCCTCTCTTGCAGCTGTTGAGGCTAGAGAACAGAATGACGTGTATTCATTCTTTATGGTAACTCTTCTAGCCCTCCCACTCCATACTACTTTAAAACTTCCGATGTTGCAGACGAGTTCCATCATTGTGACCCATGCTATTTTTCTCAATATTGGCTGGCTCGGCATAACAAGGGATGCCTACAGGACAGCCTAAATTGTGCCGGCAAGCTTCTACAGGGAGTCACTGGCAGATAAAGAGAAACTCAGCCCTAACCTGGCTCTTCTCTCTCACTCTCACTCTCCTTTCCCTTCTGTCCCTCTACCTGTCTCTCACTCTCTAAATACTAGTATTTATGTTGTATTCACTTCCCCGTCACAATCTTTCCGACCCTACTTCCTCTCTCCCTTCAATCAGTTCAACCCTCTTTTTTACTTTAGGAAACTCCACATCTTTTTTAAAGGCCCTTCCCATATTCACACTGCTTCTTGATAAGACATTTTTTTCCTTTCTTTGAAGGATAGTGAAATTGATTTTCTTGAAACATGGTTGGTAAACCATCAATTCATTCCACCTTACTTTATCATTATCCTTACTTATGGAATGCATTTCATCATTAGGACAGCTGCAGTGTTTGCCGGGCAAGGTGGCGTGTGCCTGTTGTCCTAGTTACTGGGGAGGCAGAGGCTTGTGGATTGCTTGAGCTCAGGGGTTCTGGGCTGCACTCAGCTGTGTTGATCAGGTGTCCATGCTGCATTGGGCATCAATATGGTGTTCTAGAGGGAGCTCTAGAATTTCAGGTTGTGTAACGAGAGGTGCACCGACCCAGGCTGGAAACAGAGCAGGCCAAAGCTTCCATGCCCATTGGTAGCAGGACAGCACCTGTGAGCAGTACGTGTAAAACAGCCTGAGCAAAATAGTGAGACCTAGCCTCTCTTTTTTGACTCAAATGTGAAAGTTTTGATTTTTACAAGGTGTAATAAATTATTTTCCGAAAACCAAATCTTTGTTTTCCTTTTGATATTTTTCCAGGAAATATGATGAACATTTGAACTGGGCCACGCATTTCAGCATAGCAGACAATTCTCCAGAATTGAGACATATTGCAACAACAAGCTAGCAGGCGGAGAGGACTGAAAACTCAGTGCAACCTAGAATAAATGGCTGTGTGATTTTCAGCAAGGATGACTCAAATGCATTCTTCCTTTTAGAGCACCTGTAGGATTAAACTGATCTGTCATGTACAAAAGCATCCTTCATAGTGCAACTTAGAAATGCGCTTGCTGGCCCATCTGCTGCATTTCTACGTCCAGCTCTAATTCATTTTTTGATTAGCCCTCATTCTTTTCATATGTGAATGAGAAGGAGAAATTACAGGGCCCTTCACTCTTTGAGCGAAACATGAAAAGACTGAGGGCTGTGCAACTCCCAAACGTTGGAGCCTCTGGCCTGTCGACCCTCGAACCTGCTCCTGCTCCAACCCGGCATCTCTTGTGGCCAGCAACCTCACAAACCCTGGAGGACCTGGCTACCTTTTGACTCTAAACCCCTGGGACTCCCATGAGTAGAGGCTCTACTCAAATCTACTTCTAATCCCTGGCAGCAGCCCGGAACCGCGAACCCTTCACACTCTGCACCCACCAAGCCTGGCCTGTGCCAGAGTGAACAAAGACCACAAGGACGACCCCACGGCGACTGTGACCCCGAGTCCGGCACCCAAGGACCTCCCTCGACACTCCTGAAGAAGCCTGCAGCCTCAGAACCAGGTGCCCCCCCAACCGCGATCAACAGAGGGTAAGATTTCCCGACACCAAAAGGTACCCCTGCACCCGGCGCTCCGCGGCCCCCTGTGCCCAATCCCGGGGTACCTACCTATCCTCCAACTACCCAACTTACCTCTCGAAGTGGTGGTGGCACCTGAAGAATCTTCGTCCCCGAGCTTGCAGTCTTTTTCTAAACCAGAGATTTCCCATTCAAATCAATTGAGCGCCCGAATGCTCAAAAGCACCCTGCACCCAGCCGTCCGAGTGGCCCTGGCAGTGCAACCTCTACATCTATCTACTTCCCCACTTGCCCTGGATAAGTGACCAGGAGCCCAGCTCCCACAGCCACGTGGCCTGCTAGTCAGCAGCCACCAACCACGGCCCCCCTACCTCTCATAGGATAACATTGGGCCTAACTCTCTCTGCACCCGGCCGCCCTTGTGCCGCTGAGGGTGAACCAACTGTACCTACCTGACCCTGGGAGACGCCTGAGTCTATGCCCAGAAACTTAACTCTGCCAGTCGAGTACTTACCTTTAAACCGATAACTCAATCTTCTCCATAGGGTAACATTGACTGGGTTTTCCTGAAATTTCTTCCAAGTGTGCACTTTTCAAAACTTAAAATATTCACCAAAAATCAGCCGAGTAACGAAAACGAAAATACTCACCTGCTATTAGGTGAGCTCCCAGTGCTGGATCTTGGTGCCCAGCACTGACTCTGAAAAATACTTACAACTGTACTTACCAGTAACCCAATTTTCTCCCGTTGGAAATCATTGACTGTTTTTCTGTGAAATTTCTTCTAAGTGTCAATTTCTGCAAACTTTAAATATTCTTTAAAAATTCGTATAATTTCTGAAAACGTAATTACTTACCTGTTTTGGATAAAGGTCCCAGTACTGAGTCTAGGCACCCAGTACTGGATTACAAAAGTAACGAGAACATACTATACCTGCAACTTGAATTTTCTGCCATAGGGAATCTTAGACTGTTTTCTATGAAATATTTTCTGTCAACTTTTAAAATAGCAAAATATTGTCTAAAAATCATCACAGTAATTAAGTCGACTTTTATCACTTGATTCCAAGTACTGACCCAGGACTGAATCTAGGATCCAGTCCTGGAAATCCAAAAGTAATCCTAAAAGTAATCTGTTGCAAATAACTTGAAACTTCCATTGAGCTCAATGCATTATTGTGTTTAAAATGTTGTTGCCTATTGCAACCACTTGTAACTTTCTACAAAAGTCAATTGCATATTGCAAAAGTATTTATATAAAGCATCTCATTCTGAGAAAGTATATTTTAATACCTATTGTTGGTTCTAAAATAAAACAAGCATATATTTTTTGTAGATAAACCATTGGCCTAGAGTTCAGGTATTGAGTGTGTGAGACCATTTGCTGACTGAGTGTGTGCAACAAATGCTTTACACTGTCCTCTGATACTGCCTTACTGCTCGACCAAGCTACCACTTTAGAGAGTAAGGTTATATCTAACTTTAGCCTCTGCCAAACCTCTGGGGACTGTGGACTCTGTACACCCTGTAGCTATTTGGGAACAGTATATACAGAGCCACTTTCTCACACTGCAGTTCTCCAATATAGGTCTGTCAAGATCATTACTCAATCTACCTTGATTTGGCACAGTATAAAATAGGTCAAGAAGTCTCCTATGAAAAGATATGCAAATCTGTTCGAATCACTTTCCCTAGTCAGGGGACCCACTAGCTGGAAGGGGCAGGGAGGACCAAAATAGCTCATCGGTATAGAACACTGCATGAGCAGCTGATTTTGAGGTGGTAGAAGATAGAGTAATCCAACTGGACCTATATAAACGGTTTCCTAATGTGCAATAGCCCCTGACCACCTCTGACGCAAAAGTGTAATCTCATACCTTTGCAGAATCAGGCATGCTTTCACCTGTTCAAGCTGAACTGACATTGGTCTTCTTGGCCAGCAGGAGTTCCTCTCTTGCAGCTGTTGAGGCTAGAGAACAGAATGACGTGTATTCATTCTTTATGGTAACTCTTCTAGCCCTCCCACTCCATACTACTTTAAAACTTCCGATGTTGCAGACGAGTTCCATCATTGTGACCCATGCTATTTTTCTCAATATTGGCTGGCTCGGCATAACAAGGGAAGCCTACAGGACAGCCTAAATTGTGCCGGCAAGCTTCTACAGGGAGTCACTGCCAGATAAAGAGAAACTCAGCCCTAACCTGGCTCTTCTCTCTCACTCTCATTCTCCTTTCCCTTCTGTCCCTCTACCTGTCTCTCACTCTCTAAATACTAGTATTTATGTTGTATTCACTTCCCCGTCACAATCTTTCCGACCCTACTTCCTCTCTCCCTTCAATCAGTTCAACCCTCTTTTTTACTTTAGGAAACTCCACATCTTTTTTAAAGGCCCTTCCCATATTCACACTGCTTCTTGATAAGACATTTTTTTCCTTTCTTTGAAGGATAGTGAAATTGATTTTCTTGAAACATGGTTGGTAAACCATCAATTCATTCCACCTTACTTTATCATTATCCTTACTTATGGAATGCATTTCATCATTAGGACAGCTGCAGTGTTTGCCGGGCAAGGTGGCGTGTGCCTGTTGTCCTAGTTACTTAGGAGGCAGAGGCTTGTGGATTGCTTGAGCTCAGGGTTTCTGGGCTGCACTCAGCTGTGTTGATCAGGTGTCCATGCTGCATTGGGCATCAATATGGTGTTCTAGAGGGAGCTCTAGAATTTCAGGTTGTGTAACGAGAGGTGCACCGACCCAGGCTGGAAACAGAGCAGGCCAAAGCTTCCATGCCCATTGGTAGCAGGACAGCACCTGTGAGCAGTACGTGTAAAACAGCCTGAGCAAAATAGTGAGACCTAGCCTCTCTTTTTTGACTCAAATGTGAAAGTTTTGATTTTTACAAGGTGTAATAAATTATTTTCCCAAAACCAAATCTTTGTTTTCCTTTTGATATTTTTCCAGGAAATATGATGAACATTTGAACTGGGCCACGCATTTCAGCATAGCAGACAATTCTCCAGAATTGAGACATATTGCAACAACAAGCTAGCAGGCGGAGAGGACTGAAAACTCAGTGCAACCTAGAATAAATGGCTGTGTGATTTTCAGCAAGGATGACTCAAATGCATTCTTCCTTTTAGAGCACCTGTAGGATTAAACTGATCTGTCAAGTACAAAAGCATCCTTCATAGTGCAACTTAGAAATGCGCTTGCTGGCCCATCTGCTGCATTTCTACGTCCAGCTCTAATTCATTTTTTGATTAGCCCTCATTCTTTTCATATGTGAATGAGAAGGAGAAATTACAGGGCCCTTCACTCTTTGAGCGAAACATGAAAAGACTGAGGGCTGTGCAACTCCCAAACGTTGGAGCCTCTGGCCTGTCGACCCTCGAACCTGCTCCTGCTCCAACCCGGCATCTCTTGTGGCCAGCAACCTCACAAACCCTGGAGGACCTGGCTACCTTTTGACTCTAAACCCCTGGGACTCCCATGAGTAGAGGCTCTACTCAAATCTACTTCTAATCCCTGGCAGCAGCCCGGAACCGCGAACCCTTCACACTCTGCACCCACCAAGCCTGGCCTGTGCCAGAGTGAACAAAGACCACAAGGACGACCCCATGGCGACTGTGACCCCGAGTCCGGCACCCAAGGACCTCCCTCGACACTCCTGAAGAAGCCTGCAGCCTCAGAACCAGGTGCCCCCCCAACCGCGATCAACAGAGGGTAAGATTTCCCGACACCAAAAGGTACCCCTGCACCCGGCGCTCCGCGGCCCCCTGTGCCCAATCCCGGGGTACCTACCTATCCTCCAACTACCCAACTTACCTCTCGAAGTGGTGGTGGCACCTGAAGAATCTTCGTCCCCGAGCTTGCAGTCTTTTTCTAAACCAGAGATTTCCCATTCAAATCAATTGAGCGCCCGAATGCTCAAAAGCACCCTGCACCCAGCCGTCCGAGTGGCCCTGGCAGTGCAACCTCTACATCTATCTACTTCCCCACTTGCCCTGGATAAGTGACCAGGAGCCCAGCTCCCACAGCCACGTGGCCTGCTAGTCAGCAGCCACCAACCAAGGCCCCCCTACCTCTCATAGGATAACATTGGGCCTAACTCTCTCTGCACCCGGCGCCCTTGTGCCGCTGAGGGTGAACCAACTGTACCTACCTGACCCTGGGAGACGCCTGAGTCTATGCCCAGAACCTTAACTCTGCCAGTCGAGTACTTACCTTTAAACCGATAACTCAATCTTCTCCATAGGGTAACATTGACTGTTTTTTCCTGAAATTTCTTCCAAGTGTGGACTTTTCAAAACATAAAATATTCACCAAAAATCAGCCGAGTAACGAAAACGAAAATACTCACCTGCTATTAGGTGAGCTCCCAGTGCTGGATCTTGGTGCCCAGCACTGACTCTGAAAAATACTTACCACTGTACTTACCAGTAACCCAATTTTCTCCCATAGGAAATCATTGACTGTTTTTCTGTGAAATTTCTTCTAAGTGTCAATTTCTGCAAACTTTAAATATTCTTTAAAAATCGTATAATTTCTGAAAACGTAATTACTTACCTGTTTTGGATAAAGGTCCCAGTACTGAGTCTAGGCACCCAGTACTGGATTACAAAAGTAACGAGAACATACTATACCTGCAACTTGAATTTTCTGCCATAGGGAATCTTAGACTGTTTTCTATGAAATATTTTCTGTCAACTTTTAAAATAGCAAAATATTGTCTAAAAATCATCACAGTAATTAAGTCGACTTTTATCACTTGATTCCAAGTACTGACCCAGGACTGAATCTAGGATCCAGTCCTGGAAATCCAAAAGTAATCCTAAAAGTAATCTGTTGCAAATAACTTGAAACTTCCATTGAGCTCAATGCATTATTGTGTTTAAAATGTTGTTGCCTATTGCAACCACTTGTAACTTTCTACAAAAGTCAATTGCATATTGCAAAAGTATTTATATAAAGCATCTCATTCTGAGAAAGTATATTTTAATACCTATTGTTGGTTCTAAAATAAAACAAGCATATATTTTTTGTAGATAAACCTTTGGCCTAGAGTTCAGTTATTGAGTGTGTGAGACCATTTGCTGACTGAGTGTGTGCAACAAATGCTTTACACTGTCCTCTGATACTGCCTTACTGCTCGACCAAGCTACCACTTTAGAGAGTAAGGTTATATCTAACTTTAGCCTCTGCCAAACCTCTGGGGACTGTGGACTCTGTACACCCTGTACCTATTTGGGAACAGTATATACAGAGCCACTTTCTCACACTGCAGTTCTCCAATATAGGTCTGTCAAGATCATTACTCAATCTACCTTGATTTGGCACAGTATAAAATAAGTCAAGAAGTCTCCTATGAAAAGATATGCAAATCTGTTCGAATCACTTTCCCTAGTCAGGGGACCCACTAGCTGGAAGGGGCAGGGAGGACCAAAATAGCTCATCGGTATAGAACACTGCATGAGCAGCTGATTTTGAGGTGGTAGAAGATAGAGTAATCCAACTGGACCTCAATAAACGGTTTCCTAATGTGCAATAGCCCCTGACCACCTCTGACGCAAAAGTGTAATCTCATACCTTTGCAGAATCAGGCATGCTTTCACCTGTTCAAGCTGAACTGACATTGGTCTTCTTGGCCAGCAGGAGTTCCTCTCTTGCAGCTGTTGAGGCTAGAGAACAGAATGACGTGTATTCATTCTTTATGGTAACTCTTCTAGCCCTCCCACTCCATACTACTTTAAAACTTCCGATGTTGCAGACGAGTTCCATCATTGTGACCCATGCTATTTTTCTCAATATTGGCTGGCTCGGCATAACAAGGGATGCCTACAGGACAGCCTAAATTGTGCCGGCAAGCTTCTACAGGGAGTCACTGGCAGATAAAGAGAAACTCAGCCCTAACCTGGCTCTTCTCTCTCACTCTCACTCTCCTTTCCCTTCTGTCCCTCTACCTGTCTCTCACTCTCTAAATACTAGTATTTATGTTGTATTCACTTCCCCGTCACAATCTTTCCGACCCTACTTCCTCTCTCCCTTCAATCAGTTCAACCCTCTTTTTTACTTTAGGAAACTCCTCATCTTTTTTAAAGGCCCTTCCCATATTCACACTGCTTCTTGATAAGACATTTTTTTCCTTTCTTTGAAGGATAGTGAAATTGATTTTCTTGAAACATGGTTTGTAAACCATCAATTCATTCCACCTTACTTTATCATTATCCTTACTTATAGAATGCATTTCATTATTAGGACAGCTGCAGTGTTTGCCGGACAAGGTGGCGTGTGCCTGTTGCCCTAGTTACTTGGGAGGAAGAGGCTTGTGGATTGCTTGAGCTCAGGGGTTCTGGGCTGTACTCAGCTGTGTTGATCAGGTGTCCATGCTGCATTGGGCATCAATATGGTGTTCTAGAGGGAGCTCTAGAATTTCAGGTTGTGTAACGAGAGGTGCACCGACCCAGGCTGGAAACAGAGCAGGCCAAAGCTTCCATGCCCATTGGTAGCAGGACAGCACCTGTGAGCAGTACATGTAAAACAGCCTGAGCAAAATAGTGAGACCTAGCCTCTCTTTTTTGACTCAAATGTGAAAGTTTTGATTTTTACAAGGTGTAATAAATTATTTTCCCAAAACCAAATCTTTGTTTTCCTTTTGATATTTTTCCAGGAAATATGATGAACATTTGAACTGGGCCACGCATTTCAGCATAGCAGACAATTCTCCAGAATTGAAACATATTGCAACAACAAGCTAGCAGGCGGAGAGGACTGAAAACTCAGTGCAACCTAGAATAAATGGCTGTGTGATTTTCAGCAAGGATGACTCAAATGCATTCTTCCTTTTAGAGCACCTGTAGGATTAAACTGATCTGTCAAGTACAAAAGCATCCTTCATAGAGCAACTTAGAAATGCGCTTGCTGGCCCTTCTGCTGCATTTCTACGTCCAGCTCTAATTCATTTTTTGATTAGCCCTCATTCTTTTCATATGTGAATGAGAAGGAGAAATTACAGGGCCCTTCACTCTTTGAGCGAAACATGAAAAGACTAAGGGCTGTGCAACTCTCAAACGTTGGAGCCTCTGGCCTGTCGACCCTCGAACCTGCTCCTGCTCCAACCCGGCATCTCTTGTGGCCAGCAACCTCACAAACCCTGGAGGACCTGGCTACCTTTTGACTCTAAACCCCTGGGACTCCCATGAGTAGAGGCTCTACTCAAATCTACTTCTAATCCCTGGCAGCAGCCCGGAACCGCGAACCCTTCACACTCTGCACCCACCAAGCCTGGCCTGTGCCAGAGTGAACAAAGACCACAAGGACGACCCCATGGCGACTGTGACCCCGAGTCCGGCACCCAAGGACCTCCCTCGACACTCCTGAAGAAGCCTGCAGCCTCAGAACCAGGTGCCCCCCCAACCGCGATCAACAGAGGGTAAGATTTCCCGACACCAAAAGGTACCCCTGCACCCGGCGCTCCGCGGCCCCCTGTGCCCAATCCCGGGGTACCTACCTATCCTCCAACTACCCAACTTACCTCTCGAAGTGGTGGTGGCACCTGAAGAATCTTCGTCCCCGAGCTTGCAGTCTTTTTCTAAACCAGAGATTTCCCATTCAAATCAATTGAGCGCCCGAATGCTCAAAAGCACCCTGCACCCAGCCGTCCGAGTGGCCCTGGCAGTGCAACCTCTACATCTATCTACTTCCCCACTTGCCCTGGATAAGTGACCAGGAGCCCAGCTCCCACAGCCACGTGGCCTGCTAGTCAGCAGCCACCAACCAAGGCCCCCCTACCTCTCATAGGATAACATTGGGCCTAACTCTCTCTGCACCCGGCGCCCTTGTGCCGCTGAGGGTGAACCAACTGTACCTACCTGACCCTGGGAGACGCCTGAGTCTATGCCCAGAACCTTAACTCTGCCAGTCGAGTACTTACCTTTAAACCGATAACTCAATCTTCTCCATAGGGTAACATTGACTGTTTTTTCCTTAAATTTCTTCCAAGTGTGGACTTTTCAAAACTTAAAATATTCACCAAAAATCAGCCGAGTAACGAAAACGAAAATACTCACCTGCTATTAGGTGAGCTCCCAGTGCTGGATCTTGGTGCCCAGCACTGACTCTGAAAAATACTTACCACTGTACTTACCAGTAACCCAATTTTCTCCCATAGGAAATCATTGACTGTTTTTCTGTGAAATTTCTTCTAAGTGTCAATTTCTGCAAACTTTAAATATTCTTTAAAAATCGTATAATTTCTGAAAACGTAATTACTTACCTGTTTTGGATAAAGGTCCCAGTACTGAGTCTAGGCACCCAGTACTGGATTACAAAAGTAACGAGAACATACTATACCTGCAACTTGAATTTTCTGCCATAGGGAATCTTAGACTGTTTTCTATGAAATATTTTCTGTCAACTTTTAAAATAGCAAAATATTGTCTAAAAATCATCACAGTAATTAAGTCGACTTTTATCACTTGATTCCAAGTACTGACCCAGGACTGAATCTAGGATCCAGTCCTGGAAATCCAAAAGTAATCCTAAAAGTAATCTGTTGCAAATAACTTGAAACTTCCATTGAGCTCAATGCATTATTGTGTTTAAAATGTTGTTGCCTATTGCAACCACTTGTAACTTTCTACAAAAGTCAATTGCATATTGCAAAAGTATTTATATAAAGCATCTCATTCTGAGAAAGTATATTTTAATACCTAGTGTTGGTTCTAAAATAAAACAAGCATATATTTTTTGTAGATAAACCATTGGCCTAGAGTTCAGTTATTGAGTGTGTGAGACCATTTGCTGACTGAGTGTGTGCAACAAATGCTTTACACTGTCCTCTGATACTGCCTTACTGCTCGACCAAGCTACCACTTTAGAGAGTAAGGTTATATCTAACTTTAGCCTCTGCCAAACCTCTGGGGACTGTGGACTCTGTACACCCTGTACCTATTTGGGAACAGTATATACAGAGCCACTTTCTCACACTGCAGTTCTCCAATATAGGTCTGTCAAGATCATTACTCAATCTACCTTGATTTGGCACAGTATAAAATAGGTCAAGAAGTCTCCTATGAAAAGATATGCAAATCTGTTCGAATCACTTTCCCTAGTCAGGGGACCCACTAGCTGGAAGGGGCAGGGAGGACCAAAATAGCTCATCGGTATAGAACACTGCATGAGCAGCTGATTTTGAGGTGGTAGAAGATAGAGTAATCCAACTGGACCTCAATAAACGGTTTCCTAATGTGCAATAGCCCCTGACCACCTCTGACGCAAAAGTGTAATCTCATACCTTTGCAGAATCAGGCATGCTTTCACCTGTTCAAGCTGAACTGACATTGGTCTTCTTGGCCAGCAGGAGTTCCTCTCTTGCAGCTGTTGAGGCTAGAGAACAGAATGACGTGTATTCATTCTTTATGGTAACTCTTCTAGCCCTCCCACTCCATACTACTTTAAAACTTCCGATGTTGCAGACGAGTTCCATCATTGTGACCCATGCTATTTTTCTCAATATTGGCTGGCTCGGCATAACAAGGGATGCCTACAGGACAGCCTAAATTGTGCCGGCAAGCTTCTACAGGGAGTCACTGGCAGATAAAGAGAAACTCAGCCCTAACCTGGCTCTTCTCTCTCACTCTCACTCTCCTTTCCCTTCTGTCCCTCTACCTGTCTCTCACTCTCTAAATACTAGTATTTATGTTGTATTCACTTCCCCGTCACAATCTTTCCGACCCTACTTCCTCTCTCCCTTCAATCAGTTCAACCCTCTTTTTTACTTTAGGAAACTCCACATCTTTTTTAAAGGCCCTTCCCATATTCACACTGCTTCTTGATAAGACATTTTTTTCCTTTCTTTGAAGGATAGTGAAATTGATTTTCTTGAAACATGGTTTGTAAACCATCAATTCATTCCACCTTACTTTATCATTATCCTTACTTATAGAATGCATTTCATTATTAGGACAGCTGCAGTGTTTGCCGGACAAGGTGGCGTGTGCCTGTTGCCCTAGTTACTTGGGAGGAAGAGGCTTGTGGATTGCTTGAGCTCAGGGGTTCTGGGCTGTACTCAGCTGTGTTGATCAGGTGTCCATGCTGCATTGGGCATCAATATGGTGTTCTAGAGGGAGCCCTAGAATTTCAGGTTGTGTAACGAGAGGTGCACCGACCCAGGCTGGAAACAGAGCAGGCCAAAGCTTCCATGCCCATTGGTAGCAGGACAGCACCTGTGAGCAGTACATGTAAAACAGCCTGAGCAAAATAGTGAGACCTAGCCTCTCTTTTTTGACTCAAATGTGAAAGTTTTGATTTTTACAAGGTGTAATAAATTATTTTCCCAAAACCAAATCTTTGTTTTCCTTTTGATATTTTTCCAGGAAATATGATGAACATTTGAACTGGACCACGCATTTCAGCATAGCAGACAATTCTCCAGAATTGAAACATATTGCAACAACAAGCTAGCAGGCGGAGAGGACTGAAAACTCAGTGCAACCTAGAATAAATGGCTGTGTGATTTTCAGCAAGGATGACTCAAATGCATTCTTCCTTTTAGAGCACCTGTAGGATTAAACTGATCTGTCAAGTACAAAAGCATCCTTCATAGAGCAACTTAGAAATGCGCTTGCTGGCCCTTCTGCTGCATTTCTACGTCCAGCTCTAATTCATTTTTTGATTAGCCCTCATTCTTTTCATATGTGAATGAGAAGGAGAAATTACAGGGCCCTTCACTCTTTGAGCGAAACATGAAAAGACTAAGGGCTGTGCAACTCCCAAACGTTGGAGCCTCTGGCCTGTCGACCCTCGAACCTGCTCCTGCTCCAACCCGGCATCTCTTGTGGCCAGCAACCTCACAAACCCTGGAGGACCTGGCTACCTTTTGACTCTAAACCCCTGGGACTCCCATGAGTAGAGGCTCTACTCAAATCTACTTCTAATCCCTGGCAGCAGCCCGGAACCGCGAACCCTTCACACTCTGCACCCACCAAGCCTGGCCTGTGCCAGAGTGAACAAAGACCACAAGGACGACCCCATGGCGACTGTGACCCCGAGTCCGGCACCCAAGGACCTCCCTCGACACTCCTGAAGAAGCCTGCAGCCTCAGAACCAGGTGCCCCCCCAACCGCGATCAACAGAGGGTAAGATTTCCCGACACCAAAAGGTACCCCTGCACCCGGCGCTCCGCGGCCCCCTGTGCCCAATCCCGGGGTACCTACCTATCCTCCAACTACCCAACTTACCTCTCGAAGTGGTGGTGGCACCTGAAGAATCTTCGTCCCCGAGCTTGCAGTCTTTTTCTAAACCAGAGATTTCCCATTCAAATCAATTGAGCGCCCGAATGCTCAAAAGCACCCTGCACCCAGCCGTCCGAGTGGCCCTGGCAGTGCAACCTCTACATCTATCTACTTCCCCACTTGCCCTGGATAAGTGACCAGGAGCCCAGCTCCCACAGCCACGTGGCCTGCTAGTCACGTGGCTGTGGGAAACAAAACAAAGCGAGGGCCTCTCACATACTCGCAAGAACAACTTATGTCTCTCTGCCCCAAAGCCTCCTGCCTCTGTCCGAGGGGATTGAGGTTGGATGTGCTCTTCAAAGCCTGTGCTCTATGTACTACGGAAAGTAAAGAGGCCCAGAATGCTCCCCCTACTAGGGAACCACTTCGACTAGCCCTCCTGAACTGTAGATCTTTACCTAGGCACTCCTTACACATCCACCATCTGATTTTGGATCACAAGCTTGATGTGCTATTTTTGTCGGAAACGTGGACATCTGACAGTTCGGATTTTGACATGGCGAACGCTCTTCCCCCCGGATTTTGTATCTTTTGCTTGCACAGACCGCGAGGCAGAGGGGGCGGGCTGGCCATTATATATAGAGATATTTTGACATGTAGGGCCGCTGAAGGGTCTATCCTGGATGCGGAAAGTTGTAGCTTTAAGATTCAATTGTCCCCCAACGACTCACTGTCGGGGTTGCTGATTTACCGGCCTCCGGGCAACATCAAGCAGTTCGCGAACTCTCTGCTTGAAGAGGCCCCATTGCTAATAGCGTCGGCACCCAACTTTCTCCTGCTTGGAGATTTAAACCTACATTTCGATTCAGCGGAGGATAAAGCTGCAAACGACCTTAGATCTGAACTTGGGCTGGGGAACATCACCCTCCATAATCAGGAGCCCACCCACGTCAAGGGCCATTTATTGGATACGGTGTTTTCTAATCTTCCCCGTCTTTCCATGTCACCGTCCTTGCCTCTCCCTTGGACGGACCACTTCCTGATCCCCTTTCAACTGGGTTTTGTTACAACTCCCCCATCTCTCCCGGCAGCCACAGCACAAGTACCAGTAAGGGCATGGTCGAAACTCCCGGTCGGAGATCTTACACGCAAGCTGACACATACCATCCCGGTGCTTAATAGGGATCCTATAGAGGCAGATGAGGCTTTCTGCGAATGGCTCAGCACAGCTTTAGACGCGGTACTTCCCCTGAAAATAGCCAACAGGAAGACGGGGGGCCCCAAATCCTTATGGTTCACCCCAGAGCTGGGTCTTCTGAGAAAAATTTGTAAAAAGAAAGAACGTGACTGGCGGAAAAACTGGGCAGGAAACTCCAAAGAAGAGTACAGGGCAGCCATGAGAACTTATAAAGTGGCGCGCAATGCCACCAAAGCGGCCTACCTTGAAAATAGGATAAAATCATCAACCAATTCTTCAAGGGAAACCTATAAAATTCTCAAAGAGCTGCTCAAAGTTCCAGTATCTCCAGAACCCTCAGAGGGGAATACGGACCGCTGTAACCTTCTGGCCCAGTACTTTGACCAGAAAATTCAAAACATCATAGCCGGCCTCCCCGTGTCCCGTCAGAGCCTGCCCTTGGGGGAGAGCCGTCTGGCCACTGATAGAGCCGTGCTGGACAAGTTTGCCCCGATCACCAGGGAAGCTTTCTGTAAAGAGTTGGCCGCGCAAAAAAGTGGCTCTCCGACGGATCCCATGCCTATGTACATCCTAAAGCAGTTTATGGATGTCATAGCGGGACCGGCAGTAGATCTACTCAATGCTTCCTTTGCCGCCGCCAAGGTCCCCCCCAGTTGGAAGCAGGCTATAGTAAAAGCCCTGCTAAAAAAAGCGGGGCTTGATCCCACCGATTTGTCCAACTTTCGGCCAATCTCCTTACTGCCAGGGATGGGAAAGATTGCTGAGAAATGGGTTAACCGGCAACTCTCGTCCTTTTTGGAATCTAACGAGTTGTTACGGCACACCCAGACTGGCTTTCGGCCCGGTCAAGGCACTGACTCGGCGCTGATCACCATGGTAGAAGAGGGCAGGTGCATCTTAGATTCAGGAGGATCAGCAGCCCTGGTCCTCCTGGATCTGAGCGCGGCATTTGATACGGTGGATCATAAGATCTTGATCCACCGGTTGGAGGAGCTGGGAGTAAGAGGCCTGGCGCTCACCTGGCTAATGTCATTCTTGAGTGATCGAACATATCAAGTGTGCGAGGGCAACTATAGATCAGTGCCCACCCCCCTTCAGTGTGGTGTCCCGCAGGGCTCTTCACTGAGCCCTACGCTTTTTAACGTCTACATGGCCCCACTGGAGGGGGAGGTCGCACCCTTTGGAGTGAAACTCGCAACGTACGCGGATGACACCCAATTGATTGTTTCGCTCTCGCTCGCAGAAAGCCATGGTGAGAAGTTTGCCGCCTGCCTTACCAACATCATGGCATGGATGGCCGACTCAAGACTCAAGCTTAATGCCTCCAAAACCGAGGTGATGTTGCTGGGAAATCTCTGCACCTCCCTCCCCAAATGTATGTGGCCGACTTGTTTAGGAGATCCTCCGACCCCGAAGGGATCCATAAAAAGTCTCGGCGTCTGGCTTGAACCGGAGCTGTCGATGCACACTCAGGCGAAAATAACTGCAGGGTGTTGCTATGGGCTGCTCCGCTCAATACGGAAAGTTATGCCCTTACTCCCATTAGACTCTAGGAAATTGCTGGTACAGGGCCTTATTCTGTCAAGACTGGATTATAACAACGCCCTTTTCCTGGCTGCACCGGAATACACCTTGAACGTGCTCCAGAGGGCACAGAATGCAGCTGCAAGACTGCTGACGAACACACCTAGAAGAACGTCAGCAAAACCGGCCTTGAAAGCGCTCCATTGGCTGCCCATAAGAGCGAGAGTGAAATTCAAAGCGCTCTGTACAGTGTTCAGAGTCCTCCAAGGCACAGGCCCTCCGATCCTCAGAGATCTGATCCGCCCTTACAAATCAGTACGAACGCTCCGCTCTGGCGAGGAAAACCTGGTAGCTATCCCGAGAGCAAAAAGAACAAGGACCGGAGGACGCCGCTTTTCAATAAACGCGGGTCAGCTATGGAACTCCCTCCCAACATCAATGAGGAAAGAACCTAGCTTGACCAGATTCCGAAAATCCCTTAAAACGTTCCTTTTCCCCCAGAATGACTAACATCTCTGGATGCGGCTCAGAGGAGGTCTGTCTGTGTGTACACGTAGCGCTGGGACGCTCAAGGGCAGCCATGCGCTTTAGAAATTCTTTTTCATTTCATTCATTCATTTCATAGTCAGCAGCCACCAACCAAGGCCCCCCTACCTCTCATAGGATAACATTGGGCCTAACTCTCTCTGCACCCGGCGCCCTTGTGCCGCTGAGGGTGAACCAACTGTACCTACCTGACCCTGGGAGACGCCTGAGTCTATGCCCAGAACCTTAACTCTGCCAGTCGAGTACTTACCTTTAAACCGATAACTCAATCTTCTCCATAGGGTAACATTGACTGTTTTTTCCTGAAATTTCTTCCAAGTGTGGACTTTTCAAAACTTAAAATATTCACCAAAAATCAGCCGAGTAACGAAAACGAAAATACTCACCTGCTATTAGGTGAGCTCCCAGTGCTGGATCTTGGTGCCCAGCACTGACTCTGAAAAATACTTACCACTGTACTTACCAGTAACCCAATTTTCTCCCATTGGAAATCATTGACTGTTTTTCTGTGAAATTTCTTCTAAGTGTCAATTTCTGCAAACTTTAAATATTCTTTAAAAATCGTATAATTTCTGAAAACGTAATTACTTACCTGTTTTGGATAAAGGTCCCAGTACTGAGTCTACGCTCCCAGTACTGGATTACAAAAGTAACGAGAACATACTATACCTGCAACTTGAATTTTCTGCCATAGGGAATCTTAGACTGTTTTCTATGAAATATTTTCTGTCAACTTTTAAAATAGCAAAATATTGTCTAAAAATCATCACAGTAATTAAGTCGACTTTTATCACTTGATTCCAAGTACTGACCCAGGACTGAATCTAGGATCCAGTCCTGGAAATCCAAAAGTAATCCTAAAAGTAATCTGTTGCAAATAACTTGAAACTTCCATTGAGCTCAATGCATTATTGTGTTTAAAATGTTGTTGCCTATTGCAACCACTTGTAACTTTCTACAAAAGTCAATTGCATATTGCAAAAGTATTTATATAAAGCATCTCATTCTGAGAAAGTATATTTTAATACCTAGTGTTGGTTCTAAAATAAAACAAGCATATATTTTTTGTAGATAAACCATTGGCCTAGAGTTCAGTTATTGAGTGTGTGAGACCATTTGCTGACTGAGTGTGTGCAACAAATGCTTTACACTGTCCTCTGATACTGCCTTACTGCTCGACCAAGCTACCACTTTAGAGAGTAAGGTTATATCTAACTTTAGCCTCTGCCAAACCTCTGGGGACTGTGGACTCTGTACACCCTGTACCTATTTGGGAACAGTATATACAGAGCCACTTTCTCACACTGCAGTTCTCCAATATAGGTCTGTCAAGATCATTACTCAATCTACCTTGATTTGGCACAGTATAAAATAGGTCAAGAAGTCTCCTATGAAAAGATATGCAAATCTGTTCGAATCACTTTCCCTAGTCAGGGGACCCACTAGCTGGAAGGGGCAGGGAGGACCAAAATAGCTCATCGGTATAGAACACTGCATGAGCAGCTGATTTTGAGGTGGTAGAAGATAGAGTAATCCAACTGGACCTCAATAAACGGTTTCCTAATGTGCAATAGCCCCTGACCACCTCTGACGCAAAAGTGTAATCTCATACCTTTGCAGAATCAGGCATGCTTTCACCTGTTCAAGCTGAACTGACATTGGTCTTCTTGGCCAGCAGGAGTTCCTCTCTTGCAGCTGTTGAGGCTAGAGAACAGAATGACGTGTATTCATTCTTTATGGTAACTCTTCTAGCCCTCCCACTCCATACTACTTTAAAACTTCCGATGTTGCAGACGAGTTCCATCATTGTGACCCATGCTATTTTTCTCAATATTGGCTGGCTCGGCATAACAAGGGATGCCTACAGGACAGCCTAAATTGTGCCGGCAAGCTTCTACAGGGAGTCACTGGCAGATAAAGAGAAACTCAGCCCTAACCTGGCTCTTCTCTCTCACTCTCACTCTCCTTTCCCTTCTGTCCCTCTACCTGTCTCTCACTCTCTAAATACTAGTATTTATGTTGTATTCACTTCCCCGTCACAATCTTTCCGACCCTACTTCCTCTCTCCCTTCAATCAGTTCAACCCTCTTTTTTACTTTAGGAAACTCCACATCTTTTTTAAAGGCCCTTCCCATATTCACACTGCTTCTTGATAAGACATTTTTTTCCTTTCTTTGAAGGATAGTGAAATTGATTTTCTTGAAACATGGTTTGTAAACCATCAATTCATTCCACCTTACTTTATCATTATCCTTACTTATAGAATGCATTTCATTATTAGGACAGCTGCAGTGTTTGCCGGACAAGGTGGCGTGTGCCTGTTGCCCTAGTTACTTGGGAGGAAGAAGCTTGTGGATTGCTTGAGCTCAGGGGTTCTGGGCTGTACTCAGCTGTGTTGATCAGGTGTCCATGCTGCATTGGGCATCAATATGGTGTTCTAGAGGGAGCTCTAGAATTTCAGGTTGTGTAACGAGAGGTGCACCGACCCAGGCTGGAAACAGAGCAGGCCAAAGCTTCCATGCCCATTGGTAGCAGGACAGCACCTGTGAGCAGTACATGTAAAACAGCCTGAGCAAAATAGTGAGACCTAGCCTCTCTTTGTTGACTCAAATGTGAAAGTTTTGATTTTTACAAGGTGTAATAAATTATTTTCCCAAAACCAAATCTTTGTTTTCCTTTTGATATTTTTCCAGGAAATATGATGAACATTTGAACTGGGCCACGCATTTCAGCATAGCAGACAATTCTCCAGAATTGAAACATATTGCAACAACAAGCTAGCAGGCGGAGAGGACTGAAAACTCAGTGCAACCTAGAATAAATGGCTGTGTGATTTTCAGCAAGGATGACTCAAATGCATTCTTCCTTTTAGAGCACCTGTAGGATTAAACTGATCTGTCAAGTACAAAAGCATCCTTCATAGAGCAACTTAGAAATGCGCTTGCTGGCCCTTCTGCTGCATTTCTACGTCCAGCTCTAATTCATTTTTTTATTAGCCCTCATTCTTTTCATATGTGAATGAGAAGGAGAAATTACAGGGCCCTTCACTCTTTGAGCGAAACATGAAAAGACTAAGGGCTGTGCAACTCCCAAACGTTGGAGCCTCTGGCCTGTCGACCCTCGAACCTGCTCCTGCTCCAACCCGGCATCTCTTGTGGCCAGCAACCTCACAAACCCTGGAGGACCTGGCTACCTTTTGACTCTAAACCCCTGGGACTCCCATGAGTAGAGGCTCTACTCAAATCTACTTCTAATCCCTGGCAGCAGCCCGGAACCACGAACCCTTCACACTCTGCACCCACCAAGCCTGGCCTGTGCCAGAGTGAACAAAGACCACAAGGACGACCCCACGGCGACTGTGACCCCGAGTCCGGCACCCAAGGACCTCCCTCGACACTCCTGAAGAAGCCTGCAGCCTCAGAACCAGGTGCCCCCCCAACCGCGATCAACAGAGGGTAAGATTTCCTGACACCAAAAGGTACCCCTGCACCCGGCGCTCCGCGGCCCCCTGTGCCCAATCCCGGGGTACCTACCTATCCTCCAACTACCCAACTTACCTCTCGAAGTGGTGGTGGCACCTGAAGGATCTTCGTCCCCGAGCTTGCAGTCTTTTTCTAAACCAGAGATTTCCCATTCAAATCAATTGAGCGCCCGAATGCTCAAAAGCACCCTGCACCCAGCCGTCCGAGTGGCCCTGGCAGTGCAACCTCTACATCTATCTACTTCCCACTTGCCCTGGATAAGTGACCAGGAGCCCAGCTCCCACAGCCACGTGGCCTGCTAGTCAGCAGCCACCAACCAAGGCCCCCCTACCTCTCATAGGATAACATTGGGCCTAACTCTCTCTGCACCCGGCCGCCCTTGTGCCGCTGAGGGTGAACCAACTGTACCTACCTGACCCTGGGAGATGCCTGAGTCTATGCCCAGAACCTTAACTCTGCCAGTCGAGTACTTACCTTTAAACCGATAACTCAATCTTCTCCATAGGGTAACATTGACTGGTTTTTCCTGAAATTTCTTCCAAGTGTGGACTTTTCAAAACTTAAAATATTCACCAAAAATCAGCCGAGTAACGAAAACGAAAATACTCACCGGCTATTAGGTGAGCTCCCAGTGCTGGATCTTGGTGCCCAGCACTGACTCTGAAAAATACTTACAACTGTACTTACCAGTAACCCAATTTTCTCCCATAGGAAATCATTGACTGTTTTTCTGTGAAATTTCTTCTAAGTGTCAATTTCTGCAAACTTTAAATATTCTTTAAAAATCGTATAATTTCTGAAAACGTAATTACTTACCTGTTTTGGATAAAGATCCCAGTACTGAGTCTAGGCACCCAGTACTGGATTACAAAAGTAACAAGAACATACTATACCTGCAACTTGAATTTTCAGCCATAGGGAAGCTTTTTTTTTTTTTTTTGAAACCGTTTATTACAGAATCCAAAAAATATACAAAGATGGGCCTACAACCTTCAGGCCGGCCGCTAGCAAACAGGAGGAGCATGTGATACAAACAATAGCACGCATGCTGCGGCAGAGGGAAATTCACAGGAGTTGGAAGAAGCGTTGGCAGCCACACCATCCGGACCCCACAGAACGGTTTCTTTTTAATATAAATAACAACACAAAACAAATCCACAAGGCAACCCACAATCGAAGACAGCAGCATGTGCTCCCCTAAGAGGGGGACCCCACCAATCCATAGGAGTATCGAGGGGGGGAAAAGACCAGGACGGGGACTAATGAGACTCATTGCCCAGAACCGGGAGGACAAACTGGCTAGGGAGACGGGGCCGGTGACGGGTCGGGCAACACCGGCGGGATACAGATTCCCCCACGGTAGGCGTTCCAGGGGCCCCACACTTTCACCCACGTACCAGGTTTACCTCTCGCAACATACACCACCTTTTCCCGAAACATGCACCAATCCATGTTATCCTTCCACGCCGAGACAGTCGGCGACCTCTGGGAACCCCACAGTTGAGCAATGTCACGTTTGGCCACCATGTATCCCAGAGTCACCCACCACGTCTGCGGCACCGAATAATCGGTTGGCTCCCACACATTCAAAAGACATCTCCTCCCCTCGGGCAGCAGCGGCACACGCGTGACCGCACGCAAAACCTCATGCACACCACGCCAGAATCGCGCCACCTCCGGGCATTCCCACAAAATATGGAGAAAGGTCCCCAAAGAACAACACCCACGCTTACACAACCCATCCACAGCATAGCCCATACGCATCAGCCTCGGCCCCGTAACATAGACCCTATGGAGTATCTTGAGCTGGACGAAGCGAAGGCGGGCCGGTATGGCCACCTCTTTCGGGGAGGCCACCGCAGACACCCAGTCCTCGTCATCCAGCTCCAATCCATCAGCAACCCATGCCTCCCGAAGGCCAGTCAGCAGTCCCGAACGGTCATTAATAAGTTTTTTATAAATTAACGAAATCGTGCCATCCGGGACGTGCCCATCCAGCACTCTATCTTCCAGAGGGGAGTACTCCGGGATGGAGGCGACGTCCGGAAAGACGGAGCACAACGCGTGACGAATCTGCAGATATCGAAAATACTCCCTATCCTGCAGCTGGAATTCTGTCTGGAGCACATCGAACGTCTTGAATCCCCCCCTCGTCCAGAGATCGCCCACACGGCTAATGCCTATCATGTCCCACTTCTCAAAACCCTTCGAGGTCCACAGGGAGCCCAGCCGCTCAGCTGCGTATAGTGGCGTCGCCCGGGTCAAGCGATCCTTCCACCCCATTGCCGCGTTAGCCGCATGCCACACTCATACCATGACCCGCGTGGGGCCAGTCAAACGCGCGTCGAGCGAGGTGGAGTAAAGCGCCCGATTATAATCACCACCCGGCAGTAACATTTTATCCATTTCGAAGGCAGGGTTTAGAGCGGGCCCGTACAGGCCGTGATTGATCGCAGCCAGCTGGGAGGCCCAATAATATCGCTTGATATCCGGGAGGGCAACCCCCCCATCGTACCAGGGGAGCGTCAGCTTCGCAAGGGCAATACGCGGTCTACCCTCCCAAAACAGTCGGCGCTGCAGACTCTCCACCTCATGAAAGTATCGCGCCGGGACGACGTCCATTGTGTTCTGTAAAGCATACAGGAAACGCGGCAGCGACATCATCTTAAACAATGCCGCCCGGCCGAGCGGCAAGAGCGGCAAACGCCTCCAACGCGCGACGTCCTCCTTCAGGCGATGGAGGGGGGGAAGCAAATTCTGACTATAGCGGGCCTCCGCATCCAGAGTAATGAAGACACCCAGGTACCTAAAGCCCCGCGGGGCGATCTGGATAGGACAACCCCGCGGAAGGATCGGATCCTCCCCAGAGAGAACATATACACACGATTTAGCCCAGTTGATGACAAGGCCGGAGTTGAGGCCAAATGAGTGCAATACACCAACCAGTACTATCAGTGATTTACGTGGGGAAGCCAGGTACAAAAGAATGTCGTCAGCGTATAGAGATACGCGGTCCTCATACTCAGGGGTCCAGCGGAGACCACGGATAGAAGGATGCCACCGCAGCCACTCCGCCAGGGGCTCCAAAGCAAGCGCAAAAAGGAGCGGCGATAACGGGCAGCCCTGCCGCGTGCCCCTGCCCAGCTCGAACGGAGCCGACACTCTACCGTTCACAACCACCTGCGCCAGCGGCCCAGAATATAGCAATTTTAGCCAACCGATGAATCCTGGGCCAAACCCAAACTTAGCGAGTGTCGCCCAAATATATGGCCACTCAAGTGTATCAAACGCCATAGTGGCGTCCAAGGACGCCAAAATGGCCGGCTCCCGTATGAACGGGACACGTGCAAGCACCCCATGCAGACGCCGCAGGTTAAGCGCAGTATTGCGATGAGGGATAAAGCCGGACTGATCCTGGTGAATCAAGTCGCACACCACGCCAACCAGCCGATTAGCCAACACCTTGGCGAGGATTTTGGGCTTCGCATTCAACAGCGAAATTGGCCGATAGGATGTGACCCTGTCCCGTGGTCTCCCCTCCTTAGGAATAACCACGATAGTGGCCAGACGCTGGTCAGGCGGGAGGGAACCCGCCGAGTGAGCCTCGAGAAACATAGCACGGAGATGCGGCGCCAGCATATCCGGTCGCAGCTTGTACAACTCAATGGGGAGACCATTGGGACCCATGGCCTTGCCGGAAGCGACCGAACGTATGGCGAGGGCAATTTCCTCAGATGTAGGGGCGGCATCCAACGACACTCTGTCCTCCTCCGAGAGGGAAGGCAGCGCGATGTCCCTGAGCAGGGCATGGGAATCTTCTTCCGAGCGGGAAGACACCGGGGAATACACCCCACGAAAATATTCTGCAAAGCAGTCCACAATTTCTTCCGGCTCAGTGACACACACACCATCCTGTTTCTCAATCGTTGGGACAACTCGACTCGCTCTCTCCTTTTTGTCCAGCCACGCAATCAATTTACCAGCCTTATCACCCACATCATACAGTCTCCCCTGTTGCTCTCTACTGAGGCCCCTGGCCGCCTCCGTGACGAGGGCCTTATAGGCCGCTTGCTTGAGTTGGAGAACATGTAATTTATCATCCGTCACCCCACATTCTAAATCACCCTCCAACTCGGTTATCTCAGTTTCAACACGGGTCACCTCCTCCCGCTCGCGCCTCCGGGAATGGGAAATAAGGGACAGGGCCTCCCCCCAGAGTACTGTCTTGAACTCCTCCCACAGAGAAAGCGCCGATGACACAGACCCCACATTATCGTCAAAGTATCGCTTAAGGGATTTAACCAATTCTGAGCGAATGGTGGGGTCACGCAGGTACCAGGAATTAATCGGGACCACCCTACCCTCTCCCCTCGGGAGAACATCAAAGTGCAACAAGAGCGGGGAGTGGTCTGAAATACCCCGCGCCAAATGGCGCACCTCCCCTATCCTCCCCGCAAGCGCCGCCGGCACCAGAACGTAATCTAGCCTTGAGAGACTACCATGGGCCCCAGAATGAAAGGTGTACTGTTGCTGCATGGGATGTTTCAAACGCCAACAATCCACCAGCCCCAAAGTGTCCAAGAGGCCAGACAACCACGCCTGGGCACGGGGGAGATCCCTAGGGGGGTGACGATCCTCAGTACCGGAAACCACAGCGTTAAAATCCCCCCCAACCACTAGAATCCCCTCCGGAAGGCCAAGGAGGAGGCGCCCCAGATCCGCAAAGGTGGTCGTCTGCAACCCTGGCGGGACATAGACAGACACAAAAACAACCACTCTGCCCTCCAGTCTACCCACCAAAACCGTATAACGTCCCCTGTCATCGTGGAGCACCTCATCGATTTCCAACGGGAGCGAGTTCTTGACCATGATGCCCACACCCCTTGAACCAGACGTAAAGCCCGAGTGGGCCACAAGGCGGTAGCCCCGTCGATTCATCGCACAAAAGGAGTTGCCGATGAGGTGTGTCTCCTGCAGGAAAACTATGTCGGGCGAAATTCGTTTCAGGAACTGCAGGACCACACCTCGTTTTATCCTGTCCCCCAGTCCATTAACATTCCAGGACAAAAGACTCAGTCCCCTACCCCCCATCATAAACAAAAGCAATCATTCGTCCCCCAGAGAGCACTTTAGAAATAGCACAACGATGGTTTTTGCCTTGTGAAGTAAACAAACAACACCCCACCCCATCCCAACCGCCCTAACAAAACTCCTCCCTCCCTGCACCCCTGCATGAGCCCAGACAGCCCCCCCAACTTGCAGTGTGCCTGTCGCCCCATGATAGTGAAACTAACTAAACCCCCTGGAGGAGGAAAGAGTACCCCTTCTAGACCCCGCGCTACCTCCAAGGGAGGGAGAGAGAAAAAAGAAAAAAAACTGAATACAGCAGAACGAAAGACCCTAAGCTTGGCCGAAAGTGGCACCATATCTGTCCAGAGTGAGGCCCAGTGTCAACACCTCAGTCTCCTCCCGCCGCCCCCCCCCGCCATCCCGATCACGACCCCCAGACAGAGTGTCAAGCCAGTCCCCGGCCGCTTCAGGACGATCAAAAAAGTGCGTGCGACCATCCACCTCTATACGCAGCTTGGCCGGGAAGAGCATGGCGTATTTTAGGTTCATGTCACGAAGCCGCCGCTTGACGCCAAGGGAAACTCAGTCTCTGCTTCTGGACCGCTTGGGTGAAGTCCGGATAAAAGTTCACCTCCATGTTATCCAGTTTGATTGGCCCTTGCAGTCTAGAGGCTTGCAGGATCACGTCTCTGTCCCGAAAATTGAAAATACGGGCAATGAGAGGCCGCGGAGGGGCTCCGACCTTCGGCCGTCCCCCGGGAACTCTATGAGCCCTCTCCACGGCAAAGAATTTACTCAGTCCCCGAGGCTGGAGATGGGTAGTGATCAGGTCCTCCACAAAGAGATCCGCCGCCGCCTCCTCCCGTCCCTCAGGCACTCCAATGATGCGGATGTTATTCCTCCGGGCCCGACTCTCGGAGTCCTCCAGGTGCCGATCCGTGAGCGCACTCGCCTGACGAAGTCGGTTCACCTCCGTTTGGAGGGCCGCTACCTCAATCGTGAGGCCCGACGCGGTGTGGGCCAAAGAGTCGACCCGGTCGTTGGTTTTGGAGAGATCAGCCCTCACCAGGCTGCCATCAACGAGTACCGCGTCGATCTTCTGCGCCAAGGTGTCGAACCGCTGGCCCACAGAGGCCTTCATCTCAGCAATGGCGCCCATGACGTCTTGCAGAGTTAGATCCGTAGGCAAATCCGGGACATCCGGGGGGCATTCGGAGGACTTATGCGGTCCGCCGGGAGATCCCTTCTGGAGGGTGTAGCGGTCCATGATGTTGGCCTGATGGACGGCGCCACGCCGGGCTGACTTGGCCTTCGACCGATCGCCATCTTGTTTCGTGGCCATCGTCGCGGTTCTCACCCCCGCAAAAGCCACGCCGTAAAAAGCCAGCAATCAAGGCCACAAGCTCCGGGAGGCCACAGCAGGCAGACAGGCAGGGTCTCCCAGCGAGGTCACCCCGACACAAAGAGTTCCGTGATCTCACTTGCAGAGACGGCAAGGGGGTGCGAAAGTGAAAGTGAAAGTGCGGGGTACGCGACCCGCCAGGCCCAGCCCGCCGTTGTTGTTCACTTTGCCACTGGGTCGCCCCCCAGCGCAAGTCCGGGGTCAGGAGAGAAGTAGGCCGCAAACTTCAATCGGTGCTCACTCCGGCACCCGAGGTCCAATTCGAAAACGGGAAACGGGCACCACCTCGGCTCAGGCTCACCGACACAGTCCCCTCAACCGATGCAGGATGAAGACAGGATAAACGTAGGAGGTTGCGGAGGTCCTCGGGAGCCTCGCACCTACGCGGCCATCTTGGTTGCGCGCTAGGCTCCTCCTCCCATAGGGAATCTTTGACTGTTTTCTATGAAATATTTTCTGTCAACTTTTAAAATAGCAAAATATTGTCTAAAAATCATCACAGTAATTAAGTTGACTTTTATCACTTGATTCCAAGTACTGACCCAGGACTGAATCTAGGATCCAGTCCTGGAAATCCAAAAGTAATCCTAAAAGTAATCTGTTGCAAATAACTTGAAACTTCCATTGAGCTCAATGCATTATTGAGTTTAAAATGTTGTTGCCTATTGCAACCACTTGTAACTTTCTACAAAAGTCAATTGCATATTGCAAAAGTATTTATATAAAGCATCTCATTCTGAGAAAGTATATTTTAATACCTATTGTTGGTTCTAAAATAAAACAAGCATATATTTTTTGTAGATAAACCATTGGCCTAGAGTTCAGTTATTGAGTGTGTGAGACCATTTGCTGACTGAGTGTGTGCAACACATGCTTTACACTGTCCTCTGATACTGCCTTACTGCTCGACCAAGCTACCACTTTAGAGAGTAAGGTTATATCTAACTTTAGCCTCTGCCAAACCTCTGGGGACTGTGGACTCTGTACACCCTGTATCTATTTGGGAACAGTATATACAGAGCCACTTTCTCACACTGCAGTTCTCCAATATAGGTCTGTCAAGATCATTACTCAATCTACCTTGATTTGGCACAGTATAAAATAAGTCAAGAAGTCTCCTATGAAAAGATATGCAAATCTGTTCGAATCACTTTCCCTAGTCAGGGGACCCACTAGCTGGAAGGGGCAGGGAGGACCAAAATAGCTCATCGGTATAGAACACTGCATGAGCAGCTGATTTTGAGGTGGTAGAAGATAGAGTAATCCAACTGGACCTCAATAAACGGTTTCCTAATGTGCAATAGCCCCTGACCACCTCTGATGCAAAAGTGTAATCTCATACCTTTCCAGAATCAGGCATGCTTTCACCTGTTCAAGCTGAACTGACATTGGTCTTCTTGGCGAGCAGGAGTTCCTCTCTTGCAGCTGTTGAGGCTAGAGAACAGAATGATGTGTATTCATTCTTTATGGTAAGTCTTCTAGCCCTCCCACTCCATACCACTTTAAAACTTCCGATGTTGCAGACGAGTTCCATCATTGTGACCCATGCTATTTTTCTCAATATTGGCTGGCTCGGCATAACAAGGGATGCCTACAGGACAGCCTAAATTGTGCCGGCAAGCTTCTACAGGGAGTCACTGGCAGATAAAGAGAAACTCAGCCCTAACCTGGCTCTTCTCTCTCACTCTCACTCTCCTTTCCCTTCTGTCCCTCTACCTGTCTCTCACTCTCTAAATACTAGTATTTATGTTGTATTCACTTCCCCGTCACAATCTTTCCGACCCTACTTCCTCTCTCCCTTCAATCAGTTCAACCCTCTTTTTTACTTTAGGAAACTCCACATCTTTTTTAAAGGCCCTTCCCATATTCACAATGCTTCTTGATAAGACATTTTTTTCCTTTCTTTGAAGGATAGTGAAATTGATTTTCTTGAAACATGGTTTGTAAACCATCAATTCATTCCACCTTACTTTATCATTATCCTTACTTATGGAATGCATTTCATCATTAGGACAGCTGCAGTGTTTGCCGGGCAAGGTGGCGTGTGCCTGTTGTCCTAGTTACTTGGGAGGCAGAGGCTTGTGGATTGCTTGAGCTCAGGGTTTCTGGGCTGCACTCAGCTGTGTTGATCAGGTGTCCATGCTGCATTGGGCATCAATATGGTGTTCTAGAGGGAGCTCTAGAATTTCAGGTTGTGTAACGAGAGGTGCACCGACCCAGGCTGGAAACAGAGCAGGCCAAAGCTTCCATGCCCATTGGTAGCAGGACAGCACCTGTGAGCAGTACGTGTAAAACAGCCTGAGCAAAATAGTGAGACCTAGCCTCTCTTTTTTGACTCAAATGTGAAAGTTTTGATTTTTACAAGGTGTAATAAATTATTTTCCCAAAACCAAATCTTTGTTTTCCTTTTGATATTTTTCCAGGAAATATGATGAACATTTGAACTGGGCCACGCATTTCAGCATAGCAGACAATTCTCCAGAATTGAGACATATTGCAACAACAAGCTAGCAGGCGGAGAGGACTGAAAACTCAGTGCAGCCTAGAATAAATGGCTGTGTGATTTTCAGCAAGGATGACTCAAATGCATTCTTCCTTTTAGAGCACCTGTAGGATTAAACTGATCTGTCAAGTACAAAAGCATCCTTCATAGAGCAACTTAGAAATGCGCTTGCTGGCCCTTCTGCTGCATTTCTGCGTCCAGCTCTAATTCATGTTTTGATTAGCCCTCATTCTTTTCATATGTGAATGAGAAGGAGAAATGACAGGGCCCTTCACTCTTTGCGCGAAACATGAAAAGACTGAGGGTTGTGCAACTCCCAAACGTTGGAGCCTCTGGCCTTACTCCAGCTAACTCTTACCGGTTTAATACTTTTAAATGTTGATGTTGTTTAAAAATCCCAGCATAAGGAGAAGGTTGACAGGCGCTGCATGTGAGAAAGTGCCATCTTTCTTGCATGGTATGCCCCCACTTTTTGCTGAATTGCTGAATGTACTTTGACTGAGTGTGCCCTGGACTCCTGCCAATCAGGTGCCCAGGGCGTATGTTCCTTCCCTAAAAACACAAAACACAAATTGGCAAACCCTGGCCACATGTCAGCCCCTGGTAAATGGTACCCTGGGTACCCAGGGCCTTCTGACTAGGGAAGGCCTCTAAGGGCTGCAGCACTCATTGTGCCACCCTTAGAGGCCCTGTACCCTTACACACACACACTGCCCTTGCAGGCTGGGTGTCTGGATACAAGACAAAACAAAGAGTCGACATGGCACACATCCCTGTGTGCCATGCCCACCACCTACACTGCCATGGCATACATCAGCCACCCCTCTAGCTGGGTGCCCTATACCAATGGTGTGGGCACAGGAGCAGGAGCCCTGTGCCCCTACAGTACCCAGGTACATTCCTGGGCACTGTAAGTGCAGTGCTGCCATTTAAGAGTACATGGTGCTGAGAGCTCGTCAAACACGAACTTCCCAGCACCATAATGGCAACACTGAAGACTGAGAAGTTTGGTATCAAACTTCTCAGCATATTAAACCCACACTGATGCCAGTGTGGGATTTAATGTACCAAGCACCCCAGAGGGCATCTTAGATATGCCCCCTAAAACCTAGCCTACAACCCATGTCTGTTCTGAGACTGCCCAGGCTGCCACACTGCAGACATGTTGCTGGACCCCTGGGTAGGAGAGCCCCTGCTCTCCTGGGCCTGCAACAATGCACATCCTGGGCGAGGTGCTAAATCTCCTCCCCCAGGATGGGCAGGGGGAAGCTTCAAAGGCATGCCGCCTCTGTGAGCTTCCCCAGGCCACTGCAACCCCCCACTCTGGCGGGAAGCTTGGCCGGAAACCCCAAATAAGGACAGGGGATGTGCCAGCCTGCCAACCCCACCCCTCAGGTGGGGGAGGCAAGGTGAAGCACATCTCCGGGCTCTCGCCATCTTGAAGATGGAAAGCCCTGCCCAATAAGGACTAGGCTACTGCCCTCCTCCCACAGGAGAGAGGCAGGATAGGGGGTGTACCCACCCCAGGACAGGGACCCATTGGTCCCTGCCCTTCACCTACCTGTAACGCCCCTAAATCTAGTATTTAGGGGCACCCTGAACCTTCCTTCCCCAGATTCCAGATTTCGAAATCCGAAGAAGAGCTAGAAGAAAGAAGACCTGCCCTGCAGCTGCTAAGAAGAGGAAGACACCAACTGCTTTGGCCCCAGCCCTACCGGCCTGTCGACCCTCGAACCTGCTCCTGCTCCAACCCGGCATCTCTTGTGGCCAGCAACCTCACAAACCCTGGAGGACCTGGCTACCTTTTGACTCTAAACCCCTGGGACTCCCATGAGTAGAGTCTCTAGTCAAATCTACTTCTAATCCCTGGCAGCAGCCCGGAACCGCGAACCCTTCACACTCTGCACCCACCAAGCCTGGCCTGTGCCAGAGTGAACAAAGACCACAAGGATGACCCCACGGCGACTGTGACCCCGAGTCCGGCACCCAAGGACCTCCCTCGACACTCCTGAAGAAGCCTGCAGCCTCAGAACCAGGTGCCCCCCCAACTGCGATCAACAGAGGGTAAGATTTCCCGACACCAAAAGGTACCCCTGCACCCGGCGCCCCGCGGCCCCCTGTGCCCAATCCCGGGGTACCTACCTATCCTCCAACTACCCAACTTACCTCTTGAAGTGGTGGTGGCAGCTGAAGAATCTTCGTCCCCGACCTTGCAGTCTTTTTCTAAACCAGAGATTTCCCATTCAAATCAATTGAGCGCCCGAATACTCAAAAGCACCCTGCACCCAGCCGTCCGAGTGGCCCTGGCAGTGCAACCTCTACATCTATCTACTTCCCCACTTGCCCTGGATAAGTGACCAGGAGCCCAGCTCCCACAGCCACGTGGTCTGCTAGTCAGCAGCCACCAACCAAGGCCCCCCTACCTCTCCTAGGATAACATTGGGCCTAACTCTCTCTGCACCCGGCCGCCCTTGTGCCGCTGAGGGTGAACCAACTGTACCTACCTGACCCTGGGAGACGCCTGAGTCTATGCCCAGAACCTTAACTCTGCCAGTCGAGTACTTACCTTTAAACCGATAACTCAATTTTCTCCATAGGGTAACATTGACTGGTTTTTCCTGAAATTTCTTCCAAGTGTGGACTTTTCAAAACTTAAAATATTCACCAAAAATCAGCCGAGTAACGAAAACGAAAATACTCACCGGCTATTAGGTGAGCTCCCAGTGCTGGATCTTGGTGCCCAGCACTGACTCTGAAAAATACTTACAACTGTACTTACCAGTAACCCAATTTTCTCCCGTAGGACATCATTGACTGTTTTTCTGTGAAATTACTTCTAAGTGTCAATTTCTGCAAACTTTAAATATTCTTTAAAAATCGTATAATTTCTGAAAAGGTAATTACTTACCTTTTTTTTTTTTTTTCAAATAACTTTATTCGATTGTAAGATTTAACAATCATAAAAGCACAATACATGGATAAACATTACACAGATAAATTGTTTAAAAAAGCTGTCCAATACTTATGTATGATGGGCGAACTATGTAAACAAAATGAGTAAAGGCATCTAGCAGGCTAATTAGGTTAAGAATATAAATAATTTGTTCAAAGTTAAAAATCATTAGGGAATAGGACAATAAAAACAGCATAATTATCCCTCCATACTTTTCCTGAAAGTAATAGCTAGTTTTAAAAAACTGCTTACATATAAAGTACAATCACAGTTCAAAAGTTGAAGGAAATAAAGTGCTGGTTTAATCTGTGTGAAATTTAGTTTCTTTAAACAAGGCTTTAGATATAGCCATCGAGGTACTGAATAATAAGGACAAAAGAATAAAAAGTTCTCCAGATCTTGCGGAGACTTTCCGTCGCAGCCGCAAGCAGGTAGCACTTGTCCACGATGGGACCCTCTTGGTACAGCCAGTAGGAGGTGGAACAGGTGAAATCGGAACCTGGTCAACAAAAATCGATCGTAGCCAGATATAGGCCATGAGAGATATGGTTCCAAATGTAAGCATGTTTTAAGTAGAGCGTGTTTCCTGACACTACATTTCATAAACTCGGCCTCCTCCCGGGCAAGGTACCTGGTTGTAAGAAATGCTTTTTTTACAAATGTGACATCAGCTTTTGTTATAGTGGATGGGGTTAAAAACAGGGCTGGCCGTCCAAGTTCAGTAAGACAATCTTTTATATATTTCAGCCATGGGACCTTGAATCTACCATCCCAGGTTAAGGCTTCTCTTAATATATCGTTGGTAAGGGGTATGTCATTATTCAACCAAGAATTCATCCAACAAAGTATGGGATTTGCGGCTAGTCTATCGCTTAGAAAGGGCAAACCTAACTCCTCGTGAACCGAGAAGTTGCCGGTGCCCCTAGGCAGCCTTAAGATCTTCTTTAAAAAATTATTTTCTGTGACCTCTAGGTCTCGCGTCTGGCTATAGCCCCAGAGTTCACTACCATAACAGGCAACTGCAATGCTCTTTGCTTGGTATAATTTAAGCAAGGCCGCCACCGGGCTGTTGCCCATTTTTCTCGCAAATCCTAATATGGCTGCGTTGGCCCGAGTCATTTTGTCCTTTTTTTTATGGACTGCTGGGCCCCAAGATAATTGGTCATCGAGAAGAATTCCAAGATATGAGAAAGTTTTAGATGTTGGAATTTTTTCCCCATTTATAGTAAAGGAATTTGGTTTTCGCGAACCATGGCCAATTTTCATGACAAACGACTTAGAGTTATTGATACTGAGGCCTCGAGACTCCATAAAAAGATAAAATGAATTTAAAAGTGTCTGGAGACCGTTCGCTGTCCTTGAAATCAGGACGGCGTCATCTGCATAAAGCAGAACCGGAACTCCTCTTAGACCTACATGAGGATAATCCGTACCTGATCTCAACAAGTAGTCCTCTAACTCGTTGATATACAGGTTAAAGAGGAATGGGGCCAAGATACACCCTTGTCTAACACCCCGATTAATTCTTATGTCCCCAGTCACTTTCAAATCTTGGGTGTAGCTAACGTTCGCTCTTGTGTCAGAATGCAAATCAGCCAATAGATGGATTAGGTTTTGCTCGACACCCATCTTTAACATGATATCCCATAGTTTACCCCTATCCACGCAATCAAAAGCGGACGATAGGTCCATAAAAGCCAGATGAATAGTTCCCTTCCGGGCCAAAGTATATTTACCTGTAATCAAGTATAGATTCAGGCATTGGGTCACAGTTGAGTGACCAGGTCTGAATCCATATTGTATTGGAGACAGAATTTTATTCTCTTGGGCCCATGTTGTTAATCTAGTCAGGATTACACCCCCCACTACCTTTGCTACTGAATTTATCAATGAGATTGGTCTGTAGCATGATGGGTTGCTGCGATCACCCTTTTTAAACACGGGGACAATTGTCGAGTGCCCCCATGTCTTCGGGCAACCCGAAACCGTGGCAGCATTTATTACTTTAGTTAGTACGGGGGCCCAAAGTGAAGTACAAGATTTAAAAAGATCCGGAGGTAAACCATCCGGTCCAGGTGCCTTATTTCCAGTTAGCCCTTGAATGGCCTTTTCTACCTCGTTATCCAGAAAGCACAGAGGATTCGCCCTTATAGTTAAAAAATCATATTCTGCTTGTTGCTTATTACTCTTAAAGATTACACTAAAGTGATTAACCCAGTCCTCCTCTGGGATATTAGTTCCTAGATCTGAATCACTGGGGTTGTAAAATAGGGGTTTATTAATAATTTCCCAGAATTTACTGCTGTTGCCCAGAGTTGAGGGGTCAAGCAAAGAATCCCAGGTAATGGCCTTGATTTCCTTTTTACGACCGGCAAGTGCTTTTTTATAAGTCGCACGTAGATTTTTAATTAGGCCTGGGTCCCTAGGTATGATTTTCAATGCTTTTCTTAGGTCTTAGCTTGCCTTGGAGCAGGTGTGGTCAAACCATTTAGGGTAATTTCTGGTTTGTCCCTTCACTGGAACTAGCAGCATGGAACCTACAATAGACACCACGACCTCAAATGAGGCTAAGGTTTGTTCATGAGAAATAGATGTTGATACACAAGCCGCAAGTTCCTGGCCACATAACTTATTAATTTCATTATAAAAGTTATCATGGTTATCTAAATTCCACTTCAATCGACGTTTTCCATTAATACATTTTAAGGTTCCCCGATCTTCACGGAGCCCACGCAGTTCAAAAATTCCACCACCCAATATAATAGTTATGGGGTTATGATCACTAAAAATATTCGATTGAATAGTGAAACTAAAGGCCTGGGTGGTAAGGTCAGCGGACAATATCATATGGTCTATAAAAGACCCGTGAGCACAGCCTTTAAAAGTTGGCACGTCATATACCTTGTCCTCCGGTACCAAAGACATAGCTACATACAAATTATTTTCATTTAACAAATCATTTAAGAGGGTTCCACATCTAGTGTGGTTGAAATGAAAGCCGTTCGCGTTGTTACATCCTAGAGACCCCATAGGGGTATCTCGAGGGTTACCGCAGGGGTGCACATTAAAATCTCCAACTATTAATAAATTGCGTGACATCACACCTGCGCCTTCTGCCAGCGTATCTTTCAAAGACATTATATTACAATCCCCTTCACTGGATGTAGCATTATAAAAGTTGATCAAGGTCAAATCACGTTTGCCTCTCTTTAAATCAAGTATTTGGACATTTCTGTTTGCGTGATATTGGTTACGTATAACACAGGAAAGAGCCAAATTAACAAAAATAGCCAGCCCCCCCTTTGCCCTACCTCTAACTGAGGGAACTGCTGGGCTGATAAAGCTTTGATATCCTTCAATACATGCGCTGTTGTCTTCCATCCATGTCTCTTGAAGGCAAATGATGGTGTATTTTTTAACATATGCCAACCAGGCAGGATCACTTATTTTATCGGCCAATCCTGCTACGTTCCAGGAAACTAAGGACACATTATAAGCATCATATGACTCGTAACCAGGGTAAACATCAGTAGAAGAAGATTCAGGTGAGTAATCTGGTCGATCAATATGTATAACTCCTGTGTTTTCTGTATCGAAAGAATTTAATTCTACAGGATGTAAGTTAGAAGTATCAGTCATGATAGGGGAATTATCAGTCATGATTTCATGGTTGGGGAGTCAATCCTGTTCGTCCAGTCCTGATAGGATAGCATATCTATTTGATGTTGGAATGGTAGAATAAGATGTCTCAGTTGGAACCCTCGGTTGTGGATATGAGAGTGAAAGATTTGACAAGAGGGAGCGGGGGTAGAAGTAGCTGAGATCGGCCGTTGTAATTCCCAGACTCCTACCCGGGGTATACCAGTCCGCTATGTATGGTGACACCCTACGATCTTGAAAATTGACTATAATGACATCGCCCTGTTTGTCCTTAGGTCTAGGACCCAACCAATTCAGTCTCCTAACATGTAATATTTCACCGTTAATTTCAGGAGGGAGTGGTCTATTTTGGGTCAACCAGTACACTACTTTGTTTTTAAGTTGTTGGTGGCTCTCAGTTTTACCCTGGGCGAGAACAGGAACCCCCATTAAGGTCACTACATATGGAGCCGCTTCAGGGGGCAGGTCAATATGGGAACTTTTATCCAGTTTATAATCTGGGGGGGGCTGCCTGTTTCTATTGTTACCCGGGGGAGCTACAGGGTTAATAATTTGGTCTTCTCTCAAATCCCTCTTGGCGGTGGGTTGATTCTCTCTGTGTAATAACCTCAGTAGATTTTTTACGCAGGTAGGAGTTCAAATCAGTATTTAGTGAGATAAGGGAGGCATGAGATGCTTCCAAAGATGTTAATTGTGTCTCAATGTTCTTAACTCTCTCTACTAGAGGTAAAAGTAGAGCTCTCACCATGCGCTCGACATCTGACATTGAATTAGAAAAAGGAAACATGGGAAGCTGTGGCGGTGGAGTTGCTTGCTTAGTTCGTGGGGGAGATAATATAGGTTGGGGCATGGCTTTAGGCACATCCAAGTGGCGAACTTTTCTCCTTTTTTTGTTGGGGCAGTATATGTTTTTTTTGCCACAGGCTTTGAACTAGAGAGCCTTCTTTTAACGGGATTCCCTTTAGAAGTCGAGGCGATATGAGTGGGGGAAGAGTCCACAGGAGAAGTACCCGTTAAGGGTCGCAAATTAGAAGAAAATAACCCAGTTTCATTCGAAATAGATATTACATTCAGTGTATCACACAATTGCGCGGGAAGACCACAGTCGGCAGGTCGTTCAGGATCCGAAATCCTGATTGGCGGAGAAGAAACCTGTTGAATTTGACCCAAAGAAGAACGCTTCTGGAACACAGGGTCTAATGAGAGACGGTGTTCCGTGATGGCAATCTCTTTTTCTAACACGGATGCCGCCCTAGTAATAAAATGGTCTAGAGTCCCCCTCACTGAGCCACCTAACAGGGAAGACCTTGTTTTTGTGGATTGTGTAGCCATAGTGAGTTACTATATGTTCTATTTCACAAATGTAAAAACACTAATGAACAATTAGACCCAGAGTTAACTTGCAGAAGAAACGGAAAACAGTCAACGGCTACAAAGGGCAGGTATCTTGTGCCCAGGCATGGAATTGAACAAAAGACAGTCACCTGGTTCTTAAACGAGTTGTTAAGTTTGGGTAGCCAACGAAAGAGGGATGGCCCAGCCCTGCCTTGTTCGGCCTTGGACGGCCGTAGACGGCCCGCCCTTTGCCCGGGCTTAGCCCGCGCGCGAGCCCGCGACGCGGGGAATGATTCAGATTTTAAAGAGCCTCCTGGCGCAGCTTCCGGGATGTTGGGGTCCGGGGAGTCTGGGTAATGTAGTTCTTCCCCCGTTACTCCACACAGCGGCCACACAAGAAGGAGCGCGGCGGCGGGAGAGAGGGGGCGCCAGGTGTAGTAGTCTCTACGCCTCTCTGGCAGGCACAAGGTAAAGCTCAGCAGGGACAGCCAGGGACAATGCTGTGGACGGCACACCCGCTCCACCGAGAATGGTTCAGATTTTAAAGCGCCTCCTGGCGCAGCTTCCGGGATGTTGGGGTCCGGGGAGTCTGGGTAATGTAGTTCTTCCCCCGTTACTCCACACAGCGGCCACACAAGAAGGAGCGCGGCGGCGGGAGAGAGGGGGCGCCAGGTGTAGTAGTCTCTACGCCTCTCTGGCAGGCACAAGGTAAAGCTCAGCAGGGACAGCCAGGGACAATGCTGTGGACGGCACACCCGCTCCACCGAGAATGGTTCAGATTTTAAAGCGCCTCCTGGCGCAGCTTCCGGGATGTTGGGGTCCGGGGAGTCTGGGTAATGTAGTTCTTCCCCCGTTACTCCACACAGCGGCCACACAACAAGGAGCGCGGCGGCGGGAGAGAGGGGGCGCCAGGTGTAGTAGTCTCTACGCCTCTCTGGCAGGCACAAGGTAAAGCTGAGCAGGGACAGCCAGGGACAATGCTGTGGACGGCACACCCGCTCCACCGAGAATGGTTCAGATTTTAAAGCGCCTCCTGGCGCAGCTTCTGGGATGTTGGGGTCCGGGGAGTCTGGGTAATGTAGTTCTTCCCCCGTTACTCCACACAGCGGCCACACAAGAAGGAGCGCGGCGGCGGGAGAGAGGGGGCGCCAGGTGTAGTAGTCTCTACGCCTCTCTGGCAGGCACAAGGTAAAGCTCAGCAGGGACAGCCAGGGACAATGCTGTGGACGGCACACCCGCTCCACCGAGAATGGTTCAGATTTTAAAGCGCCTCCTGGCGCAGTTTCCGGGATGTTGGGGTCCGGGGAGTCTGGGTAATGTAGTTCTTCCCCCGTTACTCCACACAGCGGCCACACAAGAAGGAGCGCGGCGGCGGGAGAGAGGGGGCGCCAGGTGTAGTAGTCTCTACGCCTCTCTGGCAGGCACAAGGTAAAGCTCAGCAGGGACAGCCAGGGACAATGCTGTGGACGGCATGTACCCACCCCAGGACAGGGACCCATTGGTCCCTGCCCTTCACCTACCTGTAACGCCCCTAAATCTAGTATTTAGGGGCACCCTGAACCTTCCTTTCCCAGATTCCAGATTCCGAAATCCGAAGAAGAGCTAGAAGAAAGAAGACCTGCCCTGCAGCTGCTAAGAAGAGGAAGACACCAACTGCTTTGGCCCCAGCCCTACCGGCCTGTCGACCCTCGAACCTGCTCCTGCTCCAACCCGGCATCTCTTGTGGCCAGCAACCTCACAAACCCTGGAGGACCTGGCTACCTTTTGACTCTAAACCCCTGGGACTCCCATGGGTAGAGGCTCTACTCAAATCTACTTCTAATCCCTGGCAGCAGCCCGGAACCGCAAACCCTTCACACTCTGCACCCACCAAGCCTGGCCTGTGCCAGAGTGAACAAAGACCACAAGGACGACCCCACGGCGACTGTGACCCCGAGTCCGGCACCCAAGGACCTCCCTCGACACTCCTGAAGAAGCCTGCAGCCTCAGAACCAGGTGCCCCCCCAACCGCGATCAACAGAGGGTAAGATTTCCCGACACCAAAAGGTACCCCTGCACCCGGTGCCCCGCGGCCCCCTGTGCCCAATCCCGGGGTACCTACCTATCCTCCAACTACCCAACTTACCTCTTGAAGTGGTGGTGGCACCTGAAGAATCTTCGTCCCCGAGCTTGCAGTCTTTTTCTAAACCAGAGATTTCCCATTCAAATCAATTAAGCGCCCGAATGCTCAAAAGCACCCTGCACCCAGCCGTCCGAGTGGCCCTGGCAGTGCAACCTCTACATCTATCTACTTCCCCACTTGCCCTGGATAAGTGACCAGGAGCCCAGCTCCCACAGCCACGTGGCCTGCTAGTCAGCAGCCACCAACCAAGGCCCCCCTACCTCTCCTAGGATAACATTGGGCCTAACTCTCTCTGCACCCGGCCGCCCTTGTGCCGCTGAGGGTGAACCAACTGTACCTACCTGACCCTGGGAGACGCCTGAGTCTATGCCCAGAACCTTAACTCTGCCAGTTGAGTACTTACCTTTAAACCGATAACTCAATTTTCTCCATAGGGTAACATTGACTGGTTTTTCCTGAAATTTCTTCCAAGTGTGGACTTTTCAAAACTTAAAATATTCACCAAAAATCAGCCGAGTAACGAAAACGAAAATACTCACCGGCTATTAGGTGAGCTCCCAGTGCTGGATCTTGGTGCCCAGCACTGACTCTGAAAAATACTTACAACTGTACTTACCAGTAACCCAATTTTCTCCCATAGGAAATCATTGACTGTTTTTCTGTGAAATTACTTCTAAGTGTCAATTTCTGCAAACTTTAAATATTCTTTAAAAATCGTATAATTTCTGAAAACGTAATTACTTACCTGTTTTGGATAAAGGTCCCAGTACTGAGTCTAGGCACCCAGTACTGGATTACAAAAGTAACGAGAACATACTATACCTGCAACTTGAATTTTCTGCCATAGGGAATCTTAGACTGTTTTCTATGAAAAATTTTCTGTCAACTTTTAAAATAGCAAAATATTGTCTAAAAATCATCACAGTAATTAAGTCGACTTTTATCACTTGATTCCAAGTACTGACCCAGGACTGAATCTAGGATCCAGTCCTGGAAATCCAAAAGTAATCCTAAAAGTAATCTGTTGCAAATAACTTGAAACTTCCATTGAGCTCAATGCATTATTGTGTTTAAAATTTTGTTGCCTATTGCAACCACTTGTAACTTTCTACAAAAGTCGATTGCATATTGCAAAAGTATTTATATAAAGCATCTCATTCTGAGAAAGTATATTTTAATACCTATTGTTGGTTCTAAAATAAAACAAGCATATATTTTTTGTAGATAAACCATTGGCCTAGAGTTCAGTTATTGAGTGTGTGAGACCATTTGCTGACTGAGTGTGTGCAACAAATGCTTTACACTGTCCTCTGATACTGCCTTACTGCTCGACCAAGCTACCACTTTAGAGAGTAAGGTTATATCTAACTTTAGCCTCTGCCAAACCTCTGGGGACTGTGGACTCTGTACACCCTGTACCTATTTGGGAACAGTATATACAGAGCCACTTTCTCACACTGCAGTTCTCCAATATAGGTCTGTCAAGATCATTACTCAATCTACCTTGATTTGGCACAGTATAAAATAAGTCAAGAAGTCTCCTATGAAAAGATATGCAAATCTGTTCGAATCACTTTCCCTAGTCAGGGGACCCACTAGCTGGAAGGGGCAGGGAGGACCAAAATAGCTCATCGGTATAGAACACTGCATGAGCAGCTGATTTTGAGGTGGTAGAAGATAGAGTAATCCAACTGGACCTCAATAAACGGTTCCCTAATGTGCAATAGCCCCTGACCACCTCTGACGCAAAAGTGTAATCTCATACCTTTGCAGAATCAGGCATGCTTTCACCTGTTCAAGCTGAACTGACATTGGTCTTCTTGGCCAGCAGGAGTTCCTCTCTTGCAGCTGTTGAGGCTAGAGAACAGAATGACGTGTATTCATTCTTTATGGTAACTCTTCTAGCCCTCCCACTCCATACCACTTTAAAACTTCCGAAGTTGCAGACGAGTTCCATCATTGTGACCCATGCTATTTTTCTCAATATTGGCTGGCTCGGCATAACAAGGGATGCCTACAGGACAGCCTAAATTGTGCCAGCAAGCTTCTACAGGGAGTCACTGGCAGATAAAGAGAAACTCAGCCCTAACCTGGCTCTTCTCTCTCACTCTCACTCTCCTTTCCCTTCTGTCCCTCTACCTGTCTCTCACTCTCTAAATACTAGTATTTATGTTGTATTCACTTCCCCGTCACAATCTTTCCGACCCTACTTCCTCTCTCCCTTCAATCAGTTCAACCCTCTTTTTTACTTTAGGAAACTCCACATCTTTTTTAAAGGCCCTTCCCATATTCACACTGCTTCTTGATAAGACATTTTTTTCCTTTCTTTGAAGGATAGTGAAATTGATTTTCTTGAAACATGGTTGGTAAACCATCAATTCATTCCACCTTACTTTATCATTATCCTTACTTATGGAATGCATTTCATCATTAGGACAGCTGCAGTGTTTGCCGGGCAAGGTGGCGTGTGCCTGTTGTCCTAGTTACTTGGGAGGCAGAGGCTTGTGGATTGCTTGAGCTCAGGGGTTCTGGGCTGCACTCAGCTGTGTTGATCAGGTGTCCATGCTGCATTGGGCATCAATATGGTGTTCTAGAGGGAGCTCTAGAATTTCAGGTTGTGTAACGAGAGGTGCACCGACCCAGGCTGGAAACAGAGCAGGCCAAAGCTTCCATGCCCATTATTAGCAGGACAGCACCTGTGAGCAGTACATGTAAAACAGCCTGAGCAAAATAGTGAGACCTAGCCTCTCTTTTTTGACTCAAATGTGAAAGTTTTGATTTTTACAAGGTGTAATAAATTATTTTCCCAAAACCAAATCTTTGTTTTCCTTTTGATATTTTTCCAGGAAATATGATGAACATTTGAACTGGGCCACGCATTTCAGCATAGCAGACAATTCTCCAGAATTGAGACATATTGCAACAACAAGCTAGCAGGCGGAGAGGACTGAAAACTCAGTGCAACCTAGAATAAATGGCTGTGTGATTTTCAGCAAGGATGACTCAAATGCATTCTTCCTTTTAGAGCACCTGTAGGATTAAACTGATCTGTCAAGTACAAAAGCATCCTTCATAGAGCAACTTAGAAATGCGCTTGCTGGCCCTTCTGCTGCATTTCTACGTCCAGCTCTAATTCATTTTTTGATTAACCCTCATTCTTTTCATATGTGAATAAGAAGGAGAAATTACAGGGCCCTTCACTCTTTGAGCGAAACATGAAAAGACTGAGGGCTGTGCAACTCCCAAACGTTGGAGCCTCTGGCCTGTCGACCCTCGAACCTGCTCCTGCTCCAACCCGGCATCTCTTGTGGCCAGCAACCTCACAAACCCTGGAGGACCTGGCTACCTTTTGACTCTAAACCCCTGGGACTCCCATGAGTAGAGGCTCTACTCAAGTCTACTTCTAATCCCTGGCAGCAGCCCGGAACCGCGAACCCTTCACACTCTGCACCCACCAAGCCTGGCCTGTGCCAGAGTGAACAAAGACCACAAGGACGACCCCACGGCGACTGTGACCCCGAGTCCGGCACCCAAGGGCCTCCCTCGACACTCCTGAAGAAGCCTGCAGCCTCAGAACCAGGTGCCCCCCCAACCGCGATCAACAGAGGGTAAGATTTCCCGACACCAAAAGGTACCCCTGCACCCGGCGCTCCGCGGCCCCCTGTGCCCAATCCCGGGGTACCTACCTATCCTCCAACTACCCAACTTACCTCTCGAAGTGGTGGTGGCACCTGAAGAATCTTCGTCCCTGAGCTTGCAGTCTTTTTCTAAACCAGAGATTTCCCATTCAAATCAATTGAGCGCCCGAATGCTCAAAAGCACCCTGCACCCAGCCGTCCGAGTGGCCCTGGCAGTGCAACCTCTACATCTATCTACTTCCCCACTTGCCCTGGATAAGTGACCAGGAGCCCAGCTCCCACAGCCACGTGGCCTGCTAGTCAGCAGCCACCAACCAAGGCCCCCCTACCTCTCATAGGATAACATTGGGCCTAACTCTCTCTGCAGCCTCAGCGGCCGCCCTTGTGCCGCTGAGGGTGAACCAACTGTACCTACCTGACCCTGGGAGACGCCTGAGTCTATGCCCAGAACCTTAACTCTGCCAGTCGAGTACTTACCTTTAAACCGATAACTCAATCTTCTCCATAGGGTAACATTGACTGGTTTTTCCTGAAATTTCTTCCAAGTGTGGACTTTTCAAAACTTAAAATATTCACCAAAAATCAGCCGAGTAACGAAAACGAAAATACTCACCTGCTATTAGGTGAGCTCCCAGTGCTGGATCTTGGTGCCCAGCACTGACTCGGAAAAATACTTACAACTGTACTTACCAGTAACCCAATTTTCTCCCGTAGGAAATCATTGACTGTTTTTCTGTGAAATTTCTTCAAAGTGTCAATTTCTGCAAACTTTAAATATTCTTTAAAAATCGTATAATTTCTGAAAACGTAATTACTTACCTGTTTTGGATAAAGGTCCCAGTACTGAGTCTAGGCACCCAGTACTGGATTACAAAAGTAACGAGAACATTCTATACCTGCAACTTGAATTTTCTGCCATAGGGAATCTTAGACTGTTTTCTATGAAAAATTTTCTGTCAACTTTTAAAATAGCAAAATATTGTCTAAAAATCATCACAGTAATTAAGTCGACTTTTATCACTTGATTCCAAGTACTGACCCAGGACTGAATCTAGGATCCAGTCCTGGAAATCCAAAAGTAATCCTAAAAGTAATCTGTTGCAAATAACTTGAAACTTCCATTGAGCTCAATGCATTATTGTGTTTAAAATTGTGTTGCCTATTGCAACCACTTGTAACTTTCTACAAAAGTCAATTGCATATTGCAAAAGTATTTATATAAAGCATCTCATTCTGAGAAAGTATATTTTAATACCTATTGTTGGTTCTAAAATAAAACAAGCATATATTTTTTGTAGATAAACCATTGGCCTAGAGTTCAGTTATTGAGTGTGTGAGACCATTTGCTGACTGAGTGTGTGCAACAAATGCTTTACACTGTCCTCTGATACTGCCTTACTGCTCGACCAAGCTACCACTTTAGAGAGTAAGGTTATATCTAACTTTAGCCTCTGCCAAACCTCTGGGGACTGTGGACTCTGTACACCCTGTACCTATTTGGGAACAGTATATACAGAGCCACTTTCTCACACTGCAGTTCTCCAATATAGGTCTGTCAAGATCATTACTCAATCTACCTTGATTTGGCACAGTATAAAATAAGTCAAGAAGTCTCCTATGAAAAGATATGCAAATCTGTTCGAATCACTTTCCCTAGTCAGGGGACCCACTAGCTGGAAGGGGCAGGGAGGACCAAAATAGCTCATCGGTATAGAACACTGCATGAGCAGCTGATTTTGAGGTGGTAGAAGATAGAGTAATCCAACTGGACCTCAATAAACGGTTCCCTAATGTGCAATAGCCCCTGACCACCTCTGACGCAAAAGTGTAATCTCATACCTTTGCAGAATCAGGCATGCTTTCACCTGTTCAAGCTGAACTGACATTGGTCTTCTTGGCCAGCAGGAGTTCCTCTCTTGCAGCTGTTGAGGCTAGAGAACAGAATGACGTGTATTCATTCTTTATGGTAACTCTTCTAGCCCTCCCACTCCATACCACTTTAAAACTTCCGAAGTTGCAGACGAGTTCCATCATTGTGACCCATGCTATTTTTCTCAATATTGGCTGGCTCGGCATAACAAGGGATGCCTACACGACAGCCTAAATTGTGCCAGCAAGCTTCTACAGGGAGTCACTGGCAGATAAAGAGAAACTCAGCCCTAACCTGGCTCTTCTCTCTCACTCTCACTCTCCTTTCCCTTCTGTCCCTCTACCTGTCTCTCACTCTCTAAATACTAGTATTTATGTTGTATTCACTTCCCCGTCACAATCTTTCCGACCCTACTTCCTCTCTCCCTTCAATCAGTTCAACCCTCTTTTTTACTTTAGGAAACTCCACATCTTTTTTAAAGGCCCTTCCCATATTCACACTGCTTCTTGATAAGACATTTTTTTCCTTTCTTTGAAGGATAGTGAAATTGATTTTCTTGAAACATGGTTGGTAAACCATCAATTCATTCCACCTTACTTTATCATTATCCTTACTTATGGAATGCATTTCATCATTAGGACAGCTGCAGTGTTTGCCGGGCAAGGTGGCGTGTGCCTGTTGTCCTAGTTACTTGGGAGGCAGAGGCTTGTGGATTGCTTGAGCTCAGGGGTTCTGGGCTGCACTCAGCTGTGTTGATCAGGTGTCCATGCTCCATTGGGCATCAATATGGTGTTCTAGAGGGAGCTCTAGAATTTCAGGTTGTGTAACGAGAGGTGCACCGACCCAGGCTGGAAACAGAGCAGGCCAAAGCTTCCATGCCCATTGGTAGCAGGACAGCACCTGTGAGCAGTACGTGTAAAACAGCCTGAGCAAAATAGTGAGACCTAGCCTCTCTTTTTTGACTCAAATGTGAAAGTTTTGATTTTTACAAGGTGTAATAAATTATTTTCCCAAAACCAAATCTTTGTTTTCCTTTTGATATTTTTCCAGGAAATATGATGAACATTTGAACTGGGCCACGCATTTCAGCATAGCAGACAATTCTCCAGAATTGAGACATGTTGCAACAACAAGCTAGCAGGCGGAGAGGACTGAAAACTCAGTGCAACCTAGAATAAATGGCTGTGTGATTTTCAGCAAGGATGACTCAAATGCATTCTTCCTTTTAGAGCACCTGTAGGATTAAACTGATCTGTCAAGTACAAAAGCATCCTTCATAGAGCAACTTAGAAATGCGCTTGCTGGCCCTTCTGCTGCATTTCTACGTCCAGCTCTAATTCATTTTTTGATTAGCCCTCATTCTTTTCATATGTGAATGAGAAGGAGAAATTACAGGGCCCTTCACTCTTTGAGCGAAACATGAAAAGACTGAGGGCTGTGCAACTCCCAAACGTTGGAGCCTCTGGCCTGTCGACCCTCGAACCTGCTCCTGCTCCAACCCGGCATCTCTTGTGGCCAGCAACCTCACAAACCCTGGAGGACCTGGCTACCTTTTGACTCTAAACCCCTGGGACTCCCATGAGTAGAGGCTCTACTCAAATCTACTTCTAATCCCTGGCAGCAGCCCGGAACCGCGAACCCTTCACACTCTGCACCCACCAAGCCTGGCCTGTGCCAGAGTGAACAAAGACCACAAGGACGACCCCACGGCGACTGTGACCCCGAGTCCGGCACCCAAGGACCTCCCTCGACACTCCTGAAGAAGCCTGCAGCCTCAGAACCAGGTGCCCCCCCAACCGCGATCAACAGAGGGTAAGATTTCCCGACACCAAAAGGTACCCCTGCACCCGGCGCTCCGCGGCCCCCTGTGCCCAATCCCGGGGTACCTACCTATCCTCCAACTACCCAACTTACCTCTCGAAGTGGTGGTGGCACCTGAAGAATCTTCGTCCCCGAGCTTGCAGTCTTTTTCTAAACCAGAGATTTCCCATTCAAATCAATTGAGCGCCCGAATGCTCAAAAGCACCCTGCACCCAGCCGTCCGAGTGGCCCTGGCAGTGCAACCTCTACATCTATCTACTTCCCCACTTGCCCTGGATAAGTGACCAGGAGCCCAGCTCCCACAGCCACGTGGCCTGCTAGTCAGCAGCCACCAACCAAGGCCCCCCTACCTCTCATAGGATAACATTGGGCCTAACTCTCTCTGCAGCCTCAGCGGCCGCCCTTGTGCCGCTGAGGGTGAACCAACTGTACCTACCTGACCCTGGGAGACGCCTGAGTCTATGCCCAGAACCTTAACTCTGCCAGTCGAGTACTTACCTTTAAACCGATAACTCAATCTTCTCCATAGGGTAACATTGACTGGTTTTTCCTGAAATTTCTTCCAAGTGTGGACTTTTCAAAACTTAAAATATTCACCAAAAATCAGCCGAGTAACGAAAACGAAAATACTCACCTGCTATTAGGTGAGCTCCCAGTGCTGGATCTTGGTGCCCAGCACTGACTCGGAAAAATACTTACAACTGTACTTACCAGTAACCCAATTTTCTCCCGTAGGAAATCATTGACTGTTTTTCTGTGAAATTTCTTCAAAGTGTCAATTTCTGCAAACTTTAAATATTCTTTAAAAATCGTATAATTTCTGAAAACGTAATTACTTACCTGTTTTGGATAAAGGTCCCAGTACTGAGTCTAGGCACCCAGTACTGGATTACAAAAGTAACGAGAACATACTATACCTGCAACTTGAATTTTCTGCCATAGGGAATCTTAGACTGTTTTCTATGAAAAATTTTCTGTCAACTTTTAAAATAGCAAAATATTGTCTAAAAATCATCACAGTAATTAAGTCGACTTTTATCACTTGATTCCAAGTACTGACCCAGGACTGAATCTAGGATCCAGTCCTGGAAATCCAAAAGTAATCCTAAAAGTAATCTGTTGCAAATAACTTGAAACTTCCATTGAGCTCAATGCATTATTGTGTTTAAAATTGTGTTGCCTATTGCAACCACTTGTAACTTTCTACAAAAGTCAATTGCATATTGCAAAAGTATTTATATAAAGCATCTCATTCTGAGAAAGTATATTTTAATACCTATTGTTGGTTCTAAAATAAAACAAGCATATATTTTTTGTAGATAAACCATTGGCCTAGAGTTCAGTTATTGAGTGTGTGAGACCATTTGCTGACTGAGTGTGTGCAACAAATGCTTTACACTGTCCTCTGATACTGCCTTACTGCTCGACCAAGCTACCACTTTAGAGAGTAAGGTTATATCTAACTTTAGCCTCTGCCAAACCTCTGGGGACTGTGGACTCTGTACACCCTGTACCTATTTGGGAACAGTATATACAGAGCCACTTTCTCACACTGCAGTTCTCCAATATAGGTCTGTCAAGATCATTACTCAATCTACCTTGATTTGGCACAGTATAAAATAAGTCAAGAAGTCTCCTATGAAAAGATATGCAAATCTGTTCGAATCACTTTCCCTAGTCAGGGGACCCACTAGCTGGAAGGGGCAGGGAGGACCAAAATAGCTCATCGGTATAGAACACTGCATGAGCAGCTGATTTTGAGGTGGTAGAAGATAGAGTAATCCAACTGGACCTCAATAAACGGTTTCCTAATGTGCAATAGCACGTGACCACCTCTGACGCAAAAGTGTAATCTCATACCTTTGCAGAATCAGGCATGCTTTCACCTGTTCAAGCTGAACTGACATTGGTCTTCTTGGCCAGCAGGAGTTCCTCTCTTGCAGCTGTTGAGGCTAGAGAACAGAATGATGCGTATTTATTCTTTATGGTAACTCTTCTAGCCCTCCCACTCCATACCACTTTAAAACTTCCGATGTTGCAGACGAGTTCCATCATTGTGACCCATGCTATTTTTCTCAATATTGGCTGGCTCGGCATAACAAGGGATGCCTACAGGACAGCCTAAATTGTGCCGGCAAGCTTCTACAGGGAGTCACTGGCAGATAAAGAGAAACTCAGCCCTAACCTGGCTCTTCTCTCTCACTCTCACTCTCCTTTCCCTTCTGTCCCTCTACCTGTCTCTCACTCTCTAAATACTAGTATTTATGTTGTATTCACTTCCCCGTCACAATCTTTCCGACCCTACTTCCTCTCTCCCTTCAATCAGTTCAACCCTCTTTTTTACTTTAGGAAACTCCACATCTTTTTTAAAGGCCCTTCCCATATTCACACTGCTTCTTGATAAGACATTTTTTTCCTTTCTTTGAAGGATAGTGAAATTGATTTTCTTGAAACATGGTTGGTAAACCATCAATTCATTCCACCTTACTTTATCATTATCCTTACTTATGGAATGCATTTCATCATTAGGACAGCTGCAGTGTTTGCCGGGCAAGGTGGCGTGTGCCTGTGGTCCTAGTTACTTGGAAGGCAGAGGCTTGTGGATTGCTTGAGCTCAGGGGTTCTGGGCTGCACTCAGCTGTGTTGATCAGGTGTCCATGCTGCATTGGGCATCAATATGGTGTTCTAGAGGGAGCTCTAGAATTTCAGGTTGTGTAACGAGAGGTGCACCGACCCAGGCTGGAAACAGAGCAGGCCAAAGCTTCCATGCCCATTGGTAGCAGGACAGCACCTGTGAGCAGTACGTGTAAAACAGCCTGAGCAAAATAGTGAGACCTAGCCTCTCTTTTTTGACTCAAATGTGAAAGTTTTGATTTTTACAAGGTGTAATAAATTATTTTCCCAAAACCAAATCTTTGTTTTCCTTTTGATATTTTTCCAGGAAATATGATGAACATTTGAACTGGGCCACGCATTTCAGCATAGCAGACAATTCTCCAGAATTGAGACATATTGCAACAACAAGCTAGCAGGCGGAGAGGACTGAAAACTCAGTGCAACCTAGAATAAATGGTTGTGTGATTTTCAGCAAGGATGACTCAAATGCATTCTTCCTTTTAGAGCACCTGTAGGATTAAACTGATCTGTCAAGTACAAAAGCATCCTTCATAGAGCAACTTAGAAATGCGCTTGCTGGCCCTTCTGCTGCATTTCTACGTCCAGCTTTAATTCATTTTTTGATTAGCCCTCATTCTTTTCATATGTGAATGAGAAGGAGAAATTACAGGGCCCTTCACTCTTTGAGCGAAACATGAAAAGACTGAGGGCTGTGCAACTCCCAAACGTTGGAGCCTCTGGCCTGTCGACCCTCGAACCTGCTCCTGCTCCAACCCGGCATCTCTTGTGGCCAGCAACCTCACAAACCCTGGAGGACCTGGCTACCTTTTGACTCTAAACCCCTGGGACTCCCATGAGTAGAGGCTCTACTCAAATCTACTTCTAATCCCTGGCAGCAGCCCGGAACCGCGAACCCTTCACACTCTGCACCCACCAAGCCTGGCCTGTGCCAGAGTGAACAAAGACCACAAGGACGACCCCACGGCGACTGTGACCCCGAGTCCGGCACCCAAGGACCTCCCTCGACACTCCTGAAGAAGCCTGCAGCCTCAGAACCAGGTGCCCCCCCAACCGCGATCAACAGAGGGTAAGATTTCCCGACACCAAAAGGTACCCCTGCACCCGGCGCTCCGCGGCCCCCTGTGCCCAATCCCGGGGTACCTACCTATCCTCCAACTACCCAACTTACCTCTCGAAGTGGTGGTGGCACCTGAAGAATCTTCGTCCCCGAGCTTGCAGTCTTTTTCTAAACCAGAGATTTCCCATTCAAATCAATTGAGCGCCCGAATGCTCAAAAGCACCCTGCACCCAGCCGTCCGAGTGGCCCTGGCAGTGCAACCTCTACATCTATCTACTTCCCCACTTGCCCTGGATAAGTGACCAGGAGCCCAGCTCCCACAGCCACGTGGCCTGCTAGTCAGCAGCCACCAACCAAGGCCCCCCTACCTCTCATAGGATAACATTGGGCCTAACTCTCTCTGCACCCGGCCGCCCTTGTGCCGCTGGGGGTGAACCAACTGTACCTACCTGACCCTGGGAGACGCCTGAGTCTATGCCCAGAACCTTAACTCTGCCAGTCGAGTACTTACCTTTAAACCGATAACTCAATCTTCTCCATAGGGTAACATTGACTGGTTTTTCCTGAAATTTCTTCCAAGTGTGGACTTTTCAAAACTTAAAATATTCACCAAAAATCAGCCGAGTAACGAAAACGAAAATACTCACCGGCTATTAGGTGAGCTCCCAGTGCTGGATCTTGGTGCCCAGCACTGACTCTGAAAAATACTTACAACTGTACTTACCAGTAACCCAATTTTCTCCCATAGGAAATCATTGACTGTTTTTCTGTGAAATTTCTTCTAAGTGTCAATTTCTGCAAACTTTAAATATTCTTTAAAAATCGTATAATTTCTGAAAACGTAATTACTTACCTGTTTTGGATAAAGGTCCCAGTACTGAGTCTAGGCACCCAGTACTGGATTACAAAAGTAACGAGAACATACTATACCTGCAACTTGAATTTTCTGCCATAGGGAATCTTAGACTGTTTTCTATGAAAAATTTTCTGTCAACTTTTAAAATAGCAAAATATTGTCTAAAAATCATCACAGTAATTAAGTCGACTTTTATCACTTGATTCCAAGTACTGACCCAGGACTGAATCTAGGATCCAGTCCTGGAAATCCAAAAGTAATCCTAAAAGTAATCTGTTGCAAATAACTTGAAACTTCCATTGAGCTCAATGCATTATTGTGTTTAAAATTTTGTTGCCTATTGCAACCACTTGTAACTTTCTACAAAAGTCAATTGCATATTGCAAAAGTATTTATATAAAGCATCTCATTCTGAGAAATTATATTTTAATACCTATTGTTGGTTCTAAAATAAAACAAGCATATATTTTTTGTAGATAAACCATTGGCCTAGAGTTCAGTTATTGAGTGTGTGAGACCATTTGCTGACTGAGTGTGTGCAACAAATGCTTTACACTGTCCTCTGATACTGCCTTACTGCTCGACCAAGCTACCACTTTAGAGAGTAAGGTTATATCTAACTTTAGCCTCTCCCAAACCTCTGGGGACTGTGGACTCTGTACACCCTGTATCTATTTGGGAACAGTATATACAGAGCCACTTTCTCACACTGCAATTCTCCAATATAGGTCTGTCAAGATCATTACTCAATCTACCTTGATTTGGCACAGTATAAAATAAGTCAAGAAGTCTCCTATGAAAAGATATGCAAATCTGTTCGAATCACTTTCCCTAGTCAGGGGACCCACTAGCTGGAAGGGGCAGGGAGGACCAAAATAGCTCATCGGTATAGAACACTGCATGAGCAGCTGATTTTGAGGTGGTAGAAGATAGAGTAATCCAACTGGACCTCAATAAACGGTTTCCTAATGTGCAATAGCACGTGACCACCTCTGACGCAAAAGTGTAATCTCATACCTTTGCAGAATCAGGCATGCTTTCACCTGTTCAAGCTGAACTGACATTGGTCTTCTTGGCCAGCAGGAGTTCCTCTCTTGCAGCTGTTGAGGCTAGAGAACAGAATGATGCGTATTTATTCTTTATGGTAACTCTTCTAGCCCTCCCACTCCATACCACTTTAAAACTTCCGATGTTGCAGACGAGTTCCATCATTGTGACCCATGCTATTTTTCTCAATATTGGCTGGCTCGGCATAACAAGGGATGCCTACAGGACAGCCTAAATTGTGCCGGCAAGCTTCTACAGGGAGTCACTGGCAGATAAAGAGAAACTCAGCCCTAACCTGGCTCTTCTCTCTCACTCTCACTCTCCTTTCCCTTCTGTCCCTCTACCTGTCTCTCACTCTCTAAATACTAGTATTTATGTTGTATTCACTTCCCCGTCACAATCTTTCCGACCCTACTTCCTCTCTCCCTTCAATCAGTTCAACCCTCTTTTTTACTTTAGGAAACTCCACATCTTTTTTAAAGGCCCTTCCCATATTCACACTGCTTCTTGATAAGACATTTTTTTCCTTTCTTTGAAGGATAGTGAAATTGATTTTCTTGAAACATGGTTGGTAAACCATCAATTCATTCCACCTTACTTTATCATTATCCTTACTTATGGAATGCATTTCATCATTAGGACAGCTGCAGTGTTTGCCGGGCAAGGTGGCGTGTGCCTGTGGTCCTAGTTACTTGGAAGGCAGAGGCTTGTGGATTGCTTGAGCTCAGGGGTTCTGGGCTGCACTCAGCTGTGTTGATCAGGTGTCCATGCTGCATTGGGCATCAATATGGTGTTCTAGAGGGAGCTCTAGAATTTCAGGTTGTGTAACGAGAGGTGCACCGACCCAGGCTGGAAACAGAGCAGGCCAAAGCTTCCATGCCCATTGGAAGCAGGACAGCACCTGTGAGCAGTACGTGTAAAACAGCCTGAGCAAAATAGTGAGACCTAGCCTCTCTTTTTTGACTCAAATGTGAAAGTTTTGATTTTTACAAGGTGTAATAAATTATTTTCCCAAAACCAAATCTTTGTTTTCCTTTTGATATTTTTCCAGGAAATATGATGAACATTTGAACTGGGCCACGCATTTCAGCATAGCAGACAATTCTCCAGAATTGAGACATATTGCAACAACAAGCTAGCAGGCGGAGAGGACTGAAAACTCAGTGCAACCTAGAATAAATGGCTGTGTGATTTTCAGCAAGGATGACTCAAATGCATTCTTCCTTTTAGAGCACCTGTAGGATTAAACTGATCTGTCAAGTACAAAAGCATCCTTCATAGAGCAACTTAGAAATGCGCTTGCTGGCCCTTCTGCTGCATTTCTACGTCCAGCTCTAATTCATTTTTTGATTAGCCCTCATTCTTTTCATATGTGAATGAGAAGGAGAAATTACAGGGCCCTTCACTCTTTGAGCGAAACATGAAAAGACTGAGGGCTGTGCAACTCCCAAACGTTGGAGCCTCTGGCCTGTCGACCCTCGAACCTGCTCCTGCTCCAACCCGGCATCTCTTGTGGCCAGCAACCTCACAAACCCTGGAGGACCTGGCTACCTTTTGACTCTAAACCCCTGGGACTCCCATGAGTAGAGGCTCTACTCAAATCTACTTCTAATCCCTGGCAGCAGCCCGGAACCGCGAACCCTTCACACTCTGCACCCACCAAGCCTGGCCTGTGCCAGAGTGAACAAAGACCACAAGGACGACCCCACGGCGACTGTGACCCCGAGTCCGGCACCCAAGGACCTCCTTCGACACTCCTGAAGAAGCCTGCAGCCTCAGAACCAGGTGCCCCCCCAACCGCGATCAACAGAGAGTAAGATTTCCCGACACCAAAAGGTACCCCTGCACCCGGCGCTCCGCGGCCCCCTGTGCCCAATCCCGGGGTACCTACCTATCCTCCAACTACCCAACTTACCTCTCGAAGTGGTGGTGGCACCTGAAGAATCTTCGTCCCCGAGCTTGCAGTCTTTTTCTAAACCAGAGATTTCCCATTCAAATCAATTGAGCGCCCGAATGCTCAAAAGCACCCTGCACCCAGCCGTCCGAGTGGTCCTGGCAGTGCAACCTCTACATCTATCTACTTCCCCACTTGCCCTGGATAAGTGACCAGGAGCCCAGCTCCCACAGCCACGTGGCCTGCTAGTCAGCAGCCACCAACCAAGGCCCCCCTACCTCTCATAGGATAACATTGGGCCTAACTCTCTCTGCACCCGGCCGCCCTTGTGCCGCTGAGGGTGAACCAACTGTACCTACCTGACCCTGGGAGACGCCTGAGTCTATGCCCAGAACCTTAACTCTGCCAGTCGAGTACTTACCTTTAAACCGATAACTCAATCTTCTCCATAGGGTAACATTGACTGGTTTTTCCTGAAATTTCTTCCAAGTGTGGACTTTTCAAAACTTAAAATATTCACCAAAAATCAGCCGAGTAACGAAAACGAAAATACTCACCTGCTATTAGGTGAGCTCCCAGTGCTGGATCTTGGTGCCCAGCACTGACTCTGAAAAATACTTACAACTGTACTTACCAGTAACCCAATTTTCTCCCATAGGAAATCATTGACTGTTTTTCTGTGAAATTTCTTCTAAGTGTCAATTTCTGCAAACTTTAAATATTCTTTAAAAATCGTATAATTTCTGAAAACGTAATTACTTACCTGTTTTGGATAAAGGTCCCAGTACTGAGTCTAGGCACCCAGTACTGGATTACAAAAGTAACGAGAACATACTATACCTGCAACTTGAATTTTCTGCCATAGGGAATCATTGACTTATTTCTATGAAATATTTTCTATCAACTTTTAAAATAGCAAAATATTGTCTAAAAATCATCACAGTAATTAAGTCGACTTTTATCACTTGATTCCAAGTACTGACCCAGGACTGAATCTAGGATCCAGTCCTGGAAATCCAAAAGTAATCCTAAAAGTAATCTGTTGCAAATAACTTGAAACTTCCATTGAGCTCAATGCATTATTGTGTTTAAAATGTTGTTGCCTATTACAACCACTTGTAACTTTCTACAAAAGTCAATTGCATATTGCAAAAGTATTTATATAAAGCATCATATTCTGAGAAAGTATATTTTAATACCTATTGTTGGTTCTAAAATAAAACAAGCATATATTTTTTGTAGATAAACCATTGGCCTAGAGTTCAGTTATTGAGTGTGTGAGACCATTTGCTGACTGAGTGTGTGCAACAAATGCTTTACACTGTCCTCTGATACTGCCTTACTGCTCGACCAAGCTACCACTTTAGAGAGTAAGGTTATATCTAACTTTAGCCTCTGCCAAACCTCTGGGGACTGTGGACTCTGTACACCCTGTACCTATTTGGGAACAGTATATACAGAGCCACTTTCTCACACTGCAGTTCTCCAATATAGGTCTGTCAAGATCATTACTCAATCTACCTTGATTTGGCACAGTATAAAATAAGTCAAGAAGTCTCCCATGAAAAGATATGCAAATCTGTTCGAATCACTTTCCCTAGTCAGGGGACCCACTAGCTGGAAGGGGCAGGGAGGACCAAAATAGCTCATCGGTATAGAACACTGCATGAGCAGCTGATTTTGAGGTGGTAGAAGATAGAGTAATCCAACTGGACCTCAATAAACGGTTCCCTAATGTGCAATAGCCCCTGACCACCTCTGACGCAAAAGTGTAATCTCATACCTTTGCAGAATCAGGCATGCTTTCACCTGTTCAAGCTGAACTGACATTGGTCTTCTTGGCCAGCAGGAGTTCCTCTCTTGCAGCTGTTGAGGCTAGAGAACAGAATGACGTGTATTCATTCTTTATGGTAACTCTTCTAGCCCTCCCACTCCATACCACTTTAAAACTTCCGAAGTTGCAGACGAGTTCCATCATTGTGACCCATGCTATTTTTCTCAATATTGGCTGGCTCGGCATAACAAGGGATGCCTACAGGACAGCCTAAATTGTGCCGGCAAGCTTCTACAGGGAGTCACTGGCAGATAAAGAGAAACTCATCCCTAACCTGGCTCTTCTCTCTCACTCTCACTCTCCTTTCCCTTCTGTCCCTCTACCTGTCTCTCACTCTCTAAATACTAGTATTTATGTTGTATTCACTTCCCCGTCACAATCTTTCCGACCCTACTTCCTCTCTCCCTTCAATCAGTTCAACCCTCTTTTTTACTTTAGGAAACTCCACATCTTTTTTAAAGGCCCTTCCCATATTCACACTGCTTCTTGATAAGACATTTTTTTCCTTTCTTTGAAGGATAGTGAAATTGATTTTCTTGAAACATGGTTGGTAAACCATCAATTCATTCCACCTTACTTTATCATTACCCTTACTTATGGAATGCATTTCATCATTAGGACAGCTGCAGTGTTTGCCGGGCAAGGTGGCGTGTGCCTGTTGTCCTAGTTACTTGGGAGGCAGAGGCTTGTGGATTGCTTGAGCTCAGGGGTTCTGGGCTGCACTCAGCTGTGTTGATCAGGTGTCCATGCTGCATTGGGCATCAATAAGGTGTTCTAGAGGGAGCTCTAGAATTTCAGGTTGTGTAACGAGAGGTGCACCGACCCAGGCTGGAAACAGAGCAGGCCAAAGCTTCCATGCCCATTGGTAGCAGGACAGCACCTGTGAGCAGTACGTGTAAAACAGCCTGAGCAAAATAGTGAGACCTAGCCTCTCTTTTTTGACTCAAATGTGAAAGTTTTGATTTTTACAAGGTGTAATAAATTATTTTCCCAAAACCAAATCTTTGTTTTCCTTTTGATATTTTTCCAGGAAATATGATGAACATTTGAACTGGGCCACGCATTTCAGCATAGCAGACAATTCTCCAGAATTGAGACATATTGCAACAACAAGCTAGCAGGCGGAGAGGACTGAAAACTCAGTGCAACCTAGAATAAATGGCTGTGTGATTTTCAGCAAGGATGACTCAAATGCATTCTTCCTTTTAGAGCACCTGTAGGATTAAACTGATCTGTCAAGTACAAAAGCATCCTTCATAGAGCAACTTAGAAATGCGCTTACTGGCCCTTCTGCTGCATTTCTACGTCCAGCTTTAATTCATTTTTTGATTAGCCCTCATTCTTTTCATATGTGAATGAGAAGGAGAAATTACAGGGCCCTTCACTCTTTGAGCGAAACATGAAAAGACTGAGGGCTGTGCAACTCCCAAACGTTGGAGCCTCTGGCCTGTCGACCCTCGAACCTGCTCCTGCTCCAACCCGGCATCTCTTGTGGCCAGCAACCTCACAAACCCTGGAGGACCTGGCTACCTTTTGACTCTAAACCCCTGGGACTCCCATGAGTAGAGGCTCTACTCAAATCTACTTCTAATCCCTGGCAGCAGCCCGGAACCGCGAACCCTTCACACTCTGCACCCACCAAGCCTGGCCTGTGCCAGAGTGAACAAAGACCACAAGGACGACCCCACGGCGACTGTGACCCCGAGTCCGGCACCCAAGGACCTCCTTCGACACTCCTGAAGAAGCCTGCAGCCTCAGAACCAGGTGCCCCCCCAACCGCGATCAACAGAGAGTAAGATTTCCCGACACCAAAAGGTACCCCTGCACCCGGCGCTCCGCGGCCCCCTGTGCCCAATCCCGGGGTACCTACCTATCCTCCAACTACCCAACTTACCTCTCGAAGTGGTGGTGGCACCTGAAGAATCTTCGTCCCCGAGCTTGCAGTCTTTTTCTAAACCAGAGATTTCCCATTCAAATCAATTGAGCGCCCGAATGCTCAAAAGCACCCTGCACCCAGCCGTCCGAGTGGCCCTGGCAGTGCAACCTCTACATCTATCTACTTCCCCACTTGCCCTGGATAAGTGACCAGGAGCCCAGCTCCCACAGCCACGTGGCCTGCTAGTCAGCAGCCACCAACCAAGGCCCCCCTACCTCTCATAGGATAACATTGGGCCTAACTCTCTCTGCACCCGGCCGCTCTTGTGCCGCTGAGGGTGAACCAACTGTACCTACCTGACCCTGGGAGACGCCTGAGTCTATGCCCAGAACCTTAACTCTGCCAGTCGAGTACTTACCTTTAAACCGATAACTCAATCTTCTCCATAGGGTAACATTGACTGGTTTTTCCTGAAATTTCTTCCAAGTGTGGACTTTTCAAAACTTAAAATATTCACCAAAAATCAGCCGAGTAACGAAAACGAAAATACTCACCTGCTATTAGGTGAGCTCCCAGTGCTGGATCTTGGTGCCCAGCACTGACTCTGAAAAATACTTACAACTGTACTTACCAGTAACCCAATTTTCTCCCATAGGAAATCATTGACTGTTTTTCTGTGAAATTTCTTCTAAGTGTCAATTTCTGCAAACTTTAAATATTCTTTAAAAATCGTATAATTTCTGAAAACGTAATTACTTACCTGTTTTGGATAAAGGTCCCAGTACTGAGTCTAGGCACCCAGTACTGGATTACAAAAGTAACGAGAACATACTATACCTGCAACTTGAATTTTCTGCCATAGGGAATCTTAGACTGTTTTCTATGAAATATTTTCTGTCAACTTTTAAAATAGCAAAATATTGTCTAAAAATCATCACAGTAATTAAGTCGACTTTTATACCTTGATTCCAAGTACTGACCCAGGACTGAATCTAGGATCCAGTCCTGGAAATCCAAAAGTAATCCTAAAAGTAATCTGTTGCAAATAACTTGAAACTTCCATTGAGCTCAATGCATTATTGCGTTTAAAATTTTGTTGCCTATTGCAACCACTTGTAACTTTCTACAAAAGTCAATTGCATATTGCAAAAGTATTTATATAAAGCATCTCATTCTGAGAAATTATATTTTAATACCTATTGTTGGTTCTAAAATAAAACAAGCATATATTTTTTGTAGATAAACCATTGGCCTAGAGTTCAGTTATTGAGTGTGTGAGACCATTTGCTGACTGAGTGTGTGCAACAAATGCTTTACACTGTCCTCTGATACTGCCTTACTGCTCGACCAAGCTACCACTTTAGAGAGTAAGGTTATATCTAACTTTAGCCTCTCCCAAACCTCTGGGGACTGTGGACTCTGTACACCCTGTATCTATTTGGGAACAGTATATACAGAGCCACTTTCTCACACTGCAATTCTCCAATATAGGTCTGTCAAGATCATTACTCAATCTACCTTGATTTGGCACAGTATAAAATAAGTCAAGAAGTCTCCTATGAAAAGATATGCAAATCTGTTCGAATCACTTTCCCTAGTCAGGGGACCCACTAGCTGGAAGGGGCAGGGAGGACCAAAATAGCTCATCGGTATAGAACACTGCATGAGCAGCTGATTTTGAGGTGGTAGAAGATAGAGTAATCCAACTGGACCTCAATAAACGGTTTCCTAATGTGCAATAGCACGTGACCACCTCTGACGCAAAAGTGTAATCTCATACCTTTGCAGAATCAGGCATGCTTTCACCTGTTCAAGCTGAACTGACATTGGTCTTCTTGGCCAGCAGGAGTTCCTCTCTTGCAGCTGTTGAGGCTAGAGAACAGAATGATGCGTATTTATTCTTTATGGTAACTCTTCTAGCCCTCCCACTCCATACCACTTTAAAACTTCCGATGTTGCAGACGAGTTCCATCATTGTGACCCATGCTATTTTTCTCAATATTGGCTGGCTCGGCATAACAAGGGATGCCTACAGGACAGCCTAAATTGTGCCGGCAAGCTTCTACAGGGAGTCACTGGCAGATAAAGAGAAACTCAGCCCTAACCTGGCTCTTCTCTCTCACTCTCACTCTCCTTTCCCTTCTGTCCCTCTACCTGTCTCTCACTCTCTAAATACTAGTATTTATGTTGTATTCACTTCCCCGTCACAATCTTTCCGACCCTACTTCCTCTCTCCCTTCAATCAGTTCAACCCTCTTTTTTACTTTAGGAAACTCCACATCTTTTTTAAAGGCCCTTCCCATATTCACACTGCTTCTTGATAAGACATTTTTTTCCTTTCTTTGAAGGATAGTGAAATTGATTTTCTTGAAACATGGTTGGTAAACCATCAATTCATTCCACCTTACTTTATCATTATCCTTACTTATGGAATGCATTTCATCATTAGGACAGCTGCAGTGTTTGCCGGGCAAGGTGGCGTGTGCCTGTGGTCCTAGTTACTTGGAAGGCAGAGGCTTGTGGATTGCTTGAGCTCAGGGGTTCTGGGCTGCACTCAGCTGTGTTGATCAGGTGTCCATGCTGCATTGGGCATCAATATGGTGTTCTAGAGGGAGCTCTAGAATTTCAGGTTGTGTAACGAGAGGTGCACCGACCCAGGCTGGAAACAGAGCAGGCCAAAGCTTCCATGCCCATTGGAAGCAGGACAGCACCTGTGAGCAGTACGTGTAAAACAGCCTGAGCAAAATAGTGAGACCTAGCCTCTCTTTTTTGACTCAAATGTGAAAGTTTTGATTTTTACAAGGTGTAATAAATTATTTTCCCAAAACCAAATCTTTGTTTTCCTTTTGATATTTTTCCAGGAAATATGATGAACATTTGAACTGGGCCACGCATTTCAGCATAGCAGACAATTCTCCAGAATTGAGACATATTGCAACAACAAGCTAGCAGGCGGAGAGGACTGAAAACTCAGTGCAACCTAGAATAAATGGCTGTGTGATTTTCAGCAAGGATGACTCAAATGCATTCTTCCTTTTAGAGCACCTGTAGGATTAAACTGATCTGTCAAGTACAAAAGCATCCTTCATAGAGCAACTTAGAAATGCGCTTGCTGGCCCTTCTGCTGCATTTCTACGACCAGCTCTAATTCATTTTTTGATTAGCCCTCATTCTTTTCATATGTGAATGAGAAGGAGAAATTACAGGGCCCTTCACTCTTTGAGCGAAACATGAAAAGACTGAGGGCTGTGCAACTCCCAAACGTTGGAGCCTCTGGCCTGTCGACCCTCGAACCTGCTCCTGCTCCAACCCGGCATCTCTTGTGGCCAGCAACCTCACAAACCCTGGAGGACCTGGCTACCTTTTGACTCTAAACCCCTGGGACTCCCATGAGTAGAGGCTCTACTCAAATCTACTTCTAATCCCTGGCAGCAGCCCGGAACCGCGAACCCTTCACACTCTGCACCCACCAAGCCTGGCCTGTGCCAGAGTGAACAAAGACCACAAGGACGACCCCACGGCGACTGTGACCCCGAGTCCGGCACCCAAGGACCTCCTTCGACACTCCTGAAGAAGCCTGCAGCCTCAGAACCAGGTGCCCCCCCAACCGCGATCAACAGAGAGTAAGATTTCCCGACACCAAAAGGTACCCCTGCACCCGGCGCTCCGCGGCCCCCTGTGCCCAATCCCGGGGTACCTACCTATCCTCCAACTACCCAACTTACCTCTCGAAGTGGTGGTGGCACCTGAAGAATCTTCGTCCCCGAGCTTGCAGTCTTTTTCTAAACCAGAGATTTCCCATTCAAATCAATTGAGCGCCCGAATGCTCAAAAGCACCCTGCACCCAGCCGTCCGAGTGGTCCTGGCAGTGCAACCTCTACATCTATCTACTTCCCCACTTGCCCTGGATAAGTGACCAGGAGCCCAGCTCCCACAGCCACGTGGCCTGCTAGTCAGCAGCCACCAACCAAGGCCCCCCTACCTCTCATAGGATAACATTGGGCCTAACTCTCTCTGCACCCGGCCGCCCTTGTGCCGCTGAGGGTGAACCAACTGTACCTACCTGACCCTGGGAGACGCCTGAGTCTATGCCCAGAACCTTAACTCTGCCAGTCGAGTACTTACCTTTAAACCGATAACTCAATCTTCTCCATAGGGTAACATTGACTGGTTTTTCCTGAAATTTCTTCCAAGTGTGGACTTTTCAAAACTTAAAATATTCACCAAAAATCAGCCGAGTAACGAAAACGAAAATACTCACCTGCTATTAGGTGAGCTCCCAGTGCTGGATCTTGGTGCCCAGCACTGACTCTGAAAAATACTTACAACTGTACTTACCAGTAACCCAATTTTCTCCCATAGGAAATCATTGACTGTTTTTCTGTGAAATTTCTTCTAAGTGTCAATTTCTGCAAACTTTAAATATTCTTTAAAAATCGTATAATTTCTGAAAACGTAATTACTTACCTGTTTTGGATAAAGGTCCCAGTACTGAGTCTAGGCACCCAGTACTGGATTACAAAAGTAACGAGAACATACTATACCTGCAACTTGAATTTTCTGCCATAGGGAATCATTGACTTATTTCTATGAAATATTTTCTATCAACTTTTAAAATAGCAAAATATTGTCTAAAAATCATCACAGTAATTAAGTCGACTTTTATCACTTGATTCCAAGTACTGACCCAGGACTGAATCTAGGATCCAGTCCTGGAAATCCAAAAGTAATCCTAAAAGTAATCTGTTGCAAATAACTTGAAACTTCCATTGAGCTCAATGCATTATTGTGTTTAAAATGTTGTTGCCTATTACAACCACTTGTAACTTTCTACAAAAGTCAATTGCATATTGCAAAAGTATTTATATAAAGCATCATATTCTGAGAAAGTATATTTTAATACCTATTGTTGGTTCTAAAATAAAACAAGCATATATTTTTTGTAGATAAACCATTGGCCTAGAGTTCAGTTATTGAGTGTGTGAGACCATTTGCTGACTGAGTGTGTGCAACAAATGCTTTACACTGTCCTCTGATACTGCCTTACTGCTCGACCAAGCTACCACTTTAGAGAGTAAGGTTATATCTAACTTTAGCCTCTCCCAAACCTCTGGGGACTGTGGACTCTGTACACCCTGTATCTATTTGGGAACAGTATATACAGAGCCACTTTCTCACACTGCAATTCTCCAATATAGGTCTGTCAAGATCATTACTCAATCTACCTTGATTTGGCACAGTATAAAATAAGTCAAGAAGTCTCCTATGAAAAGATATGCAAATCTGTTCGAATCACTTTCCCTAGTCAGGGGACCCACTAGCTGGAAGGGGCAGGGAGGACCAAAATAGCTCATCGGTATAGAACACTGCATGAGCAGCTGATTTTGAGGTGGTAGAAGATAGAGTAATCCAACTGGACCTCAATAAACGGTTTCCTAATGTGCAATAGCCCGTGACCACCTCTGACGCAAAAGTGTAATCTCATACCTTTGCAGAATCAGGCATGCTTTCACCTGTTCAAGCTGAACTGACATTGGTCTTCTTGGCCAGCAGGAGTTCCTCTCTTGCAGCTGTTGAGGCTAGAGAACAGAATGATGCGTATTTATTCTTTATGGTAACTCTTCTAGCCCTCCCACTCCATACCACTTTAAAACTTCCGATGTTGCAGACGAGTTCCATCATTGTGACCCATGCTATTTTTCTCAATATTGGCTGGCTCGGCATAACAAGGGATGCCTACAGGACAGCCTAAATTGTGCCGGCAAGCTTCTACAGGGAGTCACTGGCAGATAAAGAGAAACTCAGCCCTAACCTGGCTCTTCTCTCTCACTCTCACTCTCCTTTCCCTTCTGACCCTCTACCTGTCTCTCACTCTCTAAATACTAGTATTTATGTTGTATTCACTTCCCCGTCACAATCTTTCCGACCCTACTTCCTCTCTCCCTTCAATCAGTTCAACCCTCTTTTTTACTTTAGGAAACTCCACATCTTTTTTAAAGGCCCTTCCCATATTCACACTGCTTCTTGATAAGACATTTATTTCCTTTCTTTGAAGGATAGTGAAATTGATTTTCTTGAAACATGGTTGGTAAACCATCAATTCATTCCACCTTACTTTATCATTATCCTTACTTATGGAATGCATTTCATCATTAGGACAGCTGCAGTGTTTGCCGGGCAAGGTGGCGTGTGCCTGTGGTCCTAGTTACTTGGAAGGCAGAGGCTTGTGGATTGCTTGAGCTCAGGGGTTCTGGGCTGCACTCAGCTGTGTTGATCAGGTGTCCATGCTGCATTGGGCATCAATATGGTGTTCTAGAGGGAGCTCTAGAATTTCAGGTTGTGTAACGAGAGGTGCACCGACCCAGGCTGGAAACAGAGCAGGCCAAAGCTTCCATGCCCATTGGAAGCAGGACAGCACCTGTGAGCAGTACGTGTAAAACAGCCTGAGCAAAATAGTGAGACCTAGCCTCTCTTTTTTGACTCAAATGTGAAAGTTTTGATTTTTACAAGGTGTAATAAATTATTTTCCCAAAACCAAATCTTTGTTTTCCTTTTGATATTTTTCCAGGAAATATGATGAACATTTGAACTGGGCCACGCATTTCAGCATAGCAGACAATTCTCCAGAATTGAGACATATTGCAACAACAAGCTAGCAGGCGGAGAGGACTGAAAACTCAGTGCAACCTAGAATAAATGGCTGTGTGATTTTCAGCAAGGATGACTCAAATGCATTCTTCCTTTTAGAGCACCTGTAGGATTAAACTGATCTGTCAAGTACAAAAGCATCCTTCATAGAGCAACTTAGAAATGCGCTTGCTGGCCCTTCTGCTGCATTTCTACGTCCAGCTCTAATTCATTTTTTGATTAGCCCTCATTCTTTTCATATGTGAATGAGAAGGAGAAATTACAGGGCCCTTCACTCTTTGAGCGAAACATGAAAAGACTGAGGGCTGTGCAACTCCCAAACGTTGGAGCCTCTGGCCTGTCGACCCTCGAACCTGCTCCTGCTCCAACCCGGCATCTCTTGTGGCCAGCAACCTCACAAACCCTGGAGGACCTGGCTACCTTTTGACTCTAAACCCCTGGGACTCCCATGAGTAGAGGCTCTACTCAAATCTACTTCTAATCCCTGGCAGCAGCCCGGAACCGCGAACCCTTCACACTCTGCACCCACCAAGCCTGGCCTGTGCCAGAGTGAACAAAGACCACAAGGACGACCCCACGGCGACTGTGACCCCGAGTCCGGCACCCAAGGACCTCCTTCGACACTCCTGAAGAAGCCTGCAGCCTCAGAACCAGGTGCCCCCCCAACCGCGATCAACAGAGAGTAAGATTTCCCGACACCAAAAGGTACCCCTGCACCCGGCGCTCCGCGGCCCCCTGTGCCCAATCCCGGGGTACCTACCTATCCTCCAACTACCCAACTTACCTCTCGAAGTGGTGGTGGCACCTGAAGAATCTTCGTCCCCGAGCTTGCAGTCTTTTTCTAAACCAGAGATTTCCCATTCAAATCAATTGAGCGCCCGAATGCTCAAAAGCACCCTGCACCCAGCCGTCCGAGTGGTCCTGGCAGTGCAACCTCTACATCTATCTACTTCCCCACTTGCCCTGGATAAGTGACCAGGAGCCCAGCTCCCACAGCCACGTGGCCTGCTAGTCAGCAGCCACCAACCAAGGCCCCCCTACCTCTCATAGGATAACATTGGGCCTAACTCTCTCTGCACCCGGCCGCCCTTGTGCCGCTGAGGGTGAACCAACTGTACCTACCTGACCCTGGGAGACGCCTGAGTCTATGCCCAGAACCTTAACTCTGCCAGTCGAGTACTTACCTTTAAACCGATAACTCAATCTTCTCCATAGGGTAACATTGACTGGTTTTTCCTGAAATTTCTTCCAAGTGTGGACTTTTCAAAACTTAAAATATTCACCAAAAATCAGCCGAGTAACGAAAACGAAAATACTCACCTGCTATTAGGTGAGCTCCCAGTGCTGGATCTTGGTGCCCAGCACTGACTCTGAAAAATACTTACAACTGTACTTACCAGTAACCCAATTTTCTCCCATAGGAAATCATTGACTGTTTTTCTGTGAAATTTCTTCTAAGTGTCAATTTCTGCAAACTTTAAATATTCTTTAAAAATCGTATAATTTCTGAAAACGTAATTACTTACCTGTTTTGGATAAAGGTCCCAGTACTGAGTCTAGGCACCCAGTACTGGATTACAAAAGTAACGAGAACATACTATACCTGCAACTTGAATTTTCTGCCATAGGGAATCATTGACTTATTTCTATGAAATATTTTCTATCAACTTTTAAAATAGCAAAATATTGTCTAAAAATCATCACAGTAATTAAGTCGACTTTTATCACTTGATTCCAAGTACTGACCCAGGACTGAATCTAGGATCCAGTCCTGGAAATCCAAAAGTAATCCTAAAAGTAATCTGTTGCAAATAACTTGAAACTTCCATTGAGCTCAATGCATTATTGTGTTTAAAATGTTGTTGCCTATTACAACCACTTGTAACTTTCTACAAAAGTCAATTGCATATTGCAAAAGTATTTATATAAAGCATCATATTCTGAGAAAGTATATTTTAATACCTATTGTTGGTTCTAAAATAAAACAAGCATATATTTTTTGTAGATAAACCATTGGCCTAGAGTTCAGTTATTGAGTGTGTGAGACCATTTGCTGACTGAGTGTGTGCAACAAATGCTTTACACTGTCCTCTGATACTGCCTTACTGCTCGACCAAGCTACCACTTTAGAGAGTAAGGTTATATCTAACTTTAGCCTCTCCCAAACCTCTGGGGACTGTGGACTCTGTACACCCTGTATCTATTTGGGAACAGTATATACAGAGCCACTTTCTCACACTGCAATTCTCCAATATAGGTCTGTCAAGATCATTACTCAATCTACCTTGATTTGGCACAGTATAAAATAAGTCAAGAAGTCTCCTATGAAAAGATATGCAAATCTGTTCGAATCACTTTCCCTAGTCAGGGGACCCACTAGCTGGAAGGGGCAGGGAGGACCAAAATAGCTCATCGGTATAGAACACTGCATGAGCAGCTGATTTTGAGGTGGTAGAAGATAGAGTAATCCAACTGGACCTCAATAAACGGTTTCCTAATGTGCAATAGCCCGTGACCACCTCTGACGCAAAAGTGTAATCTCATACCTTTGCAGAATCAGGCATGCTTTCACCTGTTCAAGCTGAACTGACATTGGTCTTCTTGGCCAGCAGGAGTTCCTCTCTTGCAGCTGTTGAGGCTAGAGAACAGAATGATGCGTATTTATTCTTTATGGTAACTCTTCTAGCCCTCCCACTCCATACCACTTTAAAACTTCCGATGTTGCAGACGAGTTCCATCATTGTGACCCATGCTATTTTTCTCAATATTGGCTGGCTCGGCATAACAAGGGATGCCTACAGGACAGCCTAAATTGTGCCGGCAAGCTTCTACAGGGAGTCACTGGCAGATAAAGAGAAACTCAGCCCTAACCTGGCTCTTCTCTCTCACTCTCACTCTCCTTTCCCTTCTGACCCTCTACCTGTCTCTCACTCTCTAAATACTAGTATTTATGTTGTATTCACTTCCCCGTCACAATCTTTCCGACCCTACTTCCTCTCTCCCTTCAATCAGTTCAACCCTCTTTTTTACTTTAGGAAACTCCACATCTTTTTTAAAGGCCCTTCCCATATTCACACTGCTTCTTGATAAGACATTTATTTCCTTTCTTTGAAGGATAGTGAAATTGATTTTCTTGAAACATGGTTGGTAAACCATCAATTCATTCCACCTTACTTTATCATTATCCTTACTTATGGAATGCATTTCATCATTAGGACAGCTGCAGTGTTTGCCGGGCAAGGTGGCGTGTGCCTGTGGTCCTAGTTACTTGGGAGGCAGAGGCTTGTGGATTGCTTGAGCTCAGGGGTTCTGGGCTGCACTCAGCTGTGTTGATCAGGTGTCCATGCTGCATTGGGCATCAATATGGTGTTCTAGAGGGAGCTCTAGAATTTCAGGTTGTGTAACAAGAGGTGCACCGACCCAGGCTGGAAACAGAGCAGGCCAAAGCTTCCATGCCCATTGGTAGCAGGACAGCACCTGTGAGCAGTACGTGTAAAACAGCCTGAGCAAAATAGTGAGACCTAGCCTCTCTTTTTTGACTCAAATGTGAAAGTTTTGATTTTTACAAGGGGTAATAAATTATTTTCCCAAAACCAAATCTTTGTTTTCCTTTTGATATTTTTCCAGGAAATATGATGAACATTTGAACTGGGCCACGCATTTCAGCATAGCAGACAATTCTCCAGAATTGAGACATATTGCAACAACAAGCTAGCAGGCGGAGAGGACTGAAAACTCAGTGCAACCTAGAATAAATGGCTGTGTGATTTTCAGCAAGGATGACTCAAATGCATTCTTCCTTTTAGAGCACCTGTAGGATTAAACTGATCTGTCAAGTACAAAAGCATCCTTCATAGAGCAACTTAGAAATGCGCTTGCTGGCCCTTCTGCTGCATTTCTACGTCCAGCTTTAATTCATTTTTTGATTAGCCCTCATTCTTTTCATATGTGAATGAGAAGGAGAAATTACAGGGCCCTTCACTCTTTGAGCGAAACATGAAAAGACTGAGGGCTGTGCAACTCCCAAACGTTGGAGCCTCTGGCCTGTCGACCCTCGAACCTGCTCCTGCTCCAACCCGGCATCTCTTGTGGCCAGCAACCTCACAAACCCTGGAGGACCTGGCTACCTTTTGACTCTAAACCCCTGGGACTCCCATGAGTAGAGGCTCTACTCAAATCTACTTCTAATCCCTGGCAGCAGCCCGGAACCGCGAACCCTTCACACTCTGCACCCACCAAGCCTGGCCTGTGCCAGAGTGAACAAAGACCACAAGGACGACCCCACGGCGACTGTGACCCCGAGTCCGGCACCCAAGGACCTCCCTCGACACTCCTGAAGAAGCCTGCAGCCTCAGAACCAGGTGCCCCCCCAACCGCGATCAACAGAGGGTAAGATTTCCCGACACCAAAAGGTACCCCTGCACCCGGCGCTCCGCGGCCCCCTGTGCCCAATCCCGGGGTACCTACCTATCCTCCAACTACCCAACTTACCTCTCGAAGTGGTGGTGGCACCTGAAGAATCTTCGTCCCCGAGCTTGCAGTCTTTTTCTAAACCAGAGATTTCCCATTCAAATCATTTGAGCGCCCGAATGCTCAAAAGCACCCTGCACCCAGCCGTCCGAGTGGCCCTGGCAGTGCAACCTCTACATCTATCTACTTCCCCACTTGCCCTGGATAAGTGACCAGGAGCCCAGCTCCCACAGCCACGTGGCCTGCTAGTCAGCAGCCACCAACCAAGGCCCCCCTAGCTCTCATAGGATAACATTGGGCCTAACTCTCTCTGCACCCGGCCGCCCTTGTGCCGCTGAGGGTGAACCATCTGTACCTACCTGACCCTGGGAGACGCCTGAGTCTATGCCCAGAACCTTAACTCTGCCAGTCGAGTACTTACCTTTAAACCGATAACTCAATCTTCTCCATAGGGTAACATTGACTGGTTTTTCCTGAAATTTCTTCCAAGTGTGGACTTTTCAAAACTTAAAATATTCACCAAAAATCAGCCGAGTAACGAAAACGAAAATACTCACCGGCTATTAGGTGAGCTCCCAGTGCTGGATCTTGGTGCCCAGCACTGACTCTGAAAAATACTTACAACTGTACTTACCAGTAACCCAATTTTCTCCCATAGGAAATCATTGACTGTTTTTCTGTGAAATTTCTTCTAAGTGTCAATTTCTGCAAACTTTAAATATTCTTTAAAAATCGTATAATTTCTGAAAACGTAATTACTTACCTGTTTTGGATAAAGGTCCCAGTACTGAGTCTAGGCACCCAGTACTGGATTACAAAAGTAACGAGAACATACTATACCTGCAACTTGAATTTTCTGCCATAGGGAATCATTGACTTATTTCTATGAAATATTTTCTATCAACTTTTAAAATAGCAAAATATTGTCTAAAAATCATCACAGTAATTAAGTCGACTTTTATCACTTGATTCCAAGTACTGACCCAGGACTGAATCTAGGATCCAGTCCTGGAAATCCAAAAGTAATCCTAAAAGTAATCTGTTGCAAATAACTTGAAACTTCCATTGAGCTCAATGCATTATTGTGTTTAAAATGTTGTTGCCTATTACAACCACTTGTAACTTTCTACAAAAGTCAATTGCATATTGCAAAAGTATTTATATAAAGCATCATATTCTGAGAAAGTATATTTTAATACCTATTGTTGGTTCTAAAATAAAACAAGCATATATTTTTTGTAGATAAACCATTGGCCTAGAGTTCAGTTATTGAGTGTGTGAGACCATTTGCTGACTGAGTGTGTGCAACAAATGCTTTACACTGTCCTCTGATACTGCCTTACTGCTCGACCAAGCTACCACTTTAGAGAGTAAGGTTATATCTAACTTTAGCCTCTCCCAAACCTCTGGGGACTGTGGACTCTGTACACCCTGTATCTATTTGGGAACAGTATATACAGAGCCACTTTCTCACACTGCAATTCTCCAATATAGGTCTGTCAAGATCATTACTCAATCTACCTTGATTTGGCACAGTATAAAATAAGTCAAGAAGTCTCCTATGAAAAGATATGCAAATCTGTTCGAATCACTTTCCCTAGTCAGGGGACCCACTAGCTGGAAGGGGCAGGGAGGACCAAAATAGCTCATCGGTATAGAACACTGCATGAGCAGCTGATTTTTAGGTGGGAGAAGATAGAGTAATCCAACTGGACCTCAATAAACGGTTTCCTAATGTGCAATAGCCCGTGACCACCTCTGACGCAAAAGTGTAATCTCATACCTTTGCAGAATCAGGCATGCTTTCACCTGTTCAAGCTGAACTGACATTGGTCTTCTTGGCCAGCAGGAGTTCCTCTCTTGCAGCTGTTGAGGCTAGAGAACAGAATGATGCGTATTTATTCTTTATGGTAACTCTTCTAGCCCTCCCACTCCATACCACTTTAAAACTTCCGATGTTGCAGACGAGTTCCATCATTGTGACCCATGCTATTTTTCTCAATATTGGCTGGCTCGGCATAACAAGGGATGCCTACAGGACAGCCTAAATTGTGCCGGCAAGCTTCTACAGGGAGTCACTGGCAGATAAAGAGAAACTCAGCCCTAACCTGGCTCTTCTCTCTCACTCTCACTCTCCTTTCCCTTCTGTCCCTCTACCTGTCTCTCACTCTCTAAATACTAGTATTTATGTTGTATTCACTTCCCCGTCACAATCTTTCCGACCCTACTTCCTCTCTCCCTTCAATCAGTTCAACCCTCTTTTTTACTTTAGGAAACTCCACATCTTTTTTAAAGGCCCTTCCCATATTCACACTGCTTCTTGATAAGACATTTTTTTCCTTTCTTTGAAGGATAGTGAAATTGATTTTCTTGAAACATGGTTGGTAAACCATCAATTCATTCCACCTTACTTTATCATTATCCTTACTTATGGAATGCATTTCATCATTAGGACAGCTGCAGTGTTTGCCGGGCAAGGTGGCGTGTGCCTGTGGTCCTAGTTACTTGGGAGGCAGAGGCTTGTGGACTGCTTGAGCTCAGGGGTTCTGGGCTGCACTCAGCTGTGTTGATCAGGTGTCCATGCTGCATTGGGCATCAATATGGTGTTCTAGAGGGAGCTCTAGAATTTCAGGTTGTGTAACGAGAGGTGCACCGACCCAGGCTGGAAACAGAGCAGGCCAAAGCTTCCATGCCCATTGGTAGCAGGACAGCACCTGTGAGCAGTACGTGTAAAACAGCCTGAGCAAAATAGTGAGACCTAGCATCTCTTTTTTGACTCAAATGTGAAAGTTTTGATTTTTACAAGGTGTAATAAATTATTTTCCCAAAACCAAATCTTTGTTTTCCTTTTGATATTTTTCCAGGAAATATGATGAACATTTGAACTGGGCCACGCATTTCAGCATAGCAGACAATTCTCCAGAATTGAGACATATTGCAACAACAAGCTAGCAGGCGGAGAGGACTGAAAACTCAGTGCAACCTAGAATAAATGGCTGTGTGATTTTCAGCAAGGATGACTCAAATGCATTCTTCCTTTTAGAGCACCTGTAGGATTAAACTGATCTGTCAAGTACAAAAGCATCCTTCATAGAGCAACTTAGAAATGCGCTTGCTGGCCCTTTTGCTGCATTTCTACGTCCAGCTTTAATTCATTTTTTGATTAGCCCTCATTCTTTTCATATGTGAATGAGAAGGAGAAATTACAGGGCCCTTCACTCTTTGAGCGAAACATGAAAAGACTGAGGGCTGTGCAACTCCCAAACGTTGGAGCCTCTGGCCTGTCGACCCTCGAACCTGCTCCTGCTCCAACCCGGCATCTCTTGTGGCCAGCAACCTCACAAACCCTGGAGGACCTGGCTACCTTTTGACTCTAAACCCCTGGGACTCCCATGAGTAGAGGCTCTACTCAAATCTACTTCTAATCCCTGGCAGCAGCCCGGAACCGCGAACCCTTCACACTCTGCACCCACCAAGCCTGGCCTGTGCCAGAGTGAACAAAGACCACAAGGACGACCCCACGGCGACTGTGACCCCGAGTCCGGCACCCAAGGACCTCCCTCGACACTCCTGAAGAAGCCTGCAGCCTCAGAACCAGGTGCCCCCCCAACCGCGATCAACAGAGGGTAAGATTTCCCGACACCAAAAGGTACCCCTGCACCCGGCGCTCCGCGGCCCCCTGTGCCCAATCCCGGGGTACCTACCTATCCTCCAACTACCCAACTTACCTCTCGAAGTGGTGGTGGCACCTGAAGAATCTTCGTCCCCGAGCTTGCAGTCTTTTTCTAAACCAGAGATTTCCCAATCAAATCATTTGAGCGCCCGAATGCTCAAAAGCACCCTGCACCCAGCCGTCCGAGTGGCCCTGGCAGTGCAACCTCTACATCTATCTACTTCCCCACTTGCCCTGGATAAGTGACCAGGAGCCCAGCTCCCACAGCCACGTGGCCTGCTAGTCAGCAGCCACCAACCAAGGCCCCCCTAGCTCTCATAGGATAACATTGGGCCTAACTCTCTCTGCACCCGGCCGCCCTTGTGCCGCTGAGGGTGAACCAACTGTACCTACCTGACCCTGGGAGACGCCTGAGTCTATGCCCAGAACCTTAACTCTGCCAGTCGAGTACTTACCTTTAAACCGATAACTCAATCTTCTCCATAGGGTAACATTGACTGGTTTTTCCTGAAATTTCTTCCAAGTGTGGACTTTTCAAAACTTAAAATATTCACCAAAAATCAGCCGAGTAACGAAAACGAAAATACTCACCGGCTATTAGGTGAGCTCCCAGTGCTGGATCTTGGTGCCCAGCACTGACTCTGAAAAATACTTACAACTGTACTTACCAGTAACCCAATTTTCTCCCATAGGAAATCATTGACTGTTTTTCTGTGAAATTTCTTCTAAGTGTCAATTTCTGCAAACTTTAAATATTCTTTAAAAATCGTATAATTTCTGAAAACGTAATTACTTACCTGTTTTGGATAAAGGTCCCAGTACTGAGTCTAGGCACCCAGTACTGGATTACAAAAGTAACGAGAACATACTATACCTGCAACTTGAATTTTCTGCCATAGGGAATTTTAGACTGTTTTCTATGAAAAATTTTCTGTCAACTTTTAAAATAGCAAAATATTGTCTAAAAATCATCACAGTAATTAAGTCGACTTTTATCACTTGATTCCAAGTACTGACCCAGGACTGAATCTAGGATCCAGTCCTGGAAATCCAAAAGTAATCCTAAAAGTAATCTGTTGCAAATAACTTGAACCTTCCATTGAGCTCAATGCATTATTGTGTTTAAAATTTTGTTGCCTATTGCAACCACTTGTAACTTTCTACAAAAGTCAATTGCATATTGCAAAAGTATTTATATAAAGCATCTCATTCTGAGAAATTATATTTTAATACCTATTGTTGGTTCTAAAATAAAACAAGCATATATTTTTTGTAGATAAACCATTGGCCTAGAGTTCAGTTATTGAGTGTGTGAGACCATTTGCTGACTGAGTGTGTGCAACAAATGCTTTACACTGTCCTCTGATACTGCCTTACTGCTCGACCAAGCTACCACTTTAGAGAGTAAGGTTATATCTAACTTTAGCCTCTGCCAAACCTCTGGGGACTGTGGACTCTGTACACCCTGTACCTATTTGGGAACAGTATATACAGAGCCACTTTCTCACACTGCAGTTCTCCAATATAGGTCTGTCAAGATCATTACTCAATCTACCTTGATTTGGCACAGTATAAAATAAGTCAAGAAGTCTCCTATGAAAAGATATGCAAATCTGTTCGAATCACTTTCCCTAGTCAGGGGACCCACTAGCTGGAAGGGGCAGGGAGGACCAAAATAGCTCATCGGTATAGAACACTGCATGAGCAGCTGATTTTGAGGTGGTAGAAGATAGAGTAATCCAACTGGACCTCAATAAACGGTTCCCTAATGTGCAATAGCCCCTGACCACCTCTGACGCAAAAGTGTAATCTCATACCTTTGCAGAATCAGGCATGCTTTCACCTGTTCAAGCTGAACTGACATTGGTCTTCTTGGCCAGCAGGAGTTCCTCTCTTGCAGCTGTTGAGGCTAGAGAACAGAATGACGTGTATTCATTCTTTATGGTAACTCTTCTAGCCCTCCCACTCCATACCACTTTAAAACTTCCGAAGTTGCAGACGAGTTCCATCATTGTGACCCATGCTATTTTTCTCAATATTGGCTGGCTCGGCATAACAAGGGATGCCTACAGGACAGCCTAAATTGTGCCGGCAAGCTTCTACAGGGAGTCACTGGCAGATAAAGAGAAACTCATCCCTAACCTGGCTCTTCTCTCTCACTCTCACTCTCCTTTCCCTTCTGTCCCTCTACCTGTCTCTCACTCTCTAAATACTAGTATTTATGTTGTATTCACTTCCCCGTCACAATCTTTCCGACCCTACTTCCTCTCTCCCTTCAATCAGTTCAACCCTCTTTTTTACTTTAGGAAACTCCACATCTTTTTTAAAGGCCCTTCCCATATTCACACTGCTTCTTGATAAGACATTTTTTTCCTTTCTTTGAAGGATAGTGAAATTGATTTTCTTGAAACATGGTTGGTAAACCATCAATTCATTCCACCTTACTTTATCATTATCCTTACTTATGGAATGCATTTCATCATTAGGACAGCTGCAGTGTTTGCCGGGCAAGGTGGCGTGTGCCTGTTGTCCTAGTTACTTGGGAGGCAGAGGCTTGTGGATTGCTTGAGCTCAGGGGTTCTGGGCTGCACTCAGCTGTGTTGATCAGGTGTCCATGCTGCATTGGGCATCAATAAGGTGTTCTAGAGGGAGCTCTAGAATTTCAGGTTGTGTAACGAGAGGTGCACCGACCCAGGCTGGAAACAGAGCAGGCCAAAGCTTCCATGCCCATTGGTAGCAGGACAGCACCTGTGAGCAGTACGTGTAAAACAGCCTGAGCAAAATAGTGAGACCTAGCCTCTCTTTTTTGACTCAAATGTGAAAGTTTTGATTTTTACAAGGTGTAATAAATTATTTTCCCAAAACCAAATCTTTGTTTTCCTTTTGATATTTTTCCAGGAAATATGATGAACATTTGAACTGGGCCACGCATTTCAGCATAGCAGACAATTCTCCAGAATTGAGACATATTGCAACAACAAGCTAGCAGGCGGAGAGGACTGAAAACTCAGTGCAACCTAGAATAAATGGCTGTGTGATTTTCAGCAAGGATGACTCAAATGCATTCTTCCTTTTAGAGCACCTGTAGGATTAAACTGATCTGTCAAGTACAAAAGCATCCTTCATAGAGCAACTTAGAAATGCGCTTACTGGCCCTTCTGCTGCATTTCTACGTCCAGCTTTAATTCATTTTTTGATTAGCCCTCATTCTTTTCATATGTGAATGAGAAGGAGAAATTACAGGGCCCTTCACTCTTTGAGCGAAACATGAAAAGACTGAGGGCTGTGCAACTCCCAAACGTTGGAGCCTCTGGCCTGTCGACCCTCGAACCTGCTCCTGCTCCAACCCGGCATCTCTTGTGGCCAGCAACCTCACAAACCCTGGAGGACCTGGCTACCTTTTGACTCTAAACCCCTGGGACTCCCATGAGTAGAGGCTCTACTCAAATCTACTTCTAATCCCTGGCAGCAGCCCGGAACCGCGAACCCTTCACACTCTGCACCCACCAAGCCTGGCCTGTGCCAGAGTGAACAAAGACCACAAGGACGACCCCACGGCGACTGTGACCCCGAGTCCGGCACCCAAGGACCTCCTTCGACACTCCTGAAGAAGCCTGCAGCCTCAGAACCAGGTGCCCCCCCAACCGCGATCAACAGAGAGTAAGATTTCCCGACACCAAAAGGTACCCCTGCACCCGGCGCTCCGCGGCCCCCTGTGCCCAATCCCGGGGTACCTACCTATCCTCCAACTACCCAACTTACCTCTCGAAGTGGTGGTGGCACCTGAAGAATCTTCGTCCCCGAGCTTGCAGTCTTTTTCTAAACCAGAGATTTCCCATTCAAATCAATTGAGCGCCCGAATGCTCAAAAGCACCCTGCACCCAGCCGTCCGAGTGGCCCTGGCAGTGCAACCTCTACATCTATCTACTTCCCCACTTGCCCTGGATAAGTGACCAGGAGCCCAGCTCCCACAGCCACGTGGCCTGCTAGTCAGCAGCCACCAACCAAGGCCCCCCTACCTCTCATAGGATAACATTGGGCCTAACTCTCTCTGCACCCGGCCGCTCTTGTGCCGCTGAGGGTGAACCAACTGTACCTACCTGACCCTGGGAGACGCCTGAGTCTATGCCCAGAACCTTAACTCTGCCAGTCGAGTACTTACCTTTAAACCGATAACTCAATCTTCTCCATAGGGTAACATTGACTGGTTTTTCCTGAAATTTCTTCCAAGTGTGGACTTTTCAAAACTTAAAATATTCACCAAAAATCAGCCGAGTAACGAAAACGAAAATACTCACCTGCTATTAGGTGAGCTCCCAGTGCTGGATCTTGGTGCCCAGCACTGACTCTGAAAAATACTTACAACTGTACTTACCAGTAACCCAATTTTCTCCCATAGGAAATCATTGACTGTTTTTCTGTGAAATTTCTTCTAAGTGTCAATTTCTGCAAACTTTAAATATTCTTTAAAAATCGTATAATTTCTGAAAACGTAATTACTTACCTGTTTTGGATAAAGGTCCCAGTACTGAGTCTAGGCACCCAGTACTGGATTACAAAAGTAACGAGAACATACTATACCTGCAACTTGAATTTTCTGCCATAGGGAATCTTAGACTGTTTTCTATGAAATATTTTCTGTCAACTTTTAAAATAGCAAAATATTGTCTAAAAATCATCACAGTAATTAAGTCGACTTTTATACCTTGATTCCAAGTACTGACCCAGGACTGAATCTAGGATCCAGTCCTGGAAATCCAAAAGTAATCCTAAAAGTAATCTGTTGCAAATAACTTGAAACTTCCATTGAGCTCAATGCATTATTGCGTTTAAAATTTTGTTGCCTATTGCAACCACTTGTAACTTTCTACAAAAGTCAATTGCATATTGCAAAAGTATTTATATAAAGCATCTCATTCTGAGAAATTATATTTTAATACCTATTGTTGGTTCTAAAATAAAACAAGCATATATTTTTTGTAGATAAACCATTGGCCTAGAGTTCAGTTATTGAGTGTGTGAGACCATTTGCTGACTGAGTGTGTGCAACAAATGCTTTACACTGTCCTCTGATACTGCCTTACTGCTCGACCAAGCTACCACTTTAGAGAGTAAGGTTATATCTAACTTTAGCCTCTGCCAAACCTCTGGGGACTGTGGACTCTGTACACCCTGTACCTATTTGGGAACAGTATATACAGAGCCACTTTCTCACACTGCAGTTCTCCAATACAGGTCTGTCAAGATCATTACTCAATCTACCTTGATTTGGCACAGTATAAAATAAGTCAAGAAGTCTCCTATGAAAAGATATGCAAATCTGTTCGAATCACTTTCCCTAGTCAGGGGACCCACTAGCTGGAAGGGGCAGGGAGGACCAAAATAGCTCATCGGTATAGAACACTGCATGAGCAGCTGATTTTGAGGTGGTAGAAGATAGAGTAATCCAACTGGACCTCAATAAACGGTTCCCTAATGTGCAATAGCCCGTGACCACCTCTGACGCAAAAGTGTAATCTCATACCTTTGCAGAATCAGGCATGCTTTCACCTGTTCAAGCTGAACTGACATTGGTCTTCTTGGCCAGCAGGAGTTCCTCTCTTGCAGCTGTTGAGGCTAGAGAACAGAATGATGCGTATTTATTCTTTATGGTAACTCTTCTAGCCCTCCCACTCCATACCACTTTAAAACTTCCGATGTTGCAGACGAGTTCCATCATTGTGACCCATGCTATTTTTCTCAATATTGGCTGGCTCGGCATAACAAGGGATGCCTACAGGACAGCCTAAATTGTGCCGGCAAGCTTCTACAGGGAGTCACTGGCAGATAAAGAGAAACTCAGCCCTAACCTGGCTCTTCTCTCTCACTCTCACTCTCCTTTCCCTTCTGTCCCTCTACCTGTCTCTCACTCTCTAAATACTAGTATTTATGTTGTATTCACTTCCCCGTCACAATCTTTCCGACCCTACTTCCTCTCTCCCTTCAATCAGTTCAACCCTCTTTTTTACTTTAGGAAACTCCACATCTTTTTTAAAGGCCCTTCCCATATTCACACTGCTTCTTGATAAGACATTTTTTTCCTTTCTTTGAAGGATAGTGAAATTGATTTTCTTGAAACATGGTTGGTAAACCATCAATTCATTCCACCTTACTTTATCATTATCCTTACTTATGGAATGCATTTCATCATTAGGACAGCTGCAGTGTTTGCCGGGCAAGGTGGCGTGTGCCTGTGGTCCTAGTTACTTGGGAGGCAGAGGCTTGTGGATTGCTTGAGCTCAGGGGTTCTGGGCTGCACTCAGCTGTGTTGATCAGGTGTCCATGCTGCATTGGGCATCAATATGGTGTTCTAGAGGGAGCTCTAGAATTTCAGGTTGTGTAACGAGAGGTGCACCGACCCAGGCTGGAAACAGAGCAGGCCAAAGCTTCCATGCCCATTGGTAGCAGGACAGCACCTGTGAGCAGTACGTGTAAAACAGCCTGAGCAAAATAGTGAGACCTAGCCTCTCTTTTTTGACTCAAATGTGAAAGTTTTGATTTTTACAAGGTGTAATAAATTATTTTCCCAAAACCAAATCTTTGTTTTCCTTTTGATATTTTTCCAGGAAATATGATGAACATTTGAACTGGGCCACGCATTTCAGCATAGCAGACAATTCTCCAGAATTGAGACATATTGCAACAACAAGCTAGCAGGCGGAGAGGACTGAAAACTCAGTGCAACCTAGAATAAATGGCTGTGTGATTTTCAGCAAGGATGACTCAAATGCATTCTTCCTTTTAGAGCACCTGTAGGATTAAACTGATCTGTCAAGTACAAAAGCATCCTTCATAGAGCAACTTAGAAATGCGCTTGCTGGCCCTTCTGCTGCATTTCTACGTCCAGCTTTAATTCATTTTTTGATTAGCCCTCATTCTTTTCATATGTGAATGAGAAGGAGAAATTACAGGGCCCTTCACTCTTTGAGCGAAACATGAAAAGACTGAGGGCTGTGCAACTCCCAAACGTTGGAGCCTCTGGCCTGTCGACCCTCGAACCTGCTCCTGCTCCAACCCGGCATCTCTTGTGGCCAGCAACCTCACAAACCCTGGAGGACCTGGCTACCTTTTGACTCTAAACCCCTGGGACTCCCATGAGTAGAGGCTCTACTCAAATCTACTTCTAATCCCTGGCAGCAGCCCGGAACCGCGAACCCTTCACACTCTGCACCCACCAAGCCTGGCCTGTGCCAGAGTGAACAAAGACCACAAGGACGACCCCACGGCGACTGTGACCCCGAGTCCGGCACCCAAGGACCTCCCTCGACACTCCTGAAGAAGCCTGCAGCCTCAGAACCAGGTGCCCCCCCAACCGCGATCAACAGAGGGTAAGATTTCCCGACACCAAAAGGTACCCCTGCACCCGGCGCTCCGCGGCCCCCTGTGCCCAATCCCGGGGTACCTACCTATCCTCCAACTACCCAACTTACCTCTCGAAGTGGTGGTGGCACCTGAAGAATCTTCGTCCCCGAGCTTGCAGTCTTTTTCTAAACCAGAGATTTCCCATTCAAATCATTTGAGCGCCCGAATGCTCAAAAGCACCCTGCACCCAGCCGTCCGAGTGGCCCTGGCAGTGCAACCTCTACATCTATCTACTTCCCCACTTGCCCTGGATAAGTGACCAGGAGCCCAGCTCCCACAGCCACGTGGCCTGCTAGTCAGCAGCCACCAACCAAGGCCCCCCTAGCTCTCATAGGATAACATTGGGCCTAACTCTCTCTGCACCCGGCCGCCCTTGTGCCGCTGAGGGTGAACCAACTGTACCTACCTGACCCTGGGAGACGCCTGAGTCTATGCCCAGAACCTTAACTCTGCCAGTCGAGTACTTACCTTTAAACCGATAACTCAATCTTCTCCATAGGGTAACATTGACTGGTTTTTCCTGAAATTTCTTCCAAGTGTGGACTTTTCAAAACTTAAAATATTCACCAAAAATCAGCCGAGTAACGAAAACGAAAATACTCACCGGCTATTAGGTGAGCTCCCAGTGCTGGATCTTGGTGCCCAGCACTGACTCTGAAAAATACTTACAACTGTACTTACCAGTAACCCAATTTTCTCCCATAGGAAATCATTGACTGTTTTTCTGTGAAATTTCTTCTAAGTGTCAATTTCTGCAAACTTTAAATATTCTTTAAAAATCGTATAATTTCTGAAAACGTAATTACTTACCTGTTTTGGATAAAGGTCCCAGTACTGAGTCTAGGCACCCAGTACTGGATTACAAAAGTAACGAGAACATACTATACCTGCAACTTGAATTTTCTGCCATAGGGAATCTTAGACTGTTTTCTATGAAAAATTTTCTGTCAACTTTTAAAATAGCAAAATATTGTCTAAAAATCATCACAGTAATTAAGTCGACTTTTATCACTTGATTCCAAGTACTGACCCAGGACTGAATCTAGGATCCAGTCCTGGAAATCCAAAAGTAATCCTAAAAGTAATCTGTTGCAAATAACTTGAAACTTCCATTGAGCTCAATGCATTATTGTGTTTAAAATTTTGTTGCCTATTGCAACCACTTGTAACTTTCTACAAAAGTCAATTGCATATTGCAAAAGTATTTATATAAAGCATCTCATTCTGAGAAATTATATTTTAATACCTATTGTTGGTTCTAAAATAAAACAAGCATATATTTTTTGTAGATAAACCATTGGCCTAGAGTTCAGTTATTGAGTGTGTGAGACCATTTGCTGACTGAGTGTGTGCAACAAATGCTTTACACTGTCCTCTGATACTGCCTTACTGCTCGACCAAGCTACCACTTTAGAGAGTAAGGTTATATCTAACTTTAGCCTCTGCCAAACCTCTGGGGACTGTGGACTCTGTACACCCTGTACCTATTTGGGAACAGTATATACAGAGCCACTTTCTCACACTGCAGTTCTCCAATATAGGTCTGTCAAGATCATTACTCAATCTACCTTGATTTGGCACAGTATAAAATAAGTCAAGAAGTCTCCTATGAAAAGATATGCAAATCTGTTCGAATCACTTTCCCTAGTCAGGGGACCCACTAGCTGGAAGGGGCAGGGAGGACCAAAATAGCTCATTGGTATAGAACACTGCATGAGCAGCTGATTTTGAGGTGGTAGAAGATAGAGTAATCCAACTGGACCTCAATAAACGGTTCCCCAATGTGCAATAGCCCCTGACCACCTCTGACGCAAAAGTGTAATCTCATACCTTTGCAGAATCAGGCATGCTTTCACCTGTTCAAGCTGAACTGACATTGGTCTTCTTGGCCAGCAGGAGTTCCTCTCTTGCAGCTGTTGAGGCTAGAGAACAGAATGACGTGTATTCATTCTTTATGGTAACTCTTCTAGCCCTCCCACTCCATACCACTTTAAAACTTCCGAAGTTGCAGACGAGTTCCATCATTGTGACCCATGCTATTTTTCTCAATATTGGCTGGCTCGGCATAACAAGGGATGCCTACAGGACAGCCTAAATTGTGCCGGCAAGCTTCTACAGGGAGTCACTGGCAGATAAAGAGAAACTCAGCCCTAACCTGGCTCTTCTCTCTCACTCTCACGCTCCTTTCCCTTCTGTCCCTCTACCTGTCTCTCACTCTCTAAATACTAGTATTTATGTTGTATTCACTTCCCCGTCACAATCTTTCCGACCCTACTTCCTCTCTCCCTTCAATCAGTTCAACCCTCTTTTTTACTTTAGGAAACTCCACATCTTTTTTAAAGGCCCTTCCCATATTCACACTGCTTCTTGATAAGACATTTTTTTCCTTTCTTTGAAGGATAGTGAAATTGATTTTCTTGAAACATGGTTGGTAAACCATCAATTCATTCCACCTTACTTTATCATTATCCTTACTTATGGAATGCATTTCATCATTAGGACAGCTGCAGTGTTTGCCGGGCAAGGTGGCGTGTGCCTGTTGTCCTAGTTACTTGGGAGGCAGAGGCTTGTGGATTGCTTGAGCTCAGGGGTTCTGGGCTGCACTCAGCTGTGTTGATCAGGTGTCCATGCTGCATTGGGCATCAATATGGTGTTCTAGAGGGAGCTCTAGAATTTCAGGTTGTGTAACGAGAGGTGCACCGACCCAGGCTGGAAACAGAGCAGGCCAAAGCTTCCATGCCCATTGGTAGCAGGACAGCACCTGTGAGCAGTACGTGTAAAACAGCCTGAGCAAAATAGTGAGACCTAGCCTCTCTTTTTTGACTCAAATGTGAAAGTTTTGATTTTTACAAGGTGTAATAAATTATTTTCCCAAAACCAAATCTTTGTTTTCCTTTTGATATTTTTCCAGGAAATATGATGAACATTTGAACTGGGCCACGCATTTCAGCATAGCAGACAATTCTCCAGAATTGAGACATATTGCAACAACAAGCTAGCAGGCGGAGAGGACTGAAAACTCAGTGCAACCTAGAATAAATGGCTGTGTGATTTTCAGCAAGGATGACTCAAATGCATTCTTCCTTTTAGAGCACCTGTAGGATTAAACTGATCTGTCAAGTACAAAAGCATCCTTCATAGAGCAACTTAGAAATGCGCTTACTGGCCCTTCTGCTGCATTTCTACGTCCAGCTTTAATTCATTTTTTGATTAGCCCTCATTCTTTTCATATGTGAATGAGAAGGAGAAATTACAGGGCCCTTCACTCTTTGAGCGAAACATGAAAAGACTGAGGGCTGTGCAACTCCCAAACGTTGGAGCCTCTGGCCTGTCGACCCTCGAACCTGCTCCTGCTCCAACCCGGCATCTCTTGTGGCCAGCAACCTCACAAACCCTGGAGGACCTGGCTACCTTTTGACTCTAAACCCCTGGGACTCCCATGAGTAGAGGCTCTACTCAAATCTACTTCTAATCCCTGGCAGCAGTCCGGAACCGCGAACCCTTCACACTCTGCACCCACCAAGCCTGGCCTGTGCCAGAGTGAACAAAGACCACAAGGACGACCCCACGGCGACTGTGACCCCGAGTCCGGCACCCAAGGACCTCCCTCGACACTCCTGAAGAAGCCTGCAGCCTCAGAACCAGGTGCCCCCCCAACCGCGATCAACAGAGGGTAAGATTTCCCGACACCAAAAGGTACCCCTGCACCCGGCGCTCCGCGGCCCCCTGTGCCCAATCCCGGGCTACCTACCTATCCTCCAACTACCCAACTTACCTCTCGAAGTGGTGGTGGCACCTGAAGAATCTTCGTCCCCGAGCTTGCAGTCTTTTTCTAAACCAGAGATTTCCCATTCAAATCAATTGAGCGCCCGAATGCTCAAAAGCACCCTGCACCCAGCCGTCCGAGTGGCCCTGGCAAGGCAACCTCTACATCTATCTACTTCCCCACTTGCCCTGGATAAGTGACCAGGAGCCCAGCTCCCACAGCCACGTGGCCTGCTAGTCAGCAGCCACCAACCAAGGCCCCCCTACCTCTCTTAGGATAACATTGGGCCTAACTCTCTCTGCACCCGGCCGCCCTTGTGCCGCTGAGGGTGAACCAACTGTACCTACCTGACCCTGGGAGACGCCTGAGTCTATGCCCAGAACCTTAACTCTGCCAGTCGAGTACTTACCTTTAAACCGATAACTCAATCTTCTCCATAGGGTAACATTGACTGGTTTTTCCTGAAATTTCTTCCAAGTGTGGACTTTTCAAAACTTAAAATATTCACCAAAAATCAGCCGAGTAACGAAAACGAAAATACTCACCTGCTATTAGGTGAGCTCCCAGTGCTGGATCTTGGTGCCCAGCACTGACTCTGAAAAATACTTACAACTGTACTTACCAGTAACCCAATTTTCTCCCATAGGAAATCATTGACTGTTTTTCTGTGAAATTTCTTCTAAGTGTCAATTTCTGCAAACTTTAAATATTCTTTAAAAATCGTATAATTTCTGAAAACGTAATTACTTACCTGTTTTGGATAAAGGTCCCAGTACTGAGTCTAGGCACCCAGTACTGGATTACAAAAGTAACGAGAACATACTATACCTGCAACTTGAATTTTCTGCCATAGGGAATCTTAGACTGTTTTCTATGAAAAATTTTCTGTCAACTTTTAAAATAGCAAAATATTGTCTAAAAATCATCACAGTAATTAAGTCGACTTTTATCACTTGATTCCAAGTACTGACCCAGGACTGAATCTAGGATCCAGTCCTGGAAATCCAAAAGTAATCCTAAAAGTAATCTGTTGCAAATAACTTGAAACTTCCATTGAGCTCAATGCATTATTGTGTTTAAAATTTTGTTGCCTATTGCAACCACTTGTAACTTTCTACAAAAGTCAATTGCATATTGCAAAAGTATTTATATAAAGCATCTCATTCTGAGAAAGTATATTTTAATACCTATTGTTGGTTCTAAAATAAAACAAGCATATATTTTTTGTAGATAAACCATTGGCCTAGAGTTCAGTTATTGAGTGTGTGAGACCATTTGCTGACTGAGTGTGTGCAACAAATGCTTTACACTGTCCTCTGATACTGCCTTACTGCTCGACCAAGCTACCACTTTAGAGAGTAAGGTTATATCTAACTTTAGCCTCTGCCAAACCTCTGGGGACTGTGGACTCTGTACACCCTGTACCTATTTGGGAACAGTATATACAGAGCCACTTTCTCACACTGCAGTTCTCCAATATAGGTCTGTCAAGATCATTACTCAATCTACCTTGATTTGGCACAGTATAAAATAAGTCAAGAAGTCTCCTATGAAAAGATATGCAAATCTGTTCGAATCACTTTCCCTAGTCAGGGGACCCACTAGCTGGAAGGGGCAGGGAGGACCAAAATAGCTCATCGGTATAGAACACTGCATGAGCAGCTGATTTTGAGGTGGTAGAAGATAGAGTAATCCAACTGGACCTCAATAAACGGTTCCCTAATGTGCAATAGCCCCTGACCACCTCTGACGCAAAAGTGTAATCTCATACCTTTGCAGAATCAGGCATGCTTTCACCTGTTCAAGCTGAACTGACATTGGTCTTCTTGGCCAGCAGGAGTTCCTCTCTTGCAGCTGTTGAGGCTAGAGAACAGAATGACGTGTATTCATTCTTTATGGTAACTCTTCTAGCCCTCCCACTCCATACCACTTTAAAACTTCCGAAGTTGCAGACGAGTTCCATCATTGTCACCCATGCTATTTTTCTCAATATTGGCTGGCTCAGCATAACAAGGGATGCCTACAGGACAGCCTAAATTGTGCCAGCAAGCTTCTACAGGGAGTCACTGGCAGATAAAGAGAAACTCAGCCCTAACCTGGCTCTTCTCTCTCACTCTCACTCTCCTTTCCCTTCTGTCCCTCTACCTGTCTCTCACTCTCTAAATACTAGTATTTATGTTGTATTCACTTCCCCGTCACAATCTTTCCGACCCTACTTCCTCTCTCCCTTCAATCAGTTCAACCCTCTTTTTTACTTTAGGAAACTCCACATCTTTTTTAAAGGCCCTTCCCATATTCACACTGCTTCTTGATAAGACATTTTTTTCCTTTCTTTGAAGGATAGTGAAATTGATTTTCTTGAAACATGGTTGGTAAACCATCAATTCATTCCACCTTACTTTATCATTATCCTTACTTATGGAATGCATTTCATCATTAGGACAGCTGCAGTGTTTGCCGGGCAAGGTGGCGTGTGCCTGTTGTCCTAGTTACTTGGGAGGCAGAGGCTTGTGGATTGCTTGAGCTCAGGGTTTCTGGGCTGCACTCAGCTGTGTTGATCAGGTGTCCATGCTGCATTGGGCATCAATATGGTGTTCTAGAGGGAGCTCTAGAATTTCAGGTTGTGTAACGAGAGGTGCACCGACCCAGGCTGGAAACAGAGCAGGCCAAATCTTCCATGCCCATTGGTAGCAGGACAGCACCTGTGAGCAGTACGTGTTAAACAGCCTGAGCAAAATAGTGAGACCTAGCCTCTCTTTTTTGACTCAAATGTGAAAGTTTTGATTTTTACACGGTGTAATAAATTATTTTCCCAAAACCAAATCTTTGTTTTTCTTTTGATATTTTTCCAGGAAATATGATGAACACTTGAACTGGGCCACGCATTTCAGCATAGCAGACAATTCTCCAGAATTGAGACATATTGCAACAACAAGCTAGCAGGCGGAGAGGACTGAAAACTCAGTGCAACCTAGAATAAATGGCTGTGTGATTTTCAGCAAGGATGACTCAAATGCATTCTTCCTTTTAGAGCACCTGTAGGATTAAACTGATCTGTCAAGTACAAAAGCATCCTTCATAGAGCAACTTAGAAATGCGCTTGCTGGCCCTTCTGCTGCATTTCTACGTCCAGCTCTAATTCATTTTTTGATTAGCCCTCATTCTTTTCATATGTGAATGAGAATGAGAAATTACAGGGCCCTTCACTCTTTGAGCGAAACATGAAAAGACTGAGGGCTGTGCAACTCCCAAACGTTGGAGCCTCTGGCCTGTCGACCCTCGAACCTGCTCCTGCTCCAACCCGGCATCTCTTGTGGCCAGCAACCTCACAAACCCTGGAGGACCTGGCTACCTTTTGACTCTAAACCCCTGGGACTCCCATGAGTAGAGGCTCTACTCAAATCTACTTCTAATCCCTGGCAGCAGCCCGGAACCGCGAACCCTTCACACTCTGCACCCACCAAGCCTGGCCTGTGCCAGAGTGAACAAAGACCACAAGGACGACCCCACGGCGACTGTGACCCCGAGTCCGGCACCCAAGGACCTCCTTCGACACTCCTGAAGAAGCCTGCAGCCTCAGAACCAGGTGCCCCCCCAACCGCGATCAACAGAGAGTAAGATTTCCCGACACCAAAAGGTACCCCTGCACCCGGCGCTCCGCGGCCCCCTGTGCCCAATCCCGGGGTACCTACCTATCCTCCAACTACCCAACTTACCTCTCGAAGTGGTGGTGGCACCTGAAGAATCTTCGTCCCCGAGCTTGCAGTCTTTTTCTAAACCAGAGATTTCCCATTCAAATCAATTGAGCGCCCGAATGCTCAAAAGCACCCTGCACCCAGCCGTCCGAGTGGCCCTGGCAGTGCAACCTCTACATCTATCTACTTCCCCACTTGCCCTGGATAAGTGACCAGGAGCCCAGCTCCCACAGCCACGTGGCCTGCTAGTCAGCAGCCACCAACCAAGGCCCCCCTACCTCTCATAGGATAACATTGGGCCTAACTCTCTCTGCACCCGGCCGCTCTTGTGCCGCTGAGGGTGAACCAACTGTACCTACCTGACCCTGGGAGACGCCTGAGTCTATGCCCAGAACCTTAACTCTGCCAGTCGAGTACTTACCTTTAAACCGATAACTCAATCTTCTCCATAGGGTAACATTGACTGGTTTTTCCTGAAATTTCTTCCAAGTGTGGACTTTTCAAAACTTAAAATATTCACCAAAAATCAGCCGAGTAACGAAAACGAAAATACTCACCTGCTATTAGGTGAGCTCCCAGTGCTGGATCTTGGTGCCCAGCACTGACTCTGAAAAATACTTACAACTGTACTTACCAGTAACCCAATTTTCTCCCATAGGAAATCATTGACTGTTTTTCTGTGAAATTTCTTCTAAGTGTCAATTTCTGCAAACTTTAAATATTCTTTAAAAATCGTATAATTTCTGAAAACGTAATTACTTACCTGTTTTGGATAAAGGTCCCAGTACTGAGTCTAGGCACCCAGTACTGGATTACAAAAGTAACGAGAACATACTATACCTGCAACTTGAATTTTCTGCCATTGGGAATCATTGACTTATTTCTATGAAATATTTTCTATCAACTTTTAAAATAGCAAAATATTGTCTAAAAATCATCACAGTAATTAAGTCGACTTTTATCACTTGATTCCAAGTACTGACCCAGGACTGAATCTAGGATCCAGTCCTGGAAATCCAAAAGTAATCCTAAAAGTAATCTGTTGCAAATAACTTGAAACTTCCATTGAGCTCAATGCATTATTGTGTTTAAAATTTTGTTGCCTATTACAACCACTTGTAACTTTCTACAAAAGTCAATTGCATATTGCAAAAGTATTTATATAAAGCATCATATTCTGAGAAAGTATATTTTAATACCTATTGTTGGTTCTAAAATAAAACAAGCATATATTTTTTGTAGATAAACCATTGGCCTAGAGTTCAGTTATTGAGTGTGTGAGACCATTTGCTGACTGAGTGTGTGCAACAAATGCTTTACACTGTCCTCTGATACTGCCTTACTGCTCGACCAAGCTACCACTTTAGAGAGTAAGGTTATATCTAACTTTAGCCTCTGCCAAACCTCTGGGGACTGTGGACTCTGTACACCCTGTACCTATTTGGGAACAGTATATACAGAGCCATTTTCTCACACTGCAGTTCTCCAATATAGGTCTGTCAAGATCATTACTCAATCTACCTTGATTTGGCACAGTATAAAATAAGTCAAGAAGTCTCCTATGAAAAGATATGCAAATCTGTTCGAATCACTTTCCCTAGTCAGGGGACCCACTAGCTGGAAGGGGCAGGGAGGACCAAAATAGCTCATCGGTATAGAACACTGCATGAGCAGCTGATTTTGAGGTGGTAGAAGATAGAGTAATCCAACTGGACCTCAATAAACGGTTTCCTAATGTGCAATAGCCCCTGACCACCTCTGACGCAAAAGTGTAATCTCATACCTTTGCAGAATCAGGCATGCTTTCACCTGTTCAAGCTGAACTGACATTGGTCTTCTTGGCCAGCAGGAGTTCCTCTCTTGCAGCTGTTGAGGCTAGAGAACAGAATGACGTGTATTCATTCTTTATGGTAACTCTTCTAGCCCTCCCACTCCATACCACTTTAAAACTTCCGAAGTTGCAGACGAGTTCCATCATTGTGACCCATGCTATTTTTCTCAATATTGGCTGGCTCGGCATAACAAGGGATGCCTACAGGACAGCCTAAATTGTGCCAGCAAGCTTCTACAGGGAGTCACTGGCAGATAAAGAGAAACTCAGCCCTAACCTGGCTCTTCTCTCTCACTCTCACTCTCCTTTCCCTTCTGTCCCTCTACCTGTCTCTCACTCTCTAAATACTAGTATTTATGTTGTATTCACTTCCCCGTCACAATCTTTCCGACCCTACTTCCTCTCTCCCTTCAATCAGTTCAACCCTCTTTTTTACTTTAGGAAACTCCACATCTTTTTTAAAGGCCCTTCCCATATTCACACTGCTTCTTGATAAGACATTTTTTTCCTTTCTTTGAAGGATAGTGAAATTGTTTTCTTGAAACATGGTTGGTAAACCATCAATTCATTCCACCTTACTTTATCATTATCCTTACTTATGGAATGCATTTCATCATTAGGACAGCTGCAGTGTTTGCCGGGCAAGGTGGCGTGTGCCTGTTGTCCTAGTTACTTGGGAGGCAGAGGCTTGTGGATTGCTTGAGCCCAGGGGTTCTGGGCTGCACTCAGCTGTGTTGATCAGGTGTCCATGCTGCATTGGGCATCAATATGGTGTTCTAGAGGGAGCTCTAGAATTTCAGGTTGTGTAACGAGAGGTGCACCGACCCAGGCTGGAAACAGAGCAGGCCAAAGCTTCCATGCCCATTGGTAGCAGGACAGCACCTGTGAGCAGTACGTGTTAAACAGCCTGAGCAAAATAGTGAGACCTAGCCTCTCTTTTTTGACTCAAATGTGAAAGTTTTGATTTTTACAAGGTGTAATAAATTATTTTCCCAAAACCAAATCTTTGTTTTCCTTTTGATATTTTTCCAGGAAATATGATGAACATTTGAACTGGGCCACGCATTTCAGCATAGCAGACAATTCTCCAGAATTGAGACATATTGCAACAACAAGCTAGCAGGCGGAGAGGACTGAAAACTCAGTGCAACCTAGAATAAATGGCTGTGTGATTTTCAGCAAGGATGACTCAAATGCATTCTTCCTTTTAGAGCACCTGTAGGATTAAACTGATCTGTCAAGTACAAAAGCATCCTTCATAGAGCAACTTAGAAATGCGCTTGCTGGCCCTTCTGCTGCATTTCTACGTCCAGCTCTAATTCATTTTTTGATTAGCCCTCATTCTTTTCATATGTGAATGAGAAGGAGAAATTACAGGGCCCTTCACTCTTTGAGCGAAACATGAAAAGACTGAGGGCTGTGCAACTCCCAAACGTTGGAGCCTCTGGCCTGTCGACCCTCGAACCTGCTCCTGCTCCAACCCGGCATCTCTTGTGGCCAGCAACCTCACAAACCCTGGAGGACCTGGCTACCTTTTGACTCTAAACCCCTGGGACTCCCATGAGTAGAGGCTCTACTCAAATCTACTTCTAATCCCTGGCAGCAGCCCGGAACCGCGAACCCTTCACACTCTGCACCCACCAAGCCTGGCCTGTGCCAGAGTGAACAAAGACCACAAGGATGACCCCACGGCGACTGTGACCCCGAGTCCGGCACCCAAGGACCTCCCTCGACACTCCTGAAGAAGCCTGCAGCCTCAGAACCAGGTGCCCCCCCAACCGCGATCAACAGAGGGTAAGATTTCCCGACACCAAAAGGTACCCCTGCACCCGGCGCTCCGCGGCCCCCTGTGCCCAATCCCGGGGTACCTACCTATCCTCCAACTACCCAACTTACCTCTCGAAGTGGTGGTGGCACCTGAAGAATCTTCGTCCCCGAGCTTGCAGTCTTTTTCTAAACCAGAGATTTCCCATTCAAATCAATTGAGCGCCCGAATGCTCAAAAGCACCCTGCACCCAGCCGTCCGAGTGGCCCTGGCAGTGCAACCTCTACATCTATCTACTTCCCCACTTGCCCTGGATAAGTGACCAGGAGCCCAGCTCCCACAGCCACGTGGCCTGCTAGTCAGCAGCCACCAACCAAGGCCCCCCTACCTCTCATAGGATAACATTGGGCCTAACTCTCTCTGCACCTGGCCGCCCTTGTGCCGCTGAGGGTGAACCAACTGTACCTACCTGACCCTGGGAGACGCCTGAGTCTATGCCCAGAACCTTAACTCTGCCAGTCGAGTACTTACCTTTAAACCGATAACTCAATCTTCTCCATAGGGTAACATTGACTGGTTTTTCCTGAAATTTCTTCCAAGTGTGGACTTTTCAAAACTTAAAATATTCACCAAAAATCAGCCGAGTAACGAAAACGAAAATATTCACCTGCTATTAGGTGAGCTCCCAGTGCTGGATCTTGGTGCCCAGCACTGACTCTGAAAAATACTTACAACTGTACTTACCAGTAACCCAATTTTCTCCCGTAGGAAATCATTGACTGTTTTTCTGTGAAATTTCTTCTAAGTGTCAATTTTCTGCAAACTTTAAATATTCTTTAAAAATCGTATAATTTCTGAAAACGTAATTACTTACCTGTTTTGGGTAAAGGTCCCAGTACTGAGTCTAGGCACCCAGTACTGGATTACAAAAGTAACGAGAACATACTATACCTGCAACTTGAATTTTCTGCCATAGGGAATCTTAGACTGTTTTCTATGAAATATTTTCTGTCAGCTTTTAAAATAGCAAAATATTGTCTAAAAATCATCACAGTAATTAAGTCGACTTTTATCACTTGATTCCAAGTACTGACCCAGGACTGAATCTAGGATCCAGTCCTGGAAATCCAAAAGTAATCCTAAAAGTAATCTGTTGCAAATAACTTGAAACTTCCATTGAGCTCAATGCATTATTGTGTTTAAAATGTTGTTGCCTATTGCAACCACTTGTAACTTTCTACAAAACTCAATTGCATATTGCAAAAGTATTTATATAAAGCATCTCATTCTGAGAAAGTATATTTTAATACCTATTGTTGGTTCTAAAATAAAACAAGCATATATTTTTTTGTAGATAAACCATTGGCCTAGAGTTCAGTTATTGAGTGTGTGAGACCATTTGCTGACTGAGTGTGTGCAACAAATGCTTTACACTGTCCTCTGATACTGCCTTACTGCTCGACCAAGCTACCACTTTAGAGAGTAAGGTTATATCTAACTTTAGCCTCTGCCAAACCTCTGGGGACTGTGGACTCTGTACACCCTGTACCTATTTGGGAACAGTATATACAGAGCCACTTTCTCACACTGCAGTTCTCCAATATAGGTCTGTCAAGATCATTACTCAATCTACCTTGATTTGGCACAGTATAAAATAAGTCAAGAAGTCTCCTATGAAAAGATATGCAAATCTGTTCGAATCACTTTCCCTAGTCAGGGGACCCACTAGCTGGAAGGGGCAGGGAGGACCAAAATAGCTCATCGGTATAGAACACTGCATGAGCAGCTGATTTTGAGGTGGTAGAAGATAGAGTAATCCAACTGGACCACAATAAACGGTTTCCTAATGTGCAATAGCCCCTGACCACCTCTGACGCAAAAGTGTAATCTCATACCTTTGCAGAATCAGGCATGCTTTCACCTGTTCAAGCTGAACTGACATTGGTCTTCTTGGCCAGCAGGAGTTCCTCTCTTGCAGCTGTTGAGGCTAGAGAACAGAATGACGTGTATTCATTCTTTATGGTAACTCTTCTAGCCCTCCCACTCCATACCACTTTAAAACTTCCGAAGTTGCAGACGAGTTCCATCATTGTGACCCATGCTATTTTTCTCAATATTGGCTGGCTCGGCATAACAAGGGATGCCTACAGGACAGCCTAAATTGTGCCAGCAAGCTTCTACAGGGAGTCACTGGCAGATAAAGAGAAACTCAGCCCTAACCTGGCTCTTCTCTCTCACTCTCACTCTCCTTTCCCTTCTGTCCCTCTACCTGTCTCTCACTCTCTAAATACTAGTATTTATGTTGTATTCACTTCCCCGTCACAATCTTTCCGACCCTACTTCCTCTCTCCCTTCAATCAGTTCAACCCTCTTTTTTACTTTAGGAAACTCCACATCTTTTTTAAAGGCCCTTCCCATATTCACACTGCTTCTTGATAAGACATTTTTTTCCTTTCTTTGAAGGATAGTGAAATTGATTTTCTTGAAACATGGTTGGTAAACCATCAATTCATTCCACCTTACTTTATCATTATCCTTACTTATGGAATGCATTTCATCATTAGGACAGCTGCAGTGTTTGCCGGGCAAGGTGGCGTGTGCCTGTTGTCCTAGTTACTTGGGAGGCAGAGGCTTGTGGATTGCTTGAGCCCAGGGGTTCTGGGCTGCACTCAGCTGTGTTGATCAGGTGTCCATGCTCCATTGGGCATCAATATGGTGTTCTAGAGGGAGCTCTAGAATTTCAGGTTGTGTAACGAGAGGTGCACTGACCCAGGCTGGAAACAGAGCAGGCCAAAGCTTCCATGCCTATTGGTAGCAGGACAGCACCTGTGAGCAGTGCGTGTAAAACAGCCTGAGCAAAATAGTGAGACCTAGCCTCTCTTTTTTGACTCAAATGTGAAAGTTTTGATTTTTACAAGGTGTAATAAATTATTTTCCCAAAACCAAATCTTTGTTTTCCTTTTGATATTTTTCCAGGAAATATGATGAACATTTGAACTGGGCCACGCATTTCAGCATAGCAGACAATTCTCCAGAATTGAGACATATTGCAACAACAAGCTAGCAGGCGGAGAGGACTGAAAACTCAGTGCAACCTAGAATAAATGGCTGTGTGATTTTCAGCAAGGATGACTCAAATGCATTCTTCCTTTTAGAGCACCTGTAGGATTAAACTGATCTGTCAAGTACAAAAGCATCCTTCATAGAGCAACTTAGAAATGCGCTTGCTGGCCCTTCTGCTGCATTTCTACGTCCAGCTCTAATTCATTTTTTGATTAGCCCTCATTCTTTTCATATGTGAATGAGAAGGAGAAATTACAGGGCCCTTCACTCTTTGAGCGAAACATGAAAAGACTGAGGGCTGTGCAACTCCCAAACGTTGGAGCCTCTGGCCTGTCGACCCTCGAACCTGCTCCTGCTCCAACCCGGCATCTCTTGTGGCCAGCAACCTCACAAACCCTGGAGGACCTGGCTACCTTTTGACTCTAAACCCCTGGGACTCCCATGAGTAGAGGCTCTACTCAAATCTACTTCTAATCCCTGGCAGCAGCCCGGAACCGCGAACCCTTCACACTCTGCACCCACCAAGCCTGGCCTGTGCCAGAGTGAACAAAGACCACAAGGATGACCCCACGGCGACTGTGACCCCGAGTCCGGCACCCAAGGACCTCCCTCGACACTCCTGAAGAAGCCTGCAGCCTCAGAACCAGGTGCCCCCCCAACCGCGATCAACAGAGGGTAAGATTTCCCGACACCAAAAGGTACCCCTGCACCCGGCGCTCCGCGGCCCCCTGTGCCCAATCCCGGGGTACCTACCTATCCTCCAACTACCCAACTTACCTCTCGAAGTGGTGGTGGCACCTGAAGAATCTTCGTCCCCGAGCTTGCAGTCTTTTTCTAAACCAGAGATTTCCCATTCAAATCAATTGAGCGCCCGAATGCTCAAAAGCACCCTGCACCCAGCCGTCCGAGTGGCCCTGGCAGTGCAACCTCTACATCTATCTACTTCCCCACTTGCCCTGGATAAGTGACCAGGAGCCCAGCTCCCACAGCCACGTGGCCTGCTAGTCAGCAGCCACCAACCAAGGCCCCCCTACCTCTCATAGGATAACATTGGGCCTAACTCTCTCTGCACCCGGCCGCCCTTGTGCCGCTGAGGGTGAACCAACTGTACCTACCTGACCCTGGGAGACGCCTGAGTCTATGCCCAGAACCTTAACTCTGCCAGTCGAGTACTTACCTTTAAACCGATAACTCAATCTTCTCCATAGGGTAACATTGACTGGTTTTTCCTGAAATTTCTTCCAAGTGTGGACTTTTCAAAACTTAAAATATTCACCAAAAATCAGCCGAGTAACGAAAACGAAAATACTCACCTGCTATTAGGTGAGCTCCCAGTGCTGGATCTTGGTGCCCAGCACTGACTCTGAAAAATACTTACAACTGTACTTACCAGTAACCCAATTTTCTCCCATAGGAAATCATTGACTGTTTTTCTGTAAAATTTCTTCTAAGTGTCAATTTCTGCAAACTTTAAATATTCTTTAAAAATCGTATAATTTCTGAAAACGTAATTACTTACCTGTTTTGGATAAAGGTCCCAGTACTGAGTCTAGGCACCCAGTACTGGATTACAAAAGTAACGAGAACATACTATACCTGCAACTTGAATTTTCTGCCATAGGGAATCTTAGACTGTTTTCTATGAAATATTTTCTGTCAGCTTTTAAAATAGCAAAATATTGTCTAAAAATCATCACAGTAATTAAGTCGACTTTTATCACTTGATTCCAAGTACTGACCCAGGACTGAATCTAGGATCCAGTCCTGGAAATCCAAAAGTAATCCTAAAAGTAATCTGTTGCAAATAAATTGAAACTTCCATTGAGCTCAATGCATTATTGTGTTTAAAATGTTGTTGCCTATTGCAACCACTTGTAACTTTCTACAAAAGTCAATTGCATATTGCAAAAGTATTTATATAAAGCATCTCATTCTGAGAAAGTATATTTTAATACCTATTGTTGGTTCTAAAATAAAACAAGCATATATTTTTTTTAGATAAACCATTGGCCTAGAGTTCAGTTATTGAGTGTGTGAGACCATTTGCTGACTGAGTGTGTGCAACAAATGCTTTACACTGTCCTCTGATACTGCCTTACTGCTCGACCAAGCTACCACTTTAGAGAGTAAGGTTATATCTAACTTTAGCCTCTGCCAAACCTCTGGGGACTGTGGACTCTGTACACCCTGTACCTATTTGGGAACAGTATATACAGAGCCACTTTCTCACACTGCAGTTCTCCAATATAGGTCTGTCAAGATCATTACTCAATCTACCTTGATTTGGCACAGTATAAAATAAGTCAAGAAGTCTCCTATGAAAAGATATGCAAATCTGTTCGAATCACTTTCCCTAGTCAGGGGACCCACTAGCTGGAAGGGGCAGGGAGGACCAAAATAGCTCATCGGTATAGAACACTGCATGAGCAGCTGATTTTGAGGTGGTAGAAGATAGAGTAATCCAACTGGACCTCAATAAACGGTTTCCTAATGTGCAATAGCCCCTGACCACCTCTGACGCAAAAGTGTAATCTCATACCTTTGCAGAATCAGGCATGCTTTCACCTGTTCAAGCTGAACTGACATTGGTCTTCTTGGCCAGCAGGAGTTCCTCTCTTGCAGCTGTTGAGGCTAGAGAACAGAATGACGTGTATTCATTCTTTATGGTAACTCTTCTAGCCCTCCCACTCCATACCACTTTAAAACTTCCGAAGTTGCAGACGAGTTCCATCATTGTGACCCATGCTATTTTTCTCAATATTGGCTGGCTCGGCATAACAAGGGATGCCTACAGGACAGCCTAAATTGTGCCAGCAAGCTTCTACAGGGAGTCACTGGCAGATAAAGAGAAACTCAGCCCTAACCTGGCTCTTCTCTCTCACTCTCACTCTCCTTTCCCTTCTGTCCCTCTACCTGTCTCTCACTCTCTAAATACTAGTATTTATGTTGTATTCACTTCCCCGTCACAATCTTTCCGACCCTACTTCCTCTCTCCCTTCAATCAGTTCAACCCTCTTTTTTACTTAAGGAAACTCCACATCTTTTTTAAAGGCCCTTCCCATATTCACACTGCTTCTTGATAAGACATTTTTTTCCTTTCTTTGAAGGATAGTGAAATTGATTTTCTTGAAACATGGTTGGTAAACCATCAATTCATTCCACCTTACTTTATCATTATCCTTACTTATGGAATGCATTTCATCATTAGGACAGCTGCAGTGTTTGCCGGGCAAGGTGGCGTGTGCCTGTTGTCCTAGTTACTTGGGAGGCATAGGCTTGTGGATTTCTTGAGCCCAGGGGTTCTGGGCTGCACTCAGCTGTGTTGATCAGGTGTCCATGCTGCATTGGGCATCAATATGGTGTTCTAGAGGGAGCTCTAGAATTTCAGGTTGTGTAACGAGAGGTGCACCGACCCAGGCTGGAAACAGAGCAGGCCAAAGCTTCCATGCCCATTGGTAGCAGGACAGCACCTGTGAGCAGTACGTGTTAAACAGCCTGAGAAAATAGTGAGACCTAGCCTCTCTTTTTTGACTCAAATGTGAAAGTTTTGATTTTTACAAGGTGTAATAAATTATTTTCCCAAAACCAAATCTTTGTTTTCCTTTTGATATTTTTCCAGGAAATATGATGAACATTTGAACTGGGCCACGCATTTCAGCATAGCAGACAATTCTCCAGAATTGAGACATATTGCAACAACAAGCTAGCAGGCGGAGAGGACTGAAAACTCAGTGCAACCTAGAATAAATGGCTGTGTGATTTTCAGCAAGGATGACTCAAATGCATTCTTCCTTTTAGAGCACCTGTAGGATTAAACTGATCTGTCAAGTACAAAAGCATCCTTCATAGAGCAACTTAGAAATGCGCTTGCTGGCCCTTCTGCTGCATTTCTACGTCCAGCTCTAATTCATTTTTTGATTAGCCCTCATTCTTTTCATATGTGAATGAGAAGGAGAAATTACAGGGCCCTTCACTCTTTGAGCGAAACATGAAAAGACTGAGGGCTGTGCAACTCCCAAACGTTGGAGCCTCTGGCCTGTCGACCCTCGAACCTGCTCCTGCTCCAACCCGGCATCTCTTGTGGCCAGCACCTCACAAACCCTGGAGGACCTGGCTACCTTTTGACTCTAAACCCCTGGGACTCCCATGAGTAGAGGCTCTACTCAAATCTACTTCTAATCCCTGGCACCAGCCCGGAACCGCGAACCCTTCACACTCTGCACCCACCAAGCCTGGCCTGTGCCAGAGTGAACAAAGACCACAAGGATGACCCCACGGCGACTGTGACCCCGAGTCCGGCACCCAAGGACCTCCCTCGACACTCCTGAAGAAGCCTGCAGCCTCAGAACCAGGTGCCCCCCCAACCGCGATCAACAGAGGGTAAGATTTCCCGACACCAAAAGGTACCCCTGCACCCGGCACTCCGCGGCCCCCTGTGCCCAATCCCGGGGTACCTACCTATCCTCCAACTACCCAAATTACCTCTGGAAGTGGTGGTGGCACCTGAAGAATCTTCGTCCCCGAGCTTGCAGTCTTTTTCTAAACCAGAGATTTCCCATTCAAATCAATTGAGCGCCCGAATGCTCAAAAGCACCCTGCACCCAGCCGTCCGAGTGGCCCTGGCAGTGCAACCTCTACATCTATCTACTTCCCCACTTGCCCTGGATAAGTGACCAGGAGCCCAGCTCCCACAGCCACGTGGCCTGCTAGTCAGCAGCCACCAACCAAGGCCCCCCTACCTCTCATAGGATAACATTGGGCCTAACTCTCTCTGCACCCGGCCGCCCTTGTGCCGCTGAGGGTGAACCAACTGTACCTACCTGACCCTGGGAGACGCCTGAGTCTATGCCCAGAACCTTAACTCTGCCAGTCGAGTACTTACCTTTAAACCGATAACTCAATCTTCTCCATAGGGTAACATTGACTGGTTTTTCCTGAAATTTCTTCCAAGTGTGGACTTTCCAAAACTTAAAATATTCACCAAAAATCAGCCGAGTAACGAAAACGAAAATACTCACCTGCTATTAGGTGAGCTCCCAGTGCTGGATCTTGGTGCCCAGCACTGACTCTGAAAAATACTTACAACTGTACTTACCAGTAACCCAATTTTCTCCCGTAGGAAATCATTGACTGTTTTTCTGTGAAATTTCTTCTAAGTGTCAATTTTCTGCAAACTTTAAATATTCTTTAAAAATCGTATAATTTCTGAAAACGTAATTACTTACCTGTTTTGGGTAAAGGTCCCAGTACTGAGTCTAGGCACCCAGTACTGGATTACAAAAGTAACGAGAACATACTATACCTGCAACTTGAATTTTCTGCCATAGGGAATCTTAGACTGTTTTCTATGAAATATTTTCTGTCAGCTTTTAAAATAGCAAAATATTGTCTAAAAATCATCACAGTAATTAAGTCGACTTTTATCACTTGATTCCAAGTACTGACCCAGGACTGAATCTAGGATCCAGTCCTGGAAATCCAAAAGTAATCCTAAAAGTAATCTGTTGCAAATAACTTGAAACTTCCATTGAGCTCAATGCATTATTGTGTTTAAAATGTTGTTGCCTATTGCAACCACTTGTAACTTTCTACAAAACTCAATTGCATATTGCAAAAGTATTTATATAAAGCATCTCATTCTGAGAAAGTATATTTTAATACCTATTGTTGGTTCTAAAATAAAACAAGCATATATTTTTTTGGAGATAAACCATTTGCCTAGAGTTCAGTTATTGAGTGTGTGAGACCATTTGCTGACTGAGTGTGTGCAACAAATGCTTTACACTGTCCTCTGATACTGCCTTACTGCTCGACCAAGCTACCACTTTAGAGAGTAAGGTTATATCTAACTTTAGCCTCTGCCAAACCTCTGGGGACTGTGGACTCTGTACACCCTGTACCTATTTGGGAACAGTATATACAGAGCCACTTTCTCACACTGCAGTTCTCCAATATAGGTCTGTCAAGATCATTACTCAATCTACCTTGATTTGGCACAGTATAAAATAAGTCAAGAAGTCTCCTATGAAAAGATATGCAAATCTGTTCGAATCACTTTCCCTAGTCAGGGGACCCACTAGCTGGAAGGGGCAGGGAGGACCAAAATAGCTCATTGGTATAGAACACTGCATGAGCAGCTGATTTTGAGGTGGTAGAAGATAGAGTAATCCAACTGGACCTCAATAAACGGTTTCCTAATGTGCAATAGCCCCTGACCACCTCTGACGCAAAAGTGTAATCTCATACCTTTGCAGAATCAGGCATGCTTTCACCTGTTCAAGCTGAACTGACATTGGTCTTCTTGGCCAGCAGGAGTTCCTCTCTTGCAGCTGTTGAGGCTAGAGAACAGAATGACGTGTATTCATTCTTTATGGTAACTCTTCTAGCCCTCCCACTCCATACTACTTTAAAACTTCCGATGTTGCAGACGAGTTCCATCATTGTGACCCATGCTATTTTTCTCAATATTGGCTGGCTCGGCATAACAAGGGAAGCCTACAGGACAGCCTAAATTGTGCCGGCAAGCTTCTACAGGGAGTCACTGGCAGATAAAAAGAAACTCAGCCCTAACCTGGCTCTTCTCTCTCACTCTCCTTTCCCTTCTGTCCCTCTACCTGTCTCTCACTCTCTAAATACTAGTATTTATGTTGTATTCACTTCCCCGTCACAATCTTTCCGACCCTACTTCCTCTCTCCCTTCAATCAGTTCAACCCTCTTTTTTACTTTAGGAAACTCCACATCTTTTTTAAAGGCCCTTCCCATATTCACACTGCTTCTTGATAAGACATTTTTTTCCTTTCTTTGAAGGATAGTGAAATTGATTTTCTTGAAACATGGTTGGTAAACCATCAATTCATTCCACCTTACTTTATCATTATCCTTACTAATGGAATGCATTTCATCATTAGGACAGCTGCAGTGTTTGCCGGGCAAGGTGGCGTGTGCATGTTGTCCTAGTTACTTGGGAGGCAGAGGCTTGTGGATTGCTTGAGCTCAGGGGTTCTGGGCTGCACTCAGCTGTGTTGATCAGGTGTCCATGCTGCATTGGGCATCAATATGGTGTTCTAGAGGGAGCTCTAGAATTTCAGGTTGTGTAACGAGAGGTGCACCGACCCAGGCTGGAAACAGAGCAGGCCAAAGCTTCCATGCCCATTGGTAGCAGGACAGCACCTGTGAGCAGTACGTGTAAAACAGCCTGAGCAAAATAGTGAGACCTAGCCTCTCTTTTTTGACTCAAATGTGAAAGTTTTGATTTTTACAAGCTGTAATAAATTATTTTCCCAAAACCAAATCTTTGTTTTCCTTTTGATATTTTTCCAGGAAATATGATGAACATTTGAACTGGGCCACGCATTTCAGCATAGCAGACAATTCTCCAGAATTGAGACATATTGCAACAACAAGCTAGCAGGCGGAGAGGACTGAAAACTCAGTGCAACCTAGAATAAATGGCTGTGTGATTTTCAGCAAGGATGACTCAAATGCATTCTTCCTTTTAGAGCACCTGTAGGATTAAACTGATCTGTCAAGTACAAAAGCATCCTTCATAGAGCAACTTAGAAATGCGCTTTCTGGCCCTTCTGCTGCATTTCTACGTCCAGCTCTAATTCATTTTTTGATTAGCCCTCATTCTTTTCATATGTGAATGAGAAGGAGAAATTACAGGGCCCTTCACTCTTTGAGCGAAACATGAAAAGACTGAGGGCTGTGCAACTCCCAAACGTTGGAGCCTCTGGCCTGTCGACCCTCGAACCTGCTCCTGCTCCAACCCGGCATCTCTTGTGGCCAGCAACCTCACAAACCCTGGAGGACCTGGCTACCTTTTGACTCTAAACCCCTGGGACTCCCATGAGTAGAGGCTCTACTCAAATCTACTTCTAATCCCTGGCAGCAGCCCGGAACCGCGAACCCTTCACACTCTGCACCCACCAAGCCTGGCCTGTGCCAGAGTGAACAAAGACCATAAGGACGACCCCACGGCGACTGTGACCCCGAGTCCGGCACCCAAGGACCTCCCTCGACACTCCTGAAGAAGCCCTCAGCCTCAGAACCAGGTGCCCCCCCAACCGTGATCAACAGAGGGTAAGATTTCCCGACACCAAAAGGTACCCCTGCACCCGGCGCTCCGCGGCCCCCTGTGCCCAATCCCGGGGTACCTACCTATCCTCCAACTACCCAACTTACCTCTCGAAGTGGTGGTGGCACCTGAAGAATCTTCGTCCCCGAGCTTGCAGTCTTTTTCTAAACCAGAGATTTCCCATTCAAATCAATTGAGCGCCCGAATGCTCAAAAGCACCCTGCACCCAGCCGTCCGAGTGGCCCTGGCAGTGCAACCTCTACATCTATCTACTTCCCCACTTGCCCTGGATAAGTGACCAGGAGCCCAGCTCCCACAGCCACGTGGCCTGCTAGTCAGCAGCCACCAACCAAGGCCCCCCTACCTCTCATAGGATAACATTGGGCCTAACTCTCTCTGCACCCGGCCGCCCTTGTGCCGCTGAGGGTGAACCAACTGTACCTACCTGACCCTGGGAGACACCTGAGTCTATGCCCAGAACCTTAACTCTGCCAGTCGAGTACTTACCTTTAAACCGATAACTCAATCATCTCCTTAGGGTAACATTGACTGGTTTTTCCTGAAATTTCTTCCAAGTGTGGACTTTTCAAAACTTAAAATATTCACCAAAAATCAGCCGAGTAATGAAAACGAAAATACTCACCTGCTATTAGGTGAGCTCCCAGTGCTGGATCTTGGTGCCCAGCACTGACTCTGAAAAATACTTACAACTGTACTTACCAGTAACCCAATTTTCTCCCGTAGGAAATCATTGACTGTTTTTCTGTGAAATTTCTTCTAAGTGTCAATTTCTGCAAACTTTAAATATTCTTTAAAAATCGTATAATTTCTGAAAACGTAATTACTTACCTGTTTTGGATAAAGGTCCCAGTACTGAGTCTAGGCACCCAGTACTGGATTACAAAAGTAACGAGAACATACTATACCTGCAACTTGAATTTTCTGCCATAGGGAATCTTAGACTGTTTTCTATGAAATATTTTCTGTCAACTTTTAAAATAGCAAAATATTGTCTAAAAATCATCACAGTAATTAAGTCGACTTTTATCACTTGATTCCAAGTACTGACCCAGGGCTGAATCTAGGATCCAGTCCTGGAAATCCAAAAGTAATCCTAAAAGTAATCTGTTGCAAATAACTTGAAACTTCCATTGAGCTCAATGCATTATTGTGTTTAAAATGTTGTTGCCTATTGCAACCACTTGTAACTTTCTACAAAACTCAATTGCATATTGCAAAAGTATTTATATAAAGCATCTCATTCTGAGAAAGTATATTTTAATACCTATTGTTGGTTCTAAAATAAAACAAGCATATATTTTTTTGTAGATAAACCATTGGCCTAGAGTTCAGTTATTGAGTGTGTGAGACCATTTGCTGACTGAGTGTGTGCAACAAATGCTTTACACTGTCCTCTGATACTGCCTTACTGCTCGACCAAGCTACCACTTTAGAGAGTAAGGTTATATCTAACTTTAGCCTCTGCCAAACCTCTGGGGACTGTGGACTCTGTACACCCTGTACCTATTTGGGAACAGTATATACAGAGCCACTTTCTCACACTGCAGTTCTCCAATATAGGTCTGTCAAGATCATTACTCAATCTACCTTGATTTGGCACAGTATAAAATAAGTCAAGAAGTCTCCTATGAAAAGATATGCAAATCTGTTCGAATCACTTTCCCTAGTCAGGGGACCCACTAGCTGGAAGGGGCAGGGAGGACCAAAATAGCTCATCGGTATAGAACACTGCATGAGCAGCTGATTTTGAGGTGGTAGAAGATAGAGTAATCCAACTGGACCTCAATAAACGGTTTCCTAATGTGCAATAGCCCCTGACCACCTCTGACGCAAAAGTGTAATCTCATACCTTTGCAGAATCAGGCATGCTTTCACCTGTTCAAGCTGAACTGACATTGGTCTTCTTGGCCAGCAGGAGTTCCTCTCTTGCAGCTGTTGAGGCTAGAGAACAGAATGACGTGTATTCATTCTTTATGGTAACTCTTCTAGCCCTCCCACTCCATACTACTATAAAACTTCCGATGTTGCAGACGAGTTCCATCATTGTGACCCATGCTATTTTTCTCAATATTGGCTGGCTCGGCATAACAAGGGATGCCTACAGGACAGCCTAAATTGTGCCGGCAAGCTTCTACAGGGAGTCACTGGCAGATAAAGAGAAACTCAGCCCTAACCTGGCTCTTCTCTCTCACTCTCACTCTCCTTTCCCTTCTGTCCCTCTACCTGTCTCTCACTCTCTAAATACTAGTATTTATGTTGTATTCACTTCCCCGTCACAATCTTTCCGACCCTACTTCCTCTCTCCCTTCAATCAGTTCAACCCTCTTTTTTACTTTAGGAAACTCCACATCTTTTTTAAAGGCCCTTCCCATATTCACACTGCTTCTTGATAAGACATTTTTTTCCTTTCTTTGAAGGATAGTGAAATTGATTTTCTTGAAACATGGTTGGTAAACCATCAATTCATTCCACCTTACTTTATCATTATCCTTACTTATGGAATGCATTTCATCATTAGGACAGCTGCAGTGTTTGCCGGGCAAGGTGGCGTGTGCCTATTGTCCTAGTTACTTGGGAGGCAGAGGCTTGTGGATTGCTTGAGCTCAGGGGTTCTGGCCTGCACTCAGCTGTGTTAATCAGGTGTCCATGCTGCATTGGGCATCAATATGGTGTTCTAGAGGGAGCTCTAGAATTTCAGGTTGTGTAACGAGAGGTGCACCAACCCAGGCTGGAAACAGAGCAGGCCAAATGCTTCCATGCCCATTGGTAGCAGGACAGCACCTGTGAGCAGTACGTGTAAAACAGCCTGAGCAAAATAGTGAGACCTAGCCTCTCTTTTTTGACTCAAATGTGAAAGTTTTGATTTTTACAAGGTGTAATAAATTATTTTCCCAAAACCAAATCTTTGTTTTCCTTTTGATATTTTTCCAGGAAATATGATGAACATTTGAACTGGGCCACGCATTTCAGCATAGCAGACAATTCTCCAGAATTGAGACATATTGCAACAACAAGCTAGCAGGCGGAGAGGACTGAAAACTCAGTGCAACCTAGAATAAATGGCTGTGTGATTTTCAGCAAGGATGACTCAAATGCATTCTTCCTTTTAGAGCACCTGTAGGATTAAACTGATCTGTCAAGTACAAAAGCATCCTTCATAGAGCAACTTAGAAATGCGCTTGCTGGCCCTTCTGCTGCATTTCTACGTCCAGCTCTAATTCATTTTTTGATTAGCCCTCATTCTTTTCATATGTGAATGAGAAGGAGAAATTACAGGGCCCTTCACTCTTTGAGCGAAACATGAAAAGACTGAGGGCTGTGCAACTCCCAAACGTTGGAGCCTCTGGCCTGTCGACCCTCGAACCTGCTCCTGCTCCAACCCGGCATCTCTTGTGGCCAGCAACCTCACAAACCCTGGAGGACCTGGCTACCTTTTGACTCTAAACCCCTGGGACTCCCATGAGTAGAGGCTCTACTCAAATCTACTTCTAATCCCTGGCAGCAGCCCGGAACCGCGAACCCTTCACACTCTGCACCCACCAAGCCTGGCCTGTGCCAGAGTGAACAAAGACCACAAGGATGACCCCACGGCGACTGTGACCCCGAGTCCGGCACCCAAGGACCTCCCTCGACACTCCTGAAGAAGCCTGCAGCCTCAGAACCAGGTGCCCCCCCAACCGCGATCAACAGAGGGTAAGATTTCCCGACACCAAAAGGTACCCCTGCACCCGGCGCTCCGCGGCCCCCTGTGCCCAATCCCGGGGTACCTACCTATCCTCCAACTACCCAACTTACCTCTCGAAGTGGTGGTGGCACCTGAAGAATCTTCGTCCCCGAGCTTGCAGTCTTTTTCTAAACCAGAGATTTCCCATTCAAATCAATTGAGCGCCCGAATGCTCAAAAGCACCCTGCACCCAGCCGTCCGAGTGGCCCTGGCAGTGCAACCTCTACATCTATCTACTTCCCCACTTGCCCTGGATAAGTGACCAGGAGCCCAGCTCCCACAGCTACGTGGCCTGCTAGTCAGCAGCCACCAACCAAGGCCCCCCTACCTCTCATAGGATAACATTGGGCCTAACTCTCTCTGCACCCGGCCGCCCTTGTGCCGCTGAGGGTGAACCAACTGTACCTACCTGACCCTGGGAGACGCCTGAGTCTATGCCCAGAACCTTAACTCTGCCAGTCGAGTACTTACCTTTAAACCGATAACTCAATCTTCTCCATAGGGTAACATTGACTGGTTTTTCCTGAAATTTCTTCCAAGTGTGGACTTTTCAAAACTTAAAATATTCACCAAAAATCAGCCGAGTAACGAAAACGAAAATACTCACCTGCTATTAGGTGAGCTCCCAGTGCTGGATCTTGGTGCCCAGCACTGACTCTGAAAAATACTTACAACTGTACTTACCAGTAACCCAATTTTCTCCCGTAGGAAATCATTGACTGTTTTTCTGTAAAATTTCTTCTAAGTGTCAATTTCTGCAAACTTTAAATATTCTTTAAAAATCGTATAATTTCTGAAAACGTAATTACTTACCTGTTTTGGATAAAGGTCCCAGTACTGAGTCTAGGCACCCAGTACTGGATTACAAAAGTAACGAGAACATACTATACCTGCAACTTGAATTTTCTGCCATAGGGAATCTTAGACTGTTTTCTATGAAATATTTTCTGTCAGCTTTTAAAATAGCAAAATATTCTCTAAAAATCATCACAGTAATTAAGTCGACTTTTATCACTTGATGCCAAGTACTGACCCAGGACTGAATCTAGGATCCAGTCCTGGAAATCCAAAAGTAATCCTAAAAGTAATCTGTTGCAAATAACTTGAAACTTCCATTGAGCTCAATGCATTATTGTGTTTAAAATGTTGTTGCCTATTGCAACCACTTGTAACTTTCTACAAAAGTCAATTGCATATTGCAAAAGTATTTATATAAAGCATCTCATTCTGAGAAAGTATATTTTAATACCTATTGTTGGTTCTAAAATAAAACAAGCATATATTTTTTGTAGATAAACCATTGGCCTAGAGTTCAGTTATTGAGTGTGTGAGACCATTTGCTGACTGAGTGTGTGCAACAAATGCTTTACACTGTCCTCTGATACTGCCTTACTGCTCGACCAAGCTACCACTTTAGAGAGTAAGGTTATATCTAACTTTAGCCTCTGCCAAACCTCTGGGGACTGTGGACTCTGTACACCCTGTACCTATTTGGGAACAGTATATACAGAGCCACTTTCTCACACTGCAGTTCTCCAATATAGGTCTGTCAAGATCATTACTCAATCTACCTTGATTTGGCACAGTATAAAATAAGTCAAGAAGTCTCCTATGAAAAGATATGCAAATCTGTTCGAATCACTTTCCCTAGTCAGGGGACCCACTAGCTGGAAGGGGCAGGGAGGACCAAAATAGCTCATCGGTATAGAACACTGCATGAGCAGCTGATTTTGAGGTGGTAGAAGATAGAGTAATCCAACTGGACCTCAATAAACGGTTTCCTAATGTGCAATAGCCCCTGACCACCTCTGACGCAAAAGTGTAATCTCATACCTTTGCAGAATCAGGCATGCTTTCACCTGTTCAAGCTGAACTGACATTGGTCTTCTTGGCCAGCAGGAGTTCCTCGCTTGCAGCTGTTGAGGCTAGAGAACAGAATGACGTGTATTCATTCTTTATGGTAACTCTTCTAGCCCTCCCACTCCATACTACTTTAAAACTTCCGATGTTGCAGACGAGTTCCATCATTGTGACCCATGCTATTTTTCTCAATATTGGCTGGCTCGGCATAACAAGGGATGCCTACAGGACAGCCTAAATTGTGCCGGCAAGCTTCTACAGGGAGTCACTGGCAGATAAAGAGAAACTCAGCCCTAACCTGGCTCTTCTCTCTCACTCTCACTCTCCTTTCCCTTCTGTCCCTCTACCTGTCTCTCACTCTCTAAATACTAGTATTTATGTTGTATTCACTTCCCCGTCACAATCTTTCCGACCCTACTTCCTCTCTCCCTTCAATCAGTTCAACCCTCTTTTTTACTTTAGGAAACTCCACATCTTTTTTAAAGGCCCTTCCCATATTCACACTGCTTCTTGATAAGACATTTTTTTCCTTTCTTTGAAGGATAGTGAAATTGATTTTCTTGAAACATGGTTGGTAAACCATCAATTCATTCCACCTTACTTTATCATTATCCTTACTTATGGAATGCATTTCATCATTAGGACAGCTGCAGTGTTTGCCGGGCAAGGTGGCGTGTGCCTATTGTCCTAGTTACTTGGGAGGCAGAGGCTTGTGGATTGCTTGAGCTCAGGGGTTCTGGGCTGCACTCAGCTGTGTTAATCAGGTGTCCATGCTGCATTGGGCATCAATATGGTGTTCTAGAGGGAGCTCTAGAATTTCAGGTTGTGTAACGAGAGGTGCACCGACCCAGGCTGGAAACAGAGCAGGCCAAATGCTTCCATGCCCATTGGTAGCAGGACAGCACCTGTGAGCAGTACGTGTAAAACAGCCTGAGCAAAATAGTGAGACCTAGCCTCTCTTTTTTTGACTCAAATGTGAAAGTTTTGATTTTTACAAGGTGTAATAAATTATTTTCCCAAAACCAAATCTTTGTTTTCCTTTTGATATTTTTCCAGGAAATATGATGAACATTTGAACTGGGCCACGCATTTCAGCATAGCAGACAATTCTCCAGAATTGAGACATATTGCAACAACAAGCTAGCAGGCGGAGAGGACTGAAAACTCAGTGCAACCTAGAATAAATGGCTGTGTGATTTTCAGCAAGGATGACTCAAATGCATTCTTCCTTTTAGAGCACCTGTAGGATTAAACTGATCTGTCAAGTACAAAAGCATCCTTCATAGAGCAACTTAGAAATGCGCTTGCTGGCCCTTCTGCTGCATTTCTACGTCCAGCTCTAATTCATTTTTTGATTAGCCCTCATTCTTTTCATATGTGAATGAGAAGGAGAAATTACAGGGCCCTTCACTCTTTGAGCGAAACATGAAAAGACTGAGGGCTGTGCAACTCCCAAACGTTGGAGCCTCTGGCCTGTCGACCCTCGAACCTGCTCCTGCTCCAACCCGGCATCTCTTGTGGCCAGCAACCTCACAAACCCTGGAGGACCTGGCTACCTTTTGACTCTAAACCCCTGGGACTCCCATGAGTAGAGGCTCTACTCAAATCTACTTCTAATCCCTGGCAGCAGCCCGGAACCGCGAACCCTTCACACTCTGCACCCACCAAGCCTGGCCTGTGCCAGAGTGAACAAAGACCACAAGGATGACCCCACGGCGACTGTGACCCCGAGTCCGGCACCCAAGGACCTCCCTCGACACTCCTGAAGAAGCCTGCAGCCTCAGAACCAGGTGCCCCCCCAACCGCGATCAACAGAGGGTAAGATTTCCCGACACCAAAAGGTACCCCTGCACCCGGCGCTCCGCGGCCCCCTGTGCCCAATCCCGGGGTACCTACCTATCCTCCAACTACCCAACTTACCTCTCGAAGTGGTGGTGGCACCTGAAGAATCTTCGTCCCCGAGCTTGCAGTCTTTTTCTAAACCAGAGATTTCCCATTCAAATCAATTGAGCGCCCGAATGCTCAAAAGCACCCTGCACCCAGCCGTCCGAGTGGCCCTGGCAGTGCAACCTCTACATCTATCTACTTCCCCACTTGCCCTGGATAAGTGACCAGGAGCCCAGCTCCCACAGCTACGTGGCCTGCTAGTCAGCAGCCACCAACCAAGGCCCCCCTACCTCTCATAGGATAACATTGGGCCTAACTCTCTCTGCACCCGGCCGCCCTTGTGCCGCTGAGGGTGAACCAACTGTACCTACCTGACCCTGGGAGACGCCTGAGTCTATGCCCAGAACCTTAACTCTGCCAGTCGAGTACTTACCTTTAAACCGATAACTCAATCTTCTCCATAGGGTAACATTGACTGGTTTTTCCTGAAATTTCTTCCAAGTGTGGACTTTTCAAAACTTAAAATATTCACCAAAAATCAGCCGAGTAACGAAAACGAAAATACTCACCTGCTATTAGGTGAGCTCCCAGTGCTGGATCTTGGTGCCCAGCACTGACTCTGAAAAATACTTACAACTGTACTTACCAGTAACCCAATTTTCTCCCGTAGGAAATCATTGACTGTTTTTCTGTAAAATTTCTTCTAAGTGTCAATTTCTGCAAACTTTAAATATTCTTTAAAAATCGTATAATTTCTGAAAACGTAATTACTTACCTGTTTTGGATAAAGGTCCCAGTACTGAGTCTAGGCACCCAGTACTGGATTACAAAAGTAACGAGAACATACTATACCTGCAACTTGAATTTTCTGCCATAGGGAATCTTAGACTGTTTTCTATGAAATATTTTCTGTCAGCTTTTAAAATAGCAAAATATTCTCTAAAAATCATCACAGTAATTAAGTCGACTTTTATCACTTGATGCCAAGTACTGACCCAGGACTGAATCTAGGATCCAGTCCTGGAAATCCAAAAGTAATCCTAAAAGTAATCTGTTGCAAATAACTTGAAACTTCCATTGAGCTCAATGCATTATTGTGTTTAAAATGTTGTTGCCTATTGCAACCACTTGTAACTTTCTACAAAAGTCAATTGCATATTGCAAAAGTATTTATATAAAGCATCTCATTCTGAGAAAGTATATTTTAATACCTATTGTTGGTTCTAAAATAAAACAAGCATATATTTTTTGTAGATAAACCATTGGCCTAGAGTTCAGTTATTGAGTGTGTGAGACCATTTGCTGACTGAGTGTGTGCAACAAATGCTTTACACTGTCCTCTGATACTGCCTTACTGCTCGACCAAGCTACCACTTTAGAGAGTAAGGTTATATCTAACTTTAGCCTCTGCCAAACCTCTGGGGACTGTGGACTCTGTACACCCTGTACCTATTTGGGAACAGTATATACAGAGCCACTTTCTCACACTGCAGTTCTCCAATATAGGTCTGTCAAGATCATTACTCAATCTACCTTGATTTGGCACAGTATAAAATAAGTCAAGAAGTCTCCTATGAAAAGATATGCAAATCTGTTCGAATCACTTTCCCTAGTCAGGGGACCCACTAGCTGGAAGGGGCAGGGAGGACCAAAATAGCTCATCGGTATAGAACACTGCATGAGCAGCTGATTTTGAGGTGGTAGAAGATAGAGTAATCCAACTGGACCTCAATAAACGGTTTCCTAATGTGCAATAGCCCCTGACCACCTCTGACGCAAAAGTGTAATCTCATACCTTTGCAGAATCAGGCATGCTTTCACCTGTTCAAGCTGAACTGACATTGGTCTTCTTGGCCAGCAGGAGTTCCTCGCTTGCAGCTGTTGAGGCTAGAGAACAGAATGACGTGTATTCATTCTTTATGGTAACTCTTCTAGCCCTCCCACTCCATACCACTTTAAAACTTCCGAAGTTGCAGACGAGTTCCATCATTGTGACCCATGCTATTTTTCTCAATATTGGCTGGCTCGGCATAACAAGGGATGCCTACAGGACAGCCTAAATTGTGCCAGCAAGCTTCTACAGGGAGTCACTGGCAGATAAAGAGAAACTCAGCCCTAACCTGGCTCTTCTCTCTCACTCTCACTCTCCTTTCCCTTCTGTCCCTCTACCTGTCTCTCACTCTCTAAATACTAGTATTTATGTTGTATTCACTTCCCCGTCACAATCTTTCCGACCCTACTTCCTCTCTCCCTTCAATCAGTTCAACCCTCTTTTTTACTTTAGGAAACTCCACATCTTTTTTAAAGGCCCTTCCCATATTCACACTGCTTCTTGATAAGACATTTTTTTCCTTTCTTTGAAGGATAGTGAAATTGATTTTCTTGAAACATGGTTGGTAAACCATCAATTCATTCCACCTTACTTTATCATTATCCTTACTTATGGAATGCATTTCATCATTAGGACAGCTGCAGTGTTTGCCGGGCAAGGTGGCGTGTGCCTGATGTCCTAGTTACTTGGGAGGCAGAGGCTTGTGGATTGCTTGAGCCCAGGGGTTCTGGGCTGCACTCAGCTGTGTTGATCAGGTGTCCATGCTGCATTGGGCATCAATATGGTGTTCTAGAGGGAGCTCTAGAATTTCAGGTTGTGTAACGAGAGGTGCACCGACCCAGGCTGGAAACAGAGCAGGCCAAAGCTTCCATGCCCATTGGTAGCAGGACAGCACCTGTGAGCAGTACGTGTTAAACAGCCTGAGCAAAATAGTGAGACCTAGCCTCTCTTTTTTGACTCAAATGTGAAAGTTTTGATTTTTACAAGGTGTAATAAATTATTTTCCCAAAACCAAATCTTTGTTTTCCTTTTGATATTTTTCCAGGAAATATGATGAACATTTTAACTGGGCCACGCAATTCAGCATAGCAGACAATTCTCCAGAATTGAGACATATTGCAACAACAAGCTAGCAGGCGGAGAGGACTGAAAACTCAGTGCAACCTAGAATAAATGGCTGTGTGATTTTCAGCAAGGATGACTCAAATGCATTCTTCCTTTTAGAGCACCTGTAGGATTAAACTGATTTGTCAAGTACAAAAGCATCCTTCATAGAGCAACTTAGAAATGCGCTTGCTGGCCCTTCTGCTGCATTTCTACGTCCAGCTCTAATTCATTTTTTGATTAGCCCTCATTCTTTTCATATGTGAATGAGAAGGAGAAATTACAGGGCCCTTCACTCTTTGAGCGAAACATGAAAAGACTGAGGGCTGTGCAACTCCCAAACGTTGGAGCCTCTGGCCTGTCGACCCTCGAACCTGCTCCTGCTCCAACCCGGCATCTCTTGTGGCCAGCAACCTCACAAACCCTGGAGGACCTGGCTACCTTTTGACTCTAAACCCCTGGGACTCCCATGAGTAGAGGCTCTACTCAAATCTACTTCTAATCCCTGGCAGCAGCCCGGAACCGCGAACCCTTCACACTCTGCACCCACCAAGCCTGGCCTGTGCCAGAGTGAACAAAGACCACAAGGATGACCCCACGGCGACTGTGACCCCGAGTCCGGCACCCAAGGACCTCCCTCGACACTCCTGAAGAAGCCTGCAGCCTCAGAACCAGGTGCCCCCCCAACCGCGATCAACAGAGGGTAAGATTTCCCGACACCAAAAGGTACCCCTGCACCCGGCGCTCCGCGGCCCCCTGTGCCCAATCCCGGGGTACCTACCTATCCTCCAACTACCCAACTTACCTCTCGAAGTGGTGGTGGCACCTGAAGAATCTTCGTCCCCGAGCTTGCAGTCTTTTTCTAAACCAGAGATTTCCCATTCAAATCAATTGAGCGCCCGTATGCTCAAAAGCACCCTGCACCCAGCCGTCCGAGTGGCCCTGGCAGTGCAACCTCTACATCTATCTACTTCCCCACTTGCCCTGGATAAGTGACCAGGAGCCCAGCTCCCACAGCCACGTGGCCTGCTAGTCAGCAGCCACCAACCAAGGCCCCCCTACCTCTCATAGGATAACATTGGGCTTAACTCTCTCTGCACCCGGCCGCCCTTGTGCCGCTGAGGGTGAACCAACTGTACCTACCTGACCCTGGGAGACGCCTGAGTCTATGCCCAGAACCTTAACTCTGCCAGTCGAGTACTTACCTTTAAACCGATAACTCAATCTTCTCCATAGGGTAACATTGACTGGTTTTTCCTGAAATTTCTTCCAAGTGTGGACTTTTCAAAACTTAAAATATTCACCAAAAATCAGCCGAGTAACGAAAACGAAAATACTCACCTGCTATTAGGTGAGCTCCCAGTGCTGGATCTTGGTGCCCAGCACTGACTCTGAAAAATACTTACAACTGTACTTACCAGTAACCCAATTTTCTCCCGTAGGAAATCATTGACTGTTTTTCTGTGAAATTTCTTCTAAGTGTCAATTTTCTGCAAACTTTAAATATTCTTTAAAAATCGTATAATTTCTGAAAACGTAATTACTTACCTGTTTTGGGTAAAGGTCCCAATACTGAGTCTAGGCACCCAGTACTGGATTACAAAAGTAACGAGAACATACTATACCTGCAACTTGAATTTTCTGCCATAGGGAATCTTAGACTGTTTTCTATGAAATATTTTGTGTCAGCTTTTAAAATAGCAAAATATTGTCTAAAAATCATCACAGTAATTAAGTCGACTTTTATCACTTGATTCCAAGTACTGACCCAGGACTGAATCTAGGATCCAGTCCTGGAAATCCAAAAGTAATCCTAAAAGTAATCTGTTGCAAATAACTTGAAACTTCCATTGAGCTCAATGCATTATTGTGTTTAAAATGTTGTTGCCTATTGCAATCACTTGTAACTTTCTACAAAACTCAATTGCATATTGCAAAAGTATTTATATAAAGCATCTCATTCTGAGAAAGTATATTTTAATACCTATTGTTGGTTCTAAAATAAAACAAGCATATATTTTTTTGGAGATAAACCATTGGCCTAGAGTTCAGTTATTGAGTGTGTGAGACCATTTGCTGACTGAGTGTGTGCAACAAATGCTTTACACTGTCCTCTGATACTGCCTTACTGCTCGACCAAGCTACCACTTTAGAGAGTAAGGTTATATCTAACTTTAGCCTCTGCCAAACCTCTGGGGACTGTGGACTCTGTACACCCTGTACCTATTTGGGAACAGTATATACAGAGCCACTTTCTCACACTGCAGTTCTCCAATATAGGTCTGTCAAGATCATTACTCAATCTACCTTGATTTGGCACAGTATAAAATAAGTCAAGAAGTCTCCTATGAAAAGATATGCAAATCTGTTCGAATCACTTTCCCTAGTCAGGGGACCCACTAGCTGGAAGGGGCAGGGAGGACCAAAATAGCTCATCGGTATAGAACACTGCATGAGCAGCTGATTTTGAGGTGGTAGAAGATAGAGTAATCCAACTGGACCTCAATAAACGGTTTCCTAATGTGCAATAGCCCCTGACCACCTCTGACGCAAAAGTGTAATCTCATACCTTTGCAGAATCAGGCATGCTTTCACCTGTTCAAGCTGAACTGACATTGGTCTTCTTGGCCAGCAGGAGTTCCTCTCTTGCAGCTGTTGAGGCTAGAGAACAGAATGACGTGTATTCATTCTTTATGGTAACTCTTCTAGCCCTCCCACTCCATACTACTTTAAAACTTCCGATGTTGCAGACGAGTTCCATCATTGTGACCCATGCTATTTTTCTCAATATTGGCTGGCTCGGCATAACAAGGGATGCCTACAGGACAGCCTAAATTGTGCCGGCAAGCTTCTACAGGGAGTCACTGGCAGATAAAGAGAAACTCAGCCCTAACCTGGCTCTTCTCTCTCACTCTCACTCTCCTTTCCCTTCTGTCCCTCTACCTGTCTCTCACTCTCTAAATACTAGTATTTATGTTGTATTCACTTGCCCGTCACAATCTTTCCGACCCTACTTTCTCTCTCCCTTCAATCAGTTCAACCCTCTTTTTTACTTTAGGAAACTCCACATCTTTTTTAAAGGCCCTTCCCATATTCACACTGCTTCTTGATAAGACATTTTTTTCCTTTCTTTGAAGGATAGTGAAATTGATTTTCTTGAAACATGGTTGGTAAACCATCAATTCATTCCACCTTACTTTATCATTATCCTTACTTATGGAATGCATTTCATCATTAGGACAGCTGCAGTGTTTGCCGGGCAAGGTGGCGTGTGCCTGTTGTCCTAGTTACTTGGGAGGCAGAAGCTTGTGGATTGCTTGTGCCCAGGGGTTCTGGGCTGCACTCAGCTGTGTTGATCAGGTGTCCATGCTGCATTGGGCATCAATATGGTGTTCTAGAGGGAGCTCTAGAATTTCAGGTTGTGTAACGAGAGGTGCACCGACCCAGGCTGGAAACAGAGCAGGCCAAAGCTTCCATGCCCATTGGTAGCAGGACAGCACCTGTGAGCAGTACGTGTTAAACAGCCTGAGCAAAATAGTGAGACCTAGCCTCTCTTTTTTGACTCAAATGTGAAAGTTTTGATTTTTACAAGGTGTAATAAATTATTTTCCCAAAACCAAATCTTTGTTTTCCTTTTGATATTTTTCCAGGAAATATGATGAACATTTGAACTGGGCCACGCATTTCAGCATAGCAGACAATTCTCCAGAATTGAGACATATTGCAACAACAAGCTAGCAGGCGGAGAGGACTGAAAACTCAGTGCAACCTAGAATAAATGGCTGTGTGATTTTCAGCAAGGATGACTCAAATGCATTCTTCCTTTTAGAGCACCTGTAGGATTAAACTGATCTGTCAAGTACAAAAGCATCCTTCATAGAGCAACTTAGAAATGCGCTTGCTGGCCCTTCTGCTGCATTTCTACGTCCAGCTCTAATTCATTTTTTGATTAGCCCTCATTCTTTTCATATGTGAATGAGAAGGAGAAATTACAGGGCCCTTCACTCTTTGAGCGAAACATGAAAAGACTGAGGGCTGTGCAACTCCCAAACGTTGGAGCCTCTGGCCTGTCGACCCTCGAACCTGCTCCTGCTCCAACCCGGCATCTCTTGTGGCCAGCAACCTCACAAACCCTGGAGGACCTGGCTACCTTTTGACTCTAAACCCCTGGGACTCCCATGAGTAGAGGCTCTACTCAAATCTACTTCTAATCCCTGGCAGCAGCCCGGAACCGCGAACCCTTCACACTCTGCACCCACCAAGCCTGGCCTGTGCCAGAGTGAACAAAGACCACAAGGATGACCCCACGGCGACTGTGACCCCGAGTCCGGCACCCAAGGACCTCCCTCGACACTCCTGAAGAAGCCTGCAGCCTCAGAACCAGGTGCCCCCCCAACCGCGATCAACAGAGGGTAAGATTTCCCGACACCAAAAGGTACCCCTGCACCCGGCGCTCCGTGGCCCCCTGTGCCCAATCCCGGGGTACCTACCTATCTTCCAACTACCCAACTTACCTCTCGAAGTGGTGGTGGCACCTGAAGAATCTTCGTCCCCGAGCTTGCAGTCTTTTTCTAAACCAGAGATTTCCCATTCAAATCAATTGAGCGCCCGAATGCTCAAAAGCACCCTGCACCCAGCCGTCAGAGTGGCCCTGGCAGTGCAACCTCTACATCTATCTACTTCCCCACTTGCCCTGGATAAGTGACCAGGAGCCCAGCTCCCACAGCCACGTGGCCTGCTAGTCAGCAGCCACCAACCAAGGCCCCTCTACCTCTCATAGGATAACATTGGGCCTAACTCTCTCTGCACCCAGCCGCCCTTGTGCCGCTGAGGGTGAACCAACTGTACCTACCTGACCCTGGGAGACGCCTGAGTCTATGCCCAGAACCTTAACTCTGCCAGTCGAGTACTTACCTTTAAACCGATAACTCAATCTTTTCCATAGGGTAACATTGACTGGTTTTTCCTGAAATTTCTTCCAAGTGTGGACTTTTCAAAACTTAAAATATTCACCAAAAATCAGCCGAGTAACGAAAACGAAAATACTCACCTGCTATTAGGTGAGCTCCCAGTGCTGGATCTTGGTGCCCAGCACTGACTCTGAAAAATACTTACAACTGTACTTACCAGTAACCCAATTTTCTCCCGTAGGTAATCATTGACTGTTTTTCTGTAAAATTTCTTCTAAGTGTCAATTTCTGCAAACTTTAAATATTCTTTAAAAATCGTATAATTTCTGAAAACGTAATTACTTACCTGTTTTGGATAAAGGTCCCAGTACTGAGTCTAGGCACCCAGTACTGGATTACAAAAGTAACGAGAACATACTATACCTGCAACTTGAATTTTCTGCCATAGGGAATCTTAGACTGTTTTCTATGAAATATTTTCTGTCAGCTTTTAAAATAGCAAAATATTGTCTAAAAATCATCACAGTAATTAAGTCGACTTTTATCACTTGATTCCAAGTACTGACCCAGGACTGAATCTAGGATCCAGTCCTGGAAATCCAAAAGTAATCCTAAAAGTAATCTGTTGCAAATAACTTGAAACTTCCATTGAGCTCAATGCATTATTGTGTTTAAAATGTTGTTGCCTATTGCAACCACTTGTAACTTTCTACAAAACTCAATTGCATATTGCAAAAGTATTTATATAAAGCATCTCATTCTGAGAAAGTATATTTTAATACCTATTGTTGGTTCTAAAATAAAACAAGCATATATTTTTTTGTAGATAAACCATTGGCCTAGAGTTCAGTTATTGAGTGTGTGAGACCATTTGCTGACTGAGTGTGTGCAACAAATGCTTTACACTGTCCTCTGGTACTGCCTTACTGCTCGACCAAGCTACCACTTTAGAGAGTAAGGTTATATCTAACTTTAGCCTCTGCCAAACCTCTGGGGACTGTGGACTCTGTACACCCTGTACCTATTTGGGAACAGTATATACAGAGCCACTTTCTCACACTGCAGTTCTCCAATATAGGTCTGTCAAGATCATTACTCAATCTACCTTGATTTGGCACAGTATAAAATAAGTCAAGAAGTCTCCTATGAAAAGATATGCAAATCTGTTCGAATCACTTTCCCTAGTCAGGGGACCCACTAGCTGGAAGGGGCAGGGAGGACCAAAATAGCTCATCGGTATAGAACACTGCATGAGCAGCTGATTTTGAGGTGGTAGAAGATAGAGTAATCCAACTGGACCTCAATAAACGGTTTCCTAATGTGCAATAGCCCGTGACCACCTCTGACGCAAAAGTGTAATCTCATACCTTTGCAGAATCAGGCATGCTTTCACCTGTTCAAGCTGAACTGACATTGGTCTTCTTGGCCAGCAGGAGTTCCTCTCTTGCAGCTGTTGAGGCTAGAGAACAGAATGACGTGTATTCATTCTTTATGGTAACTCTTCTAGCCCTCCCACTCCATACTACTTTAAAACTTCCGATGTTGCAGACGAGTTCCATCATTGTGACCCATGCTATTTTTCTCAATATTGGCTGGCTCGGCATAACAAGGGATGCCTACAGGACAGCCTAAATTGTGCCGGCAAGCTTCTACAGGGAGTCACTGGCAGATAAAGAGAAACTCAGCCCTAACCTGGCTCTTCTCTCTCACTCTCACTCTCCTTTCCCTTCTGTCCCTCTACCTGTCTCTCACTCTCTAAATACTAGTATTTATGTTGTATTCACTTCCCCGTCACAATCTTTCCGACCCTACTTCCTCTCTCCCTTCAATCAGTTCAACCCTCTTTTTTACTTTAGGAAACTCCACATCTTTTTTAAAGGCCCTTCCCATATTCACACTGCTTCTTGATAAGACATTTTTTTCCTTTCTTTGAAGGATAGTGAAATTGATTTTCTTGAAACATGGTTGGTAAACCATCAATTCATTCCACCTTACTTTATCATTATCCTTACTTATGGAATGCATTTCATCATTAGGACAGCTGCAGTGTTTGCCGGGCAAGGTGGTGTGTGCCTGTTGTCCTAGTTACTTGGGAGGCAGAGGCTTGTGGATTGCTTGAGCTCAGGGGTTCTGGGCTGCACTCAGCTGTGTTGATCAGGTGTCCATGCTGCATTGGGCATCAATATGGTGTTCTAGAGGGAGCTCTAGAATTTCAGGTTGTGTAACGAGAGGTGCACCGACCCAGGCTGGAAACAGAGCAGGCCAAAGCTTCCATGCCCATTGGTAGCAAAACAGCACCTGTGAGCAGTACGTGTAAAACAGCCTGAGCAAAATAGTGAGACCTAGCCTCTCTTTTTTGACTCAAATGTGAAAGTTTTGATTTTTACAAGGTGTAATAAATTATTTTCCCAAAACCAAATCTTTGTTTTCCTTTTGATATTTTTCCAGGAAATATGATGAACATTTGAACTGGGCCACGCATTTCAGCATAGCAGACAATTCTCCAGAATTGAGACATATTGCAACAACAAGCTAGCAGGCGGAGAGGACTGAAAACTCAGTGCAACATAGAATAAATGGCTGTGTGATTTTCAGCAAGGATGACTCAAATGCATTCTTCCTTTTAGAGCACCTGTAGGATTAAACTGATCTGTCAAGTACAAAAGCATCCTTCATAGAGCAACTTAGAAATGCGCTTGCTGGCCCTTCTGCTGCATTTCTACGTCCAGCTCTAATTCATTTTTTGATTAGCCTTCATTCTTTTCATATGTGAATGAGAAGGAGAAATTACAGGGCCCTTCACTCTTTGAGCGAAACATGAAAAGACTGAAGGCTGTGCAACTCCCAAACGTTGGAGCCTCTGGCCTGTCGACCCTCGAACCTGCTCCTGCTCCAACCCGGCATCTCTTGTGGCCAGCAACCTCACAAACCCTGGAGGACCTGGCTACCTTTTGACTCTAAACCCCTGGGACTCCCATGAGTAGAGGCTCTACTCAAATCTACTTCTAATCCCTGGCAGCAGCCCGGAACCGCGAACCCTTCACACTCTGCACCCACCAAGCCTGGCCTGTGCCAGAGTGAACAAAGACCACAAGGACGACCCCACGGCGACTGTGACCCCGAGTCCGGCACCCAAGGACCTCCCTCGACACTCCTGAAGAAGCCTGCAGCCTCAGAACCAGGTGCCCCCCCAACCGCGATCAACAGAGGGTAAGATTTCCCGACACCAAAAGGTACCCCTGCACCCGGCGCTCCGCGGCCCCCTGTGCCCAATCCCGGGGTACCTACCTATCCTCCAACTACCCAACTTACCTCTCGAAGTGGTGGTGGCACCTGAAGAATCTTCGTCCCCGAGCTTGCAGTCTTTTTCTAAACCAGAGATTTCCCATTCAAATCAATTGAGCGCCCGAATGCTCAAAAGCACCCTGCACCCAGCCGTCCGAGTGGCCCTGGCAGTGCAACCTCTACATCTATCTACTTCCCCACTTGCCCTGGATAAGTGACCAGGAGCCCAGCTCCCACAGCCACGTGGCCTGCTAGTCAGCAGCCACCAACCAAGGCCCCCCTACCTCTCATAGGATAACATTGGGCTTAACTCTCTCTGCACCCGGCCGCCCTTGTGCCGCTGAGGGTGAACCAACTGTACCTACCTGACCCTGGGAGACGCCTGAGTCTATGCCCAGAACCTTAACTCTGCCAGTCGAGTACTTACCTTTAAACCGATAACTCAATCTTCTCCATAGGGTAACATTGACTGGTTTTTCCTGAAATTTCTTCCAAGTGTGGACTTTTCAAAACTTAAAATATTCACCAAAAATCAGCCGAGTAACGAAAACGAAAATACTCACCTGCTATTAGGTGAGCTCCCAGTGCTGGATCTTGGTGCCCAGCACTGACTCTGAAAAATACTTACAACTGTACTTACCAGTAACCCAATTTTCTCCCGTAGGAAATCATTGACTGTTTTTCTGTGAAATTTCTTCTAAGTGTCAATTTTCTGCAAACTTTAAATATTCTTTAAAAATCGTATAATTTCTGAAAACGTAATTACTTACCTGTTTTGGGTAAAGGTCCCAGTACTGAGTCTAGGCACCCAGTACTGGATTACAAAAGTAACGAGAACATACTATACCTGCAACTTGAATTTTCTGCCATAGGGAATCTTAGACTGTTTTCTATGAAATATTTTCTGTCAGCTTTTAAAATAGCAAAATATTGTCTAAAAATCATCACAGTAATTAAGTCTACTTTTATCACTTGATTCCAAGTACTGACCCAGGACTGAATCTAGGATCCAGTCCTGGAAATCCAAAAGTAATCCTAAAAGTAAGCTGTTGCAAATAACTTGAAACTTCCATTGAGCTCAATGCATTATTGTGTTTAAAATGTTGTTGCCTATTGCAACCACTTGTAACTTTCTACACAACTCAATTGCATATTGCAAAAGTATTTATATAAAGCATCTCATTCTGAGAAAGTATATTTTAATACCTATTGTTGGTTCTAAAATAAAACAAGCATATATTTTTTTGTAGATAAACCATTGGCCTAGAGTTCAGTTATTGAGTGTGTGAGACCATTTGCTGACTGAGTGTGTGCAACAAATGCTTTACACTGTCCTCTGATACTGCCTTACTGCTCGACCAAGCTACCACTTTAGAGAGTAAGGTTATATCTAACTTTAGCCTCTGCCAAACCTCTGGGGACTGTGGACTCTGTACACCCTGTACCTATTTGGGAACAGTATATACAGAGCCACTTTCTCACACTGCAGTTCTCCAATATAGGTCTGTCAAGATCATTACTCAATCTACCTTGATTTGGCACAGTATAAAATAAGTCAAGAAGTCTCCTATGAAAAGATTTGCAAATCTGTTCGAATCACTTTCCCTAGTCAGGGGACCCACTAGCTGGAAGGGGCAGGGAGGACCAAAATAGCTCATCGGTATAGAACACTGCATGAGCAGCTGATTTTGAGGTGGTAGAAGATAGAGTAATCCAACTGGACCTCAATAAACGGTTTACTAATGTGCAATAGCCCCTGACCACCTCTGACGCAAAAGTGTAATCTCATACCTTTGCAGAATCAGGCATGCTTTCACCTGTTCAAGCTGAACTGACATTGGTCTTCTTGGCCAGCAGGTGTTCCTCTCTTGCAGCTGTTGAGGCTAGAGAACAGAATGACGTGTATTCATTCTTTATGGTAACTCTTCTAGCCCTCCCACTCCATACCACTTTAAAACTTCCGAAGTTGCAGACGAGTTCCATCATTGTGACCCATGCAATTTTTCTCAATATTGGCTGGCTCGGCATAACAAGGGATGCCTACAGGACAGCCTAAATTGTGCCAGCAAGCTTCTACAGGGAGTCACTGGCAGATAAAGAGAAACTCAGCCCTAACCTGGCTCTTCTCTCTCACTCTCACTCTCCTTTCCCTTCTGTCCCTCTACCTGTCTCTCACTCTCTAAATACTAGTATTTATGTTGTATTCACTTCCCCGTCACAATCTTTCCGACCCTACTTCCTCTCTCCCTTCAATCAGTTCAACCCTCTTTTTTACTTTAGGAAACTCCACATCTTTTTTAAAGGCCCTTCCCATATTCACACTGCTTCTTGATAAGACATTTTTTTCCTTTCTTTGAAGGATAGTGAAATTGATTTTCTTGAAACATGGTTGGTAAACCATCAATTCATTCCACCTTACTTTATCATTATCCTTACTTATGGAATGCATTTCATCATTAGGACAGCTGCAGTGTTTGCCGGGCAAGGTGGCGTGTGCCTGTTGTCCTAGTTACTTGGGAGGCAGAAGCTTGTGGATTGCTTGTGCCCAGGGGTTCTGGGCTGCACTCAGCTGTGTTGATCAGGTGTCCATGCTGCATTGGGCATCAATATGGTGTTCTAGAGGGAGCTCTAGAATTTCAGGTTGTGTAACGAGAGGTGCACCGACCCAGGCTGGAAACAGAGCAGGCCAAAGCTTCCATGCCCATTGGTAGCAGGACAGCACCTGTGAGCAGTACGTGTTAAACAGCCTGAGCAAAATAGTGAGACCTAGCCTCTCTTTTTTGACTCAAATGTGAAAGTTTTGATTTTTACAAGGTGTAATAAATTATTTTCCCAAAACCAAATCTTTGTTTTCCTTTTGATATTTTTCCAGGAAATATGATGAACATTTGAACTGGGCCACGCATTTCAGCATAGCAGACAATTCTCCAGAATTGAGACATATTGCAACAACAAGCTAGCTGGCGGAGAGGACTGAAAACTCAGTGCAACCTAGAATAAATGGCTGTGTGATTTTCAGCAAGGATGACTCAAATGCATTCTTCCTTTTAGAGCACCTGTAGGATTAAACTGATCTGTCAAGTACAAAAGCATCCTTCATAGAGCAACTTAGAAATGCGCTTGCTGGCCCTTCTGCTGCATTTCTACGTCCAGCTCTAATTCATTTTTTGATTAGCCCTCATTCTTTTCATATGTGAATGAGAAGGAGAAATTACAGGGCCCTTCACTCTTTGAGCGAAACATGAAAAGACTGAGGGCTGTGCAACTCCCAAACGTTGGAGCCTCTGGCCTGTCGACCCTCGAACCTGCTCCTGCTCCAACCCGGCATCTCTTGTGGCCAGCAACCTCACAAACCCTGGAGGACCTGGCTACCTTTTGACTCTAAACCCCTGGGACTCCCATGAGTAGAGGCTCTACTCAAATCTACTTCTAATCCCTGGCAGCAGCCCGGAACCGCGAACCCTTCACACTCTGCACCCACCAAGCCTGGCCTGTGCCAGAGTGAACAAAGACCACAAGGATGACCCCACGGCGACTGTGACCCCGAGTCCGGCACCCAAGGACCTCCCTCGACACTCCTGAAGAAGCCTGCAGCCTCAGAACCAGGTGCCCCCCCAACCGCGATCAACAGAGGGTAAGATTTCCCGACACCAAAAGGTACCCCTGCACCCGGCGCTCCGCGGCCCCCTGTGCCCAATCCCGGGGTACCTACCTATCTTCCAACTACCCAACTTACCTCTCGAAGTGGTGGTGGCACCTGAAGAATCTTCGTCCCCGAGCTTGCAGTCTTTTTCTAAACCAGAGATTTCCCATTCAAATCAATTGAGCGCCCGAATGCTCAAAAGCACCCTGCACCCAGCCGTCCGAGTGGCCCTGGCAGTGCAACCTCTACATCTATCTACTTCCCCACTTGCCCTGGATAAGTGACCAGGAGCCCAGCTCCCACAGCCACGTGGCCTGCTAGTCAGCAGCCACCAACCAAGGCCCCCCTACCTCTCATAGGATAACATTGGGCCTAACTCTCTCTGCACCCGGCCGCCCTTGTGCCACTGAGGGTGAACCAACTGTACCTACCTGACCCTGGGAGACGCCTGAGTCTATGCCCAGAACCTTAACTCTGCCAGTCGAGTACTTACCTTTAAACCGATAACTCAATCTTCTCCATAGGGTAACATTGACTGTTTTTTCCTTAAATTTCTTCCAAGTGTGGACTTTTCAAAACTTAAAATATTCACCAAAAATCAGCCGAGTAACGAAAACGAAAATACTCACCTGCTATTAGGTGAGCTCCCAGTGCTGGATCTTGGTGCCCAGCACTGACTCTGAAAAATACTTACAACTGTACTTACCAGTAACCCAATTTTCTCCCGTAGGTAATCATTGACTGTTTTTCTGTAAAATTTCTTCTAAGTGTCAATTTCTGCAAACTTTAAATATTCTTTAAAAATCGTATAATTTCTGAAAACGTAATTACTTACCTGTTTTGGATAAAGGTCCCAGTACTGAGTCTAGGCACCCAGTACTGGATTACAAAAGTAACGAGAACATACTATACCTGCAACTTGAATTTTCTGCCATAGGGAATCTTAGACTGTTTTCTATGAAATATTTTCTGTCAGCTTTTAAAATAGCAAAATATTGTCTAAAAATCATCACAGTAATTAAGTCGACTTTTATCACTTGATTCCAAGTACTGACCCAGGACTGAATCTAGGATCCAGTCCTGGAAATCCAAAAGTAATCCTAAAAGTAATCTGTTGCAAATAACTTGAAACTTCCATTGAGCTCAATGCATTATTGTGTTTAAAATGTTGTTGCCTATTGCAACCACTTGTAACTTTCTACAAAACTCAATTGCATATTGCAAAAGTATTTATATAAAGCATCTCATTCTGAGAAAGTATATTTTAATACCTATTGTTGGTTCTAAAATAAAACAAGCATATATTTTTTTGTAGATAAACCATTGGCCTAGAGTTCAGTTATTGAGTGTGTGAGACCATTTGCTGACTGAGTGTGTGCAACAAATGCTTTACACTGTCCTCTGGTACTGCCTTACTGCTCGACCAAGCTACCACTTTAGAGAGTAAGGTTATATCTAACTTTAGCCTCTGCCAAACCTCTGGGGACTGTGGACTCTGTACACCCTGTACCTATTTGGGAACAGTATATACAGAGCCACTTTCTCACACTGCAGTTCTCCAATATAGGTCTGTCAAGATCATTACTCAATCTACCTTGATTTGGCACAGTATAAAATAAGTCAAGAAGTCTCCTATGAAAAGATATGCAAATCTGTTCGAATCACTTTCCCTAGTCAGGGGACCCACTAGCTGGAAGGGGCAGGGAGGACCAAAATAGCTCATCGGTATAAAACACTGCATGAGCAGCTGATTTTGAGGTGGTAGAAGATAGAGTAATCCAACTGGACCTCAATAAACGGTTTCCTAATGTGCAATAGCCCGTGACCACCTCTGACGCAAAAGTGTAATCTCATACCTTTGCAGAATCAGGCATGCTTTCACCTGTTCAAGCTGAACTGACATTGGTCTTCTTGGCCAGCAGGAGTTCCTCTCTTGCAGCTGTTGAGGCTAGAGAACAGAATGACGTGTATTCATTCTTTATGGTAACTCTTCTAGCCCTCCCACTCCATACTACTTTAAAACTTCAGATGTTGCAGACGAGTTCCATCATTGTGACCCATGCTATTTTTCTCAATATTGGCTGGCTCGGCATAACAAGGGATGCCTACAGGACAGCCTAAATTGTGCCGGCAAGCTTCTACAGGGAGTCACTGGCAGATAAAGAGAAACTCAGCCCTAACCTGGCTCTTCTCTCTCACTTCCACTCTCCTTTCCCTTCTGTCCCTCTACCTGTCTCTCACTCTCTAAATACTAGTATTTATGTTGTATTCACTTCCCCGTCACAATCTTTCCGACCCTACTTCCTCTCTCCCTTCAATCAGTTCAACCCTCTTTTTTACTTTAGGAAACTCCACATCTTTTTTAAAGGCCCTTCCCATATTCACACTGCTTCTTGATAAGACATTTTTTTCCTTTCTTTGAAGGATAGTGAAATTGATTTTCTTGAAACATGGTTGGTAAACCATCAATTCATTCCACCTTACTTTATCATTATCCTTACTTATGGAATGCATTTCATCATTAGGACAGCTGCAGTGTTTGCCGGGCAAGGTGGCGTGTGCCTGTTGTCCTAGTTACTTGGGAGGCAGAGGCTTGTGGATTGCTTGAGCTCAGGGGTTCTGGGCTGCACTCAGCTGTGTTGATCAGGTGTCCATGCTGCATTGGGCATCAATATGGTGTTCTAGAGGGAGCTCTAGAATTTCAGGTTGTGTAACGAGAGGTGCACCGACCCAGGCTGGAAACAGAGCAGGCCAAAGCTTCCATGCCCATTGGTAGCAGAACAGCACCTGTGAGCAGTACGTGTAAAACAGCCTGAGCAAAATAGTGAGACCTAGCCTCTCTTTTTTGACTCAAATGTGAAAGTTTTGATTTTTACAAGGTGTAATAAATTATTTTCCCAAAACCAAATCTTTGTTTTCCTTTTGATATTTTTCCAGGAAATATGATGAACATTTGAACTGGGCCACGCATTTCAGCATAGCAGACAATTCTCCAGAATTGAGACATATTGCAACAACAAGCTAGCAGGCGGAGAGGACTGAAAACTCAGTGCAACATAGAATAAATGGCTGTGTGATTTTCAGCAAGGATGACTCAAATGCATTCTTCCTTTTAGAGCACCTGTAGGATTAAACTGATCTGTCAAGTACAAAAGCATCCTTCATAGAGCAACTTAGAAATGCGCTTGCTGGCCCTTCTGCTGCATTTCTACGTCCAGCTCTAATTCATTTTTTGATTAGCCTTCATTCTTTTCATATGTGAATGAGAAGGAGAAATTACAGGGCCCTTCACTCTTTGAGCGAAACATGAAAAGACTGAAGGCTGTGCAACTCCCAAACGTTGGAGCCTCTGGCCTGTCGACCCTCGAACCTGCTCCTGCTCCAACCCGGCATCTCTTGTGGCCAGCAACCTCACAAACCCTGGAGGACCTGGCTACCTTTTGACTCTAAACCCCTGGGACTCCCATGAGTAGAGGCTCTACTCAAATCTACTTCTAATCCCTGGCAGCAGCCCGGAACCGCGAACCCTTCACACTCTGCACCCACCAAGCCTGGCCTGTGCCAGAGTGAACAAAGACCACAAGGACGACCCCACGGCGACTGTGACCCCGAGTCCGGCACCCAAGGACCTCCCTCGACACTCCTGAAGAAGCCTGCAGCCTCAGAACCAGGTGCCCCCCCAACCGCGATCAACAGAGGGTAAGATTTCCCGACACCAAAAGGTACCCCTGCACCCGGCGCTCCGCGGCCCCCTGTGCCCAATCCCGGGGTACCTACCTATCCTCCAACTACCCAACTTACCTCTCGAAGTGGTGGTGGCACCTGAAGAATCTTCGTCCCCGAGCTTGCAGTCTTTTTCTAAACCAGAGATTTCCCATTCAAATCAATTGAGCGCCCGAATGCTCAAAAGCACCCTGCACCCAGCCGTCCGAGTGGCCCTGGCAGTGCAACCTCTACATCTATCTACTTCCCCACTTGCCCTTGATAAGTGGCCAGGAGCCCAGCTCCCACAGCCACGTGGCCTGCTAGTCAGCAGCCACCAACCAAGGCCACCCTACCTCTCATAGGATAACATTGGGCCTAACTCTCTCTGCACCCGGCCGCCCTTGTGCCGCTGAGGGTGAACCAACTGTACCTACCTGACCCTGGGAGACGCCTGAGTCTATGCCCAGAACCTTAACTCTGCCAGTCGAGTACTTACCTTTAAACCGATAACTCAATCTTCTCCATAGGGTAACATTGACTGGTTTTTCCTGAAATTTCTTCCAAGTGTGGACTTTTCAAAACTTAAAATATTCACCAAAAATCAGCCGAGTAACGAAAACGAAAATACTCACCTGCTATTAGGTGAGCTCCCAGTGCTGGATCTTGGTGCCCAGCACTGACTCTGAAAAATACTTACAACTGTACTTACCAGTAACCCAATTTTCTCCCGTAGGAAATCATTGACTGTTTTTCTGTGAAATTTCTTCTGTGTCAATTTCTGCAAACTTTAAATATTCTTTAAAAATCGTATAATTTCTGAAAACGTAATTACTTACCTGTTTTGGATAAAGGTCCCAGTACTGAGTCTAGGCACCCAGTACTGGATTACAAAAGTAACGAGAACATACTATATCTGCAACTTGAATTTTCTGCCATAGGGAATCTTAGACTGTTTTCTATGAAATATTTTCTGTCAACTTTTAAAATAGCAAAATATTGTCTAAAAATCATCACAGTAATTAAGTCGACTTTTATCACTTGATTCCAAGTACTGACCCAGGACTGAATCTAGGATCCAGTCCTGGAAATCCAAAAGTAATCCTAAAAGTAATCTGTTGCAAATAACTTGAAACTTCCATTGAGCTCAATGCATTATTGTGTTTAAAATGTTGTTGCCTATTGCAACTACTTGTAACTTTCTTCAAAAGTCAATTGCATATTGCAAAAGTATTTATATAAAGCATCTCATTCTGAGAAAGTATATTTTAATACCTATTGTTGGTTCTAAAATAAAACAAGCATATATTTTTTTGTAGATAAACCATTGGCCTAGAGTTCAGTTATTGAGTGTGTGAGACCATTTGCTGACTGAGTGTGTGCAACAAATGCTTTACACTGTCCTCTGGTACTGCCTTACTGCTCGACCAAGCTACCACTTTAGAGAGTAAGGTTATATCTAACTTTAGCCTCTGCCAAACCTCTGGGGACTGTGGACTCTGTACACCCTGTACCTATTTGGGAACAGTATATACAGAGCCACTTTCTCACACTGCAGTTCTCCAATATAGGTCTGTCAAGATCATTACTCAATCTACCTTGATTTGGCACAGTATAAAATAAGTCAAGAAGTCTCCTATGAAAAGATATGCAAATCTGTTCGAATCACTTTCCCTAGTCAGGGGACCCACTAGCTGGAAGGGGCAGGGAGGACCAAAATAGCTCATCGGTATAGAACACTGCATGAGCAGCTGATTTTGAGGTGGTAGAAGATAGAGTAATCCAACTGGACCTCAATAAACGGTTTCCTAATGTGCAATAGCCCCTGACCACCTCTGACGCAAAAGTGTAATCTCATACCTTTGCAGAATTAGGCATGCTTTCACCTGTTCAAGCTGAACTGACATTGGTCTTCTTGGCCAGCAGGAGTTCCTCTCTTGCAGCTGTTGAGGCTAGAGAACAGAATGACGTGTATTCATTCTTTATGGTAACTCTTCTAGCCCTCCCACTCCATACCACTTTAAAACTTCCGAAGTTGCAGACGAGTTCCATCATTGTGACCCATGCTATTTTTCTCAATATTGGCTGGCTCGGCATAACAAGGGATGCCTACAGGACAGCCTAAATTGTGCCAGCAAGCTTCTACAGGGAGTCACTGGCAGATAAAGAGAAACTCAGCCCTAACCTGGCTCTTCTCTCTCACTCTCACTCTCCTTTCCCTTCTGTCCCTCTACCTGTCTCTCACTCTCTAAATACTAGTATTTATGTTGTATTCACTTCCCCGTCACAATTTTTCCGACCCTACTTCCTCTCTCCCTTCAATCAGTTCAACCCTCTTTTTTACTTTAGGAAACTCCACATCTTTTTTAAAGGCCCTTCCCATATTCACACTGCTTCTTGATAAGACATTTTTTTCCTTTCTTTGAAGGATAGTGAAATTGATTTTCTTGAAACATGGTTGGTAAACCATCAATTCATTCCACCTTACTTTATCATTATCCTTACTTATGGAATGCATTTCATCATTAGGACAGCTGCAGTGTTTGCCGGGCAAGGTGGTGTGTGCCTGTTGTCCTAGTTACTTGGGAGGCAGAGGCTTGTGGATTGCTTGAGACCAGGGGTTCTGGGCTGCACTCAGCTGTGTTGATCAGGTGTCCATGCTGCATTGGGCATCAATATGGTGTTCTAGAGGGAGCTCTAGAATTTCAGGTTGTGTAACGAGAGGTGCACCGACCCAGGCTGGAAACAGAGCAGGCCAAAGCTTCCATGCCCATTGGTAGCAGGACAGCACCTGTGAGCAGTACGTGTTAAACAGCCTGAGCAAAATAGTGAGACCTAGCCTCTCTTTTTTGACTCAAATGTGAAAGTTTTGATTTTTACAAGGTGTAATAAATTATTTTCCCAAAACCAAATCTTTGTTTTCCTTTTGATATTTTTCCAGGAAATATGATGAACATTTGAACTGGGCCACGCATTTCGGCATAGCAGACAATTCTCCAGAATTTAGACATATTGCAACAACAAGCTAGCAGGCGGAGAGGACTGAAAACTCAGTGCAACCTAGAATAAATGGCTGTGTGATTTTCAGCAAGGATGACTCAAATGCATTCTTCCTTTTAGAGCACCTGTAGGATTAAACTGATCTGTCAAGTACAAAAGCATCCTTCATAGAGCAACTTAGAAATGCGCTTGCTGGCCCTTCTGCTGCATTTCTACGTCCAGCTCTAATTCATTTTTTGATTAGCCCTCATTCTTTTCATATGTGAATGAGAAGGAGAAATTACAGGGCCCTTCACTCTTTGAGCGAAACATGAAAAGACTGAGGGCTGTGCAACTCCCAAACGTTGGAGCCTCTGGCCTGTCGACCCTCGAACCTGCTCCTGCTCCAACCCGGCATCTCTTGTGGCCAGCAACCTCACAAACCCTGGAGGACCTGGCTACCTTTTGACTCTAAACCCCTGGGACTCCCATGAGTAGAGGCTCTACTCAAATCTACTTCTAATCCCTGGCAGCAGCCCGGAACCGCGAACCCTTCGCACTCTGCACCCACCAAGCCTGGCCTGTGCCAGAGTGAACAAAGACCACAAGGATGACCCCACGGCGACTGTGACTCCGAGTCCGGCACCCAAGGACCTCCCTCGACACTCCTGAAGAAGCCTGCAGCCTCAGAACCAGGTGCCCCCCCAACCGCGATCAACAGAGGGTAAGATTTCCCGACACCAAAAGGTACCCCTGCACCCGGCGCTCCGCGGCCCCCTGTGCCCAATCCCGGGGTACCTACCTATCCTCCAACTACCCAACTTACCTCTCGAAGTGGTGGTGGCACCTGAAGAATCTTCGTCCCCGAGCTTGCAGTCTTTTTCTAAACCAGAGATTTCCCATTCAAATCAATTGAGCGCCCGAATGCTCAAAAGCACCCTGCACCCAGCCGTCCGAGTGGCCCTGGCAGTGCAACCTCTACATCTATCTACTTCCCCACTTGCCCTGGATAAGTGACCAGGAGCCCAGCTCCCACAGCCACGTGGCCTGCTAGTCAGCAGCCACCAACCAAGGCCCCCCTACCTCTCATAGGATAACATTGGGCTTAACTCTCTCTGCACCCGGCCGCCCTTGTGCCGCTGAGGGTGAACCAACTGTACCTACCTGACCCTGGGAGACGCCTGAGTCTATGCCCAGAACCTTAACTCTGCCAGTCGAGTACTTACCTTTAAACCGATAACTCAATCTTCTCCATAGGGTAACATTGACTGGTTTTTCCTGAAATTTCTTCCAAGTGTGGACTTTTCAAAACTTAAAATATTCACCAAAAATCAGCCGAGTAACGAAAACGAAAATACTCACCTGCTATTAGGTGAGCTCCCAGTGCTGGATCTTGGTGCCCAGCACTGACTCTGAAAAATACTTACAACTGTACTTACCAGTAACCCAATTTTCTCCCGTAGGAAATCATTGACTGTTTTTCTGTGAAATTTCTTCTAAGTGTCAATTTTCTGCAAACTTTAAATATTCTTTAAAAATCGTATAATTTCTGAAAACGTAATTACTTACCTGTTTTGGGTAAAGGTCCCAGTACTGAGTCTAGGCACCCAGTACTGGATTACAAAAGTAACGAGAACATACTATACCTGCAACTTGAATTTTCTGCCATAGGGAATCTTAGACTGTTTTCTATGAAATATTTTCTGTCAGCTTTTAAAATAGCAAAATATTGTCTAAAAATCATCACAGTAATTAAGTCTACTTTTATCACTTGATTCCAAGTACTGACCCAGGACTGAATCTAGGATCCAGTCCTGGAAATCCAAAAGTAATCCTAAAAGTAAGCTGTTGCAAATAACTTGAAACTTCCATTGAGCTCAATGCATTATTGTGTTTAAAATGTTGTTGCCTATTGCAACCACTTGTAACTTTCTACACAACTCAATTGCATATTGCAAAAGTATTTATATAAAGCATCTCATTCTGAGAAAGTATATTTTAATACCTATTGTTGGTTCTAAAATAAAACAAGCATATATTTTTTTGGAGATAAACCATTGGCCTAGAGTTCAGTTATTGAGTGTGTGAGACCATTTGCTGACTGAGTGTGTGCAACAAATGCTTTACACTGTCCTCTGATACTGCCTTACTGCTCGACCAAGCTACCACTTTAGAGAGTAAGGTTATATCTAACTTTAGCCTCTGCCAAACCTCTGGGGACTGTGGACTCTGTACACCCTGTACCTATTTGGGAACAGTATATACAGAGCCACTTTCTCACACTGCAGTTCTCCAATATAGGTCTGTCAAGATCATTACTCAATCTACCTTGATTTGGCACAGTATAAAATACGTCAAGAAGTCTCCTATGAAAAGATTTGCAAATCTGTTCGAATCACTTTCCCTAGTCAGGGGACCCACTAGCTGGAAGGGGCAGGGAGGACCAAAATAGCTCATCGGTATAGAACACTGCATGAGCAGCTGATTTTGAGGTGGTAGAAGATAGAGTAATCCAACTGGACCTCAATAAACGGTTTACTAATGTGCAATAGCCCCTGACCACCTCTGACGCAAAAGTGTAATCTCATACCTTTGCAGAATCAGGCATGCTTTCACCTGTTCAAGCTGAACTGACATTGGTCTTCTTGGCCAGCAGGTGTTCCTCTCTTGCAGCTGTTGAGGCTAGAGAACAGAATGACGTGTATTCATTCTTTATGGTAACTCTTCTAGCCCTCCCACTCCATACCACTTTAAAACTTCCGAAGTTGCAGACGAGTTCCATCATTGTGACCCATGCAATTTTTCTCAATATTGGCTGGCTCGGCATAACAAGGGATGCCTACAGGACAGCCTAAATTGTGCCAGCAAGCTTCTACAGGGAGTCACTGGCAGATAAAGAGAAACTCAGCCCTAACCTGGCTCTTCTCTCTCACTCTCACTCTCCTTTCCCTTCTGTCCCTCTACCTGTCTCTCACTCTCTAAATACTAGTATTTATGTTGTATTCACTTCCCCGTCACAATCTTTCCGACCCTACTTCCTCTCTCCCTTCAATCAGTTCAACCCTCTTTTTTACTTTAGGAAACTCCACATCTTTTTTAAAGGCCCTTCCCATATTCACACTGCTTCTTGATAAGACATTTTTTTCCTTTCTTTGAAGGATAGTGAAATTGATTTTCTTGAAACATGGTTGGTAAACCATCAATTCATTCCACCTTACTTTATCATTATCCTTACTTATGGAATGCATTTCATCATTAGGACAGCTGCAGTGTTTGCCGGGCAAGGTGGCGTGTGCCTGTTGTCCTAGTTACTTGGGAGGCAGAAGCTTGTGGATTGCTTGTGCCCAGGGGTTCTGGGCTGCACTCAGCTGTGTTGATCAGGTGTCCATGCTGCATTGGGCATCAATATGGTGTTCTAGAGGGATCTCTAGAATTTCAGGTTGTGTAACGAGAGGTGCACCGACCCAGGCTGGAAACAGAGCAGGCCAAAGCTTCCATGCCCATTGGTAGCAGGACAGCACCTGTGAGCAGTACGTGTTAAACAGCCTGAGCAAAATAGTGAGACCTAGCCTCTCTTTTTTGACTCAAATGTGAAAGTTTTGATTTTTACAAGGTGTAATAAATTATTTTCCCAAAACCAAATCTTTGTTTTCCTTTTGATATTTTTCCAGGAAATATGATGAACATTTGAACTGGGCCACGCATTTCAGCATAGCAGACAATTCTCCAGAATTGAGACATATTGCAACAACAAGCTAGCAGGCGGAGAGGACTGAAAACTCAGTGCAACCTAGAATAAATGGCTGTGTGATTTTCAGCAAGGATGACTCAAATGCATTCTTCCTTTTAGAGCACCTGTAGGATTAAACTGATCTGTCAAGTACAAAAGCATCCTTCATAGAGCAACTTAGAAATGCGCTTGCTGGCCCTTCTGCTGCATTTCTACGTCCAGCTCTAATTCATTTTTTGATTAGCCCTCATTCTTTTCATATGTGAATGAGAAGGAGAAATTACAGGGCCCTTCACTCTTTGAGCGAAACATGAAAAGACTGAGGGCTGTGCAACTCCCAAACGTTGGAGCCTCTGGCCTGTCGACCCTCGAACCTGCTCCTGCTCCAACCCGGCATCTCTTGTGGCCAGCAACCTCACAAACCCTGGAGGACCTGGCTACCTTTTGACTCTAAACCCCTGGGACTCCCATGAGTAGAGGCTCTACTCAAATCTACTTCTAATCCCTGGCAGCAGCCCGGAACCACGAACCCTTCACACTCTGCACCCACCAAGCCTGGCCTGTGCCAGAGTGAACAAAGACCACAAGGATGACCCCACGGCGACTGTGACCCCGAGTCCGGCACCCAAGGACCTCCCTCGACACTCCTGAAGAAGCCTGCAGCCTCAGAACCAGGTGCCCCCCCAACCGCGATCAACAGAGGGTAAGATTTCCCGACACCAAAAGGTACCCCTGCACCCGGCGCTCCGCGGCCCCCTGTGCCCAATCCCGGGGTACCTACCTATCTTCCAACTACCCAACTTACCTCTCGAAGTGGTGGTGGCACCTGAAGAATCTTCGTCCCCGAGCTTGCAGTCTTTTTCTAAACCAGAGATTTCCCATTCAAATCAATTGAGCGCCCGAATGCTCAAAAGCACCCTGCACCCAGCCGTCCGAGTGGCCCTGGCAGTGCAACCTCTACATCTATCTACTTCCCCACTTGCCCTGGATAAGTGACCAGGAGCCCAGCTCCCACAGCCACGTGGCCTGCTAGTCAGCAGCCACCAACCAAGGCCCCCCTACCTCTCATAGGATAACATTGGGCCTAACTCTCTCTGCACCCGGCCGCCCTTGTGCCACTGAGGGTGAACCAACTGTACCTACCTGACCCTGGGAGACGCCTGAGTCTATGCCCAGAACCTTAACTCTGCCAGTCGAGTACTTACCTTTAAACCGATAACTCAATCTTTTCCATAGGGTAACATTGACTGGTTTTTCCTGAAATTTCTTCCAAGTGTGGACTTTTCAAAACTTAAAATATTCACCAAAAATCAGCCGAGTAACGAAAACGAAAATACTCACCTGCTATTAGGTGAGCTCCCAGTGCTGGATCTTGGTGCCCAGCACTGACTCTGAAAAATACTTACAACTGTACTTACCAGTAACCCAATTTTCTCCCGTAGGTAATCATTGACTGTTTTTCTGTAAAATTTCTTCTAAGTGTCAATTTCTGCAAACTTTAAATATTCTTTAAAAATCGTATAATTTCTGAAAACGTAATTACTTACCTGTTTTGGATAAAGGTCCCAGTACTGAGTCTAGGCACCCAGTACTGGATTACAAAAGTAACGAGAACATACTATACCTGCAACTTGAATTTTCTGCCATAGGGAATCTTAGACTGTTTTCTATGAAATATTTTCTGTCAGCTTTTAAAATAGCAAAATATTGTCTAAAAATCATCACAGTAATTAAGTCGACTTTTATCACTTGATTCCAAGTACTGACCCAGGACTGAATCTAGGATCCAGTCCTGGAAATCCAAAAGTAATCCTAAAAGTAATCTGTTGCAAATAACTTGAAACTTCCATTGAGCTCAATGCATTATTGTGTTTAAAATGTTGTTGCCTATTGCAACCACTTGTAACTTTCTACAAAACTCAATTGCATATTGCAAAAGTATTTATATAAAGCATCTCATTCTGAGAAAGTATATTTTAATACCTATTGTTGGTTCTAAAATAAAACAAGCATATATTTTTTTGTAGATAAACCATTGGCCTAGAGTTCAGTTATTGAGTGTGTGAGACCATTTGCTGACTGAGTGTGTGCAACAAATGCTTTACACTGTCCTCTGGTACTGCCTTACTGCTCGACCAAGCTACCACTTTAGAGAGTAAGGTTATATCTAACTTTAGCCTCTGCCAAACCTCTGGGGACTGTGGACTCTGTACACCCTGTACCTATTTGGGAACAGTATATACAGAGCCACTTTCTCACACTGCAGTTCTCCAATATAGGTCTGTCAAGATCATTACTCAATCTACCTTGATTTGGCACAGTATAAAATAAGTCAAGAAGTCTCCTATGAAAAGATATGCAAATCTGTTCGAATCACTTTCCCTAGTCAGGGGACCCACTAGCTGGAAGGGGCAGGGAGGACCAAAATAGCTCATCGGTATAGAACACTGCATGAGCAGCTGATTTTGAGGTGGTAGAAGATAGAGTAATCCAACTGGACCTCAATAAACGGTTTCCTAATGTGCAATAGCCCGTGACCACCTCTGACGCAAAAGTGTAATCTCATACCTTTGCAGAATCAGGCATGCTTTCACCTGTTCAAGCTGAACTGACATTGGTCTTCTTGGCCAGCAGGAGTTCCTCTCTTGCAGCTGTTGAGGCTAGAGAACAGAATGACGTGTATTCATTCTTTATGGTAACTCTTCTAGCCCTCCCACTCCATACTACTTTAAAACTTCAGATGTTGCAGACGAGTTCCATCATTGTGACCCATGCTATTTTTCTCAATATTGGCTGGCTCGGCATAACAAGGGATGCCTACAGGACAGCCTAAATTGTGCCGGCAAGCTTCTACAGGGAGTCACTGGCAGATAAAGAGAAACTCAGCCCTAACCTGGCTCTTCTCTCTCACTCTCACTCTCCTTTCCCTTCTGTCCCTCTACCTGTCTCTCACTCTCTAAATACTAGTATTTATGTTGTATTCACTTCCCCGTCACAATCTTTCCGACCCTACTTCCTCTCTCCCTTCAATCAGTTCAACCCTCTTTTTTACTTTAGGAAACTCCACATCTTTTTTAAAGGCCCTTCCCATATTCACACTGCTTCTTGATAAGACATTTTTTTCCTTTCTTTGAAGGATAGTGAAATTGATTTTCTTGAAACATGGTTGGTAAACCATCAATTCATTCCACCTTACTTTATCATTATCCTTACTTATGGAATGCATTTCATCATTAGGACAGCTGCAGTGTTTGCCGGGCAAGGTGGTGTGTGCCTGTTGTCCTAGTTACTTGGGAGGCAGAGGCTTGTGGATTGCTTGAGCTCAGGGGTTCTGGGCTGCACTCAGCTGTGTTGATCAGGTGTCCATGCTGCATTGGGCATCAATATGGTGTTCTAGAGGGAGCTCTAGAATTTCAGGTTGTGTAACGAGAGGTGCACCGACCCAGGCTGGAAACAGAGCAGGCCAAAGCTTCCATGCCCATTGGTAGCAGAACAGCACCTGTGAGCAGTACGTGTAAAACAGCCTGAGCAAAATAGTGAGACCTAGCCTCTCTTTTTTGACTCAAATGTGAAAGTTTTGATTTTTACAAGGTGTAATAAATTATTTTCCCAAAACCAAATCTTTGTTTTCCTTTTGATATTTTTCCAGGAAATATGATGAACATTTGAACTGGGTCACGCATTTCAGCATAGCAGACAATTCTCTAGAATTGAGACATATTGCAACAACAAGCTAGCAGGCGGAGAGGACTGAAAACTCAGTGCAACATAGAATAAATGGCTGTGTGATTTTCAGCAAGGATGACTCAAATGCATTCTTCCTTTTAGAGCACCTGTAGGATTAAACTGATCTGTCAAGTACAAAAGCATCCTTCATAGAGCAACTTAGAAATGCGCTTGCTGGCCCTTCTGCTGCATTTCTACGTCCAGCTCTAATTCATTTTTTGATTAGCCTTCATTCTTTTCATATGTGAATGAGAAGGAGAAATTACAGGGCCCTTCACTCTTTGAGCGAAACATGAAAAGACTGAAGGCTGTGCAACTCCCAAACGTTGGAGCCTCTGGCCTGTCGACCCTCGAACCTGCTCCTGCTCCAACCCGGCATCTCTTGTGGCCAGCAACCTCACAAACCCTGGAGGACCTGGCTACCTTTTGACTCTAAACCCCTGGGACTCCCATGAGTAGAGGCTCTACTCAAATCTACTTCTAATCCCTGGCAGCAGCCCGGAACCGCGAACCCTTCACACTCTGCACCCACCAAGCCTGGCCTGTGCCAGAGTGAACAAAGACCACAAGGACGACCCCACGGCGACTGTGACCCCGAGTCCGGCACCCAAGGACCTCCCTCAACACTCCTGAAGAAGCCTGCAGCCTCAGAACCAGGTGCCCCCCCAACCGCGATCAACAGAGGGTAAGATTTCCCGACACCAAAAGGTACCCCTGCACCCGGCGCTCCGCGGCCCCCTGTGCCCAATCCCGGGGTACCTACCTATCCTCCAACTACCCAACTTACCTCTCGAAGTGGTGGTGGCACCTGAAGAATCTTCGTCCCCGAGCTTGCAGTCTTTTTCTAAACCAGAGATTTCCCATTCAAATCAATTGAGCGCCTGAATGCTCAAAAGCACCCTGCACCCAGCCGTCCGAGTGGCCCTGGCAGTGCAACCTCTACATCTATCTACTTCCCCACTTGCCCTGGATAAGTGACCAGGAGCCCAGCTCCCACAGCCACGTGGCCTGCTAGTCAGCAGCCACCAACCAAGGCCACCCTACCTCTCATAGGATAACATTGGGCCTAACTCTCTCTGCACCCGGCCGCCCTTGTGCCGCTGAGGGTGAACCAACTGTACCTACCTGACCCTGGGAGACGCCTGAGTCTATGCCCAGAACCTTAACTCTGCCAGTCGAGTACTTACCTTTAAACCGATAACTCAATCTTCTCCATAGGGTAACATTGACTGGTTTTTCCTGAAATTTCTTCCAAGTGTGGACTTTTTAAAACTTAAAATATTCACCAAAAATCAGCCGAGTAACGAAAACGAAAATACTCACCTGCTATTAGGTGAGCTCCCAGTGCTGGATCTTGGTGCCCAGCACTGACTCTGAAAAATACTTACAACTGTACTTACCAGTAACCCAATTTTCTCCCGTAGGAAATCATTGACTGTTTTTCTGTGAAATTTCTTCTGTGTCAATTTCTGCAAACTTTAAATATTCTTTAAAAATCGTATAATTTCTGAAAACGTAATTACTTACCTGTTTTGGATAAAGGTCCCAGTACTGAGTCTAGGCACCCAGTACTGGATTACAAAAGTAACGAGAACATACTATATCTGCAACTTGAATTTTCTGCCATAGGGAATCTTAGACTGTTTTCTATGAAATATTTTCTGTCAACTTTTAAAATAGCAAAATATTGTCTAAAAATCATCACAGTAATTAAGTCGACTTTTATCACTTGATTCCAAGTACTGACCCAGGACTGAATCTAGGATCCAGTCCTGGAAATCCAAAAGTAATCCTAAAAGTAATCTGTTGCAAATAACTTGAAACTTCCATTGAGCTCAATGCATTATTGTGTTTAAAATGTTGTTGCCTATTGCAACTACTTGTAACTTTCTTCAAAAGTCAATTGCATATTGCAAAAGTATTTATATAAAGCATCTCATTCTGAGAAAGTATATTTTAATACCTATTGTTGGTTCTAAAATAAAACAAGCATATATTTTTTTGTAGATAAACCATTGGCCTAGAGTTCAGTTATTGAGTGTGTGAGACCATTTGCTGACTGAGTGTGTGCAACAAATGCTTTACACTGTCCTCTGGTACTGCCTTACTGCTCGACCAAGCTACCACTTTAGAGAGTAAGGTTATATCTAACTTTAGCCTCTGCCAAACCTCTGGGGACTGTGGACTCTGTACACCCTGTACCTATTTGGGAACAGTATATACAGAGCCACTTTCTCACACTGCAGTTCTCCAATATAGGTCTGTCAAGATCATTACTCAATCTACCTTGATTTGGCACAGTATAAAATAAGTCAAGAAGTCTCCTATGAAAAGATATGCAAATCTGTTCGAATCACTTTCCCTAGTCAGGGGACCCACTAGCTGGAAGGGGCAGGGAGGACCAAAATAGCTCATCGGTATAGAACACTGCATGAGCAGCTGATTTTGAGGTGGTAGAAGATAGAGTAATCCAACTGGACCTCAATAAACGGTTTCCTAATGTGCAATAGCCCCTGACCACCTCTGACGCAAAAGTGTAATCTCATACCTTTGCAGAATCAGGCATGCTTTCACCTGTTCAAGCTGAACTGACATTGGTCTTCTTGGCCAGCAGGAGTTCCTCTCTTGCAGCTGTTGAGGCTAGAGAACAGAATGACGTGTATTCATTCTTTATGGTAACTCTTCTAGCCCTCCCACTCCATACCACTTTAAAACTTCCGAAGTTGCAGACGAGTTCCATCATTGTGACCCATGCTATTTTTCTCAATATTGGCTGGCTCGGCATAACAAGGGATGCCTACAGGACAGCCTAAATTGTGCCAGCAAGCTTCTACAGGGAGTCACTGGCAGATAAAGAGAAACTCAGCCCTAACCTGGCTCTTCTCTCTCACTCTCACTCTCCTTTCCCTTCTGTCCCTCTACCTGTCTCTCACTCTCTAAATACTAGTATTTATGTTGTATTCACTTCCCCGTCACAATCTTTCCGACCCTACTTCCTCTCTCCCTTCAATCAGTTCAACCCTCTTTTTTACTTTAGGAAACTCCACATCTTTTTTAAAGGCCCTTCCCATATTCACACTGCTTTTTGATAAGACATTTTTTTCCTTTCTTTGAAGGATAGTGAAATTGATTTTCTTGAAACATGGTTGGTAAGCCATCAATTCATTCCACCTTACTTTATCATTATCCTTACTTATGGAATGCATTTCATCATTAGGACAGCTGCAGTGTTTGCCGGGCAAGGTGGCGAGTGCATGTTGTCCTAGTTACTTGGGAGGCAGAGGCTTGTGGATTGCTTGAGCTCAGGGGTTCTGGGCTGCACTCAGCTGTGTTGATCAGGTGTCCATGCTGCATTGGGCATCAATATGGTGTTCTAGAAGGAGCTCTAGAATTTCAGGTTGTGTAACGAGAGGTGCACCGACCCAGGCTGGAAACAGAGCAGGCCAAAGCTTCCATGCCCATTGGTAGCAGGACAGCACCTGTGAGCAGTACGTGTTAAACAGCCTGAGCAAAATAGTGAGACCTAGCCTCTCTTTTTTGACTCAAATGTGAAAGTTTTGATTTTTACAAGGTGTAATAAATTATTTTCCCAAAACCAAATCTTTGTTTTCCTTTTGATATTTTTCCAGGAAATATGATGAACATTTGAACTGGGCCACGCATTTCAGCATAGCAGACAATTCTCCAGAATTGAGACATATTGCAACAACAAGCTAGCAGGCGGAGAGGACTGAAAACTCAGTGCAACCTAGAATAAATGGCTGTGTGATTTTCAGCAAGGATGACTCAAATGCATTCTTCCTTTTAGAGCACCTGTAGGATTAAACTGATCTGTCAAGTACAAAAGCATCCTTCATAGAGCAACTTAGAAATGCGCTTGCTGGCCCTTCTGCTGCATTTCTACGTCCAGCTCTAATTCATTTTTTGATTAGCCCTCATTCTTTTCATATGTGAATGAGAAGGAGAAATTACAGGGCCCTTCACTCTTTGAGCGAAACATGAAAAGACTGAGGGCTGTGCAACTCCCAAACGTTGGAGCCTCTGGCCTGTCGACCCTCGAACCTGCTCCTGCTCCAACCCGGCATCTCTTGTGGCCAGCAACCTCACAAACCCTGGAGGACCTGGCTACCTTTTGACTCTAAACCCCTGGGACTCCCATGAGTAGAGGCTCTACTCAAATCTACTTCTAATCCCTGGCAGCAGCCCGGAACCGCGAACCCTTCACACTCTGCACCCACCAAGCCTGGCCTGTGCCAGAGTGAACAAAGACCACAAGGATGACCCCACGGCGACTGTGACCCCGAGTCCGGCACCCAAGGACCTCCTTCGACACTCCTGAAGAAGCCTGCAGCCTCAGAACCAGGTGCCCCCCCAACCGCGATCAACAGAGGGTAAGATTTCCCGACACCAAAAGGTACCCCTGCACCCGGCGCTCCGCGGCCCCCTGTGCCCAATCCCGGGGTACCTACCTATCTTCCAACTACCCAACTTACCTCTCGAAGTGGTGGTGGCACCTGAAGAATCTTCGTCCCCGAGCTTGCAGTCTTTTTCTAAACCAGAGATTTCCCATTCAAATCAATTGAGCGCCCGAATGCTCAAAAGCACCCTGCACCCAGCCGTCCGAGTGGCCCTGGCAGTGCAACCTCTACATCTATCTACTTCCCCACTTGCCCTGGATAAGTGACCAGGAGCCCAGCTCCCACAGCCACGTGGCCTGCTAGTCAGCAGCCACCAACCAAGGCCCCCCTACCTCTCATAGGATAACATTGGGCCTAACTCTCTCTGCACCCGGCCGCCCTTGTGCCGCTGAGGGTGAACCAACTGTACCTACCTGACCCTGGGAGACGCCTGAGTCTATGCCCAGAACCTTAACTCTGCCAGTCGAGTACTTACCTTTAAACCGATAACTCAATCTTTTCCATAGGGTAACATTGACTGGTTTTTCCTGAAATTTCTTCCAAGTGTGGACTTTTCAAAACTTAAAATATTCACCAAAAATCAGCCGAGTAACGAAAACGAAAATACTCACCTGCTATTAGGTGAGCTCCCAGTGCTGGATCTTGGTGCCCAGCACTGACTCTGAAAAATACTTACAACTGTACTTACCAGTAACCCAATTTTCTCCCGTAGGTAATCATTGACTGTTTTTCTGTAAAATTTCTTCTAAGTGTCAATTTCTGCAAACTTTAAATATTCTTTAAAAATCGTATAATTTCTGAAAACGTAATTACTTACCTGTTTTGGATAAAGGTCCCAGTACTGAGTCTAGGCACCCAGTACTGGATTACAAAAGTAACGAGAACATACTATACCTGCAACTTGAATTTTCTGCCATAGGGAATCTTAGACTGTTTTCTATGAAATATTTTCTGTCAGCTTTTAAAATAGCAAAATATTGTCTAAAAATCATCACAGTAATTAAGTCGACTTTTATCACTTGATTCCAAGTACTGACCCAGGACTGAATCTAGGATCCAGTCCTGGAAATCCAAAAGTAATCCTAAAAGTAATCTGTTGCAAATAACTTGAAACTTCCATTGAGCTCAATGCATTATTGTGTTTAAAATGTTGTTGCCTATTGCAACCACTTGTAACTTTCTACAAAACTCAATTGCATATTGCAAAAGTATTTATATAAAGCATCTCATTCTGAGAAAGTATATTTTAATACCTATTGTTGGTTCTAAAATAAAACAAGCATATATTTTTTTGTAGATAAACCATTGGCCTAGAGTTCAGTTATTGAGTGTGTGAGACCATTTGCTGACTGAGTGTGTGCAACAAATGCTTTACACTGTCCTCTGATACTGCCTTACTGCTCGACCAAGCTACCACTTTAGAGAGTAAGGTTATATCTAACTTTAGCCTCTGCCAAACCTCTGGGGACTGTGGACTCTGTACACCCTGTACCTATTTGGGAACAGTATATACAGAGCCACTTTCTCACACTGCAGTTCTCCAATATAGGTCTGTCAAGATCATTACTCAATCTACCTTGATTTGGCACAGTATAAAATAAGTCAAGAAGTCTCCTATGAAAAGATATGCAAATCTGTTCGAATCACTTTCCCTAGTCAGGGGACCCACTAGCTGGAAGGGGCAGGGAGGACCAAAATAGCTCATCGGTATAGAACATTGCATGAGCAGCTGATTTTGAGGTGGTAGAAGATAGAGTAATCCAACTGGACCTCAATAAACGGTTTCCTAATGTGCAATAGCCCCTGACCACCTCTGACGCAAAAGTGTAATCTCATACCTTTGCAGAATCAGGCATGCTTTCACCTGTTCAAGCTGAACTGACATTGGTCTTCTTGGCCAGCAGGAGTTCCTCTCTTGCAGCTGTTGAGGCTAGAGAACAGAATGACGTGTATTCATTCTTTATGGTAACTCTTCTAGCCCTCCCACTCCATACTACTTTAAAACTTCCGATGTTGCAGACGAGTTGCATCATTGTGACCCATGCTATTTTTCTCAATATTGGCTGGCTCGGCATAACAAGGGATGCCTACAGGACAGCCTAAATTGTGCCGGCAAGCTTCTACAGGGAGTCACTGGCAGATAAAGAGAAACTCAGCCCTAACCTGGCTCTTCTCTCTCACTCTCACTCTCCTTTCCCTTCTGTCCCTCTACCTGTCTCTCACTCTCTAAATACTAGTATTTATGTTGTATTCACTTGCCCGTCACAATCTTTCCGACCCTACTTTCTCTCTCCCTTCAATCAGTTCAACCCTCTTTTTTACTTTAGGAAACTCCACATCTTTTTTAAAGGCCCTTCCCATATTCACACTGCTTCTTGATAAGACATTTTTTTCCTTTCTTTGAAGGATAGTGAAATTGATTTTCTTGAAACATGGTTGGTAAACCATCAATTCATTCCACCTTACTTTATCATTATCCTTACTTATGGAATGCATTTCATCATTAGGACAGCTGCAGTGTTTGCCGGGCAAGGTGGCGTGTGCCTGTTGTCCTAGTTACTTGGGAGGCAGAAGCTTGTGGATTGCTTGTGCCCAGGGGTTCTGGGCTGCACTCAGCTGTGTTGATCAGGTGTCCATGCTGCATTGGGCATCAATATGGTGTTCTAGAGGGAGCTCTAGAATTTCAGGTTGTGTAACGAGAGGTGCACCGACCCAGGCTGGAAACAAAGCAGGCCAAAGCTTCCATGCCCATTGGTAGCAGGACAGCACCTGTGAGCAGTACGTGTTAAACAGCCTGAGCAAAATAGTGAGACCTAGCCTCTCTTTTTTGACTCAAATGTGAAAGTTTTGATTTTTACAAGGTGTAATAAATTATTTTCCCAAAACCAAATCTTTGTTTTCCTTTTGATATTTTTCCAGGAAATATGATGAACATTTGAACTGGGCCACGCATTTCAGCATAGCAGACAATTCTCCAGAATTGAGACATATTGCAACAACAAGCTAGCAGGCGGAGAGGACTGAAAACTCAGTGCAACCTAGAATAAATGGCTGTGTGATTTTCAGCAAGGATGACTCAAATGCATTCTTCCTTTTAGAGCACCTGTAGGATTAAACTGATCTGTCAAGTACAAAAGCATCCTTCATAGAGCAACTTAGAAATGCGCTTGCTGGCCCTTCTGCTGCATTTCTACGTCCAGCTCTAATTCATTTTTTGATTAGCCCTCATTCTTTTCATATGTGAATGAGAAGGAGAAATTACAGGGCCCTTCACTCTTTGAGCGAAACATGAAAAGACTGAGGGCTGTGCAACTCCCAAACGTTGGAGCCTCTGGCCTGTCGACCCTCGAACCTGCTCCTGCTCCAACCCGGCATCTCTTGTGGCCAGCAACCTCACAAACCCTGGAGGACCTGGCTACCTTTTGACTCTAAACCCCTGGGACTCCCATGAGTAGAGGCTCTACTCAAATCTACTTCTAATCCCTGGCAGCAGCCCGGAACCGCGAACCCTTCACACTCTGCACCCACCAAGCCTGGCCTGTGCCAGAGTGAACAAAGACCACAAGGATGACCCCACGGCGACTGTGACCCCGAGTCCGGCACCCAAGGACCTCCCTCGACACTCCTGAAGAAGCCTGCAGCCTCAGAACCAGGTGCCCCCCCAACCGCGATCAACAGAGGGTAAGATTTCCCGACACCAAAAGGTACCCCTGCACCCGGCGCTCCGCGGCCCCCTGTGCCCAATCCCGGGGTACCTACCTATCTTCCAACTACCCAACTTACCTCTCGAAGTGGTGGTGGCACCTGAAGAATCTTCGTCCCCGAGCTTGCAGTCTTTTTCTAAACCAGAGATTTCCCATTCAAATCAATTGAGCGCCCGAATGCTCAAAAGCACCCTGCACCCAGCCGTCCGAGTGGCCCTGGCAGTGCAACCTCTACATCTATCTACTTCCCCACTTGCCCTGGATAAGTGACCAGGAGCCCAGCTCCCACAGCCACGTGGCCTGCTAGTCAGCAGCCACCAACCAAGGCCCCCCTACCTCTCATAGGATAACATTGGGCCTAACTCTCTCTGCACCCGGCCGCCCTTGTGCCGCTGAGGGTGAACCAACTGTACCTACCTGACCCTGGGAGACGCCTGAGTCTATGCCCAGAACCTTAACTCTGCCAGTCGAGTACTTACCTTTAAACCGATAACTCAATCTTTTCCATAGGGTAACATTGACTGGTTTTTCCTGAAATTTCTTCCAAGTGTGGACTTTTCAAAACTTAAAATATTCACCAAAAATCAGCCGAGTAACGAAAACGAAAATACTCACCTGCTATTAGGTGAGCTCCCAGTGCTGGATCTTGGTGCCCAGCACTGACTCTGAAAAATACTTACAACTGTACTTACCAGTAACCCAATTTTCTCCCGTAGGTAATCATTGACTGTTTTTCTGTAAAATTTCTTCTAAGTGTCAATTTCTGCAAACTTTAAATATTCTTTAAAAATCGTATAATTTCTGAAAACGTAATTACTTACCTGTTTTGGATAAAGGTCCCAGTACTGAGTCTAGGCACCCAGTACTGGATTACAAAAGTAACGAGAACATACTATACCTGCAACTTGAATTTTCTGCCATAGGGAATCTTAGACTGTTTTCTATGAAATATTTTCTGTCAGCTTTTAAAATAGCAAAATATTGTCTAAAAATCATCACAGTAATTAAGTCGACTTTTATCACTTGATTCCAAGTACTGACCCAGGACTGAATCTAGGATCCAGTCCTGGAAATCCAAAAGTAATCCTAAAAGTAATCTGTTGCAAATAACTTGAAACTTCCATTGAGCTCAATGCATTATTGTGTTTAAAATGTTGTTGCCTATTGCAACCACTTGTAACTTTCTACAAAACTCAATTGCATATTGCAAAAGTATTTATATAAAGCATCTCATTCTGAGAAAGTATATTTTAATACCTATTGTTGGTTCTAAAATAAAACAAGCATATATTTTTTTGTAGATAAACCATTGGCCTAGAGTTCAGTTATTGAGTGTGTGAGACCATTTGCTGACTGAGTGTGTGCAACAAATGCTTTACACTGTCCTCTGGTACTGCCTTACTGCTCGACCAAGCTACCACTTTAGAGAGTAAGGTTATATCTAACTTTAGCCTCTGCCAAACCTCTGGGGACTGTGGACTCTGTACACCCTGTACCTATTTGGGAACAGTATATACAGAGCCACTTTCTCACACTGCAGTTCTCCAATATAGGTCTGTCAAGATCATTACTCAATCTACCTTGATTTGGCACAGTATAAAATAAGTCAAGAAGTCTCCTATGAAAAGATATGCAAATCTGTTCGAATCACTTTCCCTAGTCAGGGGACCCACTAGCTGGAAGGGGCAGGGAGGACCAAAATAGCTCATCGGTATAGAACACTGCATGAGCAGCTGATTTTGAGGTGGTAGAAGATAGAGTAATCCAACTGGACCTCAATAAACGGTTTCCTAATGTGCAATAGCCCGTGACCACCTCTGACGCAAAAGTGTAATCTCATACCTTTGCAGAATCAGGCATGCTTTCACCTGTTCAAGCTGAACTGACATTGGTCTTCTTGGCCAGCAGGAGTTCCTCTCTTGCAGCTGTTGAGGCTAGAGAACAGAATGACGTGTATTCATTCTTTATGGTAACTCTTCTAGCCCTCCCACTCCATACTACTTTAAAACTTCCGATGTTGCAGACGAGTTCCATCATTGTGACCCATGCTATTTTTCTCAATATTGGCTGGCTCGGCATAACAAGGGATGCCTACAGGACAGCCTAAATTGTGCCGGCAAGCTTCTACAGGGAGTCACTGGCAGATAAAGAGAAACTCAGCCCTAACCTGGCTCTTCTCTCTCACTCTCACTCTCCTTTCCCTTCTGTCCCTCTACCTGTCTCTCACTCTCTAAATACTAGTATTTATGTTGTATTCACTTCCCCGTCACAATCTTTCCGACCCTACTTCCTCTCTCCCTTCAATCAGTTCAACCCTCTTTTTTACTTTAGGAAACTCCACATCTTTTTTAAAGGCCCTTCCCATATTCACACTGCTTCTTGATAAGACATTTTTTTCCTTTCTTTGAAGGATAGTGAAATTGATTTTCTTGAAACATGGTTGGTAAACCATCAATTCATTCCACCTTACTTTATCATTATCCTTACTTATGGAATGCATTTCATCATTAGGACAGCTGCAGTGTTTGCCGGGCAAGGTGGTGTGTGCCTGTTGTCCTAGTTACTTGGGAGGCAGAGGCTTGTGGATTGCTTGAGCTCAGGGGTTCTGGGCTGCACTCAGCTGTGTTGATCAGGTGTCCATGCTGCATTGGGCATCAATATGGTGTTCTAGAGGGAGCTCTAGAATTTCAGGTTGTGTAACGAGAGGTGCACCGACCCAGGCTGGAAACAGAGCAGGCCAAAGCTTCCATGCCCATTGGTAGCAGAACAGCACCTGTGAGCAGTACGTGTAAAACAGCCTGAGCAAAATAGTGAGACCTAGCCTCTCTTTTTTGACTCAAATGTGAAAGTTTTGATTTTTACAAGGTGTAATAAATTATTTTCCCAAAACCAAATCTTTGTTTTCCTTTTGATATTTTTCCAGGAAATATGATGAACATTTGAACTGGGCCACGCATTTCAGCATAGCAGACAATTCTCCAGAATTGAGACATATTGCAACAACAAGCTAGCAGGCGGAGAGGACTGAAAACTCAGTGCAACCTAGAATAAATGGCTGTGTGATTTTCAGCAAGGATGACTCAAATGCATTCTTCCTTTTAGAGCACCTGTAGGATTAAACTGATCTGTCAAGTACAAAAGCATCCTTCATAGAGCAACTTAGAAATGCGCTTGCTGGCCCTTCTGCTGCATTTCTACGTCCAGCTCTAATTCATTTTTTGATTAGCCTTCATTCTTTTCATATGTGAATGAGAAGGAGAAATTACAGGGCCCTTCACTCTTTGAGCGAAACATGAAAAGACTGAAGGCTGTGCAACTCCCAAACGTTGGAGCCTCTGGCCTGTCGACCCTCGAACCTGCTCCTGCTCCAACCCGGCATCTCTTGTGGCCAGCAACCTCACAAACCCTGGAGGACCTGGCTACCTTTTGACTCTAAACCCCTGGGACTCCCATGAGTAGAGGCTCTACTCAAATCTACTTCTAATCCCTGGCAGCAGCCCGGAACCGCGAACCCTTCACACTCTGCACCCACCAAGCCTGGCCTGTGCCAGAGTGAACAAAGACCACAAGGACGACCCCACGGCGACTGTGACCCCGAGTCCGGCACCCAAGGACCTCCCTCGACACTCCTGAAGAAGCCTGCAGCCTCAGAACCAGGTGCCCCCCCAACCGCGATCAACAGAGGGTAAGATTTCCCGACACCAAAAGGTACCCCTGCACCCGGCGCTCCGCGGCCCCCTGTGCCCAATCCCGGGGTACCTACCTATCCTCCAACTACCCAACTTACCTCTCGAAGTGGTGGTGGCACCTGAAGAATCTTCGTCCCCGAGCTTGCAGTCTTTTTCTAAACCAGAGATTTCCCATTCAAATCAATTGAGCGCCCGAATGCTCAAAAGCACCCTGCACCCAGCCGTCCGAGTGGCCCTGGCAGTGCAACCTCTACATCTATCTACTTCCCCACTTGCCCTTGATAAGTGGCCAGGAGCCCAGCTCCCACAGCCACGTGGCCTGCTAGTCAGCAGCCACCAACCAAGGCCACCCTACCTCTCATAGGATAACATTGGGCCTAACTCTCTCTGCACCCGGCCGCCCTTGTGCCGCTGAGGGTGAACCAACTGTACCTACCTGACCCTGGGAGACGCCTGAGTCTATGCCCAGAACCTTAACTCTGCCAGTCGAGTACTTACCTTTAAACCGATAACTCAATCTTCTCCATAGGGTAACATTGACTGGTTTTTCCTGAAATTTCTTTCAAGTGTGGACTTTTCAAAACTTAAAATATTCACCAAAAATCAGCCGAGTAACGAAAACGAAAATACTCACCTGCTATTAGGTGAGCTCCCAGTGCTGGATCTTGGTGCCCAGCACTGACTCTGAAAAATACTTACAACTGTACTTACCAGTAACCCAATTTTCTCCCGTAGGAAATCATTGACTGTTTTTCTGTGAAATTTCTTCTGTGTCAATTTCTGCAAACTTTAAATATTCTTTAAAAATCGTATAATTTCTGAAAACGTAATTACTTACCTGTTTTGGATAAAGGTCCCAGTACTGAGTCTAGGCACCCAGTACTGGATTACAAAAGTAACGAGAACATACTATATCTGCAACTTGAATTTTCTGCCATAGGGAATCTTAGACTGTTTTCTATGAAATATTTTCTGTCAACTTTTAAAATAGCAAAATATTGTCTAAAAATCATCACAGTAATTAAGTCGACTTTTATCACTTGATTCCAAGTACTGACCCAGGACTGAATCTAGGATCCAGTCCTGGAAATCCAAAAGTAATCCTAAAAGTAATCTGTTGCAAATAACTTGAAACTTCCATTGAGCTCAATGCATTATTGTGTTTAAAATGTTGTTGCCTATTGCAACTACTTGTAACTTTCTTCAAAAGTCAATTGCATATTGCAAAAGTATTTATATAAAGCATCTCATTCTGAGAAAGTATATTTTAATACCTATTGTTGGTTCTAAAATAAAACAAGCATATATTTTTTTGTAGATAAACCATTGGCCTAGAGTTCAGTTATTGAGTGTGTGAGACCATTTGCTGACTGAGTGTGTGCAACAAATGCTTTACACTGTCCTCTGGTACTGCCTTACTGCTCGACCAAGCTACCACTTTAGAGAGTAAGGTTATATCTAACTTTAGCCTCTGCCAAACCTCTGGGGACTGTGGACTCTGTACACCCTGTACCTATTTGGGAACAGTATATACAGAGCCACTTTCTCACACTGCAGTTCTCCAATATAGGTCTGTCAAGATCATTACTCAATCTACCTTGATTTGGCACAGTATAAAATAAGTCAAGAAGTCTCCTATGAAAAGATCGGCAAATCTGTTCGAATCACTTTCCCTAGTCAGGGGACCCACTAGCTGGAAGGGGCAGGGAGGACCAAAATAGCTCATCGGTATAGAACACTGCATGAGCAGCTGATTTTGAGGTGGTAGAAGATAGAGTAATCCAACTGGACCTCAATAAACGGTTTCCTAATGTGCAATAGCCCCTGACCACCTCTGACGCAAAAGTGTAATCTCATACCTTTGCAGAATTAGGCATGCTTTCACCTGTTCAAGCTGAACTGACATTGGTCTTCTTGGCCAGCAGGAGTTCCTCTCTTGCAGCTGTTGAGGCTAGAGAACAGAATGACGTGTATTCATTCTTTATGGTAACTCTTCTAGCCCTCCCACTCCATACCACTTTAAAACTTCCGAAGTTGCAGACGAGTTCCATCATTGTGACCCATGCTATTTTTCTCAATATTGGCTGGCTCGGCATAACAAGGGATGCCTACAGGACAGCCTAAATTGTGCCAGCAAGCTTCTACAGGGAGTCACTGGCAGATAAAGAGAAACTCAGCCCTAACCTGGCTCTTCTCTCTCACTCTCACTCTCCTTTCCCTTCTGTCCCTCTACCTGTCTCTCACTCTCTAAATACTAGTATTTATGTTGTATTCACTTCCCCGTCACAATTTTTCCGACCCTACTTCCTCTCTCCCTTCAATCAGTTCAACCCTCTTTTTTACTTTAGGAAACTCCACATCTTTTTTAAAGGCCCTTCCCATATTCACACTGCTTCTTGATAAGAAATTTTTTTCCTTTCTTTGAAGGATAGTGAAATTGATTTTCTTGAAACATGGTTGGTAAACCATCAATTCATTCCACCTTACTTTATCATTATCCTTACTTATGGAATGCATTTCATCATTAGGACAGCTGCAGTGTTTGCCGGGCAAGGTGGTGTGTGCCTGTTGTCCTAGTTACTTGGGAGGCAGAGGCTTGTGGATTGCTTGAGACCAGGGGTTCTGGGCTGCACTCAGCTGTGTTGATCAGGTGTCCATGCTGCATTGGGCATCAATATGGTGTTCTAGAGGGAGCTCTAGAATTTCAGGTTGTGTAACGAGAGGTGCACCGACCCAGGCTGGAAACAGAGCAGGCCAAAGCTTCCATGCCCATTGGTAGCAGGACAGCACCTGTGAGCAGTACGTGTTAAACAGCCTGAGCAAAATAGTGAGACCTAGCCTCTCTTTTTTGACTCAAATGTGAAAGTTTTGATTTTTACAAGGTGTAATAAATTATTTTCCCAAAACCAAATCTTTGTTTTCCTTTTGATATTTTTCCAGGAAATATGATGAACATTTGAACTGGGCCACGCATTTCGGCATAGCAGACAATTCTCCAGAAATTAGACATATTGCAACAACAAGCTAGCAGGCGGAGAGGACTGAAAACTCAGTGCAACCTAGAATAAATGGCTGTGTGATTTTCAGCAAGGATGACTCAAATGCATTCTTCCTTTTAGAGCACCTGTAGGATTAAACTGATCTGTCAAGTACAAAAGCATCCTTCATAGAGCAACTTAGAAATGCGCTTGCTGGCCCTTCTGCTGCATTTCTACGTCCAGCTCTAATTCATTTTTTGATTAGCCCTCATTCTTTTCATATGTGAATGAGAAGGAGAAATTACAGGGCCCTTCACTCTTTGAGCGAAACATGAAAAGACTGAGGGCTGTGCAACTCCCAAACGTTGGAGCCTCTGGCCTGTCGACCCTCGAACCTGCTCCTGCTCCAACCCGGCATCTCTTGTGGCCAGCAACCTCACAAACCCTGGAGGACCTGGCTACCTTTTGACTCTAAACCCCTGGGACTCCCATGAGTAGAGGCTCTACTCAAATCTACTTCTAATCCCTGGCAGCAGCCCGGAACCGCGAACCCTTCGCACTCTGCACCCACCAAGCCTGGCCTGTGCCAGAGTGAACAAAGACCACAAGGATGACCCCACGGCGACTGTGACTCCGAGTCCGGCACCCAAGGACCTCCCTCGACACTCCTGAAGAAGCCTGCAGCCTCAGAACCAGGTGCCCCCCCAACCGCGATCAACAGAGGGTAAGATTTCCCGACACCAAAAGGTACCCCTGCACCCGGCGCTCCGCGGCCCCCTGTGCCCAATCCCGGGGTACTTACCTATCCTCCAACTACCCAACTTACCTCTCGAAGTGGTGGTGGCACCTGAAGAATCTTCGTCCCCGAGCTTGCAGTCTTTTTCTAAACCAGAGATTTCCCATTCAAATCAATTGAGCGCCCGAATGCTCAAAAGCACCCTGCACCCAGCCGTCCGAGTGGCCCTGGCAGTGCAACCTCTACATCTATCTACTTCCCCACTTGCCCTGGAGAAGTGACCAGGAGCCCAGCTCCCACAGCCACGTGGCCTGCTAGTCAGCAGCCACCAACCAAGGCCCCCCTACCTCTCATAGGATAACATTGGGCTTAACTCTCTCTGCACCCGGCCGCCCTTGTGCCGCTGAGGGTGAACCAACTGTACCTACCTGACCCTGGGAGACGCCTGAGTCTATGCCCAGAACCTTAACTCTGCCAGTCGAGTACTTACCTTTAAACCGATAACTCAATCTTCTCCATAGGGTAACATTGACTGGTTTTTCCTGAAATTTCTTCCAAGTGTGGACTTTTCAAAACTTAAAATATTCACCAAAAATCAGCCGAGTAACGAAAACGAAAATACTCACCTGCTATTAGGTGAGCTCCCAGTGCTGGATCTTGGTGCCCAGCACTGACTCTGAAAAATACTTACAACTGTACTTACCAGTAACCCAATTTTCTCCCGTAGGAAATCATTGACTGTTTTTCTGTGAAATTTCTTCTAAGTGTCAATTTTCTGCAAACTTTAAATATTCTTTAAAAATCGTATAATTTCTGAAAACGTAATTACTTACCTGTTTTGGGTAAAGGTCCCAGTACTGAGTCTAGGCACCCAGTACTGGATTACAAAAGTAACGAGAACATACTATACCTGCAACTTGAATTTTCTGCCATAGGGAATCTTAGACTGTTTTCTATGAAATATTTTCTGTCAGCTTTTAAAATAGCAAAATATTGTCTAAAAATCATCACAGTAATTAAGTCGACTTTTATCACTTGATTCCAAGTACTGACCCAGGACTGAATCTAGGATCCAGTCCTGGAAATCCAAAAGTAATCCTAAAAGTAATCTGTTGCAAATAACTTGAAACTTCCATTGAGCTCAATGCATTATTGTGTTTAAAATGTTGTTGCCTATTGCAACCACTTGTAACTTTCTACAAAACTCAATTGCATATTGCAAAAGTATTTATATAAAGCATCTCATTCTGAGAAAGTATATTTTAATACCTATTGTTGGTTCTAAAATAAAACAAGCATATATTTTTTTGTAGATAAACCATTGGCCTAGAGTTCAGTTATTGAGTGTGTGAGACCATTTGCTGACTGAGTGTGTGCAACAAATGCTTTACACTGTCCTCTGGTACTGCCTTACTGCTCGACCAAGCTACCACTTTAGAGAGTAAGGTTATATCTAACTTTAGCCTCTGCCAAACCTCTGGGGACTGTGGACTCTGTACACCCTGTACCTATTTGGGAACAGTATATACAGAGCCACTTTCTCACACTGCAGTTCTCCAATATAGGTCTGTCAAGATCATTACTCAATCTACCTTGATTTGGCACAGTATAAAATAAGTCAAGAAGTCTCCTATGAAAAGATATGCAAATCTGTTCGAATCACTTTCCCTAGTCAGGGGACCCACTAGCTGGAAGGGGCAGGGAGGACCAAAATAGCTCATCGGTATAGAACACTGCATGAGCAGCTGTTTCTGAGGTGGTAGAAGATAGAGTAATCCAACTGGACCTCAATAAACGGTTTACTAATGTGCAATAGCCCCTGACCACCTCTGACGCAAAAGTGTAATCTCATACCTTTGCAGAATCAGGCATGCTTTCACCTGTTCAAGCTGAACTGACATTGGTCTTCTTGGCCAGCAGGTGTTCCTCTCTTGCAGCTGTTGAGGCTAGAGAACAGAATGACGTGTATTCATTCTTTATGGTAACTCTTCTAGCCCTCCCACTCCATACCACTTTAAAACTTCCGAAGTTGCAGACGAGTTCCATCATTGTGACCCATGCAATTTTTCTCAATATTGGCTGGCTCGGCATAACAAGGGATGCCTACAGGACAGCCTAAATTGTGCCAGCAAGCTTCTACAGGGAGTCACTGGCAGATAAAGAGAAACTCAGCCCTAACCTGGCTCTTCTCTCTCACTCTCACTCTCCTTTCCCTTCTGTCCCTCTACCTGTCTCTCACTCTCTAAATACTAGTATTTATGTTGTATTCACTTCCCCGTCACAATCTTTCCGACCCTACTTCCTCTCTCCCTTCAATCAGTTCAACCCTCTTTTTTACTTTAGGAAACTCCACATCTTTTTTAAAGGCCCTTCCCATATTCACACTGCTTCTTGATAAGACATTTTTTTCCTTTCTTTGAAGGATAGTGAAATTGATTTTCTTGAAACATGGTTGGTAAACCATCAATTCATTCCACCTTACTTTATCATTATCCTTACTTATGGAATGCATTTCATCATTAGGACAGCTGCAGTGTTTGCCGGGCAAGGTGGTGTGTGCCTGTTGTCCTAGTTACTTGGGAGGCAGAGGCTTGTGGATTGCTTGAGACCAGGGGTTCTGGGCTGCACTCAGCTGTGTTGATCAGGTGTCCATGCTGCATTGGGCATCAATATGGTGTTCTAGAGGGAGCTCTAGAATTTCAGGTTGTGTAACGAGAGGTGCACCGACCCAGGCTGGAAACAGAGCAGGCCAAAGCTTCCATGCCCATTGGTAGCAGGACAGCACCTGTGAGCAGTACGTGTTAAACAGCCTGAGCAAAATAGTGAGACCTAGCCTCTCTTTTTTGACTCAAATGTGAAAGTTTTGATTTTTACAAGGTGTAATAAATTATTTTCCCAAAACCAAATCTTTGTTTTCCTTTTGATATTTTTCCAGGAAATATGATGAACATTTGAACTGGGCCACGCATTTCGGCATAGCAGACAATTCTCCAGAAATTAGACATATTGCAACAACAAGCTAGCAGGCGGAGAGGACTGAAAACTCAGTGCAACCTAGAATAAATGGCTGTGTGATTTTCAGCAAGGATGACTCAAATGCATTCTTCCTTTTAGAGCACCTGTAGGATTAAACTGATCTGTCAAGTACAAAAGCATCCTTCATAGAGCAACTTAGAAATGCGCTTGCTGGCCCTTCTGCTGCATTTCTACGTCCAGCTCTAATTCATTTTTTGATTAGCCCTCATTCTTTTCATATGTGAATGAGAAGGAGAAATTACAGGGCCCTTCACTCTTTGAGCGAAACATGAAAAGACTGAGGGCTGTGCAACTCCCAAACGTTGGAGCCTCTGGCCTGTCGACCCTCGAACCTGCTCCTGCTCCAACCCGGCATCTCTTGTGGCCAGCAACCTCACAAACCCTGGAGGACCTGGCTACCTTTTGACTCTAAACCCCTGGGACTCCCATGAGTAGAGGCTCTACTCAAATCTACTTCTAATCCCTGGCAGCAGCCCGGAACCGCGAACCCTTCGCACTCTGCACCCACCAAGCCTGGCCTGTGCCAGAGTGAACAAAGACCACAAGGATGACCCCACGGCGACTGTGACTCCGAGTCCGGCACCCAAGGACCTCCCTCGACACTCCTGAAGAAGCCTGCAGCCTCAGAACCAGGTGCCCCCCCAACCGCGATCAACAGAGGGTAAGATTTCCCGACACCAAAAGGTACCCCTGCACCCGGCGCTCCGCGGCCCCCTGTGCCCAATCCCGGGGTACTTACCTATCCTCCAACTACCCAACTTACCTCTCGAAGTGGTGGTGGCACCTGAAGAATCTTCGTCCCCGAGCTTGCAGTCTTTTTCTAAACCAGAGATTTCCCATTCAAATCAATTGAGCGCCCGAATGCTCAAAAGCACCCTGCACCCAGCCGTCCGAGTGGCCCTGGCAGTGCAACCTCTACATCTATCTACTTCCCCACTTGCCCTGGAGAAGTGACCAGGAGCCCAGCTCCCACAGCCACGTGGCCTGCTAGTCAGCAGCCACCAACCAAGGCCCCCCTACCTCTCATAGGATAACATTGGGCTTAACTCTCTCTGCACCCGGCCGCCCTTGTGCCGCTGAGGGTGAACCAACTGTACCTACCTGACCCTGGGAGACGCCTGAGTCTATGCCCAGAACCTTAACTCTGCCAGTCGAGTACTTACCTTTAAACCGATAACTCAATCTTCTCCATAGGGTAACATTGACTGGTTTTTCCTGAAATTTCTTCCAAGTGTGGACTTTTCAAAACTTAAAATATTCACCAAAAATCAGCCGAGTAACGAAAACGAAAATACTCACCTGCTATTAGGTGAGCTCCCAGTGCTGGATCTTGGTGCCCAGCACTGACTCTGAAAAATACTTACAACTGTACTTACCAGTAACCCAATTTTCTCCCGTAGGAAATCATTGACTGTTTTTCTGTGAAATTTCTTCTAAGTGTCAATTTTCTGCAAACTTTAAATATTCTTTAAAAATCGTATAATTTCTGAAAACGTAATTACTTACCTGTTTTGGGTAAAGGTCCCAGTACTGAGTCTAGGCACCCAGTACTGGATTACAAAAGTAACGAGAACATACTATACCTGCAACTTGAATTTTCTGCCATAGGGAATCTTAGACTGTTTTCTATGAAATATTTTCTGTCAGCTTTTAAAATAGCAAAATATTGTCTAAAAATCATCACAGTAATTAAGTCGACTTTTATCACTTGATTCCAAGTACTGACCCAGGACTGAATCTAGGATCCAGTCCTGGAAATCCAAAAGTAATCCTAAAAGTAATCTGTTGCAAATAACTTGAAACTTCCATTGAGCTCAATGCATTATTGTGTTTAAAATGTTGTTGCCTATTGCAACCACTTGTAACTTTCTACAAAACTCAATTGCATATTGCAAAAGTATTTATATAAAGCATCTCATTCTGAGAAAGTATATTTTAATACCTATTGTTGGTTCTAAAATAAAACAAGCATATATTTTTTTGTAGATAAACCATTGGCCTAGAGTTCAGTTATTGAGTGTGTGAGACCATTTGCTGACTGAGTGTGTGCAACAAATGCTTTACACTGTCCTCTGGTACTGCCTTACTGCTCGACCAAGCTACCACTTTAGAGAGTAAGGTTATATCTAACTTTAGCCTCTGCCAAACCTCTGGGGACTGTGGACTCTGTACACCCTGTACCTATTTGGGAACAGTATATACAGAGCCACTTTCTCACACTGCAGTTCTCCAATATAGGTCTGTCAAGATCATTACTCAATCTACCTTGATTTGGCACAGTATAAAATAAGTCAAGAAGTCTCCTATGAAAAGATATGCAAATCTGTTCGAATCACTTTCCCTAGTCAGGGGACCCACTAGCTGGAAGGGGCAGGGAGGACCAAAATAGCTCATCGGTATAGAACACTGCATGAGCAGCTGTTTCTGAGGTGGTAGAAGATAGAGTAATCCAACTGGACCTCAATAAACGGTTTACTAATGTGCAATAGCCCCTGACCACCTCTGACGCAAAAGTGTAATCTCATACCTTTGCAGAATCAGGCATGCTTTCACCTGTTCAAGCTGAACTGACATTGGTCTTCTTGGCCAGCAGGTGTTCCTCTCTTGCAGCTGTTGAGGCTAGAGAACAGAATGACGTGTATTCATTCTTTATGGTAACTCTTCTAGCCCTCCCACTCCATACCACTTTAAAACTTCCGAAGTTGCAGACGAGTTCCATCATTGTGACCCATGCAATTTTTCTCAATATTGGCTGGCTCGGCATAACAAGGGATGCCTACAGGACAGCCTAAATTGTGCCAGCAAGCTTCTACAGGGAGTCACTGGCAGATAAAGAGAAACTCAGCCCTAACCTGGCTCTTCTCTCTCACTCTCACTCTCCTTTCCCTTCTGTCCCTCTACCTGTCTCTCACTCTCTAAATACTAGTATTTATGTTGTATTCACTTCCCCGTCACAATCTTTCCGACCCTACTTCCTCTCTCCCTTCAATCAGTTCAACCCTCTTTTTTACTTTAGGAAACTCCACATCTTTTTTAAAGGCCCTTCCCATATTCACACTGCTTCTTGATAAGACATTTTTTTCCTTTCTTTGAAGGATAGTGAAATTGATTTTCTTGAAACATGGTTGGTAAACCATCAATTCATTCCACCTTACTTTATCATTATCCTTACTTATGGAATGCATTTCATCATTAGGACAGCTGCAGTGTTTGCCGGGCAAGGTGGCGTGTGCCTGTTGTCCTAGTTACTTGGGAGGCAGAAGCTTGTGGATTGCTTGTGCCCAGGGGTTCTGGGCTGCACTCAGCTGTGTTGATCAGGTGTCCATGCTGCATTGGGCATCAATATGGTGTTCTAGAGGGAGCTCTAGAATTTCAGGTTGTGTAACGAGAGGTGCACCGATCCAGGCTGGAAACAGAGCAGGCCAAAGCTTCCATGCCCATTGGTAGCAGGACAGCACCTGTGAGCAGTACGTGTTAAACAGCCTGAGCAAAATAGTGAGACCTAGCCTCTCTTTTTTGACTCAAATGTGAAAGTTTTGATTTTTACAAGGTGTAATAAATTATTTTCCCAAAACCAAATCTTTGTTTTCCTTTTGATATTTTTCCAGGAAATATGATGAACATTTGAACTGGGCCACGCATTTCAGCATAGCAGACAATTCTCCAGAATTGAGACATATTGCAACAACAAGCTAGCAGGCGGAGAGGACTGAAAACTCAGTGCAACCTAGAATAAATGGCTGTGTGATTTTCAGCAAGGATGACTCAAATGCATTCTTCCTTTTAGAGCACCTGTAGGATTAAACTGATCTGTCAAGTACAAAAGCATCCTTCATAGAGCAACTTAGAAATGCGCTTGCTGGCCCTTCTGCTGCATTTCTACGTCCAGCTCTAATTCATTTTTTGATTAGCCCTCATTCTTTTCATATGTGAATGAGAAGGAGAAATTACAGGGCCCTTCACTCTTTGAGCGAAACATGAAAAGACTGAGGGCTGTGCAACTCCCAAACGTTGGAGCCTCTGGCCTGTCGACCCTCGAACCTGCTCCTGCTCCAACCCGGCATCTCTTGTGGCCAGCAACCTCACAAACCCTGGAGGACCTGGCTACCTTTTGACTCTAAACCCCTGGGACTCCCATGAGTAGAGGCTCTACTCAAATCTACTTCTAATCCCTGGCAGCAGCCCGGAACCGCGAACCCTTCACACTCTGCACCCACCAAGCCTGGCCTGTGCCAGAGTGAACAAAGACCACAAGGATGACCCCACGGCGACTGTGACCCCGAGTCCGGCACCCAAGGACCTCCCTCGACACTCCTGAAGAAGCCTGCAGCCTCAGAACCAGGTGCCCCCCCAACCGCGATCAACAGAGGGTAAGATTTCCCGACACCAAAAGGTACCCCTGCACCCGGCGCTCCGCGGCCCCCTGTGCCCAATCCCGGGGAACCTACCTATCTTCCAACTACCCAACTTACCTCTCGAAGTGGTGGTGGCACCTGAAGAATCTTCGTCCCCGAGCTTGCAGTCTTTTTCTAAACCAGAGATTTCCCATTCAAATCAATTGAGCGCCCGAATGCTCAAAAGCACCCTGCACCCAGCCGTCCGAGTGGCCCTGGCAGTGCAACCTCTACATCTATCTACTTCCCCACTTGCCCTGGATAAGTGACCAGGAGCCCAGCTCCCACAGCCACGTGGCCTGCTAGTCAGCAGCCACCAACCAAGGCCCCCCTACCTCTCATAGGATAACATTGGGCCTAACTCTCTCTGCACCCGGCCGCCCTTGTGCCACTGAGGGTGAACCAACAGTACCTACCTGACCCTGGGAGACGCCTAAGTCTATGCCCAGAACCTTAACTCTGCCAGTCGAGTACTTACCTTTAAACCGATAACTCAATCTTTTCCATAGGGTAACATTGACTGGTTTTTCCTGAAATTTCTTCCAAGTGTGGACTTTTCAAAACTTAAAATATTCACCAAAAATCAGCCGAGTAACGAAAACGAAAATACTCACCTGCTATTAGGTGAGCTCCCAGTGCTGGATCTTGGTGCCCAGCACTGACTCTGAAAAATACTTACAACTGTACTTACCAGTAACCCAATTTTCTCCCGTAGGTAATCATTGACTGTTTTTCTGTAAAATTTCTTCTAAGTGTCAATTTCTGCAAACTTTAAATATTCTTTAAAAATCGTATAATTTCTGAAAACATAATTACTTACCTGTTTTGGATAAAGGTCCCAGTACTGAGTCTAGGCACCCAGTACTGGATTACAAAAGTAACGAGAACATACTATACCTGCAACTTGAATTTTCTGCCATAGGGAATCTTAGACTGTTTTCTATGAAATATTTTCTGTCAGCTTTTAAAATAGCAAAATATTGTCTAAAAATCATCACAGTAATTAAGTCGACTTTTATCACTTGATTCCAAGTACTGACCCAGGACTGAATCTAGGATCCAGTCCTGGAAATCCAAAAGTAATCCTAAAAGTAATCTGTTGCAAATAACTTGAAACTTCCATTGAGCTCAATGCATTATTGTGTTTAAAATGTTGTTGCCTATTGCAACCACTTGTAACTTTCTACAAAACTCAATTGCATATTGCAAAAGTATTTATATAAAGCATCTCATTCTGAGAAAGTATATTTTAATACCTATTGTTGGTTCTAAAATAAAACAAGCATATATTTTTTTGTAGATAAACCATTGGCCTAGAGTTCAGTTATTGAGTGTGTGAGACCATTTGCTGACTGAGTGTGTGCAACAAATGCTTTACACTGTCCTCTGGTACTGCCTTACTGCTCGACCAAGCTACCACTTTAGAGAGTAAGGTTATATCTAACTTTAGCCTCTGCCAAACCTCTGGGGACTGTGGACTCTGTACACCCTGTACCTATTTGGGAACAGTATATACAGAGCCACTTTCTCACACTGCAGTTCTCCAATATAGGTCTGTCAAGATCATTACTCAATCTACCTTGATTTGGCACAGTATAAAATAAGTCAAGAAGTCTCCTATGAAAAGATATGCAAATCTGTTCGAATCACTTTCCCTAGTCAGGGGACCCACTAGCTGGAAGGGGCAGGGAGGACCAAAATAGCTCATCGGTATAGAACACTGCATGAGCAGCTGATTTTGAGGTGGTAGAAGATAGAGTAATCCAACTGGACCTCAATAAACGGTTTCCTAATGTGCAATAGCCCGTGACCACCTCTGACGCAAAAGTGTAATCTCATACCTTTGCAGAATCAGGCATGCTTTCACCTGTTCAAGCTGAACTGACATTGGTCTTCTTGGCCAGCAGGAGTTCCTCTCTTGCAGCTGTTGAGGCTAGAGAACAGAATGACGTGTATTCATTCTTTATGGTAACTCTTCTAGCCCTCCCACTCCATACTACTTTAAAACTTCAGATGTTGCAGACGAGTTCCATCATTGTGACCCATGCTATTTTTCTCAATATTGGCTGGCTCGGCATAACAAGGGATGCCTACAGGACAGCCTAAATTGTGCCGGCAAGCTTCTACAGGGAGTCACTGGCAGATAAAGAGAAACTCAGCCCTAACCTGGCTCTTCTCTCTCACTCTCACTCTCCTTTCCCTTCTGTCCCTCTACCTGTCTCTCACTCTCTAAATACTAGTATTTATGTTGTATTCACTTCCCCGTCACAATCTTTCCGACCCTACTTCCTCTCTCCCTTCAATCAGTTCAACCCTCTTTTTTACTTTAGGAAACTCCACATCTTTTTTAAAGGCCCTTCCCATATTCACACTGCTTCTTGATAAGACATTTTTTTCCTTTCTTTGAAGGATAGTGAAATTGATTTTCTTGAAACATGGTTGGTAAACCATCAATTCATTCCACCTTACTTTATCATTATCCTTACTTATGGAATGCATTTCATCATTAGGACAGCTGCAGTGTTTGCCGGGCAAGGTGGTGTGTGCCTGTTGTCCTAGTTACTTGGGAGGCAGAGGCTTGTGGATTGCTTGAGCTCAGGGGTTCTGGGCTGCACTCAGCTGTGTTGATCAGGTGTCCATGCTGCATTGGGCATCAATATGGTGTTCTAGAGGGAGCTCTAGAATTTCAGGTTGTGTAACGAGAGGTGCACCGACCCAGGCTGGAAACAGAGCAGGCCAAAGCTTCCATGCCCATTGGTAGCAGAACAGCACCTGTGAGCAGTACGTGTAAAACAGCCTGAGCAAAATAGTGAGACCTAGCCTCTCTTTTTTGACTCAAATGTGAAAGTTTTGATTTTTACAAGGTGTAATAAATTATTTTCCCAAAACCAAATCTTTGTTTTCCTTTTGATATTTTTCCAGGAAATATGATGAACATTTGAACTGGGCCACGCATTTCAGCATAGCAGACAATTCTCCAGAATTGAGACATATTGCAACAACAAGCTAGCAGGCGGAGAGGACTGAAAACTCAGTGCAACATAGAATAAATGGCTGTGTGATTTTCAGCAAGGATGACTCAAATGCATTCTTCCTTTTAGAGCACCTGTAGGATTAAACTGATCTGTCAAGTACAAAAGCATCCTTCATAGAGCAACTTAGAAATGCGCTTGCTGGCCCTTCTGCTGCATTTCTACGTCCAGCTCTAATTCATTTTTTGATTAGCCTTCATTCTTTTCATATGTGAATGAGAAGGAGAAATTACAGGGCCCTTCACTCTTTGAGCGAAACATGAAAAGACTGAAGGCTGTGCAACTCCCAAACGTTGGAGCCTCTGGCCTGTCGACCCTCGAACCTGCTCCTGCTCCAACCCGGCATCTCTTGTGGCCAGCAACCTCACAAACCCTGGAGGACCTGGCTACCTTTTGACTCTAAACCCCTGGGACTCCCATGAGTAGAGGCTCTACTCAAATCTACTTCTAATCCCTGGCAGCAGCCCGGAACCGCGAACCCTTCACACTCTGCACCCACCAAGCCTGGCCTGTGCCAGAGTGAACAAAGACCACAAGGACGACCCCACGGCGACTGTGACCCCGAGTCCGGCACCCAAGGACCTCCCTCAACACTCCTGAAGAAGCCTGCAGCCTCAGAACCAGGTGCCCCCCCAACCGCGATCAACAGAGGGTAAGATTTCCCGACACCAAAAGGTACCCCTGCACCCGGCGCTCCGCGGCCCCCTGTGCCCAATCCCGGGGTACCTACCTATCCTCCAACTACCCAACTTACCTCTCGAAGTGGTGGTGGCACCTGAAGAATCTTCGTCCCCGAGCTTGCAGTCTTTTTCTAAACCAGAGATTTCCCATTCAAATCAATTGAGCGCCTGAATGCTCAAAAGCACCCTGCACCCAGCCGTCCGAGTGGCCCTGGCAGTGCAACCTCTACATCTATCTACTTCCCCACTTGCCCTGGATAAGTGACCAGGAGCCCAGCTCCCACAGCCACGTGGCCTGCTAGTCAGCAGCCACCAACCAAGGCCACCCTACCTCTCATAGGATAACATTGGGCCTAACTCTCTCTGCACCCGGCCGCCCTTGTGCCGCTGAGGGTGAACCAACTGTACCTACCTGACCCTGGGAGACGCCTGAGTCTATGCCCAGAACCTTAACTCTGCCAGTCGAGTACTTACCTTTAAACCGATAACTCAATCTTCTCCATAGGGTAACATTGACTGGTTTTTCCTGAAATTTCTTCCAAGTGTGGACTTTTTAAAACTTAAAATATTCACCAAAAATCAGCCGAGTAACGAAAACGAAAATACTCACCTGCTATTAGGTGAGCTCCCAGTGCTGGATCTTGGTGCCCAGCACTGACTCTGAAAAATACTTACAACTGTACTTACCAGTAACCCAATTTTCTCCCGTAGGAAATCATTGACTGTTTTTCTGTGAAATTTCTTCTGTGTCAATTTCTGCAAACTTTAAATATTCTTTAAAAATCGTATAATTTCTGAAAACGTAATTACTTACCTGTTTTGGATAAAGGTCCCAGTACTGAGTCTAGGCACCCAGTACTGGATTACAAAAGTAACGAGAACATACTATATCTGCAACTTGAATTTTCTGCCATAGGGAATCTTAGACTGTTTTCTATGAAATATTTTCTGTCAACTTTTAAAATAGCAAAATATTGTCTAAAAATCATCACAGTAATTAAGTCGACTTTTATCACTTGATTCCAAGTACTGACCCAGGACTGAATCTAGGATCCAGTCCTGGAAATCCAAAAGTAATCCTAAAAGTAATCTGTTGCAAATAACTTGAAACTTCCATTGAGCTCAATGCATTATTGTGTTTAAAATGTTGTTGCCTATTGCAACTACTTGTAACTTTCTTCAAAAGTCAATTGCATATTGCAAAAGTATTTATATAAAGCATCTCATTCTGAGAAAGTATATTTTAATACCTATTGTTGGTTCTAAAATAAAACAAGCATATATTTTTTTGTAGATAAACCATTGGCCTAGAGTTCAGTTATTGAGTGTGTGAGACCATTTGCTGACTGAGTGTGTGCAACAAATGCTTTACACTGTCCTCTGGTACTGCCTTACTGCTCGACCAAGCTACCACTTTAGAGAGTAAGGTTATATCTAACTTTAGCCTCTGCCAAACCTCTGGGGACTGTGGACTCTGTACACCCTGTACCTATTTGGGAACAGTATATACAGAGCCACTTTCTCACACTGCAGTTCTCCAATATAGGTCTGTCAAGATCATTACTCAATCTACCTTGATTTGGCACAGTATAAAATAAGTCAAGAAGTCTCCTATGAAAAGATATGCAAATATGTTCGAATCACTTTCCCTAGTCAGGGGACCCACTAGCTGGAAGGGGCAGGGAGGACCAAAATAGCTCATCGGTATAGAACACTGCATGAGCAGCTGATTTTGAGGTGGTAGAAGATAGAGTAATCCAACTGGACCTCAATAAACGGTTTCCTAATGTGCAATAGCCCCTGACCACCTCTGACGCAAAAGTGTAATCTCATACCTTTGCAGAATCAGGCATGCTTTCACCTGTTCAAGCTGAACTGACATTGGTCTTCTTGGCCAGCAGGAGTTCCTCTCTTGCAGCTGTTGAGGCTAGAGAACAGAATGACGTGTATTCATTCTTTATGGTAACTCTTCTAGCCCTCCCACTCCATACCACTTTAAAACTTCCGAAGTTGCAGACGAGTTCCATCATTGTGACCCATGCTATTTTTCTCAATATTGGCTGGCTCGGCATAACAAGGGATGCCTACAGGACAGCCTAAATTGTGCCAGCAAGCTTCTACAGGGAGTCACTGGCAGATAAAGAGAAACTCAGCCCTAACCTGGCTCTTCTCTCTCACTCTCACTCTCCTTTCCCTTCTGTCCCTCTACCTGTCTCTCACTCTCTAAATACTAGTATTTATGTTGTATTCACTTCCCCGTCACAATCTTTCCGACCCTACTTCTTCTCTCCCTTCAATCAGTTCAACCCTCTTTTTTACTTTAGGAAACTCCACATCTTTTTTAAAGGCCCTTCCCATATTCACACTGCTTCTTGATAAGACATTTTTTTCCTTTCTTTGAAGGATAGTGAAATTGATTTTCTTGAAACATGGTTGGTAAACCATCAATTCATTCCACCTTACTTTATCATTATCCTTACTTATGGAATGCATTTCATCATTAGGACAGCTGCAGTGTTTGCCGGGCAAGGTGGCGAGTGCATGTTGTCCTAGTTACTTGGGAGGCAGAGGCTTGTGGATTGCTTGAGCTCAGGGGTTCTGGGCTGCACTCAGCTGTGTTGATCAGGTGTCCATGCTGCATTGGGCATCAATATGGTGTTCTAGAAGGAGCTCTAGAATTTCAGGTTGTGTAACGAGAGGTGCACCGACCCAGGCTGGAAACAGAGCAGGCCAAAGCTTCCATGCCCATTGGTAGCAGGACAGCACCTGTGAGCAGTACGTGTAAAACAGCCTGAGCAAAATAGTGAGACCTAGCCTCTCTTTTTTGACTCAAATGTGAAAGTTTTGATTTTTACAAGCTACAATAAATTATTTTCCCAAAACCAAATCTTTGTTTTCCTTTTGATATTTTTCCAGGAAATATGATGAACATTTGAACTGGGCCACGCATTTCAGCATAGCAGACAATTCTCCAGAATTGAGACATATTGCAACAACAAGCTAGCAGGCGGAGAGGACTGAAAACTCAGTGCAACCTAGAATAAATGGCTGTGTGATTTTCAGCAAGGATGACTCAAATGCATTCTTCCTTTTAGAGCACCTGTAGGATTAAACTGATCTGTCAAGTACAAAAGCATCCTTCATAGAGCAACTTAGAAATGCGCTTTCTGGCCCTTCTGCTGCATTTCTACGTCCAGCTCTAATTCATTTTTTGATTAGCCCTCATTCTTTTCATATGTGAATGAGAAGGAGAAATTACAGGGCCCTTCACTCTTTGAGCGAAACATGAAAAGACTGAGGGCTGTGCAACTCCCAAACGTTGGAGCCTCTGGCCTGTCGACCCTCGAACCTGCTCCTGCTCCAACCCGGCATCTCTTGTGGCCAGCAACCTCACAAACCCTGGAGGACCTGGTTACCTTTTGACTCTAAACCCCTGGGACTCCCATGAGTAGAGGCTCTACTCAAATCTACTTCTAATCCCTGGCAGCAGCCCGGAACCGCGAACCCTTCACACTCTGCACCCACCAAGCCTGGCCTGTGCCAGAGTGAACAAAGACCCCAAGGACGACCCCACGGCGACTGTGACCCCGAGTCCGGCACCCAAGGACCTCCCTCGACACTCCTGAAGAAGCCCTCAGCCTCAGAACCAGGTGCCCCCCCAACCGCGATCAACAGAGGGTAAGATTTCCCGACACCAAAAGGTACCCCTGCACCCGGCGCTCCGCAGCCCCCTGTGCCCAATCCCGGGGTACCTACCTATCCTCCAACTACCCAACTTACCTCTCGAAGTGGTGGTGGCACCTGAAGAATCTTCGTCCCCGAGCTTGCAGTCTTTTTCTAAACCAGAGATTTCCCATTCAAATCAATTGAGCGCCCGAATGCTCAAAAGCACCCTGCACCCAGCCGTCCGAGTGGCCCTGGCAGTGCAACCTCTACATCTATCTACTTCCCCACTTGCCCTGGATAAGTGACCAGGAGCCCAGCTCCCACAGCCACGTGGCCTGCTAGTCAGCAGCCACCAACCAAGGCCCCCCTACCTCTCATAGGATAACATTGGGCCTAACTCTCTCTGCACCCGGCCGCCCTTGTGCCGCTGAGGGTGAACCAACTGTACCTACCTGACCCTGGGAGACGCCTGAGTCTATGCCCAGAACCTTAACTCTGCCAGTCGAGTACTTACCTTTAAACCGATAACTCAATCTTCTCCATAGGGTAACATTGACTGGTTTTTCCTGAAATTTCTTCCAAGTGTGGACTTTTCAAAACTTAAAATATTCACCAAAAATCAGCCGAGTAACGAAAACGAAAATACTCACCTGCTATTAGGTGAGCTCCCAGTGCTGGATCTTGGTGCCCAGCACTGACTCTGAAAAATACTTACAACTGTACTTACCAGTAACCCAATTTTCTCCCGTAGGAAATCATTGACTGTTTTTCTGTGAAATTTCTTCTAAGTGTCAATTTTCTGCAAACTTTAAATATTCTTTAAAAATCGTATAATTTCTGAAAACGTAATTACTTACCTGTTTTGGATAAAGGTCCCAGTACTGAGTCTAGGCACCCAGTACTGGATTACAAAAGTAACGAGAACATACCATACCTGCAACTTGAATTTTCTGCCATAGGGAATCTTAGACTGTTTGCTATGAAATATTTTCTGTCAACTTTTAAAATAGCAAAATATTGTCTAAAAATCATCACAGTAATTAAGTCGACTTTTATCACTTGATTCCAAGTACTGACCCAGGACTGAATCTAGGATCCAGTCCTGGAAATCCAAAAGTAATCCTAAAAGTAATCTGTTGCAAATAACTTGAAACTTCCATTGAGCTCAATGCATTATTGTGTTTAAAATTTTGTTGCCTATTGCAACCACTTGTAACTTTCTACAAAAGTCAATTGCATATTGCAAACGCATTTATATAAAGCATCTCATTCTGAGAAAGTATATTTTAATACCTATTGTTGGTTCTAAAATAAAACAAGCCTATATTTTTTTGTAGATAAACCATTGGCCTAGAGGTAAGTTATTGAGTGTGTGAGACCATTTGCTGACTGAGTGTGTGCAACAAATGCTTTACACTGTCCTCTGATACTGCCTTACTGCTCGACCAAGCTACCACTTTAGAGAGTAAGGTTATATCTAACTTTAGCCTCTGCCAAACCTCTGGGGACTGTGGACTCTGTACACCCTGTACCTATTTAGGAACAATATATACAGAGCCACTTTCTCACACTGCAGTTCTCCAATATAGGTCTGTCAAGATCATTACTCAATCTACCTTGATTTGGCACAGTATAAAATAAGTCAAGAAGTCTCCTATGAAAAGATATGCAAATCTGTTCGAATCACTTTCCCTAGTCAGGGGACCCACTAGCTGGAAGGGGCAGGGAGGACCAAAATAGCTCATCGGTATAGAACACTGCATGAGCAGCTGATTTTGAGGTGGTAGAAGATAGAGTAATCCAACTGGACCTCAATAAACGGTTTCCTAATGTGCAATAGCCCCTGACCACCTCTGACGCAAAAGTGTAATCTCATACCTTTGCAGAATCAGGCATGCTTTCACCTGTTCAAGCTGAACTGACATAGGTCTTCTTGGCCAGCAGGAGTTCCCCTCTTGCAGCTGTTGAGGCTAGAGAACAGAATGACGTGTATTCATTCTTTATGGTAACTCTTCTAGCCCTCCCACTCCATACCACTTTAAAACTTCCGAAGTTGCAGACGAGTTCCATCATTGTGACCCATGCTATTTTTCTCAATATTGGCTGGCTCGGCATAACAAGGGATGCCTACAGGACAGCCTAAATTGTGCCAGCAAGCTTCTACAGGGAGTCACTGGCAGATAAAGAGAAACTCAGCCCTAACCTGGCTCTTCTCTCTCACTCTCACTCTTCTTTCCCTTCTGTCCCTCTACTTTTCTCTCACTCTCTAAATACTAGTATTTATGTTGTATTCACTTCCCCGTCACAATCTTTCCGACCCTACTTCCTCTCTCCCTTCAATCAGTTCAACCCTCTTTTTTACTTTAGGAAACTCCACATCTTTTTTAAAGGCCATTCCCATATTCACACTGCTTCTTGATAAGACATTTTTTTCCTTTCTTTGAAGGATATTGAAATTGATTTTCTTGAAACATGGTTGGTAAACCATCAATTCATTCCACCTTACTTTATCATTATCCTTACTTATGGAATGCATTTCATCATTAGGACAGCTGCAGTGTTTGCCGGGCAAGGTGGCGTGTGCCTGTTGTCCTAGTTACTTGGGAGGCAGAGGCTTGTGGATTACTTGAGCTCAGGGGTTCTGGGCTGCACTCAGCTGTGTTGATCAGGTGTCCATGCTGCATTGGGCATCAATATGGTGTTCTAGAGGGAGCTCTAGAATTTCAGGTTGTGTAACGAGAGGTGCACCGACCCAGGCTGGAAACAGAGCAGGCCAAAGCTTCCATGCCCATTGGTAGCAGGACAGCACCTGTGAGCAGTACGTGTTAAACAGCCTGAGCAAAATAGTGAGACCTAGCCTCTCTTTTTTGACTCAAATGTGAAAGTTTTGATTTTTACAAGGTGTAATAAATTATTTTCCCAAAACCAAATCTTTGTTTTCCTTTTGATATTTTTCCAGGAAATATGATGAACATTTGAACTGGGCCACGCATTTCAGCATAGCAGACAATTCTCCAGAATTGAGACATATTGCAACAACAAGCTAGCAGGCGGAGAGGACTGAAAACTCAGTGCAACCTAGAATAAATGGCTGTGTCATTTTCAGCAAGGATGACTCAAATGCATTCTTCCTTTTAGAGCACCTGTAGGATTAAACTGATCTGTCAAGTACAAAAGCATCCTTCATAGAGCAACTTAGAAATGCGCTTGCTGGCCCTTCTGCTGCATTTCTACGTCCAGCTCTAATTCATTTTTTGATTAGCCCTCATTCTTTTCATATGTGAATGAGAAGGAGAAATTACAGGGCCCTTCACTCTTTGAGCGAAACATGAAAAGACTGAGGGCTGTGCAACTCCCAAACGTTGGAGCCTCTGGCCTGTCGACCCTCGAACCTGCTCCTGCTCCAACCCGGCATCTCTTGTGGCCAGCAACCTCACAAACCCTGAAAGACCTGGCTACCTTTTGACTCTAAACCCCTGGGACTCCCATGAGTAGAGGCTCTACTCAAATCTACTTCTAATCCCTGGCAGCAGCCCGGAACCGCGAACCCTTCACACTCTGCACCCACCAAGCCTGGCCTGTGCCAGAGTGAACAAAGACCACAAGGACGACCCCACGGCGACTGTGACCCCGAGTCCGGCACCCAAGGACCTCCCTCGACACTCCTGAAGAAGCCTGCAGCCTCAGAACCAGGTGCCCCCCCAACCGCGATCAACAGAGGGCAAGATTTCCCGACACCAAAAGGTACCCCATGCACCCGGCGCTCCGCGGCCCCCTGTGCCCAATCCCGGGGTACCTACCTATCCTCCAACTACCCAACTTACCTCTCGAAGTGGTGGTGGCACCTGAAGAATCTTCGTCCCCGAGCTTGCAGTCTTTTTCTAAACCAGTGATTTCCCATTCAAATCAATTGAGCGCCCGAATGCTCAAAAGCACCCTGCACCCAGCCGTCCGAGTGGCCCTGGCAGTGCAACCTCTACATCTATCTACTTCCCCACTTGCCCTGGATAAGTGACCAGGAGCCCAGCTCCCACAGCCACGTGGCCTGCTAGTCAGCAGCCACCAACCAAGGCCCCCCTACCTCTCATAGGATAACATTGGGCCTAACTCTCTCTGCACCCGGCCGCCCTTGTGCCGCTGAGGGTGAACCAACTGTACCTACCTGACCCTGGGAGACGCCTGAGTCTATGCCCAGAACCTTAACTCTGCCAGTCGAGTACTTACCTTTAAACCGATAACTCAATCTTCTCCATAGGGTAACATTGACTGGTTTTTCCTGAAATTTCTTCCTAGTGTGGACTTTTCAAAACTTAAAATATTCACCAAAAATCAGCCGAGTAACGAAAACGAAAATACTCACCTGCTATTAGGTGAGCTCCCAGTGCTGGATCTTGGTGCCCAGCACTGACTCTGAAAAATGCTTACAACTGTACTTACCAGTAACCCAATTTTCTCCCGTAGGAAATCATTGACTGTTTTTCTGTGAAATTTCTTCTAAGTGTCAATTTTCTGCAAACTTTAAATATTCTTTAAAAATCGTATAATTTCTGAAAACGTAATTCCTTACCTGTTTTGGATAAAGGTCCCAGTACTGAGTCTAGGCGCCCAGTACTGGATTACAAAAGTAACGAGAACATACTATACCTGCAACTTGAATTTTCTGCCATAGGGAATCTTAGACTGTTTTCTAGGAAATATTTTCTGTCAACTTTTAAAATAGCAAAATATTGTCTAAAAATCATCACAGTAATTAAGTCGACTTTTATCACTTGATTCCAAATACTGACCCAGGACTGAATCTAGGATCCAGTCCTGGAAATCCAAAAGTAATCCTAAAAGTAATCTGTTGCAAATAACTTGAAACTTCCATTGAGCTCAATGCATTATTGTGTTTAAAATGTTGTTGCCTATTGCAACCACTTGTAACTTTCTACAAAAGTCAATTGCATATTGCAAAAGTATTTATATAAAGCATCTCATTCTGAGAAAGTATATTTTAATACCTATTGTTGGTTCTAAAATAAAACAAGCATATATTTTTTGTAGATAAACCATTGGCCTAGAGTTCAGTTATTGAGTGTGTGAGACCATTTGCTGACTGAGTGTGTGCAACAAATGCTTTACACTGTCCTCTGATACTGCCTTACTGCTCGACCAAGCTACCACTTTAGAGAGTAAGGTTATATCTAACTTTAGCCTCTGCCAAACCTCTGGGGACTGTGGACTCTGTACACCCTGTACCTATTTGGGAACAGTATATACAGAGCCACTTTCTCACACTGCAGTTCTCCAATATAGGTCTGTCAAGATCATTACTCAATCTACCTTGATTTGGCACAGTATAAAATAAGTCAAGAAGTCTCCTATGAAAAGATATGCAAATCTGTTCGAATCACTTTCCCTAGTCAGGGGACCCACTAGCTGGAAGGGGCAGGGAGGACCAAAATAGCTCAACGGTATAGAACACTGCATGAGGAGCTGATTTTGAGGTGGTAGAAGATAGAGTAATCCAACTGGACCTCAATAAACGGTTTCCTAATGTGCAATAGCCCCTGACCACCTCTGACGCAAAAGTGTAATCTCATACCTTTGCAGAATCAGGCATGCTTTCACCTGTTCAAGCTGAACTGACATAGGTCTTCTTGGCCAGCAGGAGTTCCCCACTTGCAGCTGTTGAGGCTAGAGAACAGAATGACGTGTATTCATTCTTTATGGTAACTCTTCTAGCCCTCCCACTCCATACCACTTTAAAACTTCCGAAGTTGCAGACGAGTTCCATCATTGTGACCCATGCTATTTTTCTCAATATTGGCTGGCTCGGCATAACAAGGGATGCCTACAGGACAGCCTAAATTGTGCCAGCAAGCTTCTACAGGGAGTCACTGGCAGATAAAGAGAAACTCAGCCCTAACCTGGCTCTTCTCTCTCACTCTCACTCTCCTTTCCCTTCTGTCCCTCTACCTGTCTCTCACTCTCTAAATACTAGTATTTATGTTGTATTCACTTTCCCGTCACAATCTTTCCGACCCTACTTCCTCTCTCCCTTCAATCAGTTCAACCCTCTTTTTTACTTTAGGAAACTCCACATCATTTTAAAGGCCATTCCCATATTCACACTGCTTCTTGATAAGACATTGTTTTCCTTTCTTTGAAGGATAGTGAAATTGATTTTCTTGAAACATGGTTGGTAAACCATCAATTCATTCCACCTTACTTTATCATTATCCTTACTTATGGAATGCATTTCATCATTAGGACATCTGCAGTGTTTGCCGGGCAAGGTGGCGTGTGCCTGTTGTCCTAGTTACTTGGGATGCAGAGGCTTGTGGATTGCTTGAGCTCAGGGGTTCTGGGCTGCACTCAGCTGTGTTGATCAGGTGTCCATGCTGCATTGGGCATCAATATGGTGTTCTAGAGGGAGCTCTAGAATTCCAGGTTGTGTAACGAGAGGTGCACCGACCCAGGCTGGAAACAGAGCAGGCCAAAGCTTCCATGCCCATTGGTAGCAGGACAGCACCTGTGAGCAGTACGTGTTAAACAGCCTGAGCAAAATAGTGAGACCTAGCCTCTCTTTTTTGACTCAAATGTGAAAGTTTTGATTTTTACAAGGTGTAATAAATTATTTTCCCAAAACCAAATCTTTGTTTTCCTTTTGATATTTTTCCAGGAAATATGATGAACATTTGAACTGGGCCACGCATTTCAGCATAGCAGACAATTCTCCAGAATTTAGACATATTGCAACAACAAGCTAGCAGGCGGAGAGGACTGAAAACTCAGTGCAACCTAGAATAAATGGCTGTGTGATTTTCAGCAATGATGACTCAAATGCATTCTTCCTTTTAGAGCACCTGTAGGATTAAACTGATCTGTCAAGTACAAAAGCATCCTTCATAGAGCAACTTAGAAATGCGCTTGCTGGCCCTTCTGCTGCATTTCTACGTCCAGCTCTAATTCATTTTTTGATTAGCCCTCATTCTTTTCATATGTGAATGAGAAGGAGAAATTACAGGGCCCTTCACTCTTTGAGCGAAACATGAAAAGACTGAGGGCTGTGCAACTCCCAAACGTTGGAGCCTCTGGCCTGTCGACCCTCGAACCTGTTCCTGCTCCAACCCGGCATCTCTTGTGGCCAGCAACTTCACAAACCCTGGAGGACCTGGCTACCTTTTGACTCTAAACCCCTGGGACTCCCATGAGTAGAGGCTCTACTCAAATCTACTTCTAATCCCTGGCAGCAGCCCGGAACCGCGAACCCTTCACACTCTGCACCCACCAAGCCTGGCCTGTGCCAGAGTGAACAAAGACCACAAGGACGACCCCACGGCGACTGTGACCCCGAGTCCGGCACCCAAGGACCTCCCTCGACACTCCTGAAGAAGCCTGCAGCCTCAGAACCAGGTGCCCCCCCAACCGCGATCAACAGAGGGTAAGATTTCCCGACACCAAAAGGTACCCCATGCACCCGGCGCTCCGCGGCCCCCTGTGCCCAATCCCGGGGTACCTACCTATCCTCCAACTACCCAACTTACCTCTCGAAGTGGTGGTGGCACCTGAAGAATCTTCATCCCCGAGCTTGCAGTCTTTTTCTAAACCAGTGATTTCCCATTCAAATCAATTGAGCGCCCGAATGCTCAAAAGCACCCTGCACCCAGCCGTCCGAGTGGCCCTGGCAGTGCAACCTCTACATCTATCTACTTCCCCACTTGCCCTGGATAAGTGACCAGGAGCCCAGCTCCCACAGCCACGTGGCCTGCTAGTCAGCAGCCACCAACCAAGGCCCCCCTACCTCTCATAGGATAACATTGGGCCTAACTCTCTCTGCACCCGGCCGCCCTTGTGCCGCTGAGGGTGAACCAACTGTACCTACCTGACCCTGGGAGACGCATGAGTCTATGCCCAGAACCTTAACTCTGCCAGTCGAGTACTTACCTTTAAACCGATAACTCAATCTTCTCCATAGGGTAACATTGACTGGTTTTTCCTGAAATTTCTTCCAAGTGTGGACTTTTCAAAACTTAAAGTATTCACCAAAAATCAGCCGAGTAACGAAAACGAAAATACTCACCTGCTATTAGGTGAGCTCCCAGTGCTGGATCTTGGTGCCCAGCACTGACTCTGAAAAATACTTACAACTGTACTTACCAGTAACCCAATTTTCTCCCGTAGGAAATCATTGACTGTTTTTCTGTGAAATTTCTTCTAAGTGTCAATTTTCTGAAAACTTTAAATATTCTTTAAAAATCGTATAATTTCTGAAAACGTAATTACTTACCTGTTTTGGGTAAAGGTCCCAGTACTGAGTCTAGGCACCCAGTACTGGATTACAAAAGTAACGAGAACATACTATACCTGCAACTTGAATTTTCTGCCATAGGGAATCTTAGACTGTTTTCTATGAAATATTTTCTGTCAACTTTTAAAATAGCAAAATATTGTCTAAAAATCATCACAGTAATTAAGTCGACTTTTATCACTTGATTCCAAGTACTGACCCAGGACTGAATCTAGGATCCAGTCCTGGAAATCCAAAAGTAATCCTAAAAGTAATCTGTTGCAAATAACTTGAAACTTCCATTGAGCTCAATGCATTATTGTGTTTAAAATTTTGTTGCCTATTGCAACCACTTGTAACTTTCTACAAAAGTCAATTGCATATTGCAAAAGTATTTATATAAAGCATCTCATTCTGAGAAAGTATATTTTAATACCTATTGTTGGTTCTAAAATAAAACAAGCATATATTTTTTGTAGATAAACCATTGGCCTAGAGTTCAGTTATTGAGTGTGTGAGACCATTTGCTGACTGAGTGTGTGCAACAAATGCTTTACACTGTCCTCTGATACTGCCTTACTGCTCGACCAAGCTACCACTTTAGAGAGTAAGGTTATATCTAACTTTAGCCTCTGCCAAACCTCTGGGGACTGTGGACTCTGTACACCCTGTACCTATTTGGGAACAGTATATACAGAGCCACTTTCTCACACTGCAGTTCTCCAATATAGGTCTGTCAAGATCATTACTCAATCTACCTTGATTTGGCACAGTATAAAATAAGTCAAGAAGTCTCCTATGAAAAGATATGCAAATCTGTTCGAATCACTTTCCCTAGTCAGGGGACCCACTAGCTGGAAGGGGCAGGGAGGACCAAAATAGCTCAATGGTATAGAACACTGCATGAGGAGCTGATTTTTAGGTGGTAGAAGATAGAGTAATCCAACTGGACCTCAATAAACGGTTTCCTAATGTGCAATAGCCCCTGACCACCTCTGACGCAAAAGTGTAATCTCATACCTTTGCAGAATCAGGCATGCTTTCACCTGTTCAAGCTGAACTGACATTGGTCTTCTTGGCCAGCAGGAGTTCCTCTCTTGCAGCTGTTGAGGCTAGAGAACAGAATGACGTGTATTCATTCTTTATGGTAACTCTTCTAGCCCTCCCACTCCATACCACTTTAAAACTTCCGAAGTTGCAGACGAGTTCCATCATTGTGACCCATGCTATTTTTCTCAATATTGGCTGGCTCGGCATAACAAGGGATTCCTACAGGACAGCCTAAATTGTGCCAGCAAGCTTCTACAGGGAGTCACTGGCAGATAAAGAGAAACTCAGCCCTAACCTGGCTCTTCTCTCTCACTCTCACTCTCCTTTCCCTTCTGTCCCTCTACCTGTCTCTCACTCTCTAAATACTAGTATTTATGTTGTATTCACTTCCCCGTCACAATCTTTCCGACCCTACTTCCTCTCTCCCTTCAATCAGTTCAACCCTCTTTTTTACTTTAGGAAACTCCACATCTTTTTTAAAGGCCCTTCCCATATTCACACTGCTTCTTGATAAGACATTTTTTTCCTTTCTTTGAAGGATAGTGAAATTGATTTTCTTGAAACATGGTTGGTAAACCATCAATTCATTCCACCTTACTTTATCATTATCCTTACTTATGGAATGCATTTCATCATTAGGACAGCTGCAGTGTTTGCTGGGCAAGGTGGCGTGTGCCTGTTGTCCTAGTTACTTGGGAGGCAGAAGCTTGTGGATTGCTTGTGCCCAGGGGTTCTGGGCTGCACTCAGCTGTGTTGATCAGGTGTCCATGCTGCATTGGGCATCAATATGGTGTTCTAGAGGGAGCTCTAGAATTTCAGGTTGTGTAACGATAGGTGCACCGACCCAGGCTGGAAACAGAGCAGGCCAAAGCTTCCATGCCCATTGGTAGCAGGACAGCACCTGTGAGCAGTACGTGTTAAACAGCCTGAGCAAAATAGTGAGACCTAGCCTCTCTTTTTTGACTCAAATGTGAAAGTTTTGATTTTTACAAGGTGTAATAAATTATTTTCCCAAAACCAAATCTTTGTTTTCCTTTTGATATTTTTCCAGGAAATATGATGAACATTTGAACTGGGCCACGCATTTCAGCATAGCAGACAATTCTCCAGAATTGAGACATATTGCAACAACAAGCTAGCAGGCGGAGAGGACTGAAAACTCAGTGCAACCTAGAATAAATGGCTGTGTGATTTTCAGCAAGGATGACTCAAATGCATTCTTCCTTTTAGAGCACCTGTAGGATTAAACTGATCTGTCAAGTACAAAAGCATCCTTCATAGAGCAACTTAGAAATGCGCTTGCTGGCCCTTCTGCTGCATTTCTACGTCCAGCTCTAATTCATTTTTTGATTAGCCCTCATTCTTTTCATATGTGAATGAGAAGGAGAAATTACAGGGCCCTTCACTCTTTGAGCGAAACATGAAAAGACTGAGGGCTGTGCAACTCCCAAACGTTGGAGCCTCTGGCCTGTCGACCCTCGAACCTGCTCCTGCTCCAACCCGGCATCTCTTGTGGCCAGCAACCTCACAAACCCTGGAGGACCTGGCTACCTTTTGACTCTAAACCCCTGGGACTCCCATGAGTAGAGGCTCTACTCAAATCTACTTCTAATCCCTGGCAGCAGCCCGGAACCGCGAACCCTTCACACTCTGCACCCACCAAGCCTGGCCTGTGCCAGAGTGAACAAAGACCACAAGGATGACCCCACGGCGACTGTGACCCCGAGTCCGGCACCCAAGGACCTCCCTCGACACTCCTGAAGAAGCCTGCAGCCTCAGAACCAGGTGCCCCCCCAACCGCGATCAACAGAGGGTAAGATTTCCCGACACCAAAAGGTACCCCTGCACCCGGCGCTCCGCGGCCCCCTGTGCCCAATCCCGGGGTACCTACCTATCTTCCAACTACCCAACTTACCTCTCAAAGTGGTGGTGGCACCTGAAGAATCTTCGTCCCCGAGCTTGCAGTCTTTTTCTAAACCAGAGATTTCCCATTCAAATCAATGGAGCGCCCGAATGCTCAAAAGCACCCTGCACCCAGCCGTCCGAGTGGCCCTGGCAGTGCAACCTCTACATCTATCTACTTCCCCACTTGCCCTGGATAAGTGACCAGGAGCCCAGCTCCCACAGCCACGTGGCCTGCTAGTCAGCAGCCACCAACCAAGGCCCCCCTACCTCTCATAGGATAACATTGGGCCTAACTCTCTCTTCACCCGGCCGCCCTTGTGCCGCTGAGGGTGAACCAACTGTACCTACCTGACCCTGGGAGACGCCTGAGTCTATGCCCAGAACTTTAACTCTGCCAGTCGAGTACTTACCTTTAAACCGATAACTCAATCTTTTCCATAGGGTAACATTGACTGGTTTTTCCTGAAATTTCTTCCAAGTGTGGACTTTTCAAAACTTAAAATATTCACCAAAAATCAGCCGAGTAACGAAAACGAAAATACTCACCTGCTATTAGGTGAGCTCCCAGTGCTGGATCTTGGTGCCCAGCACTGACTCTGAAAAATACTTACAACTGTACTTACCAGTAACCCAATTTTCTCCCGTAGGTAATCATTGACTGTTTTTCTGTAAAATTTCTTCTAAGTGTCAATTTCTGCAAACTTTAAATATTCTTTAAAAATCGTATAATTTCTGAAAACGTAATTACTTACCTGTTTTGGATAAAGGTCCCAGTACTGAGTCTAGGCACCCAGTACTGGATTACAAAAGTAACGAGAACATACTATACCTGCAACTTGAATTTTCTGCCATAGGGAATCTTAGACTGTTTTCTATGAAATATTTTCTGTCAGCTTTTAAAATAGCAAAATATTGTCTAAAAATCATCACAGTAATTAAGTCGACTTTTATCACTTGATTCCAAGTACTGACCCAGGACTGAATCTAGGATGCAGTCCTGGAAATCCAAAAGTAATCCTAAAAGTAATCTGTTGCAAATAACTTGAAACTTCCATTGAGCTCAATGCATTATTGTGTTTAAAATGTTGTTGCCTATTGCAACCACTTGTAACTTTCTACAAAACTCAATTGCATATTGCAAAAGTATTTATATAAAGCATCTCATTCTGAGAAAGTATATTTTAATACCTATTGTTGGTTCTAAAATAAAACAAGCATATATTTTTTTGTAGATAAACCATTGGCCTAGAGTTCAGTTATTGAGTGTGTGAGACCATTTGCTGACTGAGTGTGTGCAACAAATGCTTTACACTGTCCTCTGGTACTGCCTTACTGCTCGACCAAGCTACCACTTTAGAGAGTAAGGTTATATCTAACTTTAGCCTCTGCCAAACCTCTGGGGACTGTGGACTCTGTACACCCTGTACCTATTTGGGAACAGTATATACAGAGCCACTTTCTCACACTGCAGTTCTCCAATATAGGTCTGTCAAGATCATTACTCAATCTACCTTGATTTGGCACAGTATAAAATAAGTCAAGAAGTCTCCTATGAAAAGATATGCAAATCTGTTCGAATCACTTTCCCTAGTCAGGGGACCCACTAGCTGGAAGGGGCAGGGAGGACCAAAATAGCTCATCGGTATAGAACACTGCATGAGCAGCTGATTTTGAGGTGGTAGAAGATAGAGTAATCCAACTGGACCTCAATAAACGGTTTCCTAATGTGCAATAGCCCGTGACCACCTCTGACGCAAAAGTGTAATCTCATACCTTTGCAGAATCAGGCATGCTTTCACCTGTTCAAGCTGAACTGACATTGGTCTTCTTGGCCAGCAGGAGTTCCTCTCTTGCAGCTGTTGAGGCTAGAGAACAGAATGACGTGTATTCATTCTTTATGGTAACTCTTCTAGCCCTCCCACTCCATACTACTTTAAAACTTCCGATGTTGCAGACGAGTTCCATCATTGTGACCCATGCTATTTTTCTCAATATTGGCTGGCTCGGCATAACAAGGGATGCCTACAGGACAGCCTAAATTGTGCCGGCAAGCTTCTACAGGGAGTCACTGGCAGATAAAGAGAAACTCAGCCCTAACCTGGCTCTTCTCTCTCACTCTCACTCTCCTTTCCCTTCTGTCCCTCTACCTGTCTCTCACTCTCTAAATACTAGTATTTATGTTGTATTCACTTCCCCGTCACAATCTTTCCGACCCTACTTCCTCTCTCCCTTCAATCAGTTCAACCCTCTTTTTTACTTTAGGAAACTCCACATCTTTTTTAAAGGCCCTTCCCATATTCACACTGCTTCTTGATAAGACATTTTTTTCCTTTCTTTGAAGGATAGTGAAATTGATTTTCTTGAAACATGGTTGGTAAACCATCAATTCATTCCACCTTACTTTATCATTATCCTTACTTATGGAATGCATTTCATCATTAGGACAGCTGCAGTGTTTGCCGGGCAAGGTGGTGTGTGCCTGTTGTCCTAGTTACTTGGGAGGCAGAGGCTTGTGGATTGCTTGAGCTCAGGGGTTCTGGGCTGCACTCAGCTGTGTTGATCAGGTGTCCATGCTGCATTGGGCATCAATATGGTGTTCTAGAGGGAGCTCTAGAATTTCAGGTTGTGTAACGAGAGGTGCACCGACCCAGGCTGGAAACAGAGCAGGCCAAAGCTTCCATGCCCATTGGTAGCAGAACAGCACCTGTGAGCAGTACGTGTAAAACAGCCTGAGCAAAATAGTGAGACCTAGCCTCTCTTTTTTGACTCAAATGTGAAAGTTTTGATTTTTACAAGGTGTAATAAATTATTTTCCCAAAACCAAATCTTTGTTTTCCTTTTGATATTTTTCCAGGAAATATGATGAACATTTGAACTGGGCCACGCATTTCAGCATAGCAGACAATTCTCCAGAATTGAGACATATTGCAACAACAAGCTAGCAGGCGGAGAGGACTGAAAACTCAGTGCAACATAGAATAAATGGCTGTGTGATTTTCAGCAAGGATGACTCAAATGCATTCTTCCTTTTAGAGCACCTGTAGGATTAAACTGATCTGTCAAGTACAAAAGCATCCTTCATAGAGCAACTTAGAAATGCGCTTGCTGGCCCTTCTGCTGCATTTCTACGTCCAGCTCTAATTCATTTTTTGATTAGCCTTCATTCTTTTCATATGTGAATGAGAAGGAGAAATTACAGGGCCCTTCACTCTTTGAGCGAAACATGAAAAGACTGAAGGCTGTGCAACTCCCAAACGTTGGAGCCTCTGGCCTGTCGACCCTCGAACCTGCTCCTGCTCCAACCCGGCATCTCTTGTGGCCAGCAACCTCACAAACCCTGGAGGACCTGGCTACCTTTTGACTCTAAACCCCTGGGACTCCCATGAGTAGAGGCTCTACTCAAATCTACTTCTAATCCCTGGCAGCAGCCCGGAACCGCGAACCCTTCACACTCTGCACCCACCAAGCCTGGCCTGTGCCAGAGTGAACAAAGACCACAAGGACGACCCCACGGCGACTGTGACCCCGAGTCCGGCACCCAAGGACCTCCCTCGACACTCCTGAAGAAGCCTGCAGCCTCAGAACCAGGTGCCCCCCCAACCGCGATCAACAGAGGGTAAGATTTCCCGACACCAAAAGGTACCCCTGCACCCGGCGCTCCGCGGCCCCCTGTGCCCAATCCCGGGGTACCTACCTATCCTCCAACTACCCAACTTACCTCTCGAAGTGGTGGTGGCACCTGAAGAATCTTCGTCCCCGAGCTTGCAGTCTTTTTCTAAACCAGAGATTTCCCATTCAAATCAATTGAGCGCCCGAATGCTCAAAAGCACCCTGCACCCAGCCGTCCGAGTGGCCCTGGCAGTGCAACCTCTACATCTATCTACTTCCCCACTTGCCCTGGATAAGTGACCAGGAGCCCAGCTCCCACAGCCACGTGGCCTGCTAGTCAGCAGCCACCAACCAAGGCCCCCCTACCTCTCATAGGATAACATTGGGCCTAACTCTCTCTGCACCCGGCCGCCCTTGTGCCGCTGAGGGTGAACCAACTGTACCTACCTGACCCTGGGAGACGCCTGAGTCTATGCCCAGAACCTTAACTCTGCCAGTCGAGTACTTACCTTTAAACCGATAACTCAATCTTCTCCATAGGGTAACATTGACTGGTTTTTCCTGAAATTTCTTCCAAGTGTGGACTTTTCAAAACTTAAAATATTCACCAAAAATCAGCCGAGTAACGAAAACGAAAATACTCACCTGCTATTAGGTGAGCTCCCAGTGCTGGATCTTGGTGCCCAGCACTGACTCTGAAAAATACTTACAACTGTACTTACCAGTAACCCAATTTTCTCCCGTAGGAAATCATTGACTGTTTTTCTGTGAAATTTCTTCTAAGTGTCAATTTTCTGCAAACTTTAAATATTCTTTAAAAATCGTATAATTTCTGAAAACGTAATTACTTACCTGTTTTGGATAAAGGTCCCAGTACTGAGTCTAGGCACCCAGTACTGGATTACAAAAGTAACGAGAACATACTATACCTGCAACTTGAATTTTCTGCCATAGGGAATCTTAGACTGTTTGCTATGAAATATTTTCTGTCAACTTTTAAAATAGCAAAATATTGTCTAAAAATCATCACAGTAATTAAGTCGACTTTTATCACTTGATTCCAAGTACTGACCCAGGACTGAATCTAGGATCCAGTCCTGGAAATCCAAAAGTAATCCTAAAAGTAATCTGTTGCAAATAACTTGAAACTTCCATTGAGCTCAATGCATTATTGTGTTTAAAATTTTGTTGCCTATTGCAACCACTTGTAACTTTCTACAAAAGTCAATTGCATATTGCAAACGTATTTATATAAAGCATCTCATTCTGAGAAAGTATATTTTAATACCTATTGTTGGTTCTAAAATAAAACAAGCCTATATTTTTTTGTAGATAAACCATTGGCCTAGAGTTCAGTTATTGAGTGTGTGAGACCATTTGCTGACTGAGTGTGTGCAACAAATGCTTTACACTGTCCTCTGATACTGCCTTACTGCTCGACCAAGCTACCACTTTAGAGAGTAAGGTTATATCTAACTTTAGCCTCTGCCAAACCTCTGGGGACTGTGGACTCTGTACACCCTGTACCTATTTAGGAACAATATATACAGAGCCACTTTCTCACACTGCAGTTCTCCAATATAGGTCTGTCAAGATCATTACTCAATCTACCTTGATTTGGCACAGTATAAAATAAGTCAAGAAGTCTCCTATGAAAAGATATGCAAATCTGTTCGAATCACTTTCCCTAGTCAGGGGACCCACTAGCTGGAAGGGGCAGGGAGGACCAAAATAGCTCATCGGTATAGAACACTGCATGAGCAGCTGATTTTGAGGTGGTAGAAGATAGAGTAATCCAACTGGACCTCAATAAACGGTTTCCTAATGTGCAATAGCCCCTGACCACCTCTGACGCAAAAGTGTAATCTCATACCTTTGCAGAATCAGGCATGCTTTCACCTGTTCAAGCTGAACTGACATAGGTCTTCTTGGCCAGCAGGAGTTCCCCTCTTGCAGCTGTTGAGGCTAGAGAACAGAATGACGTGTATTCATTCTTTATGGTAACTCTTCTAGCCCTCCCACTCCATACCACTTTAAAACTTCCGAAGTTGCAGACGAGTTCCATCATTGTGACCCATGCTATTTTTCTCAATATTGGCTGGCTCGGCATAACAAGGGATGCCTACAGGACAGCCTAAATTGTGCCAGCAAGCTTCTACAGGGAGTCACTGGCAGATAAAGAGAAACTCAGCCCTAACCTGGCTCTTCTCTCTCACTCTCACTCTCCTTTCCCTTCTGTCCCTCTACTTTTCTCTCACTCTCTAAATACTAGTATTTATGTTGTATTCACTTCCCCGTCACAATCTTTCCGACCCTACTTCCTCTCTCCCTTCAATCAGTTCAACCCTCTTTTTTACTTTAGGAAACTCCACATCTTTTTTAAAGGCCATTCCCATATTCACACTGCTTCTTGATAAGACATTTTTTTCCTTTCTTTGAAGGATATTGAAATTGATTTTCTTGAAACATGGTTGGTAAACCATCAATTCATTCCACCTTACTTTATCATTATCCTTACTTATGGAATGCATTTCATCATTAGGACAGCTGCAGTGTTTGCCGGGCAAGGTGGCGTGTGCCTGTTGTCCTAGTTACTTGGGAGGCAGAGGCTTGTGGATTACTTGAGCTCAGGGGTTCTGGGCTGCACTCAGCTGTGTTGATCAGGTGTCCATGCTGCATTGGGCATCAATATGGTGTTCTAGAGGGAGCTCTAGAATTTCAGGTTGTGTAACAAGAGGTGCACCGACCCAGGCTGGAAACAGAGCAGGCCAAAGCTTCCATGCCCATTGGTAGCAGGACAGCACCTGTGAGCAGTACGTGTTAAACAGCCTGAGCAAAATAGTGAGACCTAGCCTCTCTTTTTTGACTCAAATGTGAAAGTTTTGATTTTTACAAGGTGTAATAAATTATTTTCCCAAAACCAAATCTTTGTTTTCCTTTTGATATTTTTCCAGGAAATATGATGAACATTTGAACTGGGCCACGCATTTCAGCATAGCAGACAATTCTCCAGAATTGAGACATATTGCAACAACAAGCTAGCAGGCGGAGAGGACTGAAAACTCAGTGCAACCTAGAATAAATGGCTGTGTGATTTTCAGCAAGGATGACTCAAATGCATTCTTCCTTTTAGAGCACCTGTAGGATTAAACTGATCTGTCAAGTACAAAAGCATCCTTCATAGAGCAACTTAGAAATGCGCTTGCTGGCCCTTCTGCTGCATTTCTACGTCCAGCTCTAATTCATTTTTTGATTAGCCCTCATTCTTTTCATATGTGAATGAGAAGGAGAAATTACAGGGCCCTTCACTCTTTGAGCGAAACATGAAAAGACTGAGGGCTGTGCAACTCCCAAACGTTGGAGCCTCTGGCCTGTCGACCCTCGAACCTGCTCCTGCTCCAACCCGGCATCTCTTGTGGCCAGCAACCTCACAAACCCTGAAAGACCTGGCTACCTTTTGACTCTAAACCCCTGGGACTCCCATGAGTAGAGGCTCTACTCAAATCTACTTCTAATCCCTGGCAGCAGCCCGGAACCGCGAACCCTTCACACTCTGCACCCACCAAGCCTGGCCTGTGCCAGAGTGAACAAAGACCACAAGGACGACCCCACGGCGACTGTGACCCCGAGTCCGGCACCCAAGGACCTCCCTCGACACTCCTGAAGAAGCCTGCAGCCTCAGAACCAGGTGCCCCCCCAACCGCGATCAACAGAGGGCAAGATTTCCCGACACCAAAAGGTACCCCATGCACCCGGCGCTCCGCGGCCCCCTGTGCCCAATCCCGGGGTACCTACCTATCCTCCAACTACCCAACTTACCTCTCGAAGTGGTGGTGGCACCTGAAGAATCTTCGTCCCCGAGCTTGCAGTCTTTTTCTAAACCAGTGATTTCCCATTCAAATCAATTGAGCGCCCGAATGCTCAAAAGCACCCTGCACCCAGCCGTCCGAGTGGTCCTGGCAGTGCAACCTCTACATCTATCTACTTCCCCACTTGCCCTGGATAAGTGACCAGGAGCCCAGCTCCCACAGCCACGTGGCCTGCTAGTCAGCAGCCACCAACCAAGGCCCCCCTACCTCTCATAGGATAACATTGGGCCTAACTCTCTCTGCACCCGGCCGCCCTTGTGCCTCTGAGGGTGAACCAACTGTACCTACCTGACCCTGGGAGACGCCTGAGTCTATGCCCAGAACCTTAACTCTGCCAGTCGAGTACTTACCTTTAAACCGATAACTCAATCTTCTCCATAGGGTAACATTGACTGGTTTTTCCTGAAATTTCTTCCAAGTGTGGACTTTTCAAAACTTAAAATATTCACCAAAAATCAGCCGAGTAACGAAAACGAAAATACTCACCTGCTATTAGGTGAGCTCCCAGTGCTGGATCTTGGTGCCCAGCACTGACTCTGAAAAATGCTTACAACTGTACTTACCAGTAACCCAATTTTCTCCCGTAGGAAATCATTGACTGTTTTTCTGTGAAATTTCTTCTAAGTGTCAATTTTCTGCAAACTTTAGATATTCTTTAAAAATCGTATAATTTCTGAAAACGTAATTACTTACCTGTTTTGGATAAAGGTCCCAGTACTGAGTCTAGGCACCCAGTACTGGATTACAAAAGTAACGAGAACATACTATACCTGCAACTTGAATTTTCTGCCATAGGGAATCTTAGACTGTTTGCTATGAAATATTTTCTGTCAACTTTTAAAATAGCAAAATATTGTCTAAAAATCATCACAGTAATTAAGTCGACTTTTATCACTTGATTCCAAGTACTGACCCAGGACTGAATCTAGGATCCAGTCCTGGAAACCCAAAAGTAATCCTAAAAGTAATCTGTTGCAAATAACTTGAAACTTCCATTGAGCTCAATGCATTATTGTGTTTAAAATTTTGTTGCCTATTGCAACCACTTGTAACTTTCTACAAAAGTCAATTGCATATTGCAAACGTATTTATATAAAGCATCTCATTCTGAGAAAGTATATTTTAATACCTATTGTTGGTTCTAAAATAAAACAAGCCTATATTTTTTTGTAGATAAACCATTGGCCTAGAGTTCAGTTATTGAGTGTGTGAGACCATTTGCTGACTGAGTGTGTGCAACAAATGCTTTACACTGTCCTCTGATACTGCCTTACTGCTCGACCAAGCTGCCACTTTAGAGAGTAAGGTTATATCTAACTTTAGCCTCTGCCAAACCTCTGGGGACTGTGGACTCTGTACACCCTGTACCTATTTAGGAACAATATATACAGAGCCACTTTCTCACACTGCAGTTCTCCAATATAGGTCTGTCAAGATCATTACTCAATCTACCTTGATTTGGCACAGTATAAAATAAGTCAAGAAGTCTCCTATGAAAAGATATGCAAATCTGTTCGAATCACTTTCCCTAGTCAGGGGACCCACTAGCTGGAAGGGGCAGGGAGGACCAAAATAGCTCATCGGTATAGAACACTGCATGAGCAGCTGATTTTGAGGTGGTAGAAGATAGAGTAATCCAACTGGACCTCAATAAACGGTTTCCTAATGTGCAATAGCCCCTGACCACCTCTGACGCAAAAGTGTAATCTCATACCTTTGCAGAATCAGGCATGCTTTCAACTGTTCAAGCTGAACTGACATTGGTCTTCTTGGCCAGCAGGAGTTCCTCTCTTGCAGCTGTTGAGGCTAGAGAACAGAATGACGTGTATTCATTCTTTATGGTAACTCTTCTAGCCCTCCCACTCCATACTACTTTAAAACTTCCGATGTTGCAGACGAGTTCCATCATTGTGACCCATGCTATTTTTCTCAATATTGGCTGGCTCGGCATAACAAGGGATGCCTACAGGACAGCCTAAATTGTGCCGGCAAGCTTCTACAGGGAGTCACTGGCAGATAAAGAGAAACTCAGCCCTAACCTGGCTCTTCTCTCTCACTCTCACTCTCCTTTCCCTTCTGTCCCTCTACCTGTCTCTCACTCTCTAAATACTAGTATTTATGTTGTATTCACTTCCCCGTCACAATCTTTCCGACCCTACTTCCTCTCTCCCTTCAATCAGTTCAACCCTCTTTTTTACTTTAGGAAACTCCACATCTTTTTTAAAGGCCCTTCCCATATTCACACTGCTTCTTGATAAGACATTTTTTTCCTTTCTTTGAAGGATAGTGAAATTGATTTTCTTGAAACATGGTTGGTAAACCATCAATTCATTCCACCTTACTTTATCATTATCCTTACTTATGGAATGCATTTCATCATTAGGACAGCTGCAGTGTTTGCCGGGCAAGGTGGCGAGTGCATGTTGTCCTAGTTACTTGGGAGGCAGAGACTTGTGGATTGCTTGAGCTCAGGGGTTCTGGGCTGCACTCAGCTGTGTTGATCAGGTGTCCATGCTGCATTGGGCATCAATATGGTGTTCTAGAAGGAGCTCTAGAATTTCAGGTTGTGTAACAAGAGGTGCACCGACCCAGGCTGGAAACAGAGCAGGCCAAAGCTTCCATGCCCATTGGTAGCAGGACAGCACCTGTGAGCAGTACGTGTAAAACAGCCTGAGCAAAATAGTGAGACCTAGCCTCTCTTTTTTGACTCAAATGTGAAAGTTTTGATTTTTACAAGCTGTAATAAATTATTTTCCCAAAACCAAATCTTTGTTTTCCTTTTGATATTTTTCCAGGAAATATGATGAACATTTGAACTGGGCCACGCATTTCAGCATAGCAGACAATTCTCCAGAATTGAGACATATTGCAACAACAAGCTAGCAGGCGGAGAGGACTGAAAACTCAGTGCAACCTAGAATAAATGGCTGTGTGATTTTCAGCAAGGATGACTCAAATGCATTCTTCCTTTTAGAGCACCTGTAGGATTAAACTGATCTGTCAAGTACAAAAGCATCCTTCATAGAGCAACTTAGAAATGCGCTTTCTGGCCCTTCTGCTGCATTTCTACGTCCAGCTCTAATTCATTTTTTGATTAGCCCTCATTCTTTTCATATGTGAATGAGAAGGAGAAATTACAGGGCCCTTCACTCTTTGAGCGAAACATGAAAAGACTGAGGGCTGTGCAACTCCCAAACGTTGGAGCCTCTGGCCTGTAGACCCTCGAACCTGCTCCTGCTCCAACCCGGCATCTCTTGTGGCCAGCAACCTCACAAACCCTGGAGGACCTGGCTACCTTTTGACTCTAAACCCCTGGGACTCCCATGAGTAGAGGCTCTACTCAAATCTACTTCTAATCCCTGGCAGCAGCCCGGAACCGCGAACCCTTCACACTCTGCACCCACCAAGCCTGGCCTGTGCCAGAGTGAACAAAGACCACAAGGACGACCCCACGGCGACTGTGACCCCGAGTCCGGCACCCAAGGACCTCCCTCGACACTCCTGAAGAAGCCCTCAGCCTCAGAACCAGGTGCCCCCCCAACCGCGATCAACAGAGGGTAAGATTTCCCGACACCAAAAGGTACCCCTGCACCCGGCGCTCCGCAGCCCCCTGTGCCCAATCCCGGGGTACCTACCTATCCTCCAACTACCCAACTTACCTCTCGAAGTGGTGGTGGCACCTGAAGAATCTTCGTCCCCGAGCTTGCAGTCTTTTTCTAAACCAGAGATTTCCCATTCAAATCAATTGAGCGCCCGAATGCTCAAAAGCACCCTGCACCCAGCCGTCCGAGTGGCCCTGGCAGTGCAACCTCTACATCTATCTACTTCCCCACTTGCCCTGGATAAGTGACCAGGAGCCCAGCTCCCACAGCCACGTGGCCTGCTAGTCAGCAGCCACCAACCAAGGCCCCCCTACCTCTCATAGGATAACATTGGGCCTAACTCTCTCTGCACCCGGCCGCCCTTGTGCCGCTGAGGGTGAACCAACTGTACCTACCTGACCCTGGGAGACGCCTGAGTCTATGCCCAGAACCTTAACTCTGCCAGTCGAGTACTTACCTTTAAACCGATAACTCAATCTTCTCCATAGGGTAACATTGACTGGTTTTTCCTGAAATTTCTTCCAAGTGTGGACTTTTCAAAACTTAAAATATTCACCAAAAATCAGCCGAGTAACGAAAACGAAAATACTCACCTGCTATTAGGTGAGCTCCCAGTGCTGGATCTTGGTGCCCAGCACTGACTCTGAAAAATACTTACAACTGTACTTACCAGTAACCCAATTTTCTCCCGTAGGAAATCATTGACTGTTTTTCTGTGAAATTTCTTCTAAGTGTCAATTTTCTGCAAACTTTAAATATTCTTTAAAAATCGTATAATTTCTGAAAACGTAATTACTTACCTGTTTTGGATAAAGGTCCCAGTACTGAGTCTAGGCACCCAGTACTGGATTTCAAAAGTAACGAGAACATACTATACCTGCAACTTGAATTTTCTGCCATAGGGAATCTTAGACTGTTTGCTATGAAATATTTTCTGTCAACTTTTAAAATAGCAAAATATTGTCTAAAAATCATCACAGTAATTAAGTCGACTTTTATCACTTGATTCCAAGTACTGACCCAGGACTGAATCTAGGATCCAGTCCTGGAAATCCAAAAGTAATCCTAAAAGTAATCTGTTGCAAATAACTTGAAACTTCCATTGAGCTCAATGCATTATTGTGTTTAAAATTTTGTTGCCTATTGCAACCACTTGTAACTTTCTACAAAAGTCAATTGCATATTGCAAACGTATTTATATAAAGCATCTCATTCTGAGAAAGTATATTTTAATACCTATTGTTGGTTCTAAAATAAAACAAGCCTATATTTTTTTGTAGATAAACCATTGGCCTAGAGTTCAGTTATTGAGTGTGTGAGACCATTTGCTGACTGAGTGTGTGCAACAAATGCTTTACACTGTCCTCTGATACTGCCTTACTGCTCGACCAAGCTACCACTTTAGAGAGTAAGGTTATATCTAACTTTAGCCTCTGCCAAACCTCTGGGGACTGTGGACTCTGTACACCCTGTACCTATTTAGGAACAATATATACAGAGCCACTTTCTCACACTGCAGTTCTCCAATATAGGTCTGTCAAGATCATTACTCAATCTACCTTGATTTGGCACAGTATAAAATAAGTCAAGAAGTCTCCTATGAAAAGATATGCAAATCTGTTCGAATCACTTTCCCTAGTCAGGGGACCCACTAGCTGGAAGGGGCAGGGAGGACCAAAATAGCTCATCGGTATAGAACACTGCATGAGCAGCTGATTTTGAGGTGGTAGAAGATAGAGTAATCCAACTGGACCTCAATAAACGGTTTCCTAATGTGCAATAGCCCCTGACCACCTCTGACGCAAAAGTGTAATCTCATACCTTTGCAGAATCAGGCATGCTTTCACCTGTTCAAGCTGAACTGACATAGGTCTTCTTGGCCAGCAGGAGTTCCCCTCTTGCAGCTGTTGAGGCTAGAGAACAGAATGACGTGTATTCATTCTTTATGGTAACTCTTCTAGCCCTCCCACTCCATACCACTTTAAAACTTCCGAAGTTGCAGACGAGTTCCATCATTGTGACCCATGCTATTTTTCTCAATATTGGCTGGCTCGGCATAACAAGGGATGCCTACAGGACAGCCTAAATTGTGCCAGCAAGCTTCTACAGGGAGTCACTGGCAGATAAAGAGAAACTCAGCCCTAACCTGGCTCTTCTCTCTCACTCTCACTCTCCTTTCCCTTCTGTCCCTCTACTTTTCTCTCACTCTCTAAATACTAGTATTTATGTTGTATTCACTTCCCCGTCACAATCTTTCCGACCCTACTTCCTCTCTCCCTTCAATCAGTTCAACCCTCTTTTTTACTTTAGGAAACTCCACATCTTTTTTAAAGGCCATTCCCATATTCACACTGCTTCTTGATAAGAAATTTTTTTCCTTTCTTTGAAGGATATTGAAATTGATTTTCTTGAAACATGGTTGGTAAACCATCAATTCATTCCACCTTACTTTATCATTATCCTTACTTATGGAATGCATTTCATCATTAGGACAGCTGCAGTGTTTGCTGGGCAAGGTGGCGTGTGCCTGTTGTCCTAGTTACTTGGGAGGCAGAGGCTTGTGGATTACTTGAGCTCAGGGGTTCTGGGCTGCACTCAGCTGTGTTGATCAGGTGTCCATGCTGCATTGGGCATCAATATGGTGTTCTAGAGGGAGCTCTAGAATTTCAGGTTGTGTAACGAGAGGTGCACCGACCCAGGCTGGAAACAGAGCAGGCCAAAGCTTCCATGCCCATTGGTAGCAGGACAGCACCTGTGAGCAGTACGTGTTAAACAGCCTGAGCAAAATAGTGAGACCTAGCCTCTCTTTTTTGACTCAAATGTGAAAGTTTTGATTTTTACAAGGTGTAATAAATTATTTTCCCAAAACCAAATCTTTGTTTTCCTTTTGATATTTTTCCAGGAAATATGATGAACATTTGAACTGGGCCACGCATTTCAGCATAGCAGACAATTCTCCAGAATTGAGACATATTGCAACAACAAGCTAGCAGGCGGAGAGGACTGAAAACTCAGTGCAACCTAGAATAAATGGCTGTGTGATTTTCAGCAAGGATGACTCAAATGCATTCTTCCTTTTAGAGCACCTGTAGGATTAAACTGATCTGTCAAGTACAAAAGCATCCTTCATAGAGCAACTTAGAAATGCGCTTGCTGGCCCTTCTGCTGCATTTCTACGTCCAGCTCTAATTCATTTTTTGATTAGCCCTCATTCTTTTCATATGTGAATGAGAAGGAGAAATTACAGGGCCCTTCACTCTTTGAGCGAAACATGAAAAGACTGAGGGCTGTGCAACTCCCAAACGTTGGAGCCTCTGGCCTGTCGACCCTCGAACCTGCTCCTGCTCCAACCCGGCATCTCTTGTGGCCAGCAACCTCACAAACCCTGAAAGACCTGGCTACCTTTTGACTCTAAACCCCTGGGACTCCCATGAGTAGAGGCTCTACTCAAATCTACTTCTAATCCCTGGCAGCAGCCCGGAACCGCGAACCCTTCACACTCTGCACCCACCAAGCCTGGCCTGTGCCAGAGTGAACAAAGACCACAAGGACGACCCCACGGCGACTGTGACCCCGAGTCCGGCACCCAAGGACCTCCCTCGACACTCCTGAAGAAGCCTGCAGCCTCAGAACCAGGTGCCCCCCCAACCGCGATCAACAGAGGGCAAGATTTCCCGACACCAAAAGGTACCCCATGCACCCGGCGCTCCGCGGCCCCCTGTGCCCAATCCCGGGGTACCTACCTATCCTCCAACTACCCAACTTACCTCTCGAAGTGGTGGTGGCACCTGAAGAATCTTCGTCCCCGAGCTTGCAGTCTTTTTCTAAACCAGTGATTTCCCATTCAAATCAATTGAGCGCCCGAATGCTCAAAAGCACCCTGCACCCAGCCGTCCGAGTGGTCCTGGCAGTGCAACCTCTACATCTATCTACTTCCCCACTTGCCCTGGATAAGTGACCAGGAGCCCAGCTCCCACAGCCACGTGGCCTGCTAGTCAGCAGCCACCAACCAAGGCCCCCCTACCTCTCATAGGATAACATTGGGCCTAACTCTCTCTGCACCCGGCCGCCCTTGTGCCTCTGAGGGTGAACCAACTGTACCTACCTGACCCTGGGAGACGCCTGAGTCTATGCCCAGAACCTTAACTCTGCCAGTCGAGTACTTACCTTTAAACCGATAACTCAATCTTCTCCATAGGGTAACATTGACTGGTTTTTCCTGAAATTTCTTCCAAGTGTGGACTTTTCAAAACTTAAAATATTCACCAAAAATCAGCCGAGTAACGAAAACGAAAATACTCACCTGCTATTAGGTGAGCTCCCAGTGCTGGATCTTGGTGCCCAGCACTGACTCTGAAAAATGCTTACAACTGTACTTACCAGTAACCCAATTTTCTCCCGTAGGAAATCATTGACTGTTTTTCTGTGAAATTTCTTCTAAGTGTCAATTTTCTGCAAACTTTAAATATTCTTTAAAAATCGTATAATTTCTGAAAACGTAATTACTTACCTGTTTTGGATAAAGGTCCCAGTACTGAGTCTAGGCACCCAGTACTGGATTACAAAAGTAACGAGAACATACTATACCTGCAACTTGAATTTTCTGCCATAGGGAATCTTAGACTGTTTGCTATGAAATATTTTCTGTCAACTTTTAAAATAGCAAAATATTGTCTAAAAATCATCACAGTAATTAAGTCGACTTTTATCACTTGATTCCAAGTACTGACCCAGGACTGAATCTAGGATCCAGTCCTGGAAATCCAAAAGTAATCCTAAAAGTAATCTGTTGCAAATAACTTGAAACTTCCATTGAGCTCAATGCATTATTGTGTTTAAAATTTTGTTGCCTATTGCAACCACTTGTAACTTTCTACAAAAGTCAATTGCATATTGCAAACGTATTTATATAAAGCATCTCATTCTGAGAAAGTATATTTTAATACCTATTGTTGGTTCTAAAATAAAACAAGCCTATATTTTTTTGTAGATAAACCATTGGCCTAGAGTTCAGTTATTGAGTGTGTGAGACCATTTGCTGACTGAGTGTGTGCAACAAATGCTTTACACTGTCCTCTGATACTGCCTTACTGCTCGACCAAGCTGCCACTTTAGAGAGTAAGGTTATATCTAACTTTAGCCTCTGCCAAACCTCTGGGGACTGTGGACTCTGTACACCCTGTACCTATTTAGGAACAATATATACAGAGCCACTTTCTCACACTGCAGTTCTCCAATATAGGTCTGTCAAGATCATTACTCAATCTACCTTGATTTGGCACAGTATAAAATAAGTCAAGAAGTCTCCTATGAAAAGATATGCAAATCTGTTCGAATCACTTTCCCTAGTCAGGGGACCCACTAGCTGGAAGGGGCAGGGAGGACCAAAATAGCTCATCGGTATAGAACACTGCATGAGCAGCTGATTTTGAGGTGGTAGAAGATAGAGTAATCCAACTGGACCTCAATAAACGGTTTCCTAATGTGCAATAGCCCCTGACCACCTCTGACGCAAAAGTGAAATCTCATACCTTTGCAGAATCAGGCATGCTTTCACCTGTTCAAGCTGAACTGACATAGGTCTTCTTGGCCAGCAGGAGTTCCCCTCTTGCAGCTGTTGAGGCTAGAGAACAGAATGACGTGTATTCATTCTTTATGGTAACTCTTCTAGCCCTCCCACTCCATACCACTTTAAAACTTCCGAAGTTGCAGACGAGTTCCATCATTGTGACCCATGCTATTTTTCTCAATATTGGCTGGCTCGGCATAACAAGGGATGCCTACAGGACAGCCTAAATTGTGCCAGCAAGCTTCTACAGGGAGTCACTGGCAGATAAAGAGAAACTCAGCCCTAACCTGGCTCTTCTCTCTCACTCTCACTCTCCTTTCCCTTCTGTCCCTCTACTTTTCTCTCACTCTCTAAATACTAGTATTTATGTTGTATTCACTTCCCCGTCACAATCTTTCCGACCCTACTTCCTCTCTCCCTTCAATCAGTTCAACCCTCTTTTTTACTTTAGGAAACTCCACATCTTTTTTAAAGGCCATTCCCATATTCACACTGCTTCTTGATAAGACATTTTTTTCCTTTCTTTGAAGGATATTGAAATTGATTTTCTTGAAACATGGTTGGTAAACCATCAATTCATTCCACCTTACTTTATCATTATCCTTACTTATGGAATGCATTTCATCATTAGGACAGCTGCAGTGTTTGCCGGGCAAGGTGGCGTGTGCCTGTTGTCCTAGTTACTTGGGAGGCAGAGGCTTGTGGATTACTTGAGCTCAGGGGTTCTGGGCTGCACTCAGCTGTGTTGATCAGGTGTCCATGCTGCATTGGGCATCAATATGGTGTTCTAGAGGGAGCTCTAGAATTTCAGGTTGTGTAACGAGAGGTGCACCGACCCAGGCTGGAAACAGAGCAGGCCAAAGCTTCCATGCCCATTGGTAGCAGGACAGCACCTGTGAGCAGTACGTGTTAAACAGCCTGAGCAAAATAGTGAGACCTAGCCTGTCTTTTTTGACTCAAATGTGAAAGTTTTGATTTTTACAAGGTGTAATAAATTATTTTCCCAAAACCAAATCTTTGTTTTCCTTTTGATATTTTTCCAGGAAATATGATGAACATTTGAACTGGGCCACGCATTTCAGCATAGCAGACAATTCTCCAGAATTGAGACATATTGCAACAACAAGCTAGCAGGCGGAGAGGACTGAAAACTCAGTGCAACCTAGAATAAATGGCTGTGTGATTTTCAGCAAGGATGACTCAAATGCATTCTTCCTTTTAGAGCACCTGTAGGATTAAACTGATCTGTCAAGTACAAAAGCATCCTTCATAGAGCAACTTAGAAATGCGCTTGCTGGCCCTTCTGCTGCATTTCTACGTCCAGCTCTAATTCATTTTTTGATTAGCCCTCATTCTTTTCATATGTGAATGAGAAGGAGAAATTACAGGGCCCTTCACTCTTTGAGCGAAACATGAAAAGACTGAGGGCTGTGCAACTCCCAAACGTTGGAGCCTCTGGCCTGTCGACCCTCGAACCTGCTCCTGCTCCAACCCGGCATCTCTTGTGGCCAGCAACCTCACAAACCCTGGAGGACCTGGCTACCTTTTGACTCTAAACCCCTGGGACTCCCATGAGTAGAGGCTCTACTCAAATCTACTTCTAATCCCTGGCAGCAGCCCGGAACCGCGAACCCTTCACACTCTGCACCCACCAAGCCTGGCCTGTGCCAGAGTGAACAAAGACCACAAGGACGACCCCACGGCGACTGTGACCCCGAGTCCGGCACCCAAGGACCTCCCTCGACACTCCTGAAGAAGCCTGCAGCCTCAGAACCAGGTGCCCCCCCAACCGCGATCAACAGAGGGTAAGATTTCCCGACACCAAAAGGTACCCCATGCACCCGGCGCTCCGCGGCCCCCTGTGCCCAATCCCGGGGTACCTACCTATCCTCCAACTACCCAACTTACCTCTCGAAGTGGTGGTGGCACCTGAAGAATCTTCATCCCCGAGCTTGCAGTCTTTTTCTAAACCAGTGATTTCCCATTCAAATCAATTGAGCGCCCGAATGCTCAAAAGCACCCTGCACCCAGCCGTCCGAGTGGCCCTGGCAGTGCAACCTCTACATCTATCTACTTCCCCACTTGCCCTGGATAAGTGACCAGGAGCCCAGCTCCCACAGCCACGTGGCCTGCTAGTCAGCAGCCACCAACCAAGGCCCCCCTACCTCTCATAGGATAACATTGGGCCTAACTCTCTCTGCACCCGGCCGCCCTTGTGCCGCTGAGGGTGAACCAACTGTACCTACCTGACCCTGGGAGACGCCTGAGTCTATGCCCAGAACCTTAACTCTGCCAGTCGAGTACTTACCTTTAAACCGATAACTCAATCTTCTCCATAGGGTAACATTGACTGGTTTTTCCTGAAATTTCTTCCAAGTGTGGACTTTTCAAAACTTAAAGTATTCACCAAAAATCAGCCGAGTAACGAAAACGAAAATACTCACCTGCTATTAGGTGAGCTCCCAGTGCTGGATCTTGGTGCCCAGCACTGACTCTGAAAAATACTTACAACTGTACTTACCAGTAACCCAATTTTCTCCCGTAGGAAATCATTGACTGTTTTTCTGTGAAATTTCTTCTAAGTGTCAATTTTCTGCAAACTTTAAATATTCTTTAAAAATCGTATAATTTCTGAAAACGTAATTACTTACCTGTTTTGGGTAAAGGTCCCAGTACTGAGTCTAGGCACCCAGTACTGGATTACAAAAGTAACGAGAACATACTATACCTGCAACTTGAATTTTCTGCCATAGGGAATCTTAGACTGTTTTCTATGAAATATTTTCTGTCAACTTTTAAAATAGCAAAATATTGTCTAAAAATCATCACAGTAATTAAGTCGACTTTTATCACTTGATTCCAAGTACTGACCCAGGACTGAATCTAGGATCCAGTCCTGGAAATCCAAAAGTAATCCTAAAAGTAATCTGTTGCAAATAACTTGAAACTTCCATTGAGCTCAATGCATTATTGTGTTTAAAATTTTGTTGCCTATTGCAACCACTTGTAACTTTCTACAAAAGTCAATTGCATATTGCAAAAGTATTTATATAAAGCATCTCATTCTGAGAAAGTATATTTTAATACCTATTGTTGGTTCTAAAATAAAACAAGCATATATTTTTTGTAGATAAACCATTGGCCTAGAGTTCAGTTATTGAGTGTGTGAGACCATTTGCTGACTGAGTGTGTGCAACAAATGCTTTACACTGTCCTCTGATACTGCCTTACTGCTCGACCAAGCTACCACTTTAGAGAGTAAGGTTATATCTAACTTTAGCCTCTGCCAAACCTCTGGGGACTGTGGACTCTGTACACCCTGTACCTATTTGGGAACAGTATATACAGAGCCACTTTCTCACACTGCAGTTCTCCAATATAGGTCTGTCAAGATCATTACTCAATCTACCTTGATTTGGCACAGTATAAAATAAGTCAAGAAGTCTCCTATGAAAAGATATGCAAATCTGTTCGAATCACTTTCCCTAGTCAGGGGACCCACTAGCTGGAAGGGGCAGGGAGGACCAAAATAGCTCAACGGTATAGAACACTGCATGAGGAGCTGATTTTTAGGTGGTAGAAGATAGAGTAATCCAACTGGACCTCAATAAACGGTTTCCTAATGTGCAATAGCCCCTGACCACCTCTGACGCAAAAGTGTAATCTCATACCTTTGCAGAATCAGGCATGCTTTCACCTGTTCAAGCTGAACTGACATTGGTCTTCTTGGCCAGCAGGAGTTCCTCTCTTGCAGCTGTTGAGGCTAGAGAACAGAATGACGTGTATTCATTCTTTATGGTAACTCTTCTAGCCCTCCCACTCCATACCACTTTAAAACTTCCGAAGTTGCAGACGAGTTCCATCATTGTGACCCATGCTATTTTTCTCAATATTGGCTGGCTCGGCATAACAAGGGATGCCTACAGGACAGCCTAAATTGTGCCAGCAAGCTTCTACAGGGAGTCACTGGCAGATAAAGAGAAACTCAGCCCTAACCTGGCTCTTCTCTCTCACTCTCACTCTCCTTTCCCTTCTGTCCCTCTACCTGTCTCTCACTCTGTAAATACTAGTATTTATGTTGTATTCACTTCCCCGTCACAATCTTTCCGACCCTACTTCCTCTCTCCCTTCAATCAGTTCAACCCTCTTTTTTACTTTAGGAAACTCCACATCTTTTTTAAAGGCCCTTCCCATATTCACACTGCTTCTTGATAAGACATTTTTTTCCTTTCTTTGAAGGATAGTGAAATTGATTTTCTTGAAACATGGTTGGTAAACCATCAATTCATTCCACCTTACTTTATCATTATCCTTACTTATGGAATGCATTTCATCATTAGGACAGCTGCAGTGTTTGCCGGGCAAGGTGGCGTGTGCCTGTTGTCCTAGTTACTTGAGAGGCAGAGGCTTGTGGATTGCTTGAGCTCAGGGGTACTGGGCTGCACTCAGCTGTGTTGATCAGGTGACCATGCTGCATTGGGCATCAATATGGTGTTCTAGAGGGAGCCCTAGAATTTCAGGTTGTGTAACGAGAGGTGCACCGACCCAGGCTGGAAACAGAGCAGGCCAAAGCTTCCATGCCCATTGGTAGCAGGACAGCACCTGTGAGCAGTACGTGTTAAACAGCCTGAGCAAAATAGTGAGACCTAGCCTCTCTTTTTTGACTCAAATGTGAAAGTTTTGATTTTTACAAGGTGTAATAAATTATTTTCCCAAAACCAAATCTTTGTTTTCCTTTTGATATTTTTCCAGGAAATATGATGAACATTTGAACTGGGCCACGCATTTCAGCATAGCAGACAATTCTCCAGAATTGAGACATATTGCAACAACAAGCTAGCAGGCGGAGAGGACTGAAAACTCAGTGCAACCTAGAATAAATGGCTGTGTGATTTTCAGCAAGGATGACTCAAATGCATTCTTCCTTTTAGAGCACCTGTAGGATTAAACTGATCTGTCAAGTACAAAAGCATCCTTCATAGAGCAACTTAGAAATGCGCTTGCTGGCCCTTCTGCTGCATTTCTACGTCCAGCTCTAATTCATTTTTTGATTAGCCCTCATTCTTTTCATATGTGAATGAGAAGGAGAAATTACAGGGCCCTTCACTCTTTGAGCGAAACATGAAAAGACTGAGGGCTGTGCAACTCCCAAACGTTGGAGCCTCTGGCCTGCCGACCCTCGAACCTGCTCCTGCTCCAACCCGGCATCTCTTGTGGCCAGCAACCTCACAAACCCTGGAGGACCTGGCTACCTTTTGACTCTAAACCCCTGGGACTCCCATGAGTAGAGGCTCTACTCAAATCTACTTCTAATCCCTGGCAGCAGCCCGGAACCGCGAACCCTTCACACTCTGCACCCACCAAGCCTGGCCTGTGCCAGAGTGAACAAAGACCACAAGGACGACCCCACGGCGACTGTGACCCCGAGTCCGGCACCCAAGGACCTCCTTCGACACTCCTGAAGAAGCCTGCAGCCTCAGAACCAGGTGCCCCCCCAACCGCGATCAACAGAGAGTAAGATTTCCCGACACTAAAAGGTACCCCTGCACCCGGCGCTCCGCGGCCCCCTGTGCCCAATCCCGGGGTACCTACCTATCCTCCAACTACCCAACTTACCTCTCGAAGTGGTGGTGGCACCTGAAGAATCTTCGTCCCCGAGCTTGCAGTCTTTTTCTAAACCAGTGATTTCCCATTCAAATCAATTGAGCGCCCGAATGCTCAAAAGCACCCTGCACCCAGCCGTCCGAGTGGCCCTGGCAGTGCAACCTCTACATCTATCTACTTCCCCACTTGCCCTGGATAAGTGACCAGGAGCCCAGCTCCCACAGCCACGTGGCCTGCTAGTCAGCAGCCACCAACCAAGGCCCCCCTACCTCTCATAGGATAACATTGGGCCTAACTCTCTCTGCACCCGGCCGCCCTTGTGCCGCTGAGGGTGAACCAACTGTACCTACCTAACCCTGGGAGACGCCTGAGTCTATGCCCAGAACCTTAACTCTGCCAGTCGAGTACTTACCTTTAAACCGATAACTCAATCTTCTCCATAGGGTAACATTGACTGGTTTTTCCTGAAATTTCTTCCAAGTGTGGACTTTTCAAAACTTAAAATATTCACCAAAAATCAGCCGAGTAACGAAAACGAAAATACTCACCTGCTATTAGGTGAGCTCCCAGTGCTGGATCTTGGTGCCCAGCACTGACTCTGAAAAATACTTACAACTGTACTTACCAGTAACCCAATTTTCTCCCGTAGGAAATCATTGACTGTTTTTCTGTGAAATTTCTTCTAAGTGTCAATTTTCTGCAAACTTTAAATATTCTTTAAAAATCGTATAATTTCTGAAAACGTAATTACTTACCTGTTTTGGGTAAAGGTCCCAGTACTGAGTCTAGGCACCCAGTACTGGATTACAAAAGTAACGAGAACATACTATACCTGCAACTTGAATTTTCTGCCATAGGGAATCTTAGACTGTTTTCTATGAAATATTTTCTGTCAACTTTTAAAATAGCAAAATATTGTCTAAAAATCATCACAGTAATTAAGTCGACTTTTATCACTTGATTCCAAGTACTGACCCAGGACTGAATCTAGGATCCAGTCCTGGAAATCCAAAAGTAATCCTAAAAGTAATCTGTTGCAAATAACTTGAAACTTCCATTGAGCTCAATGCATTATTGTGTTTAAAATTTTGTTGCCTATTGCAACCACTTGTAACTTTCTACAAAAGTCAATTGCATATTGCAAAAGTATTTATATAAAGCATCTCATTCTGAGAAAGTATATTTTAATACCTATTGTTGGTTCTAAAATAAAACAAGCATATATTTTTTGTAGATAAACCATTGGCCTAGAGTTCAGTTATTGAGTGTGTGAGACCATTTGCTGACTGAGTGTGTGCAACAAATGCTTTACACTGTCCTCTGATACTGCCTTACTGCTCGACCAAGCTACCACTTTAGAGAGTAAGGTTATATCTAACTTTAGCCTCTGCCAAACCTCTGGGGACTGTGGACTCTGTACACCCTGTACCTATTTGGGAACAGTATATACAGAGCCACTTTCTCACACTGCAGTTCTCCAATATAGGTCTGTCAAGATCATTACTCAATCTACCTTGATTTGGCACAGTATAAAATAAGTCAAGAAGTCTCCTATGAAAAGATATGCAAATCTGTTCGAATCACTTTCCCTAGTCAGGGGACCCACTAGCTGGAAGGGGCAGGGAGGACCAAAATAGCTCAACGGTATAGAACACTGCATGAGGAGCTGATTTTTAGGTGGTAGAAGATAGAGTAATCCAACTGGACCTCAATAAACGGTTTCCTAATGTGCAATAGCCCCTGACCACCTCTGACGCAAAAGTGTAATCTCATACCTTTGCAGAATCAGGCATGCTTTCACCTGTTCAAGCTGAACTGACATTGGTCTTCTTGGCCAGCAGGAGTTCCTCTCTTGCAGCTGTTGAGGCTAGAGAACAGAATGACGTGTATTCATTCTTTATGGTAACTCTTCTAGCCCTCCCACTCCATACCACTTTAAAACTTCCGAAGTTGCAGACGAGTTCCATCATTGTGACCCATGCTATTTTTCTCAATATTGGCTGGCTCGGCATAACAAGGGATGCCTACAGGACAGCCTAAATTGTGCCAGCAAGCTTCTACAGGGAGTCACTGGCAGATAAAGAGAAACTCAGCCCTAACCTGGCTCTTCTCTCTCACTCTCACTCTCCTTTCCCTTCTGTCCCTCTACCTGTCTCTCACTCTCTAAATACTAGTATTTATGTTGTATTCACTTCCCCGTCACAATCTTTCCGACCCTACTTCCTCTCTCCCTTCAATCAGTTCAACCCTCTTTTTTACTTTAGGAAACTCCACATCTTTTTTAAAGGCCCTTCCCATATTCACACTGCTTCTTGATAAGACATTTTTTTCCTTTCTTTGAAGGATAGTGAAATTGATTTTCTTGAAACATGGTTGGTAAACCATCAATTCATTCCACCTTACTTTATCATTATCCTTACTTATGGAATGCATTTCATCATTAGGACAGCTGCAGTGTTTGCCGGGCAAGGTGGCGTGTGCCTGTTGTCCTAGTTACTTGAGAGGCAGAGGCTTGTGGATTGCTTGAGCTCAGGGGTTCTGGGCTGCACTCAGCTGTGTTGATCAGGTGTCCATGCTGCATTGGGCATCAATATGGTGTTCTAGAGGGAGCCCTAGAATTTCAGGTTGTGTAACGAGAGGTGCACCGACCCAGGCTGGAAACAGAGCAGGCCAAAGCTTCCATGCCCATTGGTAGCAGGACAGCACCTGAGAGCAGTACGTGTTAAACAGCCTGAGCAAAATAGTGAGACCTAGCCTCTCTTTTTTGACTCAAATGTGAAAGTTTTGATTTTTACAAGGTGTAATAAATTATTTTCCCAAAACCAAATCTTTGTTTTCCTTTTGATATTTTTCCAGGAAATATGATGAACATTTGAACTGGGCCACGCATTTCAGCATAGCAGACAATTCTCCAGAATTGAGACATATTGCAACAACAAGCTAGCAGGCGGAGAGGACTGAAAACTCAGTGCAACCTAGAATAAATGGCTGTGTGATTTTCAGCAAGGATGACTCAAATGCATTCTTCCTTTTAGAGCACCTGTAGGATTAAACTGATCTGTCAAGTACAAAAGCATCCTTCATAGAGCAACTTAGAAATGCGCTTGCTGGCCCTTCTGCTGCATTTCTACGTCCAGCTCTAATTCATTTTTTGATTAGCCCTCATTCTTTTCATATGTGAATGAGAAGGAGAAATTACAGGGCCCTTCACTCTTTGAGCGAAACATGAAAAGACTGAGGGCTGTGCAACTCCCAAACGTTGGAGCCTCTGGCCTGCCGACCCTCGAACCTGCTCCTGCTCCAACCCGGCATCTCTTGTGGCCAGCAACCTCACAAACCCTGGAGGACCTGGCTACCTTTTGACTCTAAACCCCTGGGACTCCCATGAGTAGAGGCTCTACTCAAATCTACTTCTAATCCCTGGCAGCAGCCCGGAACCGCGAACCCTTCACACTCTGCACCCACCAAGCCTGGCCTGTGCCAGAGTGAACAAAGACCACAAGGACGACCCCACGGCAACTGTGACCCCGAGTCCGGCACCCAAGGACCTCCTTCGACACTCCTGAAGAAGCCTGCAGCCTCAGAACCAGGTGCCCCCCCAACCGCGATCAACAGAGAGTAAGATTTCCCGACACTAAAAGGTACCCCTGCACCCGGCGCTCCGCGGCCCCCTGTGCCCAATCCCGGGGTACCTACCTATCCTCCAACTACCCAACTTACCTCTCGAAGTGGTGGTGGCACCTGAAGAATCTTCGTCCCCGAGCTTGCAGTCTTTTTCTAAACCAGTGATTTCCCATTCAAATCAATTGAGCGCCCGAATGCTCAAAAGCACCCTGCACCCAGCCGTCCGAGTGGCCCTGGCAGTGCAACCTCTACATCTATCTACTTCCCCACTTGCCCTGGATAAGTGACCAGGAGCCCAGCTCCCACAGCCACGTGGCCTGCTAGTCAGCAGCCACCAACCAAGGCCCCCCTACCTCTCATAGGATAACATTGGGCCTAACTCTCTCTGCACCCGGCCGCCCTTGTGCCGCTGAGGGTGAACCAACTGTACCTACCTGACCCTGGGAGACGCCTGAGTCTATGCCCAGAACCTTAACTCTGCCAGTCGAGTACTTACCTTTAAACCGATAACTCAATCTTCTCCATAGGGTAACATTGACTGGTTTTTCCTGAAATTTCTTCCAAGTGTGGACTTTTCAAAACTTAAAATATTCACCAAAAATCAGCCGAGTAACGAAAACGAAAATACTCACCTGCTATTAGGTGAGCTCCCAGTGCTGGATCTTGGTGCCCAGCACTGACTCTGAAAAATACTTACAACTGTACTTACCAGTAACCCAATTTTCTCCCGTAGGAAATCATTGACTGTTTTTCTGTGAAATTTCTTCTAAGTGTCAATTTCTGCAAACTTTAAATATTCTTTAAAAATCGTATAATTTCTGAAAACGTAATTACTTACCTGTTTTGGATAAAGGTCCCAGTACTGAGTCTAGGCACCCAGTACTGGATTACAAAAGTAACGAGAACATACTATACCTGCAACTTGAATTTTCTGCCATAGGGAATCTTAGACTGTTTTCTATGAAATATTTTCTGTCAACTTTTAAAATAGCAAAATATTGTCTAAAAATCATCACAGTAATTAAGTCGACTTTTATCACTTGATTCCAAGTACTGACCCAGGACTGAATCTAGGATCCAGTCCTGGAAATCCAAAAGTAATCCTAAAAGTAATCTGTTGCAAATAACTTGAAACTTCCATTGAGCTCAATGCATTATTGTGTTTAAAATGTTGTTGCCTATTGCAACCACTTGTAACTTTCTACAAAAGTCAATTGCATATTGCAAAAGTATTTATATAAAGCATCTCATTCTGAGAAAGTATATTTTAATAACTATTGTTGGTTCTAAAATAAAACAAGCATATCTTTTTTGTAGATAAACCATTGGCCTAGAGTTCAGTTATTGAGTGTGTGAGACCATTTGCTGACTGAGTGTGTGCAACAAATGCTTTACACTGTCCTCTGATACTGCCTTACTGCTCGACCAAGCTACCACTTTAGAGAGTAAGGTTATATCTAACTTTAGCCTCTGCCAAACCTCTGGGGACTGTGGACTCTGTACACCCTGTACCTATTTAGGAACAGTATATACAGAGCCACTTTCTCACACTGCAGTTCTCCAATATAGGTCTGTCAAGATCATTACTCAATCTACCTTGATTTGGCACAGTATAAAATAAGTCAAGAAGTCTCCTATGAAAAGATATGCAAATCTGTTCGAATCACTTTCCCTAGTCAGGGGACCCACTAGCTGGAAGGGGCAGGGAGGACCAAAATAGCTCATCGGTATAGAACACTGCATGAGCAGCTGATTTTGAGGTGGTAGAAGATAGAGTAATCCAACTGGACCTCAATAAACGGTTTCCTAATGTGCAATAGCCCCTGACCACCTCTGAGGCAAAAGTGTAATCTCATACCTTTGCAGAATCAGGCATGCTTTCACCTGTTCAAGCTGAACTGACATAGGTCTTCTTGGCCAGCCGGAGTTCCCCTCTTGCAGCTGTTGAGGCTAGAGAACAGAATGACGTGTATTCATTCTTTATGGTAACTCTTCTAGCCCTCCCACTCCATACCACTTTAAAACTTCCGAAGTTGCAGACGAGTTCCATCATTGTGACCCATGCTATTTTTCTCAATATTGGCTGGCTCGGCATAACAAGGGATGCCTACAGGACAGCCTAAATTGTGCCAGCAAGCTTCTACAGGGAGTCACTGGCAGATAAAGAGAAACTCAGCCCTAACCTGGCTCTTCTCTCTCACTCTCACTCTCCTTTCCCTTCTGTTCCTCTACCTGTCTCTCACTCTCTAAATACTAGTATTTATGTTGTATTCACTTCCCCGTCACAATCTTTCCGACCCTACTTCCTCTCTCCCTTCAATCAGTTCAACCCTCTTTTTTACTTTAGGAAACTCCACATCTTTTTTAAAGGCCATTCCCATATTCACACTGCTTCTTGATAAGACATTTTTTTCCTTTCTTTGAAGGATAGTGAAATTGATTTTCTTGAAACATGGTTGGTAAACCATCAATTCATTCCACCTTACTTTATCATTATCCTTACTTATGGAATGCATTTCATCATTAGGACAGCTGCAGTGTTTGCCGGGCAAGGTGGCGTGTGCCTGTTGTCCTAGTTACTTGGGAGGCAGAGGCTTGTGGATTGCTTGAGCTCAGGGGTTCTGAGCTGCACTCAGCTGTGTTGATCAGGTGTCCATGCTGCATTGGGCATCAATATGGTGTTCTAGAGGGAGCTCTAGAATTTCAGGTTGTGTAACGAGAGGTGCACCGACCCAGGCTGGAAACAGAGCAGGCCAAAGCTTCCATGCCCATTGGTAGCAGGACAGCACCTGTGAGCAGTACGTGTTAAACAGCCTGAGCAAAATAGTGAGACCTAGCCTCTCTTTTTTGACTCAAATGTGAAAGTTTTGATTTTTACAAGGTGTAATAAATTATTTTCCCAAAACCAAATCTTTGTTTTCCTTTTGATATTTTTCCAGGAAATATGATGAACATTTGAACTGGGCCACGCATTTCAGCATAGCAGACAATTCTCCAGAATTGAGACATATTGCAACAACAAGCTAGCAGGCGGAGAGGACTGAAAACTCAGTGCAACCTAGAATAAATGGCTGTGTGATTTTCAGCAAGGATGACTCAAATGCATTCTTCCTTTTAGAGCACCTGTAGGATTAAACTGATCTGTCAAGTACAAAAGCATCCTTCATAGAGCAACTTAGAAATGCGCTTGCTGGCCCTTCTGCTGCATTTCTACGTCCAGCTCTAATTCATTTTTTGATTAGCCCTCATTCTTTTCATATGTGAATGAGAAGGAGAAATTACAGGGCCCTTCACTCTTTGAGCGAAACATGAAAAGACTGAGGGCTGTGCAACTCCCAAACGTTGGAGCCTCTGGCCTGTCGACCCTCGAACCTGCTCCTGCTCCAACCCGGCATCTCTTGTGGCCAGCAACCTCACAAACCCTGGAGGACCTGGCTACCTTTTGACTCTAAACCCCTGGGACTCCCATGAGTAGAGGCTCTACTCAAATCTACTTCTAATCCCTGGCAGCAGCCCGGAACCGCGAACCCTTCACACTCTGCACCCACCAAGCCTAGCCTGTGCCAGAGTGAACAAAGACCACAAGGACGACCCCACGGCGACTGTGACCCCGAGTCCGGCACCCAAGGACCTCCCTCGACACTCCTGAAGAAGCCTGCAGCCTCAGAACCAGGTGCCCCCCCAACCGCGATCAACAGAGGGTAAGATTTCCCGACACCAAAAGGTACCCCTGCACCCGGCGCTCCGCGGCCCCCTGTGCCCAATCCCGGGGTACCTACCTATCCTCCAACTACCCAACTTACCTCTCGAAGTGGTGGTGGCACCTGAAGAATCTTCGTCCCCGAGCTTGCAGTCTTTTTCTAAACCAGAGATTTCCCATTCAAATCAATTGAGCGCCCGAATGCTCAAAAGCACCCTGCACCCAGCCGTCCGAGTGGCCCTGGCAGTGCAACCTCTACATCTATCTACTTCCCCACTTGCCCTGGATAAGTGACCAGGAGCCCAGCTCCCACAGCCACGTGGCCTGCTAGTCAGCAGCCACCAACCAAGGCCCCCCTACCTCTCATAGGATAACATTGGGCCTAACTCTCTCTGCACCCGGCCGCCCTTGTGCCGCTGAGGGTGAACCAACTGTACCTACCTGACCCTGGGAGACGCCTGAGTCTATGCCCAGAACCTTAACTCTTCCAGTCGAGTACTTACCTTTAAACCGATAACTCAATCTTCTCCATAGGGTAACATTGACTGGTTTTTCCTGAAATTTCTTCCAAGTGTGGACTTTTCAAAACTTAAAATATTCACCAAAAATCAGCCGAGTAACGAAAACGAAAATACTCACCTGCTATTAGGTGAGCTCCCAGTGCTGGATCTTGGTGCCCAGCACTGACTCTGAAAAATACTTACAACTGTACTTACCAGTAACCCAATTTTCTCCCGTAGGAAATCATTGACTGTTTTTCTGTGAAATTTCTTCTAAGTGTCAATTTTCTGCAAACTTTAAATATTCTTTAAAAATCGTATAATTTCTGAAAACGTAATTACTTACCTGTTTTGGATAAAGGTCCCAGTACTGAGTCTAGGCACCCAGTACTGGATTACAAAAGTAACGAGAACATACTATACCTGCAACTTGAATTTTCTGCCATAGGGAATCTTAGACTGTTTTCTATGAAATATTTTCTGTCAACTTTTAAAATAGCAAAATATTGTCTAAAAATCATCACAGTAATTAAGTCGACTTTTATCACTTGATTCCAAGTACTGACCCAGGACTGAATCTAGGATCCAGTCCTGGAAATCCAAAAGTAATCCTAAAAGTAATCTGTTGCAAATAACTTGAAACTTCCATTGAGCTCAATGCATTATTGTGTTTAAAATTTTGTTGCCTATTGCAACCACTTGTAACTTTCTACAAAAGTCAATTGCATATTGCAAAAGTATTTATATAAAGCATCTCATTCTGAGAAAGTATATTTTAATACCTATTGTTGGTTCTAAAATAAAACAAGCATATATTTTTTGTAGATAAACCATTGGCCTAGAGTTCAGTTATTGAGTGTGTGAGACCATTTGCTGACTGAGTGTGTGCAACAAATGCTTTACACTGTCCTCTGATACTGCCTTACTGCTCGACCAAGCTACCACTTTAGAGAGTAAGGTTATATCTAACTTTAGCCCCTGCCAAACCTCTGGGGACTGTGGACTCTGTACACCCTGTACCTATTTGGGAACAGTATATACAGAGCCACTTTCTCACACTGCAGTTCTCCAATATAGGTCTGTCAAGATCATTACTCAATCTACATTGATTTGGCACAGTATAAAATAAGTCAAGAAGTCTCCTATGAAAAGATATGCAAATCTGTTCGAATCACTTTCCCTAGTCAGGGGACCCACTAGCTGGAAGGGGCAGGGAGGACCAAAATAGCTCAACGGTATAGAACACTGCATGAGGAGCTGATTTTGAGGTGGCAGAAGATAGAGTAATCCAACTGGACCTCAATAAACGGTTTCCTAATGTGCAATAGCCCCTGACCACCTCTGACGCAAAAGTGTAATCTCATACCTTTGCAGAATCAGGCATGCTTTCACCTGTTCAAGCTGAACTGACATTGGTCTTCTTGGCCAGCAGGAGTTCCTCTCTTGCAGCTGTTGAGGCTAGAGAACAGAATGACGTGTATTCATTCTTTATGGTAATTCTTCTAGCCCTCCCACTCCATACCACTTTAAAACCTCCGAAGTTGCAGACGAGTTCCATCATTGTGACCCATGCTATTTTTCTCAATATTGGCTGGCTCGGCATAACAAGGGATGCCTACAGGACAGCCTAAATTGTGCCAGCAAGCTTCTACAGGGAGTCACTAGCATATAAAGAGAAACTCAGCCCTAACCTGGCTCTTCTCTCTCACTCTCACTCTCCTTTCCCTTCTGTCCCTCTACCTGTCTCTCACTCTCTAAATACTAGTATTTATGTTGTATTCACTTCCCCGTCACAATCTTTCCGACCCTACTTCCTCTCTCCCTTCAATCAGTTCAACCCTCTTTTTTACTTTAGGAAACTCCACATCTTTTTTAAAGGCCCTTCCCATATTCACACTGCTTCTTGATAAGACATTTTTTTCCTTTCTTTGAAGGATAGTGAAATTGATTTTCTTGAAACATGGTTGGTAAACCATCAATTCATTCCACCTTACTTTATCATTATCCTTACTTATGGAATGCATTTCATCATTAGGACAGCTGCAGTGTTTGCCGGGCAAGGTGGCGTGTGCCTGTTGTCCTAGTTACTTGGGAGGCAGAGGCTTGTGGATTGCTTGAGCTCAGGGGTTCTGGGCTTCACTCAGCTGTGTTGATCAGGTGTCCATGCTGCATTGGGCATCAATATGGTGCTCTAGAGGGAGCTCTAGAATTTCAGGTTGTGTAACGAGAGGTGCACCGACCCAGGCTGGAAACAGAGCAGGCCAAAGCTTCCATGCCCATTGGTAGCAGGACAGCACCTGTGAGCAGTACGTGTTAAACAGCCTGAGCAAAATAGTGAGACCTAGCCTCTCTTTTTTGACTCAAATGTGAAAGTTTTGATTTTTACAAGGTGTAATAAATTATTTTCCCAAAACCAAATCTTTGTTTTCCTTTTGATATTTTTCCAGGAAATATGATGAACATTTGAACTGGGCCACGCATTTCAGCATAGCAGACAATTCTCCAGAATTGAGACATATTGCAACAACAAGCTAGCAGGCGGAGAGGACTGAAAACTCAGTGCAACCTAGAATAAATGGCTGTGTGATTTTCAGCAAGGATGACTCAAATGCATTCTTCCTTTTAGAGCACCTGTAGGATTAAACTGATCTGTCAAGTACAAAAGCATCCTTCATAGAGCAACTTAGAAATTCGCTTGCTGGCCCTTCTGCTGCATTTCTACGCCCAGCTCTAATTCATTTTTTGATTAGCCCTCATTCTTTTCATATGTGAATGAAAAGGAGAAATTACAGGGCCCTTCACTCTTTGAGCGAAACATGAAAAGACTGAGGGCTGTGCAACTCCCAAACGTTGGAGCCTCTGGCCTGTCGACCCTCGAACCTGCTCCTGCTCCAACCCGGCATCTCTTGTGGCCAGCAACCTCACAAACCCTGGAGGACCTGGCTACCTTTTGACTCTAAACCCCTGGGACTCCCATGAGTAGAGGCTCTACTCAAATCTACTTCTAATCCCTGGCAGCAGCCCGGAACCGCGAACCCTTCACACTCTGCACCCACCAAGCCTGGCCTGTGCCAGAGTGAACAAAGACCACAAGGACGACCCCACGGCGACTGTGACCCCGAGTCCGGCACCCAAGGACCTCCCTCGACACTCCTGAAGAAGCCTGCAGCCTCAGAACCAGGTGCCCCCCCAACCGCGATCAACAGAGGGTAAGATTTCCCGACACGAAAAGGTACCCCATGCACCCGGCGCTCCGCGGCCCCCTGTGCCCAATCCCGGGGTACCTACCTATCCTCCAACTACCCAACTTACCTCTCGAAGTGGTGGTGGCACCTGAAGAATCTTCGTCCCCGAGCTTGCAGTCTTTTTCTAAACCAGAGATTTCCCATTCAAATCAATTGAGCGCCCGAATGCTCAAAAGCACCCTGCACCCAGCCGTCCGAGTGGCCCTGGCAGTGCAACCTCTACATCTATCTACTTCCCCACTTGCCCTGGATAAGTGACCAGGAGCCCAGCTCCCACAGCCACGTGGCCTGCTAGTCAGCAGCCACCAACCAAGGCCCCCCTACCTCTCATAGGATAACATTGGGCCTAACTCTCTCTGCACCCGGCCGCCCTTGTGCCGCTGAGGGTGAACCAACTGTACCTACCTGACCCTGGGAGACGCCTGAGTCTATGCCCAGAACCTTAACTCTTCCAGTCGAGTACTTACCTTTAAACCGATAACTCAATCTTCTCCATAGGGTAACATTGACTGGTTTTTCCTGAAATTTCTTCCAAGTGTGGACTTTTCAAAACTTAAAATATTCACCAAAAATCAGCCGAGTAACGAAAACGAAAATACTCACCTGCTATTAGGTGAGCTCCCAGTGCTGGATCTTGGTGCCCAGCACTGACTCTGAAAAATACTTACAACTGTACTTACCAGTAACCCAATTTTCTCCCGTAGGAAATCATTGACTGTTTTTCTGTGAAATTTCTTCTAAGTGTCAATTTTCTGCAAACTTTAAATATTCTTTAAAAATCGTATAATTTCTGAAAACGTAATTACTTACCTGTTTTGGATAAAGGTCCCAGTACTGAGTCTAGGCACCCAGTACTGGATTACAAAAGTAACGAGAACATACTATACCTGCAACTTGAATTTTCTGCCATAGGGAATCTTAGACTGTTTTCTATGAAATATTTTCTGTCAACTTTTAAAATAGCAAAATATTGTCTAAAAATCATCACAGTAATTAAGTCGACTTTTATCACTTGATTCCAAGTACTGACCCAGGACTGAATCTAGGATCCAGTCCTGGAAATCCAAAAGTAATCCTAAAAGTAATCTGTTGCAAATAACTTGAAACTTCCATTGAGCTCAATGCATTATTGTGTTTAAAATTTTGTTGCCTATTGCAACCACTTGTAACTTTCTACAAAAGTCAATTGCATATTGCAAAAGTATTTATATAAAGCATCTCATTCTGAGAAAGTATATTTTAATACCTATTGTTGGTTCTAAAATAAAACAAGCATATATTTTTTGTAGATAAACCATTGGCCTAGAGTTCAGTTATTGAGTGTGTGAGACCATTTGCTGACTGAGTGTGTGCAACAAATGCTTTACACTGTCCTCTGATACTGCCTTACTGCTCGACCAAGCTACCACTTTAGAGAGTAAGGTTATATCTAACTTTAGCCCCTGCCAAACCTCTGGGGACTGTGGACTCTGTACACCCTGTACCTATTTGGGAACAGTATATACAGAGCCACTTTCTCACACTGCAGTTCTCCAATATAGGTCTGTCAAGATCATTACTCAATCTACATTGATTTGGCACAGTATAAAATAAGTCAAGAAGTCTCCTATGAAAAGATATGCAAATCTGTTCGAATCACTTTCCCTAGTCAGGGGACCCACTAGCTGGAAGGGGCAGGGAGGACCAAAATAGCTCAACGGTATCGAACACTGCATGAGGAGCTGATTTTGAGGTGGTAGAAGATAGAGTAATCCAACTGGACCTCAATAAACGGTTTCCTAATGTGCAATAGCCCTGACCACCTCTGACGCAAAAGTGTAATCTCATACCTTTGCAGAATCAGGCATGCTTTCACCTGTTCAAGCTGAACTGACATTGGTCTTCTTGGCCAGCAGGAGTTCCTCTCTTGCAGCTGTTGAGGCTAGAGAACAGAATGACGTGTATGCATTCTTTATGGTAACTCTTCTAGCCCTCCCACTCCATACCACTTTAAAACTTCCGAAGTTGCAGACGAGTTCCATCATTGTGACCCATGCTATTTTTCTCAATATTGGCTGGCTCGGCATAACAAGGGATGCCTACAGGACAGCCCAAATTGTGCCAGCAAGCTTCTACAGGGAGTCACTGGCAGATAAAGAGAAACTCAGCCCTAATCTGGCTCTCTCTCTCACTCTCACTCTCCTTTCCCTTCTGTCCCTCTACCTGTCTCTCACTCTCTAAATACTAGTATTTATTTTGTATTCACTTCCCCGTCACAATCTTTCCGACCCTACTTCCTCTCTCCCTTCAATCAGTTCAACCCTCTTTTTTACTTTAGGAAACTCCACATCTTTTTTAAAGGCCATTCCCATATTCACACTGCTTCTTGATAAGACATTTTTTTCTTTTCTTTGAAGGATAGTGAAATTGATTTTCTTGAAACATGGTTGGTAAACCATCAATTCATTCCACCTTACTTTATCATTATCCTTACTTATGGAATGCATTTCATCATTAGGACAGCTGCAGTGTTTGCCGGGCAAGGTGGCGTGTGCCTGTTGTCCTAGTTACTTGGGAGGCAGAGGCTTGTGGATTGCTTGAGCTCAGGGGTTCTGGGCTGCCCTCAGCTGTGTTGATCAGGTGTCCATGCTGCATTGGGCATCAATATGGTGTTCTAGAGGGAGCTCTAGAATTTCAGGTTGTGTAACGAGAGGTGCACCGACCCAGGCTGGAAACAGAGCAGGCCAAAGCTTCCATGCCCATTGGTAGCAGGACAGCACCTGTGAGCAGTACGTGTAAAACAGCCTGAGCAAAATAGTGAGACCTAGCCTCTCTTTTTTGACTCAAATGTGAAAGTTTTGATTTTTACAAGGTGTAATAAATTATTTTCCCAAAACCAAATCTTTGTTTTCCTTTTGATATTTTTCCAGGAAATATGATGAACATTTGAACTGGGCCACGCATTTCAGCATAGCAGACAATTCTCCAGAATTGAGACATATTGCAACAACAAGCTAGCAGGCGGAGAGGACTGAAAACTCAGTGCAACCTAGAATAAATGGCTGTGTGATTTTCAGCAAGGATGACTCAAATGCATTCTTCCTTTTAGAGCACCTGTAGGATTAAACTGATCTGTCAAGTACAAAAGCATCCTTCATAGAGCAACTTAGAAATGCGCTTGCTGGCCCTTCTGCTGCATTTCTACGTCCAGCTCTAATTCATTTTTTGATTAGCCCTCATTCTTTTCATATGTGAATGAGAAGGAGAAATTACAGGGCCCTTCACTCTTTGAGCGAAACATGAAAAGACTGAGGGCTGTGCAACTCCCAAACGTTGGAGCCTCTAGCCTGTCGACCCTCGAACCTGCTCCTGCTCCAACCCGGCATCTCTTGTGGCCAGCAACCTCACAAACCCTGGAGGACCTGGCTACCTTTTGACTCTAATTCCCTGGGACTCCCATGAGTAGAGGCTCAACTCAAATCTACTTCTAATCCCTGGCAGCAGCCCGGAACCGCGAACCCTTCACACTCTGCACCCACCAAGCCTGGCCTGTGCCAGAGTGAACAAAGACCACAAGGACGACCCCACGGCGACTGTGACCCCGAGTCCGGCACCCATGGACCTCCCTCGACACTCCTGAAGAAGCCTGCAGCCTCAGAACCAGGTGCCCCCCCCAACCGCGATCAACAGAGGGTAAGATTTCCCGACACCAAAAGGTACCCCTGCACCCGGCGCTCCGCGGCCCCCTGTGCCCAATCCCGGGGTACCTACCTATCCTCCAACTACCCAACTTACCTCTCGAAGTGGTGGTGGCACCTGAAGAATCTTCGTCCCCGAGCTTGCAGTCTTTTTCTAAACCAGAGATTTCCCATTCAAATCAATTGAGCGCCCGAATGCTCAAAAGCACCCTGCACCCAGCCGTCCGAGTGGCCCTGGCAGTGCAACCTCTACATCTATCTACTTCCCCACTTGCCCTGGATAAGTGACCAGGAGCCCAGCTCCCACAGCCACGTGGCCTGCTAGTCAGTAGCCACCAACCAAGGCCCCCCTACCTCTCATAGGATAACATTGGGCCTAACTCTCTCTGCACCCGGCCGCCCTTGTGCCGCTGAGGGTGAACCAACTGTACCTACCTGACCCTGGGAGACGCCTGAGTCTATGCCCAGAACCTTAACTCTGCCAGTCGAGTACTTACCTTTAAACCGATAACTCAATCTTCTCCATAGGGTAACATTGACTGGTTTTTCCTGAAATTTCTTCCAAGTGTGGACTTTTCAAAACTTAAAATATTCACCAAAAATCAGCCGAGTAACGAAAACGAAAATACTCACCTGCTATTAGGTGAGCTCCCAGTGCTGGATCTTGGTGCCCAGCACTGACTCTGAAAAATACTTACAACTGTACTTACCAGTAACCCAATTTTCTCCCATAGGAAATCATTGACTGTTTTTCTGTGAAATTTCTTCTAAGTGTCAATTTCTGCAAACTTTAAATATTCTTTAAAAATCGTATAATTTCTGAAAACGTAATTACTTACCTGTTTTGGATAAAGGTCCCAGTACTGAGTCTAGGCACCCAGTACTGGATTACAAAAGTAACGAGAACATACTATACCTGCAACTTGAATTTTCTGCCATAGGGAATCTTAGACTGTTTTCTATGAAATATTTTCTGTCAACTTTTAAAATAGCAAAATATTGTCTAAAAATCATCACAGTAATTAAGTCGACTTTTATCACTTGATTCCAAGTACTGACCCAGGACTGAATCTAGGATCCAGTCCTGGAAATCCAAAAGTAATCCTAAAAGTAATCTGTTGCAAATAACTTGAAACTTCCATTGAGCTCAATGCATTATTGTGTTTAAAATGTTGTTGCCTATTGCAACCACTTGTAACTTTCTACAAAACTCAATTGCATGTTGCAAAAGTATTTATATAAAGCATCTCATTCTGAGAAAGTATATTTTAATACCTATTGTTGGTTCTAAAATAAAACAAGCATATATTTTTTTGTAGATAAACCATTGGCCTAGAGTTCAGTTATTGAGTGTGTGAGACCATTTGCTGACTGAGTGTGTGCAACAAATGCTTTACACTGTCCTCTGATACTGCCTTACTGCTCGACCAAGCTACCACTTTAGAGAGTAAGGTTATATCTAACTTTAGCCTCTGCCAAACCTCTGGGGACTGTGGACTCTGTACACCCTGTACCTATTTGGGAACAGTATATACAGAGCCACTTTCTCACACTGCAGTTCTCCAATATAGGTCTGTCAAGATCATTACTCAATCTACCTTGATTTGGCACAGTATAAAATAAGTCAAGAAGTCTCCTATGAAAATATATGCAAATCTGTTCGAATCACTTTCCCTAGTCAGGGGACCCACTAGCTGGAAGGGGCAGGGAGGACCAAAATAGCTCATCGGTATAGAACACTGCATGAGCAGCTGATTTTGAGGTGGTAGAAGATAGAGTAATCCAACTGGACCTCAATAAACGGTTTCCTAATGTGCAATAGCCCCTGACCACCTCTGACGCAAAAGTGTAATATCATACCTTTACAGAATCAGGCATGCTTTCACCTGTTCAAGCTGAACTGACATTGGTCTTCTTGGCCAGCAGGAGTTCCTCTCTTGCAGCTGTTGAGGCTAGAGAACAGAATGACGTGTATTCATTCTTTATGGTAACTCTTCTAGCCCTCCCACTCCATACTACTTTAAAACTTCCGATGTTGCAGACGAGTTCCATCATTGTGACCCATGCTATTTTTCTCAATATTGGCTGGCTCGGCATAACAAGGGATGCCTACAGGACAGCCTAAATTGTGCCGGCAAGCTTCTACAGGGAGTCACTGGCAGATAAAGAGAAACTCAGCCCTAACCTGGCTCTTCTCTCTCACTCTCACTCTCCTTTCCCTTCTGTCCCTCTACCTGTCTCTCACTCTCTAAATACTAGTATTTATGTTGTATTCACTTCCCCGTCACAATCTTTCCGACCCTACTTCCTCTCTCCCTTCAATCAGTTCAACCCTCTTTTTTACTTTAGGAAACTCCACATCTTTTTTAAAGGCCCTTCCCATATTCACACTGCTTCTTGATAAGACATTTTTTTCCTTTCTTTGAAGGATAGTGAAATAGATTTTCTTGAAACATGGTTGGTAAACCATCAATTCATTCCACCTTACTTTATCATTATCCTTACTTATGGAATGCATTTCATCATTAGGACAGCTGCAGTGTTTGCCGGGCAAGGTGGCGTGTGCCTGTTGTCCTAGTTACTTGGGAGGCAGAGGCTTGTGGATTGCTTGAGCTCAGGGGTTCTGGGCTGCACTCAGCTGTGTTGATCAGGTGTCCATGCTGCATTGGGCATCAATATGGTGTTCTAGAGGGAGCTCTAGAATTTCAGGTTGTGTAACGAGAGGTGCACCGACCCAGGCTGGAAACAGAGCAGGCCAAAGCTTCCATGCCCATTGGTAGCAGGACAGCACCTGTGAGCAGTACGTGTAAAACAGCCTGAGCAAAATAGTGAGACCTAGCCTCTCTTTTTTGACTCAAATGTGAAAGTTTTGATTTTTACAAGGTGTAATAAATTATTTTCCCAAAACCAAATCTTTGTTTTCCTTTTGATATTTTTCCAGGAAATATGATGAACATTTGAACTGGGCCACGCATTTCAGCATAGCAGACAATTCTCCAGAATTGAGACATATTGCAACAACAAGCTAGCAGGCGGAGAGGACTGAAAACTCAGTGCAACCTAGAATAAATGGCTGTGTGATTTTCAGCAAGGATGACTCAAATGCATTCTTCCTTTTAGAGCACCTGTAGGATTAAACTGATCTGTCAAGTACAAAAGCATCCTTCATAGAGCAACTTAGAAATGCGCTTGCTGGCCCTTCTGCTGCATTTCTACGTCCAGCTCTAATTCATTTTTTGATTAGCCCTCATTCTTTTCATATGTGAATGAGAAGGAGAAATTACAGGGCCCTTCACTCTTTGAGCGAAACATGAAAAGACTGAGGGCTGTGCAACTCCCAAACGTTGGAGCCTCTGGCCTGTCGACCCTCGAACCTGCTCCTGCTCCAACCCGGCATCTCTTGTGGCCAGCAACCTCACAAACCCTGGAGGACCTGGCTACCTTTTGACTCTAAACCCCTGGGACTCCCATGAGTAGAGGCTCTACTCAAATCTACTTCTAATCCCTGGCAGCAGCCCGGAACCGCGAACCCTTCACACTCTGCACCCACCAAGCCTGGCCTGTGCCAGAGTGAACAAAGACCACAAGGACGACCCCACGGCGACTGTGACCCCGAGTCCGGCACCCAAGGACCTCCCTGGACACTCCTGAAGAAGCCTGCAGCCTCAGAACCAGGTGCCCCCCCAACCGCGATCAACAGAGGGTAAGATTTCCCGACACCAAAAGGTACCCCTGCACCCGGCGCTCCGCGGCCCCCTGTGCCCAATCCCGGGGTACCTACCTATCCTCCAACTACCCAACTTACCTCTCGAAGTGGTGGTGGCACCTGAAGAATCTTCGTCCCCGAGCTTGCAGTCTTTTTCTAAACCAGAGATTTCCCATTCAAATCAATTGAGCGCCCGAATGCTCAAAAGCACCCTGCACCCAGCCGTCCGAGTGGCCCTGGCAGAGCAACCTCTACATCTATCTACTTCCCCACTTGCCCTGGATAAGTGACCAGGAGCCCAGCTCCCACAGCCACGTGGCCTGCTAGTCAGCAGCCACCAACCAAGGCCCCCCTACCTCTCATAGGATAACATTGGGCCTAACTCTCTCTGCACCCGGCCGCCCTTGTGCCACTGAGGGTGAACCAACTGTACCTACCTGACCCTGGGAGACGCCTGAGTCTATGCCCAGAACCTTAACTCTGCCAGTCGAGTACTTACCTTTAAACCGATAACTCAATCTTCTCCATAGGGTAACATTGACTGGTTTTTCCTGAAATTTCTTCCAAGTGTGGACTTTTCAAAACTTAAAATAATCACCAAAAATCAGCTGAGTAACAAAAACGAAAATACTCACCTGCTATTAGGTGAGCTCCCAGTGCTGGATCTTGGTGTCCAGCACTGACTCTGAAAAATACTTACAACTGTACTTACCAGTAACCCAATTTTCTCCCATAGGAAATCATTGACTGTTTTTCTGTGAAATTTCTTCTAAGTGTCAATTTCTGCAAACTTTAAATATTCTTTAAAAATCGTATAATTTCTGAAAACGTAATTACTTACCTGTTTTGGATAAAGGTCCCAGTACTGAGTCTAGGCACCCAGTACTGGATTACAAAAGTAACGAGAACATACTATACCTGCAACTTGAATTTTCTGCCATAGGGAATCTTAGACTGTTTTCTATTAAATATTTTCTGTCAACTTTTAAAATAGCAAAATATTGTCTAAAAATCATCACAGTAATTAAGTCGACTTTTATCACTTGATTCCAAGTACTGACCCAGGACTGAATCTAGGATCCAGTCCTGGAAATCCAAAAGTAATCCTAAAAGTAATCTGTTGCAAATAACTTGAAACTTCCATTGAGCTCAATGCATTATTGTGTTTAAAATGTTGTTGCCTATTGCAACCACTTGTAACTTTCTACAAAACTCAATTGCATGTTGCAAAAGTATTTATATAAAGCATCTCATTCTGAGAAAGTATATTTTAATACCTATTGTTGGTTCTAAAATAAAACAAGCATATATTTTTTTGTAGATAAACCATTGGCCTAGAGTTCAGTTATTGAGTGTGTGAGACCATTTGCTGACTGAGTGTGTGCAACAAATGCTTTACACTGTCCTCTGATACTGCCTTACTGCTCGACCAAGCTACCACTTTAGAGAGTAAGGTTATATCTAACTTTAGCCTCTGCCAAACCTCTGGGGACTGTGGACTCTGTACACCCTGTACCTATTTGGGAACAGTATATACAGAGCCACTTTCTCACACTGCAGTTCTCCAATATAGGTCTGTCAAGATCATTACTCAATCTACCTTGATTTGGCACAGTATAAAATAAGTCAAGAAGTCTCCTATGAAAAGATATGCAAATCTGTTCGAATCACTTTCCCTAGTCAGGGGACCCACTAGCTGGAAGGGGCAGGGAGGACCAAAATAGCTCATCGGTATAGAACATTGCATGAGCAGCTGATTTTGAGGTGGTAGAAGATAGAGTAATCCAACTGGACCTCAATAAACGGTTTCCTAATGTGCAATAGCCCCTGACCACCTCTGACGCAAAAGTGTAATCTCATACCTTTACAGAATCAGGCATGCTTTCACCTGTTCAAGCTGAACTGACATTGGTCTTCTTGGCCAGCAGGAGTTCCTCTCTTGCAGCTGTTGAGGCTAGAGAACAGAATGACGTGTATTCATTCTTTATGGTAACTCTTCTAGCCCTCCCACTCCATACTACTTTAAAACTTCCGATGTTGCAGACGAGTTCCATCATTGTGACCCATGCTATTTTTCTCAATATTGGCTGGCTCGGCATAACAAGGGATGCCTACAGGACAGCCTAAATTGTGCCGGCAAGCTTCTACAGGGAGTCACTGGCAGATAAAGAGAAACTCAGCCCTAACCTGGCTCTTCTCTCTCACTCTCACTCTCCTTTCCCTTCTGTCCCTCTACCTGTCTCTCACTCTCTAAATACTAGTATTTATGTTGTATTCACTTCCCCGTCACAATCTTTCCGACCCTACTTCCTCTCTCCCTTCAATCAGTTCAACCCTCTTTTTTACTTTAGGAAACTCCACATCTTTTTTAAAGGCCCTTCCCATATTCACACTGCTTCTTGATAAGACATTTTTTTCCTTTCTTTGAAGGATAGTGAAATAGATTTTCTTGAAACATGGTTGGTAAACCATCAATTCATTCCACCTTACTTTATCATTATCCTTACTTATGGAATGCATTTCATCATTAGGACAGCTGCAGTGTTTGCCGGGCAAGGTGGCGTGTGCCTGTTGTCCTAGTTACTTGGGAGGCAGAGGCTTGTGGATTGCTTGAGCTCAGGGGGTCTGGGCTACACTCAGCTGTGTTGATCAGGTGTCCATGCTGCATTGGGCATCAATATGGTGTTCTAGAGGGAGCTCTAGAATTTCAGGTTGTGTAACGAGAGGTGCACCGACCCAGGCTGGAAACAGAGCAGGCCAAAGCTTCCATGCCCATTGGTAGCAGGACAGCACCTGTGAGCAGTACGTGTAAAACAGCCTGAGCAAAATAGTGAGACCTAGCCTCTCTTTTTTGACTCAAATGTGAAAGTTTTGATTTTTACAAGGTGTAATAAATTATTTTCCCAAAACCAAATCTTTGTTTTCCTTTTGATATTTTTCCAGGAAATATGATGAACATTTGAACTGGGCCACGCATTTCAGCATAGCAGACAATTCTCCAGAATTGAGACATATTGCAACAACAAGCTAGCAGGCGGAGAGGACTGAAAACTCAGTGCAACCTAGAATAAATGGCTGTGTGATTTTCAGCAAGGATGACTCAAATGCATTCTTCCTTTTAGAGCACCTGTAGGATTAAACTGATCTGTCAAGTACAAAAGCATCCTTCATAGAGCAACTTAGAAATGCGCTTGCTGGCCCTTCTGCTGCATTTCTACGTCCAGCTCTAATTCATTTTTTGATTAGCCCTCATTCTTTTCATATGTGAATGAGAAGGAGAAATTACAGGGCCCTTCACTCTTTGAGCGAAACATGAAAAGACTGAGGGCTGTGCAACTCCCAAACGTTGGAGCCTCTGGCCTGTCGACCCTCGAACCTGCTCCTGCTCCAACCCGGCATCTCTTGTGGCCAGCAACCTCACAAACCCTGGAGGACCTGGCTACCTTTTGACTCTAAACCCCTGGGACTCCCATGAGTAGAGGCTCTACTCAAATCTACTTCTAATCCCTGGCAGCAGCCCGGAACCGCGAACCCTTCACACTCTGCACCCACCAAGCCTGGCCTGTGCCAGAGTGAACAAAGACCACAAGGACGACCCCACGGCGACTGTGACCCCGAGTCCGGCACCCAAGGACCTCCCTCGACACTCCTGAAGAAGCCTGCAGCCTCAGAACCAGGTGCCCCCCCAACCGCGATCAACAGAGGGTAAGATTTCCCGACACCAAAAGGTACCCCTGCACCCGGCGCTCCGCGGCCCCCTGTGCCCAATCGCGGGGTACCTACCTATCCTCCAACTACCCAACTTACCTCTCGAAGTGGTGGTGGCACCTGAAGAATCTTCGTCCCCGAGCTTGCAGTCTTTTTCTAAACCAGAGATTTCCCATTCAAATCAATTGAGCGCCCGAATGCTCAAAAGCACCCTGCACCCAGCCGTCCGAGTGGCCCTGGCAGTGCAACCTCTACATCTATCTACTTCCCCACTTGCCCTGGATAAGTGACCAGGAGCCCAGCTCCCACAGCCACGTGGCCTGCTAGTCAGCAGCCACCAACCAAGGCCCCCCTACCTCTCATAGGATAACATTGGGCCTAACTCTCTCTGCACCCGGCCGCCCTTGTGCCGCTGAGGGTGAACCAACTGTACCTACCTGACCCTGGGAGACGCCTGAGTCTATGCCCAGAACCTTAACTCTGCCAGTCGAGTACTTACCTTTAAACCGATAACTCAATCTTCTCCATAGGGAAACATTGACTGGTTTTTCCTGAAATTTCTTCCAAGTGTGGACTTTTCAAAACTTAAAATATTCACCAAAAATCAGCCGAGTAACGAAAACGAAAACGAAAACGAAAATACTCACCTGCTGAGCTCCCAGTGCTGGATCTTGGTGCCCAGCACTGACTCTGAAAAATACTTACAACTGTACTTACCAGTAACCCAATTTTCTCCCATAGGAAATCATTGACTGTTTTTCTGTGAAATTTCTTCTAAGTGTCAATTTCTGCAAACTTTAAATATTCTTTAAAAATCGTATAATTTCTGAAAACGTAATTACTTACCTGTTTTGGATAAAGGTCCCAGTACTGAGTCTAGGCACCCAGTACTGGATTACAAAAGTAACGAGAACATACTATACCTGCAACTTGAATTTTCTGCCATAGGGAATCTTAGACTGTTTTCTATTAAATATTTTCTGTCAACTTTTAAAATAGCAAAATATTGTCTAAAAATCATCACAGTAATTAAGTCGACTTTTATCACTTGATTCCAAGTACTGACCCAGGACTGAATCTAGGATCCAGTCCTGGAAATCCAAAAGTAATCCTAAAAGTAATCTGTTGCAAATAACTTGAAACTTCCATTGAGCTCAATGCATTATTGTGTTTAAAATGTTGTTGCCTATTGCAACCACTTGTAACTTTCTACAAAAGTCAATTGCATATTGCAAAAGTATTTATATAAAGCATCTCATTCTGAGAAAGTATATTTTAATACCTATTGTTGGTTCTAAAATAAAACAAGCATATATTTTTAGTAGATAAACCATAGGCCTAGAGTTCAGTTATTGAGTGTGTGAGACCATTTGCTGACTGAGTGTGTGCAACAAATGCTTTACACTGTCCTCTGATACTGCCTTACTGCTCGACCAAGCTACCACTTTAGAGAGTAAGGTTATATCTAACTTTAGCCTCTGCCAAACCTCTGGGGACTGTGGACTCTGTACACCCTGTACCTATTTGGGAACAGTATATACAGAGCCACTTTCTCACACTGCAGTTCTCCAATATAGGTCTGTCAAGATCATTACTCAATCTACCTTGATTTGGCACAGTATAAAATAAGTCAAGAAGTCTCCTATGAAAAGATATGCAAATCTGTTCGAATCACTTTCCCTAGTCAGGGGACCCACTAGCTGGAAGGGGCAGGGAGGACCAAAATAGCTCATCGGTATAGAACACTGCATGAGCAGCTGATTTTGAGGTGGTAGAAGATAGAGTAATCCAACTGGACCTCAATAAACGGTTTCCTAATGTGCAATAGCCCCTGACCACCTCTGACGCAAAAGTGTAATCTCACACCTTTGCAGAATCAGGCATGCTTTCACCTGTTCAAGCTGAACTGACATTGGTCTTCTTGGCCAGCAGGAGTTCCTCTCTTGCAGCTGTTGAGGCTAGAGAACAGAATGACGTGTATTCATTCTTTATGGTAACTCTTCTAGCCCTCCCACTCCATACTACTTTAAAACTTCCGATGTTGCAGACGAGTTCTATCATTGTGACCCATGCTATTTTTCTCAATATTGGCTGGCTCGGCATAACAAGGGATGCCTACAGGACAGCCTAAATTGTGCCGGCAAGCTTCTACAGGGAGTCACTGGCAGATAAAGAGAAACTCAGCCCTAACCTGGCTCTTCTCTCTCACTCTCACTCTCCTTTCCCTTCTGTCCCTCTACCTGTCTCTCACTCTCTAAATACTAGTATTTATGTTGTATTCACTTCCCCGTCACAATCTTTCCGACCCTACTTCCTCTCTCCCTTCAATCAGTTCAACCCTCTTTTTTACTTTAGGAAACTCCACATCTTTTTTAAAGGCCCTTCCCATATTCACACTGCTTCTTGATAAGACATTTTTTTCCTTTCTTTGAAGGATAGTGAAATTGATTTTCTTGAAACATGGTTGGTAAACCATCAATTCATTCCACCTTACTTTATCATTATCCTTACTTATGGAATGCATTTCATCATTAGGACAGCTGCAGTGTTTGCCGGGCAAGGTGGCGTGTGCCTGTTGTCCTAGTTACTTGGGAGGCAGAGGCTTGTGGATTGCTTGAGCTCAGGGGTTCTGGGCTGCACTCAGCTGTGTTGATCAGGTGTCCATGCTGCATTGGGCATCAATATGGTGTTCTAGAGGGAGCTCTAGAATTTCAGGTTGTGTAACGAGAGGTGCACCGACCCAGGCTGGAAACAGAGCAGGCCAAAGCTTCCATGCCCATTGGTAGCAGGACAGCACCTGTGAGCAGTACATGTAAAACAGCCTGAGCAAAATAGTGAGACCTAGCCTCTCTTTTTTTACTCAAATGTGAAAGTTTTGATTTTTACAAGGTGTAATAAATTATTTTCCCAAAACCAAATCTTTGTTTTCCTTTTGATATTTTTCCAGGAAATATGATGAACATTTGAACTGGGCCACGCATTTCAGCATAGCAGACAATTCTCCAGAATTGAGACATATTGCAACAACAAGCTAGCAGGCGGAGAGGACTGAAAACTCAGTGCAACCTAGAATAAATGGCTGTGTGATTTTCAGCAAGGATGACTCAAATGCATTCTTCCTTTTAGAGCACCTGTAGGATTAAACTGATCTGTCAAGTACAAAAGCATCCTTCATAGAGCAACTTAGAAATGCGCTTGCTGGCCCTTCTGCTGCATTTCTACGTCCAGCTCTAATTCATTTTTTGATTAGCCCTCATTCTTTTCATATGTGAATGAGAAGGAGAAATTACAGGGCCCTTCACTCTTTGAGCGAAACATGAAAAGACTGAGGGCTGTGCAACTCCCAAACGTTGGAGCCTCTGGCCTGTCGACCCTCGAACCTGCTCCTGCTCCAACCCGGCATCTCTTGTGGCCAGCAACCTCACAAACCCTGGAGGACCTGGCTACCTTTTGACTCTAAACCCCTGGGACTCCCATGAGTAGAGGCTCTACTCAAATCTACTTCTAATCCCTGGCAGCAGCCCGGAACCGCGAACCCTTCACACTCTGCACCCACCAAGCCTGGCCTGTGCCAGAGTGAACAAAGACCACAAGGACGACCCCACGGCGACTGTGACCCCGAGTCCGGCACCCAAGGACCTCCCTCGACACTCCTGAAGAAGCCTGCAGCCTCAGAACCAGGTGCCCCCCCAACCGCGATCAACAGAGGGTAAGATTTCCCGACACCAAAAGATACCCCTGCACCCGGCGCTCCGCGGCCCCCTGTGCCCAATCCCGGGGTACCTACCTATCCTCCAACTACCCAACTTACCTCTCGAAGTGGTGGTGGCACCTGAAGAATCTTCGTCCCCGAGCTTGCAGTCTTTTTCTAAACCAGAGATTTCCCATTCAAATCAATTGAGCGCCCGAATGCTCAAAAGCACCCTGCACCCAGCCGTCCGAGTGGCCCTGGCAGTGCAACCTCTACATCTATCTACTTCCCCACTTGCCCTGGAAAAGTGACCAGGAGCCCAGCTCCCACAGCCACGTGGCCTGCTAGTCAGCAGCCACCAACCAAGGCCCCCCTACCTCTCATAGGATAACATTGGGCCTAACTCTCTTTGCACTCGGCCGCCCTTGTGCCGCTGAGGGTGAACCAACTGTACCTACCTGACCCTGGGAGACGCCTGAGTCTATGCCCAGAACCTTAACTCTGCCAGTCGAGTACTTACCTTTAAACCGATAACTCAATCTTCTCCATAGGGTAACATTGACTGGTTTTTCCTGAAATTTCTTCCAAGTGTGGACTTTTCAAAACTTAAAATATTCACCAAAAATCAGCCGAGTAACGAAAACGAAAATACTCACCTGCTATTAGGTGAGCTCCCAGTGCTGGATCTTGGTGCCCAGCACTGACTCTGAAAAATACTTACAACTGTACTTACCAGTAACCCAATTTTCTCCCATAGGAAATCATTGACTGTTTTTCTGTGAAATTTCTTCTAAGTGTCAATTTCTGCAAACTTTAAATATTCTTTAAAAATCGTATAATTTCTGAAAACGTAATTACTTACCTGTTTTGGATAAAGGTCCCAGTACTGAGTCTAGGCACCCAGTACTGGATTACAAAAGTAACGAGAACATACTATACCTGCAACTTGAATTTTCTGCCATAGGGAATCTTAGACTGTTTTCTATTAAATATTTTCTGTCAACTTTTAAAATAGCAAAATATTGTCTAAAAATCATCACAGTAATTAAGTCGACTTTTATCACTTGATTCCAAGTACTGACCCAGGACTGAATCTAGGATCCAGTCCTGGAAATCCAAAAGTAATCCTGAAAGTAATCTGTTGCAAATAACTTGAAACTTCCATTAAGCTCAATGCATTATTGTGTTTAAAATGTTGTTGCCTATTGCAACCACTTGTAACTTTCTACAAAAGTCAATTGCATATTGCAAAAGTATTTATATAAAGCATCTCATTCTGAGAAAGTATATTTTAATACCTATTGTTGGTTCTAAAATAAAACAAGCATATATTTTTTGTAGATAAACCATAGGCCTAGAGTTCAGTTATTGAGTGTGTGAGACCATTTGCTGACTGAGTGTGTGCAACAAATGCTTTACACTGTCCTCTGATACTGCCTTACTGCTCGACCAAGCTACCACTTTAGAGAGTAAGGTTATATCTAACTTTAGCCTCTGCCAAACCTCTGGGGACTGTGGACTCTGTACACCCTGTACCTATTTGGGAACAGTATATACAGAGCCACTTTCTCACACTGCAGTTCTCCAATATAGGTCTGTCAAGATCATTACTCAATCTACCTTGATTTGGCACAGTATAAAATAAGTCAAGAAGTCTCCTATGAAAAGATATGCAAATCTGTTCGAATCACTTTCCCTAGTCAGGGGACCCACTAGCTGGAAGGGGCAGGGAGGACCAAAATAGCTCATCGGTATAGAACACTGCATGAGCAGCTGATTTTGAGGTGGTAGAAGATAGAGTAATCCAACTGGACCTCAATAAACGGTTTCCTAATGTGCAATAGCCCCTGACCACCTCTGACGCAAAAGTGTAATCTCACACCTTTGCAGAATCAGGCATGCTTTCACCTGTTCAAGCTGAACTGACATTGGTCTTCTTGGCCAGCAGGAGTTCCTCTCTTGCAGCTGTTGAGGCTAGAGAACAGAATGACGTGTATTCATTCTTTATGGTAACTCTTCTAGCCCTCCCACTCCATACTACTTTAAAACTTCCGATGTTGCAGACGAGTTCTATCATTGTGACCCATGCTATTTTTCTCAATATTGGCTGGCTCGGCATAACAAGGGATGCCTACAGGACAGCCTAAATTGTGCCGGCAAGCTTCTACAGGGAGTCACTGGCAGATAAAGAGAAACTCAGCCCTAACCTGGCTCTTCTCTCTCACTCTCACTCTCCTTTCCCTTCTGTCCCTCTACCTGTCTCTCACTCTCTAAATACTAGTATTTATGTTGTATTCACTTCCCCGTCACAATCTTTCCGACCCTACTTCCTCTCTCCCTTCAATCAGTTCAACCCTCTTTTTTACTTTAGGAAACTCCACATCTTTTTTAAAGGCCCTTCCCATATTCACACTGCTTCTTGATAAGACATTTTTTTCCTTTCTTTGAAGGATAGTGAAATTGATTTTCTTGAAACATGGTTGGTAAACCATCAATTCATTCCACCTTACTTTATCATTATCCTTACTTATGGAATGCATTTCATCATTAGGACAGCTGCAGTGTTTGCCGGGCAAGGTGGCGTGTGCCTGTTGTCCTAGTTACTTGGGAGGCAGAGGCTTGTGGATTGCTTGAGCTCAGGGGTTCTGGGCTGCACTCAGCTGTGTTGATCAGGTGTCCATGCTGCATTGGGCATCAATATGGTGTTCTAGAGGGAGCTCTAGAATTTCAGGTTGTGTAACGAGAGGTGCACCGACCCAGGCTGGAAACAGAGCAGGCCAAAGCTTCCATGCCCATTGGTAGCAGGACAGCACCTGTGAGCAGTACATGTAAAACAGCCTGAGCAAAATAGTGAGACCTAGCCTCTCTTTTTTTACTCAAATGTGAAAGTTTTGATTTTTACAAGGTGTAATAAATTATTTTCCCAAAACCAAATCTTTGTTTTCCTTTTGATATTTTTCCAGGAAATATGATGAACATTTGAACTGGGCCACGCATTTCAGCATAGCAGACAATTCTCCAGAATTGAGACATATTGCAACAACAAGCTAGCAGGCGGAGAGGACTGAAAACTCAGTGCAACCTAGAATAAATGGCTGTGTGATTTTCAGCAAGGATGACTCAAATGCATTCTTCCTTTTAGAGCACCTGTAGGATTAAACTGATCTGTCAAGTACAAAAGCATCCTTCATAGAGCAACTTAGAAATGCGCTTGCTGGCCCTTCTGCTGCATTTCTACGTCCAGCTCTAATTCATTTTTTGATTAGCCCTCATTCTTTTCATATGTGAATGAGAAGGAGAAATTACAGGGCCCTTCACTCTTTGAGCGAAACATGAAAAGACTGAGGGCTGTGCAACTCCCAAACGTTGGAGCCTCTGGCCTGTCGACCCTCGAACCTGCTCCTGCTCCAACCCGGCATCTCTTGTGGCCAGCAACCTCACAAACCCTGGAGGACCTGGCTACCTTTTGACTCTAAACCCCTGGGACTCCCATGAGTAGAGGCTCTACTCAAATCTACTTCTAATCCCTGGCAGCAGCCCGGAACCGCGAACCCTTCACACTCTGCACCCACCAAGCCTGGCCTGTGCCAGAGTGAACAAAGACCACAAGGACGACCCCACGGCGACTGTGACCCCGAGTCCGGCACCCAAGGACCTCCCTCGACACTCCTGAAGAAGCCTGCAGCCTCAGAACCAGGTGCCCCCCCAACCGCGATCAACAGAGGGTAAGATTTCCCGACACCAAAAGATACCCCTGCACCCGGCGCTCCGCGGCCCCCTGTGCCCAATCCCGGGGTACCTACCTATCCTCCAACTACCCAACTTACCTCTCGAAGTGGTGGTGGCACCTGAAGAATCTTCGTCCCCGAGCTTGCAGTCTTTTTCTAAACCAGAGATTTCCCATTCAAATCAATTGAGCGCCCGAATGCTCAAAAGCACCCTGCACCCAGCCGTCCGAGTGGCCCTGGCAGTGCAACCTCTACATCTATCTACTTCCCCACTTGCCCTGGAAAAGTGACCAGGAGCCCAGCTCCCACAGCCACGTGGCCTGCTAGTCAGCAGCCACCAACCAAGGCCCCCCTACCTCTCATAGGATAACATTGGGCCTAACTCTCTTTGCACTCGGCCGCCCTTGTGCCGCTGAGGGTGAACCAACTGTACCTACCTGACCCTGGGAGACGCCTGAGTCTATGCCCAGAACCTTAACTCTGCCAGTCGAGTACTTACCTTTAAACCGATAACTCAATCTTCTCCATAGGGTAACATTGACTGGTTTTTCCTGAAATTTCTTCCAAGTGTGGACTTTTCAAAACTTAAAATATTCACCAAAAATCAGCCGAGTAACGAAAACGAAAATACTCACCTGCTATTAGGTGAGCTCCCAGTGCTGGATCTTGGTGCCCAGCACTGACTCTGAAAAATACTTACAACTGTACTTACCAGTAACCCAATTTTCTCCCATAGGAAATCATTGACTGTTTTTCTGTGAAATTTCTTCTAAGTGTCAATTTCTGCAAACTTTAAATATTCTTTAAAAATCGTATAATTTCTGAAAACGTAATTACTTACCTGTTTTGGATAAAGGTCCCAGTACTGAGTCTAGGCACCCAGTACTGGATTACAAAAGTAACGAGAACATACTATACCTGCAACTTGAATTTTCTGCCATAGGGAATCTTAGACTGTTTTCTATTAAATATTTTCTGTCAACTTTTAAAATAGCAAAATATTGTCTAAAAATCATCACAGTAATTAAGTCGACTTTTATCACTTGATTCCAAGTACTGACCCAGGACTGAATCTAGGATCCAGTCCTGGAAATCCAAAAGTAATCCTGAAAGTAATCTGTTGCAAATAACTTGAAACTTCCATTAAGCTCAATGCATTATTGTGTTTAAAATGTTGTTGCCTATTGCAACCACTTGTAACTTTCTACAAAAGTCAATTGCATATTGCAAAAGTATTTATATAAAGCATCTCATTCTGAGAAAGTATATTTTAATACCTATTGTTGGTTCTAAAATAAAACAAGCATATATTTTTTGTAGATAAACCATAGGCCTAGAGTTCAGTTATTGAGTGTGTGAGACCATTTGCTGACTGAGTGTGTGCAACAAATGCTTTACACTGTCCTCTGATACTGCCTTACTGCTCGACCAAGCTACCACTTTAGAGAGTAAGGTTATATCTAACTTTAGCCTCTGCCAAACCTCTGGGGACTGTGGACTCTGTACACCCTGTACCTATTTGGGAACAGTATATACAGAGCCACTTTCTCACACTGCAGTTCTCCAATATAGGTCTGTCAAGATCATTACTCAATCTACCTTGATTTGGCACAGTATAAAATAAGTCAAGAAGTCTCCTATGAAAAGATATGCAAATCTGTTCGAATCACTTTCCCTAGTCAGGGGACCCACTAGCTGGAAGGGGCAGGGAGGACCAAAATAGCTCATCGGTATAGAACACTGCATGAGCAGCTGATTTTGAGGTGGTAGAAGATAGAGTAATCCAACTGGACCTCAATAAACGGTTTCCTAATGTGCAATAGCCCCTGACCACCTCTGACGCAAAAGTGTAATCTCATACCTTTGCAGAATCAGGCATGCTTTCACCTGTTCAAGCTGAACTGACATTGGTTTTCTTGGCCAGCAGGAGTTCCTCTCTTGCAGCTGTTGAGGCTAGAGAACAGAATGACGTGTATTCATTCTTTATGGTAACTCTTCTAGCCCTCCCACTCCATACTACTTTAAAACTTCCGATGTTGCAGACGAGTTCTATCATTGTGACCCATGCTATTTTTCTCAATATTGGCTGGCTCGGCATAACAAGGGATGCCTACAGGACAGCCTAAATTGTGCCGGCAAGCTTCTACAGGGAGTCACTGGCAGATAAAGAGAAACTCAGCCCTAACCTGGCTCTTCTCTCTCACTCTCACTCTCCTTTCCCTTCTGTCCCTCTACCTGTCTCTCACTCTCTAAATACTAGTATTTATGTTGTATTCACTTCCCCGTCACAATCTTTCCGACCCTACTTCCTCTCTCCCTTCAATCAGTTCAACCCTCTTTTTTACTTTAGGAAACTCCACATCTTTTTTAAAGGCCCTTCCCATATTCACACTGCTTCTTGATAAGACATTTTTTTCCTTTCTTTGAAGGATAGTGAAATTGATTTTCTTGAAACATGGTTGGTAAACCATCAATTCATTCCACCTTACTTTATCATTATCCTTACTTATGGAATGCATTTCATCATTAGGACAGCTGCAGTGTTTGCCGGGCAAGGTGGCGTGTGCCTGTTGTCCTAGTTACTTGGGAGGCAGAGGCTTGTGGATTGCTTGAGCTCAGGGGTTCTGGGCTGCACTCAGCTGTGTTGATCAGGTGTCCATGCTGCATTGGGCATCAATATGGTGTTCTAGAGGGAGCTCTAGAATTTCAGGTTGTGTAACGAGAGGTGCACCGACCCAGGCTGGAAACAGAGCAGGCCAAAGCTTCCATGCCCATTGGTAGCAGGACAGCACCTGTGAGCAGTACATGTAAAACAGCCTGAGCAAAATAGTGAGACCTAGCCTCTCTTTTTTGACTCAAATGTGAAAGTTTTGATTTTTACAAGGTGTAATAAATTATTTTCCCAAAACCAAATCTTTGTTTTCCTTTTGATATTTTTCCAGGAAATATGATGAACATTTGAACTGGGCCACGCATTTCAGCATAGCAGACAATTCTCCAGAATTGAGACATATTGCAACAACAAGCTAGCAGGCGGAGAGGACTGAAAACTCAGTGCAACCTAGAATAAATGGCTGTGTGATTTTCAGCAAGGATGACTCAAATGCATTCTTCCTTTTAGAGCACCTGTAGGATTAAACTGATCTGTCAAGTACAAAAGCATCCTTCATAGAGCAACTTAGAAATGCGCTTGCTGGCCCTTCTGCTGCATTTCTACGTCCAGCTCTAATTCATTTTTTGATTAGCCCTCATTCTTTTCATATGTGAATGAGAAGGAGAAATTACAGGGCCCTTCACTCTTTGAGCGAAACATGAAAAGACTGAGGGCTGTGCAACTCCCAAACGTTGGAGCCTCTGGCCTGTCGACCCTCGAACCTGCTCCTGCTCCAACCCGGCATCTCTTGTGGCCAGCAACCTCACAAACCCTGGAGGACCTGGCTACCTTTTGACTCTAAACCCCTGGGACTCCCATGAGTAGAGGCTCTACTCAAATCTACTTCTAATCCCTGGCAGCAGCCCGGAACCGCGAACCCTTCACACTCTGCACCCACCAAGCCTGGCCTGTGCCAGAGTGAACAAAGACCACAAGGACGACCCCACGGCGACTGTGACCCCGAGTCCGGCACCCAAGGACCTCCCTCGACACTCCTGAAGAAGCCTGCAGCCTCAGAACCAGGTGCCCCCCCAACCGCGATCAACAGAGGGTAAGATTTCCCGACACCAAAAGGTACCCCTGCACCCGGCGCTCCGCGGCCCCCTGTGCCCAATCCCGGGGTACCTACCTATCCTCCAACTACCCAACTTACCTCTCGAAGTGGTGGTGGCACCTGAAGAATCTTCGTCCCCGAGCTTGCAGTCTTTTTCTAAACCAGAGATTTCCCATTCAAATCAATTGAGCGCCCGAATGCTCAAAAGCACCCTGCACCCAGCCGTCCGAGTGGCCCTGGCAGTGCAACCTCTACATCTATCTACTTCCCCACTTGCCCTGGAAAAGTGACCAGGAGCCCAGCTCCCACAGCCACGTGGCCTGCTAGTCAGCAGCCACCAACCAAGGCCCCCCTACCTCTCATAGGATAACATTGGGCCTAACTCTCTCTGCACCCGGCCGCCCTTGTGCCGCTGAGGGTGAACCAACTGTACCTACCTGACCCTGGGAGACGCCTGAGTCTATGCCCAGAACCTTAACTCTGCCAGTCGAGTACTTACCTTTAAACCGATAACTCAATCTTCTCCGTAGGGTAACATTGACTGGTTTTTCCTGAAATTTCTTCCAAGTGTGGACTTTTCAAAACTTAAAATATTCACCAAAAATCAGCTGAGTAACGAAAACGAAAATACTCACCTGCTATTAGGTGAGCTCCCAGTGCTGGATCTTGGTGCCCAGCACTGACTCTGAAAAATACTTACAACTGTACTTACCAGTAACCCAATTTTCTCCCATAGGAAATCATTGACTGTTTTTCTGTGAAATTTCTTCTAAGTGTCAATTTCTGCAAACTTTAAATATTCTTTAAAAATCGTATAATTTCTGAAAACGTAATTACTTACCTGTTTTGGATAAAGGTCCCAGTACTGAGTCTAGGCACCCAGTACTGGATTACAAAAGTAACGAGAACATACTATACCTGCAACTTGAATTTTCTGCCATAGGGAATCTTAGACTGTTTTCTATTAAATATTTTCTGTCAACTTTTAAAATAGCAAAATATTGTCTAAAAATCATCACAGTAATTAAGTCGACTGTTATCACTTGATTCCAAGTACTGACCCAGGACTGAATCTAGGATCCAGTCCTGGAAATCCAATAGTAATCCTAAAAGTAATCTGTTGCAAATAACTTGAAACTTCCATTGAGCTCAATGCATTATTGTGTTTAAAATGTTGTTGCCTATTGCAACCACTTGTAACTTTCTACAAAAGTCAATTGCATATTGCAAAAGTATTTATATAAAGCATCTCATTCTGAGAAAGTATATTTTAATACCTATTGTTGGTTCTAAAATAAAACAAGCATATATTTTTTGTAGATAAACCATAGGCCTAGAGTTCAGTTATTGAGTGTGTGAGACCATTTGCTGACTGAGTGTGTGCAACAAATGCTTTACACTGTCCTCTGATACTGCCTTACTGCTCGACCAAGCTACCACTTTAGAGAGTAAGGTTATATCTAACTTTAGCCTCTGCCAAACCTCTGGGGACTGTGGACTCTGTACACCCTGTACCTATTTGGGAACAGTATATACAGAGCCACTTTCTCACACTGCAGTTCTCCAATATAGGTCTGTCAAGATCATTACTCAATCTACCTTGATTTGGCACAGTATAAAATAAGTAAAGAAGTCTCCTATGAAAAGATATGCAAATCTGTTCGAATCACTTTCCCTAGTCAGGGGACCCACTAGCTGGAAGGGGCAGGGAGGACCAAAATAGCTCATCGGTATAGAACACTGCATGAGCAGCTGATTTTGAGGTGGTAGAAGATAGAGTAATCCAACTGGACCTCAATAAACGGTTTCCTAATGTGCAATAGCCCCTGACCACCTCTGACGCAAAAGTGTAATCTCATACCTTTGCAGAATCAGGCATGCTTTCACCTGTTCAAGCTCAACTGACATTGGTCTTCTTGGCCAGCAGGAGTTCCTCTCTTGCAGCTGTTGAGGCTAGAGAACAGAATGACGTGTATTCATTCTTTATGGTAACTCTTCTAGCCCTCCCACTCCATACTACTTTAAAACTTCCGATGTTGCAGACGAGTTCCATCATTGTGACCCATGCTATTTTTCTCAATATTGGCTGGCTCGGCATAACAAGGGATGCCTACAGGACAGCCTAAATTGTGCCGGCAAGCTTCTACAGGGAGTCACTGGCAGATAAAGAGAAACTCAGCCCTAACCTGGCTCTTCTCTCTCACTCTCACTCTCCTTTCCCTTCTGTCCCTCTACCTGTCTCTCACTCTCTAAATACTAGTATTTATGTTGTATTCACTTCCCCGTCACAATCTTTCCGACCCTACTTCCTCTCTCCCTTCAATCAGTTCAACCCTCTTTTTTACTTTAGGAAACTCCACATCTTTTTTAAAGGCCCTTCCCATATTCACACTGCTTCTTGATAAGACATTTTTTTCCTTTCTTTGAAGGATAGTGAAATTGATTTTCTTGAAACATGGTTGGTAAACCATCAATTCATTCCACCTTACTTTATCATTATCCTTACTTATGGAATGCATTTCATCATTAGGACAGCTGCAGTGTTTGCCGGGCAAGGTGGTGTGTGCCTGTTGTCCTAGTTACTTGGGAGGCAGAGGCTTGTGGATTGCTTGAGCTCAGGGGTTCTGGGCTGCACTCAGCTGTGTTGATCAGGTGTCCATGCTGCATTGGGCATCAATATGGTGTTCTAGAGGGAGCTCTAGAATTTCAGGTTGTGTAACGAGAGGTGCACCGACCCAGGCTGGAAACAGAGCAGGCCAAAGCTTCCATGCCCATTGGTAGCAGGACAGCACCTGTGAGCAGTACGTGTAAAACAGCCTGAGCAAAATAGTGAGACCTAGCCTCTCTTTTTTGACTCAAATGTGAAAGTTTTGATTTTTACAAGGTGTAATAAATTATTTTCCCAAAACCAAATCTTTGTTTTCCTTTTGATATTTTTCCAGGAAATATGATGAACATTTGAACTGGGCCACGCATTTCAGCATAGCAGACAATTCTCCAGAATTGAGACATATTGCAACAACAAGCTAGCAGGCGGAGAGGACTGAAAACTCAGTGCAACCTAGAATAAATGGCTGTGTGATTTTCAGCAAGGATGACTCAAATGCATTCTTCCTTTTAGAGCACCTGTAGGATTAAACTGATCTGTCAAGTACAAAAGCATCCTTCATAGAGCAACTTAGAAATGCGCTTGCTGGCCCTTCTGCTGCATTTCTACGTCCAGCTCTAATTCATTTTTTGATTAGCCCTCATTCTTTTCATATGTGAATGAGAAGGAGAAATTACAGGGCCCTTCACTCTTTGAGCGAAATATGAAAAGACTGAGGGCTGTGCAACTCCCAAACGTTGGAGCCTCTGGCCTGTCGACCCTCGAACCTGCTCCTGCTCCAACCCGGCATCTCTTGTGGCCAGCGACCTCACAAACCCTGGAGGACCTGGCTACCTTTTGACTCTAAACCCCTGGGACTCCCATGAGTAGAGGCTCTACTCAAATCTACTTCTAATCCCTGGCAGCAGCCCGGAACCGCGAACCCTTCACACTCTGCACCCACCAAGCCTGGCCTGTGCCAGAGTGAACAAAGACCACAAGGACGACCCCACGGCGACTGTGACCCCGAGTCCGGCACCCAAGGACCTCCCTCGACACTCCTGAAGAAGCCTGCAGCCTCAGAACCAGGTGCCCCCCCAACCGCGATCAACAGAGGGTAAGATTTCCCGACACCAAAAGGTACCCCTGCACCCGGCGCTTCGCGGCCCCCTGTGCCCAATCCCGGGGTACCTACCTATCCTCCAACTACCCAACTTACCTCTCGAAGTGGTGGTGGCACCTGAAGAATCTTCGTCCCCGAGCTTGCAGTCTTTTTCTAAACCAGAGATTTCCCATTCAAATCAATTGAGCGCCCGAATGCTCAAAAGCACCCTGCACCCAGCCGTCCGAGTGGCCCTGGCAGTGCAACCTCTACATCTATCTACTTCCCCACTTGCCCTGGATAAGTGACCAGGAGCCCAGCTCCCACAGCCACGTGGCCTGCTAGTCAGCAGCCACCAACCAAGACCCCCCTACCTCTCATAGGATAACATTGGGCCTAACTCTCTCTGCACCCGGCCGCCCTTGTGCCGCTGAGGGTGAACCAACTGTACCTACCTGACCCTGGGAGACGCCTGAGTTTATGCCCAGAACCTTAACTCTGCCAGTCGAGTACTTACCTTTAAACCGATAACTCAATCTTCTCCATAGGGTAACATTGACTGGTTTTTCCTGAAATTTCTTCCAAGTGTGGACTTTTCAAAACTTAAAATATTCACCAAAAATCAGCCGAGTAACGAAAACGAAAATACTCACCTGCTATTAGGTGAGCTCCCAGTGCTGGATCTTGGTGCCCAGCACTGACTCTGAAAAATACTTACAACTGTACTTACCAGTAACCCAATTTTCTCCCATAGGAAATCATTGACTGTTTTTCTGTGAAATTTCTTCTAAGTGTCAATTTCTGCAAACTTTAAATATTCTTTAAAAATCGTATAATTTCTGAAAACGTAATTACTTACCTGTTTTGGATAAAGGTCCCAGTACTGAGTCTAGGCACCCAGTACTGGATTACAAAAGTAACGAGAACATACTATACCTGCAACTTGAATTTTCTGCCATAGGGAATCTTAGACTGTTTTCTATTAAATATTTTCTGTCAACTTTTAAAATAGCAAAATATTGTCTAAAAATCATCACAGTAATTAAGTCGACTGTTATCACTTGATTCCAAGTACTGACCCAGGACTGAATCTAGGATCCAGTCCTGGAAATCCAAAAGTAATCCTAAAAGTAATCTGTTGCAAATAACTTGAAACTTCCATTGAGCTCAATGCATTATTGTGTTTAAAATGTTCTTGCCTATTGCAACCACTTGTAACTTTCTACAAAAGTCAATTGCATATTGCAAAAGTATTTATATAAAGCATCTCATTCTGAGAAAGTATATTTTAATACCTATTGTTGGTTCTAAAATAAAACAAGCATATATTTTTTGTAGATAAACCATTGGCCTAGAGTTCAGTTATTGAGTGTGTGAGACCATTGCTGACTGAGTGTGTGCAACAAATGCTTTACACTGTCCTCTGATACTGCCTTACTGCTCGACCAAGCTACCACTTTAGAGAGTAAGGTTATATCTAACTTTAGCCTCTGCCAAACCTCTGGGACTGTGGACTCTGTACACCCTGTACCTATTTGGGAACAGTATATACAGAGCCACTTTCTCACACTGCAGTTCTCCAATATAGGTCTGTCAAGATCATTACTCAATCTACCTTGATTTGGCACAGTATAAAATAAGTAAAGAAGTCTCCTATGAAAAGATATGCAAATCTGTTCGAATCACTTTCCCTAGTCAGGGGACCCACTAGCTGGAAGGGGCAGGGAGGACCAAAATAGCTCATCGGTATAGAACACTGCATGAGCAGCTGATTTTGAGGTGGTAGAAGATAGAGTAATCCAACTGGACCTCAATAAACGGTTTCCTAATGTGCAATAGCCCGTGACCACCTCTGACGCAAAAGTGTAATCTCATACCTTTGCAGAATCAGGCATGCTTTCACCTGTTCAAGCTGAACTGACATTGGTCTTCTTGGCCAGCAGGAGTTCCTCTCTTGCAGCTGTTGAGGCTAGAGAACAGAATGACGTGTATTCATTCTTTATGGTAACTCTTCTAGCCCTCCCACTCCATACTACTTTAAAACTTCCGATGTTGCAGACGAGTTCCATCATTGTGACCCATGCTATTTTTCTCAATATTGGCTGGCTCGGCATAACAAGGGATGCCTACAGGACAGCCTAAATTGTGCCGGCAAGCTTCTACAGGGAGTCACTGGCAGATAAAGAGAAACTCAGCCCTAACCTGGCTCTTCTCTCTCACTCTCACTCTCCTTTCCCTTCTGTCCCTCTACCTGTCTCTCACTCTCTAAATACTAGTATTTATGTTGTATTCACTTCCCCGTCACAATCTTTCCGACCCTACTTCCTCTCTCCCTTCAATCAGTTCAACCCTCTTTTTTACTTTAGGAAACTCCACATCTTTTTTAAAGGCCCTTCCCATATTCACACTGCTTCTTGATAAGACATTTTTTTCCTTTCTTTGAAGGATAGTGAAATTGATTTTCTTGAAACATGGTTGGTAAACCATCAATTCATTCCACCTTACTTTATCATTATCCTTACTTATGGAATGCATTTCATCATTAGGACAGCTGCAGTGTTTGCCGGGCAAGGTGGCGTGTGCCTGTTGTCCTAGTTACTTGGGAGGCAGAGGCTTGTGGATTGCTTGAGCTCAGGGGTTCTGGGCTGCACTCAGCTGTGTTGATCAGGTGTCCATGCTGCATTGGGCATCAATATGGTGTTCTAGAGGGAGCTCTAGAATTTCAGGTTGTGTAACGAGAGGTGCACCGACCCAGGCTGGAAACAGAGCAGGCCAAAGCTTCCATGCCCATTGGTAGCAGGACAGCACCTGTGAGCAGTACATGTAAAACAGCCTGAGCAAAATAGTGAGACCTAGCCTCTCTTTTTTTACTCAAATGTGAAAGTTTTGATTTTTACAAGGTGTAATAAATTATTTTCCCAAAACCAAATCTTTGTTTTCCTTTTGATATTTTTCCAGGAAATATGATGAACATTTGAACTGGGCCACGCATTTCAGCATAGCAGACAATTCTCCAGAATTGAGACATATTGCAACAACAAGCTAGCAGGCGGAGAGGACTGAAAACTCAGTGCAACCTAGAATAAATGGCTGTGTGATTTTCAGCAAGGATGACTCAAATGCATTCTTCCTTTTAGAGCACCTGTAGGATTAAACTGATCTGTCAAGTACAAAAGCATCCTTCATAGAGCAACTTAGAAATGCGCTTGCTGGCCCTTCTGCTGCATTTCTACGTCCAGCTCTAATTCATTTTTTGATTAGCCCTCATTCTTTTCATATGTGAATGAGAAGGAGAAATTACAGGGCCCTTCACTCTTTGAGCGAAACATGAAAAGACTGAGGGCTGTGCAACTCCCAAACGTTGGAGCCTCTGGCCTGTCGACCCTCGAACCTGCTCCTGCTCCAACCCGGCATCTCTTGTGGCCAGCAACCTCACAAACCCTGGAGGACCTGGCTACCTTTTGACTCTAAACCCCTGGGACTCCCATGAGTAGAGGCTCTACTCAAATCTACTTCTAATCCCTGGCAGCAGCCCGGAACCGCGAACCCTTCACACTCTGCACCCACCAAGCCTGGCCTGTGCCAGAGTGAACAAAGACCACAAGGACGACCCCACGGCGACTGTGACCCCGAGTCCGGCACCCAAGGACCTCCCTCGACACTCCTGAAGAAGCCTGCAGCCTCAGAACCAGGTGCCCCCCCAACCGCGATCAACAGAGGGTAAGATTTCCCGACACCAAAAGATACCCCTGCACCCGGCGCTCCGCGGCCCCCTGTGCCCAATCCCGGGGTACCTACCTATCCTCCAACTACCCAACTTACCTCTCGAAGTGGTGGTGGCACCTGAAGAATCTTCGTCCCCGAGCTTGCAGTCTTTTTCTAAACCAGAGATTTCCCATTCAAATCAATTGAGCGCCCGAATGCTCAAAAGCACCCTGCACCCAGCCGTCCGAGTGGCCCTGGCAGTGCAACCTCTACATCTATCTACTTCCCCACTTGCCCTGGAAAAGTGACCAGGAGCCCAGCTCCCACAGCCACGTGGCCTGCTAGTCAGCAGCCACCAACCAAGGCCCCCCTACCTCTCATAGGATAACATTGGGCCTAACTCTCTTTGCACTCGGCCGCCCTTGTGCCGCTGAGGGTGAACCAACTGTACCTACCTGACCCTGGGAGACGCCTGAGTCTATGCCCAGAACCTTAACTCTGCCAGTCGAGTACTTACCTTTAAACCGATAACTCAATCTTCTCCATAGGGTAACATTGACTGGTTTTTCCTGAAATTTCTTCCAAGTGTGGACTTTTCAAAACTTAAAATATTCACCAAAAATCAGCCGAGTAACGAAAACGAAAATACTCACCTGCTATTAGGTGAGCTCCCAGTGCTGGATCTTGGTGCCCAGCACTGACTCTGAAAAATACTTACAACTGTACTTACCAGTAACCCAATTTTCTCCCATAGGAAATCATTGACTGTTTTTCTGTGAAATTTCTTCTAAGTGTCAATTTCTGCAAACTTTAAATATTCTTTAAAAATCGTATAATTTCTGAAAACGTAATTACTTACCTGTTTTGGATAAAGGTCCCAGTACTGAGTCTAGGCACCCAGTACTGGATTACAAAAGTAACGAGAACATACTATACCTGCAACTTGAATTTTCTGCCATAGGGAATCTTAGACTGTTTTCTATTAAATATTTTCTGTCAACTTTTAAAATAGCAAAATATTGTCTAAAAATCATCACAGTAATTAAGTCGACTTTTATCACTTGATTCCAAGTACTGACCCAGGACTGAATCTAGGATCCAGTCCTGGAAATCCAAAAGTAATCCTGAAAGTAATCTGTTGCAAATAACTTGAAACTTCCATTAAGCTCAATGCATTATTGTGTTTAAAATGTTGTTGCCTATTGCAACCACTTGTAACTTTCTACAAAAGTCAATTGCATATTGCAAAAGTATTTATATAAAGCATCTCATTCTGAGAAAGTATATTTTAATACCTATTGTTGGTTCTAAAATAAAACAAGCATATATTTTTTGTAGATAAACCATAGGCCTAGAGTTCAGTTATTGAGTGTGTGAGACCATTTGCTGACTGAGTGTGTGCAACAAATGCTTTACACTGTCCTCTGATACTGCCTTACTGCTCGACCAAGCTACCACTTTAGAGAGTAAGGTTATATCTAACTTTAGCCTCTGCCAAACCTCTGGGGACTGTGGACTCTGTACACCCTGTACCTATTTGGGAACAGTATATACAGAGCCACTTTCTCACACTGCAGTTCTCCAATATAGGTCTGTCAAGATCATTACTCAATCTACCTTGATTTGGCACAGTATAAAATAAGTCAAGAAGTCTCCTATGAAAAGATATGCAAATCTGTTCGAATCACTTTCCCTAGTCAGGGGACCCACTAGCTGGAAGGGGCAGGGAGGACCAAAATAGCTCATCGGTATAGAACACTGCATGAGCAGCTGATTTTGAGGTGGTAGAAGATAGAGTAATCCAACTGGACCTCAATAAACGGTTTCCTAATGTGCAATAGCCCCTGACCACCTCTGACGCAAAAGTGTAATCTCATACCTTTGCAGAATCAGGCATGCTTTCACCTGTTCAAGCTGAACTGACATTGGTTTTCTTGGCCAGCAGGAGTTCCTCTCTTGCAGCTGTTGAGGCTAGAGAACAGAATGACGTGTATTCATTCTTTATGGTAACTCTTCTAGCCCTCCCACTCCATACTACTTTAAAACTTCCGATGTTGCAGACGAGTTCTATCATTGTGACCCATGCTATTTTTCTCAATATTGGCTGGCTCGGCATAACAAGGGATGCCTACAGGACAGCCTAAATTGTGCCGGCAAGCTTCTACAGGGAGTCACTGGCAGATAAAGAGAAACTCAGCCCTAACCTGGCTCTTCTCTCTCACTCTCACTCTCCTTTCCCTTCTGTCCCTCTACCTGTCTCTCACTCTCTAAATACTAGTATTTATGTTGTATTCACTTCCCCGTCACAATCTTTCCGACCCTACTTCCTCTCTCCCTTCAATCAGTTCAACCCTCTTTTTTACTTTAGGAAACTCCACATCTTTTTTAAAGGCCCTTCCCATATTCACACTGCTTCTTGATAAGACATTTTTTTCCTTTCTTTGAAGGATAGTGAAATTGATTTTCTTGAAACATGGTTGGTAAACCATCAATTCATTCCACCTTACTTTATCATTATCCTTACTTATGGAATGCATTTCATCATTAGGACAGCTGCAGTGTTTGCCGGGCAAGGTGGCGTGTGCCTGTTGTCCTAGTTACTTGGGAGGCAGAGGCTTGTGGATTGCTTGAGCTCAGGGGTTCTGGGCTGCACTCAGCTGTGTTGATCAGGTGTCCATGCTGCATTGGGCATCAATATGGTGTTCTAGAGGGAGCTCTAGAATTTCAGGTTGTGTAACGAGAGGTGCACCGACCCAGGCTGGAAACAGAGCAGGCCAAAGCTTCCATGCCCATTGGTAGCAGGACAGCACCTGTGAGCAGTACATGTAAAACAGCCTGAGCAAAATAGTGAGACCTAGCCTCTCTTTTTTGACTCAAATGTGAAAGTTTTGATTTTTACAAGGTGTAATAAATTATTTTCCCAAAACCAAATCTTTGTTTTCCTTTTGATATTTTTCCAGGAAATATGATGAACATTTGAACTGGGCCACGCATTTCAGCATAGCAGACAATTCTCCAGAATTGAGACATATTGCAACAACAAGCTAGCAGGCGGAGAGGACTGAAAACTCAGTGCAACCTAGAATAAATGGCTGTGTGATTTTCAGCAAGGATGACTCAAATGCATTCTTCCTTTTAGAGCACCTGTAGGATTAAACTGATCTGTCAAGTACAAAAGCATCCTTCATAGAGCAACTTAGAAATGCGCTTGCTGGCCCTTCTGCTGCATTTCTACGTCCAGCTCTAATTCATTTTTTGATTAGCCCTCATTCTTTTCATATGTGAATGAGAAGGAGAAATTACAGGGCCCTTCACTCTTTGAGCGAAACATGAAAAGACTGAGGGCTGTGCAACTCCCAAACGTTGGAGCCTCTGGCCTGTCGACCCTCGAACCTGCTCCTGCTCCAACCCGGCATCTCTTGTGGCCAGCAACCTCACAAACCCTGGAGGACCTGGCTACCTTTTGACTCTAAACCCCTGGGACTCCCATGAGTAGAGGCTCTACTCAAATCTACTTCTAATCCCTGGCAGCAGCCCGGAACCGCGAACCCTTCACACTCTGCACCCACCAAGCCTGGCCTGTGCCAGAGTGAACAAAGACCACAAGGACGACCCCACGGCGACTGTGACCCCGAGTCCGGCACCCAAGGACCTCCCTCGACACTCCTGAAGAAGCCTGCAGCCTCAGAACCAGGTGCCCCCCCAACCGCGATCAACAGAGGGTAAGATTTCCCGACACCAAAAGGTACCCCTGCACCCGGCGCTCCGCGGCCCCCTGTGCCCAATCCCGGGGTACCTACCTATCCTCCAACTACCCAACTTACCTCTCGAAGTGGTGGTGGCACCTGAAGAATCTTCGTCCCCGAGCTTGCAGTCTTTTTCTAAACCAGAGATTTCCCATTCAAATCAATTGAGCGCCCGAATGCTCAAAAGCACCCTGCACCCAGCCGTCCGAGTGGCCCTGGCAGTGCAACCTCTACATCTATCTACTTCCCCACTTGCCCTGGAAAAGTGACCAGGAGCCCAGCTCCCACAGCCACGTGGCCTGCTAGTCAGCAGCCACCAACCAAGGCCCCCCTACCTCTCATAGGATAACATTGGGCCTAACTCTCTCTGCACCCGGCCGCCCTTGTGCCGCTGAGGGTGAACCAACTGTACCTACCTGACCCTGGGAGACGCCTGAGTCTATGCCCAGAACCTTAACTCTGCCAGTCGAGTACTTACCTTTAAACCGATAACTCAATCTTCTCCGTAGGGTAACATTGACTGGTTTTTCCTGAAATTTCTTCCAAGTGTGGACTTTTCAAAACTTAAAATATTCACCAAAAATCAGCCGAGTAACGAAAACGAAAATACTCACCTGCTATTAGGTGAGCTCCCAGTGCTGGATCTTGGTGCCCAGCACTGACTCTGAAAAATACTTACAACTGTACTTACCAGTAACCCAATTTTCTCCCATAGGAAATCATTGACTGTTTTTCTGTGAAATTTCTTCTAAGTGTCAATTTCTGCAAACTTTAAATATTCTTTAAAAATCGTATAATTTCTGAAAACGTAATTACTTACCTGTTTTGGATAAAGGTCCCAGTACTGAGTCTAGGCACCCAGTACTGGATTACAAAAGTAACGAGAACATACTATACCTGCAACTTGAATTTTCTGCCATAGGGAATCTTAGACTGTTTTCTATTAAATATTTTCTGTCAACTTTTAAAATAGCAAAATATTGTCTAAAAATCATCACAGTAATTAAGTCGACTGTTATCACTTGATTCCAAGTACTGACCCAGGACTGAATCTAGGATCCAGTCCTGGAAATCCAATAGTAATCCTAAAAGTAATCTGTTGCAAATAACTTGAAACTTCCATTGAGCTCAATGCATTATTGTGTTTAAAATGTTGTTGCCTATTGCAACCACTTGTAACTTTCTACAAAAGTCAATTGCATATTGCAAAAGTATTTATATAAAGCATCTCATTCTGAGAAAGTATATTTTAATACCTATTGTTGGTTCTAAAATAAAACAAGCATATATTTTTTGTAGATAAACCATAGGCCTAGAGTTCAGTTATTGAGTGTGTGAGACCATTTGCTGACTGAGTGTGTGCAACAAATGCTTTACACTGTCCTCTGATACTGCCTTACTGCTCGACCAAGCTACCACTTTAGAGAGTAAGGTTATATCTAACTTTAGCCTCTGCCAAACCTCTGGGGACTGTGGACTCTGTACACCCTGTACCTATTTGGGAACAGTATATACAGAGCCACTTTCTCACACTGCAGTTCTCCAATATAGGTCTGTCAAGATCATTACTCAATCTACCTTGATTTGGCACAGTATAAAATAAGTAAAGAAGTCTCCTATGAAAAGATATGCAAATCTGTTCGAATCACTTTCCCTAGTCAGGGGACCCACTAGCTGGAAGGGGCAGGGAGGACCAAAATAGCTCATCGGTATAGAACACTGCATGAGCAGCTGATTTTGAGGTGGTAGAAGATAGAGTAATCCAACTGGACCTCAATAAACGGTTTCCTAATGTGCAATAGCCCCTGACCACCTCTGACGCAAAAGTGTAATCTCATACCTTTGCAGAATCAGGCATGCTTTCACCTGTTCAAGCTCAACTGACATTGGTCTTCTTGGCCAGCAGGAGTTCCTCTCTTGCAGCTGTTGAGGCTAGAGAACAGAATGACGTGTATTCATTCTTTATGGTAACTCTTCTAGCCCTCCCACTCCATACTACTTTAAAACTTCCGATGTTGCAGACGAGTTCCATCATTGTGACCCATGCTATTTTTCTCAATATTGGCTGGCTCGGCATAACAAGGGATGCCTACAGGACAGCCTAAATTGTGCCGGCAAGCTTCTACAGGGAGTCACTGGCAGATAAAGAGAAACTCAGCCCTAACCTGGCTCTTCTCTCTCACTCTCACTCTCCTTTCCCTTCTGTCCCTCTACCTGTCTCTCACTCTCTAAATACTAGTATTTATGTTGTATTCACTTCCCCGTCACAATCTTTCCGACCCTACTTCCTCTCTCCCTTCAATCAGTTCAACCCTCTTTTTTACTTTAGGAAACTCCACATCTTTTTTAAAGGCCCTTCCCATATTCACACTGCTTCTTGATAAGACATTTTTTTCCTTTCTTTGAAGGATAGTGAAATTGATTTTCTTGAAACATGGTTGGTAAACCATCAATTCATTCCACCTTACTTTATCATTATCCTTACTTATGGAATGCATTTCATCATTAGGACAGCTGCAGTGTTTGCCGGGCAAGGTGGTGTGTGCCTGTTGTCCTAGTTACTTGGGAGGCAGAGGCTTGTGGATTGCTTGAGCTCAGGGGTTCTGGGCTGCACTCAGCTGTGTTGATCAGGTGTCCATGCTGCATTGGGCATCAATATGGTGTTCTAGAGGGAGCTCTAGAATTTCAGGTTGTGTAACGAGAGGTGCACCGACCCAGGCTGGAAACAGAGCAGGCCAAAGCTTCCATGCCCATTGGTAGCAGGACAGCACCTGTGAGCAGTACGTGTAAAACAGCCTGAGCAAAATAGTGAGACCTAGCCTCTCTTTTTTGACTCAAATGTGAAAGTTTTGATTTTTACAAGGTGTAATAAATTATTTTCCCAAAACCAAATCTTTGTTTTCCTTTTGATATTTTTCCAGGAAATATGATGAACATTTGAACTGGGCCACGCATTTCAGCATAGCAGACAATTCTCCAGAATTGAGACATATTGCAACAACAAGCTAGCAGGCGGAGAGGACTGAAAACTCAGTGCAACCTAGAATAAATGGCTGTGTGATTTTCAGCAAGGATGACTCAAATGCATTCTTCCTTTTAGAGCACCTGTAGGATTAAACTGATCTGTCAAGTACAAAAGCATCCTTCATAGAGCAACTTAGAAATGCGCTTGCTGGCCCTTCTGCTGCATTTCTACGTCCAGCTCTAATTCATTTTTTGATTAGCCCTCATTCTTTTCATATGTGAATGAGAAGGAGAAATTACAGGGCCCTTCACTCTTTGAGCGAAATATGAAAAGACTGAGGGCTGTGCAACTCCCAAACGTTGGAGCCTCTGGCCTGTCGACCCTCGAACCTGCTCCTGCTCCAACCCGGCATCTCTTGTGGCCAGCGACCTCACAAACCCTGGAGGACCTGGCTACCTTTTGACTCTAAACCCCTGGGACTCCCATGAGTAGAGGCTCTACTCAAATCTACTTCTAATCCCTGGCAGCAGCCCGGAACCGCGAACCCTTCACACTCTGCACCCACCAAGCCTGGCCTGTGCCAGAGTGAACAAAGACCACAAGGACGACCCCACGGCGACTGTGACCCCGAGTCCGGCACCCAAGGACCTCCCTCGACACTCCTGAAGAAGCCTGCAGCCTCAGAACCAGGTGCCCCCCCAACCGCGATCAACAGAGGGTAAGATTTCCCGACACCAAAAGGTACCCCTGCACCCGGCGCTTCGCGGCCCCCTGTGCCCAATCCCGGGGTACCTACCTATCCTCCAACTACCCAACTTACCTCTCGAAGTGGTGGTGGCACCTGAAGAATCTTCGTCCCCGAGCTTGCAGTCTTTTTCTAAACCAGAGATTTCCCATTCAAATCAATTGAGCGCCCGAATGCTCAAAAGCACCCTGCACCCAGCCGTCCGAGTGGCCCTGGCAGTGCAACCTCTACATCTATCTACTTCCCCACTTGCCCTGGATAAGTGACCAGGAGCCCAGCTCCCACAGCCACGTGGCCTGCTAGTCAGCAGCCACCAACCAAGACCCCCCTACCTCTCATAGGATAACATTGGGCCTAACTCTCTCTGCACCCGGCCGCCCTTGTGCCGCTGAGGGTGAACCAACTGTACCTACCTGACCCTGGGAGACGCCTGAGTTTATGCCCAGAACCTTAACTCTGCCAGTCGAGTACTTACCTTTAAACCGATAACTCAATCTTCTCCATAGGGTAACATTGACTGGTTTTTCCTGAAATTTCTTCCAAGTGTGGACTTTTCAAAACTTAAAATATTCACCAAAAATCAGCCGAGTAACGAAAACGAAAATACTCACCTGCTATTAGGTGAGCTCCCAGTGCTGGATCTTGGTGCCCAGCACTGACTCTGAAAAATACTTACAACTGTACTTACCAGTAACCCAATTTTCTCCCATAGGAAATCATTGACTGTTTTTCTGTGAAATTTCTTCTAAGTGTCAATTTCTGCAAACTTTAAATATTCTTTAAAAATCGTATAATTTCTGAAAACGTAATTACTTACCTGTTTTGGATAAAGGTCCCAGTACTGAGTCTAGGCACCCAGTACTGGATTACAAAAGTAACGAGAACATACTATACCTGCAACTTGAATTTTCTGCCATAGGGAATCTTAGACTGTTTTCTATTAAATATTTTCTGTCAACTTTTAAAATAGCAAAATATTGTCTAAAAATCATCACAGTAATTAAGTCGACTGTTATCACTTGATTCCAAGTACTGACCCAGGACTGAATCTAGGATCCAGTCCTGGAAATCCAAAAGTAATCCTAAAAGTAATCTGTTGCAAATAACTTGAAACTTCCATTGAGCTCAATGCATTATTGTGTTTAAAATGTTCTTGCCTATTGCAACCACTTGTAACTTTCTACAAAAGTCAATTGCATATTGCAAAAGTATTTATATAAAGCATCTCATTCTGAGAAAGTATATTTTAATACCTATTGTTGGTTCTAAAATAAAACAAGCATATATTTTTTGTAGATAAACCATTGGCCTAGAGTTCAGTTATTGAGTGTGTGAGACCATTGCTGACTGAGTGTGTGCAACAAATGCTTTACACTGTCCTCTGATACTGCCTTACTGCTCGACCAAGCTACCACTTTAGAGAGTAAGGTTATATCTAACTTTAGCCTCTGCCAAACCTCTGGGACTGTGGACTCTGTACACCCTGTACCTATTTGGGAACAGTATATACAGAGCCACTTTCTCACACTGCAGTTCTCCAATATAGGTCTGTCAAGATCATTACTCAATCTACCTTGATTTGGCACAGTATAAAATAAGTAAAGAAGTCTCCTATGAAAAGATATGCAAATCTGTTCGAATCACTTTCCCTAGTCAGGGGACCCACTAGCTGGAAGGGGCAGGGAGGACCAAAATAGCTCATCGGTATAGAACACTGCATGAGCAGCTGATTTTGAGGTGGTAGAAGATAGAGTAATCCAACTGGACCTCAATAAACGGTTTCCTAATGTGCAATAGCCCGTGACCACCTCTGACGCAAAAGTGTAATCTCATACCTTTGCAGAATCAGGCATGCTTTCACCTGTTCAAGCTGAACTGACATTGGTCTTCTTGGCCAGCAGGAGTTCCTCTCTTGCAGCTGTTGAGGCTAGAGAACAGAATGACGTGTATTCATTCTTTATGGTAACTCTTCTAGCCCTCCCACTCCATACTACTTTAAAACTTCCGATGTTGCAGACGAGTTCCATCATTGTGACCCATGCTATTTTTCTCAATATTGGCTGGCTCGGCATAACAAGGGATGCCTACAGGACAGCCTAAATTGTGCCGGCAAGCTTCTACAGGGAGTCACTGGCAGATAAAGAGAAACTCAGCCCTAACCTGGCTCTTCTCTCTCACTCTCACTCTCCTTTCCCTTCTGTCCCTCTACCTGTCTCTCACTCTCTAAATACTAGTATTTATGTTGTATTCACTTCCCCGTCACAATCTTTCCGACCCTACTTCCTCTCTCCCTTCAATCAGTTCAACCCTCTTTTTTACTTTAGGAAACTCCACATCTTTTTTAAAGGCCCTTCCCATATTCACACTGCTTCTTGATAAGACATTTTTTTCCTTTCTTTGAAGGATAGTGAAATTGATTTTCTTGAAACATGGTTGGTAAACCATCAATTCATTCCACCTTACTTTATCATTATCCTTACTTATGGAATGCATTTCATCATTAGGACAGCTGCAGTGTTTGCCGGGCAAGGTGGTGTGTGCCTGTTGTCCTAGTTACTTGGGAGGCAGAGGCTTGTGGATTGCTTGAGCTCAGGGGTTCTGGGCTGCACTCAGCTGTGTTGATCAGGTGTCCATGCTGCATTGGGCATCAATATGGTGTTCTAGAGGGAGCTCTAGAATTTCAGGTTGTGTAACGAGAGGTGCACCGACCCAGGCTGGAAACAGAGCAGGCCAAAGCTTCCATGCCCATTGGTAGCAGGACAGCACCTGTGAGCAGTACGTGTAAAACAGCCTGAGCAAAATAGTGAGACCTAGCCTCTCCTTTTTGACTCAAATGTGAAAGTTTTGATTTTTACAAGGTGTAATAAATTATTTTCCCAAAACCAAATCTTTGTTTTCCTTTTGATATTTTTCCAGGAAATATGATGAACATTTGAACTGGGCCACGCATTTCAGCATAGCAGACAATTCTCCAGAATTGAGACATATTGCAACAACAAGCTAGCAGGCGGAGAGGACTGAAAACTCAGTGCAACCTAGAATAAATGGCTGTGTGATTTTCAGCAAGGATGACTCAAATGCATTCTTCCTTTTAGAGCACCTGTAGGATTAAACTGATCTGTCAAGTACAAAAGCATCCTTCATAGAGCAACTTAGAAATGCGCTTGCAGGCCCTTCTGCTGCATTTCTACGTCCAGCTCTAATTCATTTTTTGATTAGCCCTCATTCTTTTCATATGTGAATGAGAAGGAGAAATTACAGGGCCCTTCACTCTTTGAGCGAAACATGAAAAGACTGAGGGCTGTGCAACTCCCAAACGTTGGAGCCTCTGGCCTGTCGACCCTCGAACCTGCTCCTGCTCCAACCCGGCATCTCTTGTGGCCAGCAACCTCACAAACCCTGGAGGACCTGGCTACCTTTTGACTCTAAACCCCTGGGACTCCCATGAGTAGAGGCTCTACTCAAATCTACTTCTAATCCCTGGCAGCAGCCCTGAACCGCGAACCCTTCACACTCTGCACCCACCAAGCCTGGCCTGTGCCAGAGTGAACAAAGACCACAAGGACGACCCCACGGCGACTGTGACCCCGAGTCCGGCACCCAAGGACCTCCCTCGACACTCCTGAAGAAGCCTGCAGCCTCAGAACCAGGTGCCCCCCCAACCGCGATCAACAGAGGGTAAGATTTCCCGACACCAAAAGGTACCCCTGCACCCGGCGCTCCGCGGCCCCCTGTGCCCAATCCCGGGGTACCTACCTATCCTCCAACTACCCAACTTACCTCTCGAAGTGGTGGTGGCACCTGAAGAATCTTCGTCCCCGAGCTTGCAGTCTTTTTCTAAACCAGAGATTTCCCATTCAAATCAATTGAGCGCCCGAATGCTCAAAAGCACCCTGCACCCAGCCGTCCGAGTGGCCCTGGCAGTGCAACCTCTACATCTATCTACTTCCCCACTTGCCCTGGAAAAGTGACCAGGAGCCCAGCTCCCACAGCCACGTGGCCTGCTAGTCAGCAGCCACCAACCAAGGCCCCCCTACCTCTCATAGGATAACATTGGGCCTAACTCTCTCTGCACCCGGCCGCCCTTGTGCCGCTGAGGGTGAACCAACTGTACCTACCTGACCCTGGGAGACGCCTGAGTCTATGCCCAGAACCTTAACTCAGCCAGTCGAGTACTTACCTTTAAACCGATAACTCAATCTTCTCCATAGGGTAACATTGACTGGTTTTTCCTGAAATTTCTTCCAAGTGTGGACTTTTCAAAACTTAAAATATTCACCAAAAATCAGCCGAGTAACAAAAACGAAAATACTCACCTGCTATTAGGTGAGCTCCCAGTGCTGGATCTTGGTGCCCAGCACTGACTCTGAAAAATACTTACAACTGTACTTACCAGTAACCCAATTTTCTCCCATAGGAAATCATTGACTGTTTTTCTGTGAAATTTCTTCTAAGTGTCAATTTCTGCAAACTTTAAATATTCTTAAAAAATCGTATAATTTCTGAAAACGTAATTACTTACCTGTTTTGGATAAAGGTCCCAGTACTGAGTCTAGGCACCCAGTACTGGATTACAAAAGTGACGAGAACATACTATACCTGCAACTTGAATTTTCTGCCATAGGGAATCTTAGACTGTTTTCTATTAAATATTTTCTGTCAACTTTTAAAATAGCAAAATATTGTCTAAAAATCATCACAGTAATTAAGTCGACTTTTATCACTTGATTCCAAGTACTGACCCAGGACTGAATCTAGGATCCAGTCCTGGAAATCCAAAAGTAATCCTGAAAGTAATCTGTTGCAAATAACTTGAAACTTCCATTAAGCTCAATGCATTATTGTGTTTAAAATGTTGTTGCCTATTGCAACCACTTGTAACTTTCTACAAAAGTCAATTGCATATTGCAAAAGTATTTATATAAAGCATCTCATTCTGAGAAAGTATATTTTAATACCTATTGTTGGTTCTAAAATAAAACAAGCATATATTTTTTGTAGATAAACCATAGGCCTAGAGTTCAGTTATTGAGTGTGTGAGACCATTTGCTGACTGAGTGTGTGCAACAAATGCTTTACACTGTCCTCTGATACTGCCTTACTGCTCGACCAAGCTACCACTTTAGAGAGTAAGGTTATATCTAACTTTAGCCTCTGCCAAACCTCTGGGGACTGTGGACTCTGTACACCCTGTACCTATTTGGGAACAGTATATACAGAGCCACTTTCTCACACTGCAGTTCTCCAATATAGGTCTGTCAAGATCATTACTCAATCTACCTTGATTTGGCACAGTATAAAATAAGTCAAGAAGTCTCCTATGAAAAGATATGCAAATCTGTTCGAATCACTTTCCCTAGTCAGGGGACCCACTAGCTGGAAGGGGCAGGGAGGACCAAAATAGCTCATTGGTATAGAACACTGCATGAGCAGCTGATTTTGAGGTGGTAGAAGATAGAGTAATCCAACTGGACCTCAATAAACGGTTTCCTAATGTGCAATAGCCCCTGACCACCTCTGACGCAAAAGTGTAATCTCATACCTTTGCAGAATCAGGCATGCTTTCACCTGTTCAAGCTGAACTGACATTGGTCTTCTTGGCCAGCAGGAGTTCCTCTCTTGCAGCTGTTGAGGCTAGAGAACAGAATGACGTGTATTCATTCTTTATGGTAACTCTTCTAGCCCTCCCACTCCATACTACTTTAAAACTTCCGATGTTGCAGACGAGTTCTATCATTGTGACCCATGCTATTTTTCTCAATATTGGCTGGCTCGGCATAACAAGGGATGCCTACAGGACAGCCTAAATTGTGCCGGCAAGCTTCTACAGGGAGTCACTGGCAGATAAAGAGAAACTCAGCCCTAACCTGGCTCTTCTCTCTCACTCTCACTCTCCTTTCCCTTCTGTCCCTCTACCTGTCTCTCACTCTCTAAATACTAGTATTTATGTTGTATTCACTTCCCCGTCACAATCTTTCCGACCCTACTTCCTCTCTCCCTTCAATCAGTTCAACCCTCTTTTTTACTTTAGGAAACTCCACATCTTTTTTAAAGGCCCTTCCCATATTCACACTGCTTCTTGATAAGACATTTTTTTCCTTTCTTTGAAGGATAGTGAAATTGATTTTCTTGAAACATGGTTGGTAAACCATCAATTCATTCCACCTTACTTTATCATTATCCTTACTTATGGAATGCATTTCATCATTAGGACAGCTGCAGTGTTTGCCGGGCAAGGTGGCGTGTGCCTGTTGTCCTAGTTACTTGGGAGGCAGAGGCTTGTGGATTGCTTGAGCTCAGGGGTTCTGGGCTGCACTCAGCTGTGTTGATCAGGTGTCCATGCTGCATTGGGCATCAATATGGTGTTCTAGAGGGAGCTCTAGAATTTCAGGTTGTGTAACGAGAGGTGCACCGACCCAGGCTGGAAACAGAGCAGGCCAAAGCTTCCATGCCCATTGGTAGCAGGACAGCACCTGTGAGCAGTACATGTAAAACAGCCTGAGCAAAATAGTGAGACCTAGCCTCTCTTTTTTGACTCAAATGTGAAAGTTTTGATTTTTACAAGGTGTAATAAATTATTTTCCCAAAACCAAATCTTTGTTTTCCTTTTGATATTTTTCCAGGAAATATGATGAACATTTGAACTGGGCCACGCATTTCAGCATAGCAGACAATTCTCCAGAATTGAGACATATTGCAACAACAAGCTAGCAGGCGGAGAGGACTGAAAACTCAGTGCAACCTAGAATAAATGGCTGTGTGATTTTAAGCAAGGATGACTCAAATGCATTCTTCCTTTTAGAGCACCTGTAGGATTAAACTGATCTGTCAAGTACAAAAGCATCCTTCATAGAGCAACTTAGAAATGCGCTTGCTGGCCCTTCTGCTGCATTTCTACGTCCAGCTCTAATTCATTTTTTGATTAGCCCTCATTCTTTTCATATGTGAATGAGAAGGAGAAATTACAGGGCCCTTCACTCTTTGAGCGAAATATGAAAAGACTGAGGGCTGTGCAACTCCCAAACGTTGGAGCCTCTGGCCTGTCGACCCTCGAACCTGCTCCTGCTCCAACCCGGCATCTCTTGTGGCCAGCAACCTCACAAACCCTGGAGGACCTGGCTACCTTTTGACTCTAAACCCCTGGGACTCCCATGAGTAGAGGCTCTACTCAAATCTACTTCTAATCCCTGGCAGCAGCCCGGAACCGCGAACCCTTCACACTCTGCACCCACCAAGCCTGGCCTGTGCCAGAGTGAACAAAGACCACAAGGACGACCCCACGGCGACTGTGACCCCGAGTCCGGCACCCAAGGACCTCCCTCGACACTCCTGAAGAAGCCTGCAGCCTCAGAACCAGGTGCCCCCCCAACCGCGATCAACAGAGGGTAAGATTTCCCGACACCAAAAGGTACCCCTGCATCCGGCGCTCTGCGGCCCCCTGTGCCCAATCCCGGGGTACCTACCTATCCTCCAACTACCCAACTTACCTCTCGAAGTGGTGGTGGCACCTGAAGAATCTTCGTCCCCGAGCTTGCAGTCTTTTTCTAAACCAGAGATTTCCCATTCAAATCAATTGAGCGCCCGAATGCTCAAAAGCACCCTGCACCCAGCCGTCCGAGTGGCCCTGGCAGTGCAACCTCTACATCTATCTACTTCCCCACTTGCCCTGGATAAGTGACCAGGAGCCCAGCTCCCACAGCCACGTGGCCTGCTAGTCAGCAGCCACCAACCAAGGCCCCCCTACCTCTCATAGGATAACATTGGGCCTAACTCTCTCTGCACCCGGCCGCCCTTGTGCCGCTGAGGGTGAACCAACTGTACCTACCTGACCCTGGGAGACGCCTGAGTCTATGCCCAGAACCTTAACTCTGCCAGTCGAGTACTTACCTTTAAACCGATAACTCAATCTTCTCCATAGGGTAACATTGACTGGTTTTTCCTGAAATTTCTTCCAAGTGTGGACTTTTCAAAACTTAAAATATTCACCAAAAATCAGCCGAGTAACGAAAACGAAAATACTCACCTGCTATTAGGTGAGCTCCCAGTGCTGGATCTTGGTGCCCAGCACTGACTCTGAAAAATACTTACAACTGTACTTACCAGTAACCCAATTTTCTCCCATAGGAAATCATTGACTGTTTTTCTGTGAAATTTCTTCTGTCAATTTCTGCAAACTTTAAATATTCTTTAAAAATCGTATAATTTCTGAAAACGTAATTACTTACCTGTTTTGGATAAAGGTCCCAGTACTGAGTCTAGGCACCCAGTACTGGATTACAAAAGTAACGAGAACATACTATACCTGCAACTTGAATTTTCTGCCATAGGGAATCTTAGACTGTTTTCTATGAAATATTTTCTGTCAACTTTTAAAATAGCAAAATATTGTCTAAAAATCATCACAGTAATTAAGTCGACTTTTATCACTTGATTCCAAGTACTGACCCAGGACTGAATCTAGGATCCAGTCCTGGAAATCCAAAAGTAATCCTAAAAGTAATCTGTTGCAAATAACTTGAAACTTCCATTGAGCTCAATGCATTATTGTGTTTAAAATGTTCTTGCCTATTGCAACCACTTGTAACTTTCTACAAAAGTCAATTGCATATTGCAAAAGTATTTATATAAAGCATCTCATTCTGAGAAAGTATATTTTAATACCTATTGTTGGTTCTAAAATAAAACAAGCATATATTTTTTGTAGATAAACCATTGGCCTAGAGTTCAGTTATTGAGTGTGTGAGACCATTGCTGACTGAGTGTGTGCAACAAATGCTTTACACTGTCCTCTGATACTGCCTTACTGCTCGACCAAGCTACCACTTTAGAGAGTAAGGTTATATCTAACTTTAGCCTCTGCCAAACCTCTGGGACTGTGGACTCTGTACACCCTGTACCTATTTGGGAACAGTATATACAGAGCCACTTTCTCACACTGCAGTTCTCCAATATAGGTCTGTCAAGATCATTACTCAATCTACCTTGATTTGGCACAGTATAAAATAAGTAAAGAAGTCTCCTATGAAAAGATATGCAAATCTGTTCGAATCACTTTCCCTAGTCAGGGGACCCACTAGCTGGAAGGGGCAGGGAGGACCAAAATAGCTCATCGGTATAGAACACTGCATGAGCAGCTGATTTTGAGGTGGTAGAAGATAGAGTAATCCAACTGGACCTCAATAAACGGTTTCCTAATGTGCAATAGCCCCTGACCACCTCTGACGCAAAAGTGTAATCTCATACCTTTGCAGAATCAGGCATGCTTTCACCTGTTCAAGCTGAACTGACATTGGTCTTCTTGGCCAGCAGGAGTTCCTCTCTTGCAGCTGTTGAGGCTAGAGAACAGAATGACGTGTATTCATTCTTTATGGTAACTCTTCTAGCCCTCCCACTCCATACTACTTTAAAACTTCCGATGTTGCAGACGAGTTCCATCATTGTGACCCATGCTATTTTTCTCAATATTGGCTGGCTCGGCATAACAAGGGATGCCTACAGGACAGCCTAAATTGTGCCGGCAAGCTTCTACAGGGAGTCACTGGCAGATAAAGAGAAACTCAGCCCTAACCTGGCTCTTCTCTCTCACTCTCACTCTCCTTTCCCTTCTGTCCCTCTACCTGTCTCTCACTCTCTAAATACTAGTATTTATGTTGTATTCACTTCCCCGTCACAATCTTTCCGACCCTACTTCCTCTCTCCCTTCAATCAGTTCAGCCCTCTTTTTTACTTTAGGAAACTCCACATCTTTTTTAAAGGCCCTTCCCATATTCACACTGCTTCTTGATAAGACATTTTTTTCCTTTCTTTGAAGGATAGTGAAATTGATTTTCTTGAAACATGGTTGGTAAACCATCAATTCATTCCACCTTACTTTATCATTATCCTTACTTAAGGAATGCATTTCATCATTAGGACAACTGCAGTGTTTACCGGGCAAGGTGGCATGTGCCTGTTGTCCTAGTTACTTGGGAGGCAGAGGCTTGTGGATTGCTTGAGCTCAGGGGTTCTGGGCTGCACTCAGCTGTGTTGATCAGGTGTCCATGCTGCATTGGGCATCAATATGGTGTTCTAGAGGGAGCTCTAGAATTTCAGGTTGTGTAACGAGAGGTGCACCGACCCAGGCTGGAAACAGAGCAGGCCAAAGCTTCCATGCCCATTGGTAGCAGGACAGCACCTGTGAGCATTACGTGTAAAACAGCCTGAGCAAAATAGTGAGACCTAGCCTCTCTTTTTTGACTCAAATGTGAAAGTTTTGATTTTTACAAGGTGTAATAAATTATTTTCCCAAAACCAAATCTTTGTTTTCCTTTTGATATTTTTCCAGGAAATATGATGAACATTTGAACTGGGCCACGCATTTCAGCATAGCAGACAATTCTCCAGAATTGAGACATATTGCAACAACAAGCTAGCAGGCGGAGAGGACTGAAAACTCAGTGCAACCTAGAATAAATGGCTGTGTGATTTTCAGCAAGGATGACTCAAATGCATTCTTCCTTTTAGAGCACCTGTAGGATTAAACTGATCTGTCAAGTACAAAAGCATCCTTCATAGAGCAACTTAGAAATGCGCTTGCTGGCCCTTCTGCTGCATTTCTACGTCCAGCTCTAATTCATTTTTTGATTAGCCCTCATTCTTTTCATATGTGAATGAGAAGGAGAAATTACAGGGCCCTTCACTCTTTGAGCGAAACATGAAAAGACTGAGGGCTGTGCAACTCCCAAACGTTGGAGCCTCTGGCCTGTCGACCCTCGAACCTGCTCCTGCTCCAACCCGGCATCTCTTGTGGCCATTAACCTCACAAACCCTGGAGGACCTGGCTACCTTTTGACTCTAAACCCCTGGGACTCCCATGAGTAGAGGCTCTACTCAAATCTACTTCTAATCCCTGGCAGCAGCCCGGAACCGCGAACCCTTCACACTCTGCACCCACCAAGCCTGGCCTGTGCCAGAGTGAACAAAGACCACAAGGACGACCCCACGGCGACTGTGACCCCGAGTCCGGCACCCAAGGACCTCCCTCGACACTCCTGAAGAAGCCTGCAGCCTCAGAACCAGGTGCCCCCCCAACCGCGATCAACAGAGGGTAAGATTTCCCGACACCAAAAGGTACCCCTGCACCCGGCGCTCCGCGGCCCCCTGTGCCCAATCCCGGGGTACCTACCTATCCTCCAACTACCCAACTTACCTCTCGAAGTGGTGGTGGCACCTGAAGAATCTTCGTCCCCGAGCTTGCAGTCTTTTTCTAAACCAGAGATTTCCCATTCAAATCAATTGAGCGCCCGAATGCTCAAAAGCACCCTGCACCCAGCCGTCCGAGTGGCCCTGGCAGTGCAACCTCTACATCTATCTACTTCCCCACTTGCCCTGGATAAGTGACCAGGAGCCCAGCTCCCACAGCCACGTGGCCTGCTAGTCAGCAGCCACCAACCAAGACCCCCCTACCTCTCATAGGATAACATTGGGCCTAACTCTCTCTGCACCCGGCCGCCCTTGTGCCGCTGAGGGTGAACCAACTGTACCTACCTGACCCTGGGAGACGCCTGAGTCTATGCCCAGAACCTTAACTCTGCCAGTCGAGTACTTACCTTTAAACCGATAACTCAATCTTCTCCATAGGGTAACATTGACTGGTTTTTCCTGAAATTTCTTCCAAGTGTGGACTTTTCAAAACTTTAAATATTCACCAAAAATCAGCCGAGTAACGAAAACGAAAATACTCACCTGCTATTAGGTGAGCTCCCAGTGCTGGATCTTGGTGCCCAGCACTGACTCTGAAAAATACTTACAACTGTACTTACCAGTAACCCAATTCTCTCCCATAGGAAATCATTGACTGTTTTTCTGTGAAATTTCTTCTAAGTGTCAATTTCTGCAAACTTTAAATATTCTTTAAAAATCGTATAATTTCTGAAAACGTAATTACTTACCTGTTTTGGATAAAGGTCCCAGTACTGAGTCTAGGCACCCAGTACTGGATTACAAAAGTAACGAGAACATACTATACCTGCAACTTGAATTTTCTGCCATAGGGAATCTTAGACTGTTTTCTATGAAATATTTTCTGTCAACTTTTAAAATAGCAAAATATTGTCTAAAAATCATCACAGTAATTAAGTCGACTTTTATCACTTGATTCCAAGTACTGACCCAGGACTGAATCTAGGATCCAGTCCTGGAAATCCAAAAGTAATCCTAAAAGTAATCTGTTGCAAATAACTTGAAACTTCCATTGAGCTCAATGCATTATTGTGTTTAAAATGTTGTTGCCTATTGCAACCACTTGTAACTTTCTACAAAAGTCAATTGCATATTGCAAAAGTATTTATATAAAGCATCTCATTCTGAGAAAGTATATTTTAATACCTATTGTTGGTTCTAAAATAAAACAAGCATATATTTTTTGTAGATAAACCATTGGCCTAGAGTTCAGTTATTGAGTGTGTGAGACCATTTGCTGACTGAGTGTGTGCAACAAATGCTTTACACTGTCCTCTGATACTGCCTTACTGCTCGACCAAGCTACCACTTTAGAGAGTAAGGTTATATCTAACTTTAGCCTCTGCCAAACCTCTGGGGACTGTGGACTCTGTACACCCTGTACCTATTTGGGAACAGTATATACAGAGCCACTTTCTCACACTGCAGTTCTCCAATATAGGTCTGTCAAGATCATTACTCAATCTACCTTGATTTGGCACAGTATAAAATAAGTAAAGAAGTCTCCTATGAAAAGATATGCAAATCTGTTCGAATCACTTTCCCTAGTCAGGGGACCCACTAGCTGGAAGGGGCAGGGAGGACCAAAATAGCTCATCGGTATAGAACACTGCATGAGCAGCTGATTTTGAGGTGGTAGAAGATAGAGTAATCCAACTGGAGCTCAATAAACGGTTTCCTAATGTGCAATAGCCCCTGACCACCTCTGACGCAAAAGTGTAATCTCATACCTTTGCAGAATCAGGCATGCTTTCACCTGTTCAAGCTGAACTGACATTGGTCTTCTTGGCCAGCAGGAGTTCCTCTCTTGCAGCTGTTGAGGCTAGAGAACAGAATGACGTGTATTCATTCTTTATGGTAACTCTTCTAGCCCTCCCACTCCATACTACTTTAAAACTTCCGATGTTGCAGACGAGTTCCATCATTGTGACCCATGCTATTTTTCTCAATATTGGCTGGCTCGGCATAACAAGGGATGCCTACAGGACAGCCTAAATTGTGCCGGCAAGCTTCTACAGGGAGTCACTGGCAGATAAAGAGAAACTCAGCCCTAACCTGGCTCTTCTCTCTCACTCTCACTCTCCTTTCCCTTCTGTCCCTCTACCTGTCTCTCACTCTCTAAATACTAGTATTTATGTTGTATTCACTTCCCCGTCACAATCTTTCCGACCCTACTTCCTCTCTCCCTTCAATCAGTTCAACCCTCTTTTTTACTTTAGGAAACTCCACATCTTTTTTAAAGGCCCTTCCCAAATTCACACTGCTTCTTGATAAGACATTTTTTTCCTTTCTTTGAAGGATAGTGAAATTGATTTTCTTGAAACATGGTTGGTAAACCATCAATTCATTCCACCTTACTTCATCATTATCCTTACTTATGGAATGCATTTCATCATTAGGACAGCTGCAGTGTTTGCTGGGCAAGGTGGCGTGTGCCTGTTGCCCTAGTTACTTGGGAGGCAGAGGCTTGTGGATTGCTTGAGCTCAGGGGTTCTGGGCTGCACTCAGCTGTGTTGATCAGGTGTCCATGCTGCATTGGGCATCAATATGGTGTTCTAGAGGGAGCTCTAGAATTTCAGGTTGTGTAACGAGAGGTGCACCGACCCAGGCTGGAAACAGAGCAGGCCAAATGCTTCCATGCCCATTGGTAGCAGGACAGCACCTGTGAGCAGTACGTGTGAAACAGCCTGAGCAAAATAGTGAGACCTAGCCTCTCTTTTTTGACTCAAATGTGAAAGTTTTGATTTTTACAAGGTGTAATAAATTATTTTCCCAAAACCAAATCTTTGTTTTCCTTTTGATATTTTTCCAGGAAATATGATGAACATTTGAACTGGGCCACGCATTTCAGCATAGCAGACAATTCTCCAGAATTGAGACATATTGCAACAACAAGCTAGCAGGCGGAGAGGACTGAAAACTCAGTGCAACCTAGAATAAATGGCTGTGTGATTTTCAGCAAGGATGACTCAAATGCATTCTTCCTTTTAGAGCACCTGTAGGATTAAACTGATCTGTCAAGTACAAAAGCATCCTTCATAGAGCAACTTAGAAATGCGCTTGCTGGCCCTTCTGCTGCATTTCTACGTCCAGCTCTAATTCATTTTTTGATTAGCCCTCATTCTTTTCATATGTGAATGAGAAGGAGAAATTACAGGGCCCTTCACTCTTTGAGCGAAACATGAAAAGACTGAGGGCTGTGCAACTCCCAAACGTTGGAGCCTCTGGCCTGTCGACCCTCGAACCTGCTCCTGCTCCTGCTCCAACCCGGCATCTCTTGTGGCCAGCAACCTCACAAACCCTGGAGGACCTGGCTACCTTTTGACTCTAAACCCCTGGGACTCCCATGAGTAGAGGCTCTACTCAAATCTACTTCTAATCCCTGGCAGCAGCCCGGAACCGCGAACCCTTCACACTCTGCACCCACCAAGCCTGGCCTGTGCCAGAGTGAACAAAGACCATAAGGACGACCCCACGGCGACTGTGACCCCGAGTCCGGCACCCAAGGACCTCCCTCGACACTCCTGAAGAAGCCTGCAGCCTCAGAACCAGGTGTCCCCCCAACCGCGATCAACAGAGGGTAAGATTTCCCGACACCAAAAGGTACCCCTGCACCCGGCGCTCCGCGGCCCCCTGTGCCCAATCCCGGGGTACCTACCTATCCTCCAACTACCCAACTTACCTCTCGAAGTGGTGGTGGCACCTGAAGAATCTTCGTCCCCGAGCTTGCAGTCTTTTTCTAAACCAGAGATTTCCCATTCAAATCAATTGAGCGCCCGAATGCTCAAAAGCACCCTGCACCCAGCCGTCCGAGTGGCCCTGGCAGTGCAACCTCTACATCTATCTACTTCCCCACTTGCCCTGGATAAGTGACCAGGAGCCCAGCTCCCACAGCCACGTGGCCTGCTAGTCAGCAGCCACCAACCAAGGCCCCCCTACCTCTCATAGGATAACATTGGGCCTAACTCTCTCTGCACCCGGCCGCCCTTGTGCCGCTGAGGGTGAACCAACTGTACCTACCTGACCCTGGGAGACGCCTGAGTCTATGCCCAGAACCTTAACTCTGCCAGTCGAGTACTTACCTTTAAACCGATAACTCAATCTTCTCCATAGGGTAACATTGACTGGTTTTTCCTGAAATTTCTTCCAAGTGTGGACTTTTCAAAACTTAAAATATTCACCAAAAATCAGCCGAGTAACGAAAACGAAAATACTCACCTGCTATTAGGTGAGCTCCCAGTGCTGGATCTTGGTGCCCAGCACTAACTCTGAAAAATACTTACAACTGTACTTACCAGTAACCCAATTCTCTCCCATAGGAAATCATTGACTGTTTTTCTGTGAAATTTCTTCTAAGTGTCAATTTCTGCAAACTTTAAATATTCTTTAAAAATCGTATAATTTCTGAAAACGTAATTACTTACCGGTTTTGGATAAAGGTCCCAGTACTGAGTCTAGGCACCCAGTACTGGATTACAAAAGTAACGAGAACATACTATACCTGCAACTTGAATTTTCTGCCATAGGGAATCTTAGACTGTTTTCTATGAAATATTTTCTGTCAACTTTTAAAATAGCAAAATATTGTCTACAAATCATCACAGTAATTAAGTCGACTTTTATCACTTGATTCCAAGTACTGACCCAGGACTGAATCTAGGATCCAGTCCTGGAAATCCAAAAGTAATCCTAAAAGTAATCTGTTGCAAATAACTTGAAACTTCCATTGAGCTCAATGCATTATTGTGTTTAAAATGTTGTTGCCTATTGCAACCACTTGTAACTTTCTACAAAAGTCAATTGCATATTGCAAAAGTATTTATATAAAGCATCTCATTCTGAGAAAGTATATTTTAATACCTATTGTTGGTTCTAAAATAAAACAAGCATATATTTTTTGTAGATAAACCATAGGCCTAGAGTTCAGTTATTGAGTGTGTGAGACCATTTGCTGACTGAGTGTGTGCAACAAATGCTTTACACTGTCCTCTGATACTGCCTTACTGCTCGACCAAGCTACCACTTTAGAGAGTAAGGTTATATCTAACTTTAGCCTCTGCCAAACCTCTGGGGACTGTGGACTCTGTACACCCTGTACCTATTTGGGAACAGTATATACAGAGCCACTTTCTCACACTGCAGTTCTCCAATATAGGTCTGTCAAGATCATTACTCAATCTACCTTGATTTGGCACAGTATAAAATAAGTCAAGAAGTCTCCTATGAAAAGATATGCAAATCTGTTCGAATCACTTTCCCTAGTCAGGGGACCCACTAGCTGGAAGGGGCAGGGAGGACCAAAATAGCTCATCGGTATAGAACACTGCATGAGCAGCTGATTTTGAGGTGGTAGAAGATAGAGTAATCCAACTGGAGCTCAATAAACGGTTTCCTAATGTGCAATAGCCCCTGACCACCTCTGACGCAAAAGTGTAATCTCATACCTTTGCAGAATCAGGCATGCTTTCACCTGTTCAAGCTGAACTGACATTGGTCTTCTTGGCCAGCAGGAGTTCCTCTCTTGCAGCTGTTGAGGCTAGAGAACAGAATGACGTGTATTCATTCTTTATGGTAACTCTTCTAGCCCTCCCACTCCATACTACTTTAAAACTTCCGATGTTGCAGACGAGTTCCATCATTGTGACCCATGCTATTTTTCTCAATATTGGCTGGCTCGGCATAACAAGGGATGCCTACAGGACAGCCTAAATTGTGCCGGCAAGCTTCTACAGGGAGTCACTGGCAGATAAAGAGAAACTCAGCCCTAACCTGGCTCTTCTCTCTCACTCTCACTCTCCTTTCCCTTCTGTCCCTCTACCTGTCTCTCACTCTCTAAATACTAGTATTTATGTTGTATTCACTTCCCCGTCACAATCTTTCCGACCCTACTTCCTCTCTCCCTTCAATCAGTTCAACCCTCTTTTTTACTTTAGGAAACTCCACATCTTTTTTAAAGGCCCTTCCCATATTCACACTGCTTCTTGATAAGACATTTTTTTCCTTTCTTTGAAGGATAGTGAAATTGATTTTCTTGAAACATGGTTGGTAAACCATCAATTCATTCCACCTTACTTTATCATTATCCTTACTTATGGAATGCATTTCATCATTAGGACAGCTGCAGTGTTTGCCGGGCAAGGTGGCGTGTGCCTGTTGTCCTAGTTACTTGGGAGGCAGAGGCTTGTGGATTGCTTGAGCTCAGGGGTTCTGGGCTGCACTCAGCTGTGTTGATCAGGTGTCCATGCTGCATTGGGCATCAATATGGTGTTCTAGAGGGAGCTCTAGAATTTCAGGTTGTGTAACGAGAGGTGCACCGACCCAGGCTGGAAACAGAGCAGGCCAAATGCTTCCATGCCCATTGGTAGCAGGACAGCACCTATGAGCAGTACGTGTGAAACAGCCTGAGCAAAATAGTGAGACCTAGCCTCTCTTTTTTGACTCAAATGTGAAAGTTTTGATTTTTACAAGGTGTAATAAATTATTTTCCCAAAACCAAATCTTTGTTTTCCTTTTGATATTTTTCCAGGAAATATGATGAACATTTGAACTGGGCCACGCATTTCAGCATAGCAGACAATTCTCCAGAATTGAGACATATTGCAACAACAAGCTAGCAGGCGGAGAGGACTGAAAACTCAGTGCAACCTAGAATAAATGGCTGTGTGATTTTCAGCAAGGATGACTCAAATGCATTCTTCCTTTTAGAGCACCTGTAGGATTAAACTGATCTGTCAAATACAAAAGCATCCTTCATAGAGCAACTTAGAAATGCGCTTGCTGGCCCTTCTGCTGCATTTCTACGTCCAGCTCTAATTCATTTTTTGATTAGCCCTCATTCTTTTCATATGTGAATGAGAAGGAGAAATTACAGGGCCCTTCACTCTTTGAGCGAAACATGAAAAGACTGAGGGCTGTGCAACTCCCAAACGTTGGAGCCTCTGGCCTGTCGACCCTCGAACCTGCTCCTGCTCCAACCCGGCATCTCTTGTGGCCAGCAACCTCACAAACCCTGGAGGACCTGGCTACCTTTTGACTCTAAACCCCTGGGACTCCCATGAGTAGAGGCTCTACTCAAATCTACTTCTAATCCCTGGCAGCAGCCCGGAACCGCGAACCCTTCACACTCTGCACCCACCAAGCCTGGCCTGTGCCAGAGTGAACAAAGACCACAAGGACGACCCCACGGCGACTGTGACCCCGAGTCCGGCACCCAAGGACCTCCCTCGACACTCCTGAAGAAGCCTGCAGCCTCAGAACCAGGTGCCCCCCCAACCGCGATCAACAGAGGGTAAGATTTCCCGACACCAAAAGGTACCCTTGCACCCGGCGCTCCGCGGCCCCCTGTGCCCAATCCCGGGGTACCTACCTATCCTCCAACTACCCAACTTACCTCTCGAAGTGGTGGTGGCACCTGAAGAATCTTCGTCCCCGAGCTTGCAGTCTTTTTCTAAACCAGAGATTTCCCATTCAAATCAATTGAGCGCCCGAATGCTCAAAAGCACCCTGCACCCAGCCGTCCGAGTGGCCCTGGCAGTGCAACCTCTACATCTATCTACTTCCCCACTTGCCCTGGATAAGTGACCAGGAGCCCAGCTCCCACAGCCACGTGGCCTGCTAGTCAGCAGCCACCAACCAAGGCCCCCCTACCTCTCATAGGATAACATTGGGTCTAACTCTCTCTGCACCCGGCCGCCCTTGTGCCGCTGAGGGTGAACCAACTGTACCTACCTGACCCTGGGAGACGCCTGAGTCTATGCCCAGAACCTTAACTCTGCCAGTCGAGTACTTACCTTTAAACCGATAACTCAATCTTCTCCATAGGGTAACATTGACTGGTTTTTCCTGAAATTTCTTCCAAGTGTGGACTTTTCAAAACTTAAAATATTCACCAAAAATCAGCCGAGTAACGAAAACGAAAATACTCACCTGCTATTAGGTGAGCTCCCAGTGCTGGATCTTGGTGCCCAGCACTGACTCTGAAAAATACTTACAACTGTACTTACCAGTAACCCAATTTTCTCCCATAGGAAATCATTGACTGTTTTTCTGTGAAATTTCTTCTAAGTGTCAATTTCTGCAAACTTTAAATATTCTTTAAAAATCGTATAATTTCTGAAAACGTAATTACTTACCTGTTTTGGATAAAGGTCCCAGTACTGAGTCTAGGCACCCAGTACTGGATTACAAAAGTAACGAGAACATACTATACCTGCAACTTGAATTTTCTGCCATAGGGAATCTTAGACTGTTTTCTATGAAATATTTTCTGTCAACTTTTAAAATAGCAAAATATTGTCTAAAAATCATCACAGTAATTAAGTCGACTTTTATCACTTGATTCCAAGTACTGACCCAGGACTGAATCTAGGATCCAGTCCTGGAAATCCAAAAGTAATCCTAAAAGTAATCTGTTGCAAATAACTTGAAACTTCCATTGAGCTCAATGCATTATTGTGTTTAAAATGTTGTTGCCTATTGCAACCACTTGTAACTTTCTACAAAACTCAATTGCATGTTGCAAAAGTATTTATATAAAGCATCTCATTCTGAGAAAGTATATTTTAATACCTATTGTTGGTTCTAAAATAAAACAAGCATATATTTTTTGTAGATAAACCATTGGCCTAGAGTTCAGTTATTGAGTGTGTGAGACCATTTGCTGACTGAGTGTGTGCAACAAATGCTTTACACTGTCCTCTGATACTGCCTTACTGCTCGACCAAGCTACCACTTTAGAGAGTAGGGTTATATCTAACTTTAGCCTCTGCCAAACCTCTGGGGACTGTGGACTCTGTACACCCTGTACCTATTTGGGAACAGTATATACAGAGCCACTTTCTCACACTGCAGTTCTCCAATATAGGTCTGTCAAGATCATTACTCAATCTACCTTGATTTGGCACAGTATAAAATAGGTCAAGAAGTCTCCTATGAAAAGATATGCAAATCTGTTCGAATCACTTTCCCTAGTCAGGGGACCCACTAGCTGGAAGGGGCAGGGAGGACCAAAATAGCTCATCGGTATAGAACACTGCATGAGCAGCTGATTTTGAGGTGGTAGAAGATAGAGTAATCCAACTGGACCTCAATAAACGGTTTCCTAATGTGCAATAGCCCCTGACCACCTCTGACGCAAAAGTGTAATCTCATACCTTTCCAGAATCAGGCATGCTTTCACCTGTTCAAGCTGAACTGACATTGGTCTTCTTGGCCAGCAGGAGTTCCTCTCTTGCAGCTGTTGAGGCTAGAGAACAGAATGACGTGTATTCATTCTTTATGGTAACTCTTCTAGCCCTCCCACTCCATACTACTTTAAAACTTCCGATGTTGCAGACGAGTTCCATCATTGTGACCCATGCTATTTTACTCAATATTGGCTGGCTCGGCATAACAAAGGATGCTTACAGGACAGCCTAAATTGTGCCGGCAAGCTTCTACAGGGAGTCACTGGCAGATAAAGAGAAACTCAGCCCTAACCTGGCTCTTCTCTCTCACTCTCACTCTCCTTTCCCTTCTGTCCCTCTACCTGTCTCTCACTGTCTAAATACTAGTATTTATGTTGTATTCACTTCCCCGTCACAATCTTTCCGACCCTACTTCCTCTCTCCCTTCAATCAGTTCAACCCTCTTTTTTACTTTAGGAAACTCCACATCTTTTTTAAAGGCCCTTCCCATATTCACACTGCTTCTTGATAAGACATTTTTTTCCTTTCTTTGAAGGATAGTGAAATTGATTTTCTTGAAACATGGTTGGTAAACCATCAATTCATTCCACCTTACTTTATCATTATCCTTACTTATGGAATGTATTTCATCATTAGGACAGCTGCAGTGTTTGCCGGGCAAGGTGGCGTGTGCCTGTTGTCCTAGTTACTTGGGAGGCAGAGGCTTGTGGATTGCTTGAGCTCAGGGGTTCTGGGCTGCACTCAGCTGTGTTGATCAGGTGTCCATGCTGCATTGGGCATCAATATGGTGTTCTAGAGGGAGCTCTAGAATTTCAGGTTGTGTAACGAGAGGTGCACCGACCCAGGCTGGAAACAGAGCAGGCCAAAGCTTCCATGCCCATTGGTAGCAGGACAGCACCTGTGAGCAGTACGTGTAAAACAGCCTGAGCAAAATAGTGAGACCTAGCCTCTCTTTTTTGACTCAAATGTGAAAGTTTTGATTTTTACAAGGTGTAATAAATTATTTTCCCAAAACCAAATCTTTGTTTTCCTTTTGATATTTTTCCAGGAAATATGATGAACATTTGAACTGGGCCACGCATTTCAGCATAGCAGACAATTCTCCAGAATTGAGACATATTGCAACAACAAGCTAGCAGGCGGAGAGGACTGAAAACTCAGTGCAACCTAGAATAAATGGCTGTGTGATTTTCAGCAAGGATGACTCAAATGCATTCTTCCTTTTAGAGCACCTGTAGGATTAAACTGATCTGTCAAGTACAAAAGCATCCTTCATAGAGCAACTTAGAAATGCGCTTGCTGGCCCTTCTGCTGCATTTCTACGTCCAGCTCTAATTCATTTTTTGATTAGCCCTCATTCTTTTCATATGTGAATGAGAAGGAGAAATTACAGGGCCCTTCACTCTTTGAGCGAAACATGAAAAGACTGAGGGCTGTGCAACTCCCAAACGTTGGAGCCTCTGGCCTGTCGACCCTCGAACCTGCTCCTGCTCCAACCCGGCATCTCTTGTGGCCAGCAACCTCACAAACCCTGGAGGACCTGGCTACCTTTTGACTCTAAACCCCTGGGACTCCCATGAGTAGAGGCTCTACTCAAATCTACTTCTAATCCCTGGCAGTAGCCCGGAACCGCGAACCATTCACACTCTGCACCCACCAAGCCTGGCCTGTGCCAGAGTGAACAAAGACCACAAAGACGACCCCACGGCGACTGTGACCCCGAGTCCGGCACCCAAGGACCTCCCTCGACACTCCTGAAGAAGCCTGCAGCCTCAGAACCAGGTGCCCCCCCAACCGCGATCAACAGAGGGTAAGATTTCCCGACACCAAAAGGTACCCCTGCACCCGGCGCTCCGCGGCCCCCTGTGCCCAATCCCGGGGTACCTACCTATCCTCCAACTACCCAACTTACCTCTCGAAGTGGTGGTGGCACCTGAAGAATCTTCGTCCCCGAGCTTGCAGTCTTTTTCTAAACCAGAGATTTCCCATTCAAATCAATTGAGCGCCCGAATGCTCAAAAGCACCCTGCACCCAGCCGTCCGAGTGGCCCTGGCAGTGCAACCTCTACATCTATCTACTTCCCCACTTGCCCTGGATAAGTGACCAGGAGCCCAGCTCCCACAGCCACGTGGCCTGCTAGTCAGCAGCCACCAACCAAGACCCTCCTACCTCTCATAGGATAACATTGGGCCTAACTCTCTCTGCACCCGGCCGCCCTTGTGCCGCTGAGGGTGAACCAACTGTACCTACCTGACCCTGGGAGACGCCTGAGTCTATGCCCAGAACCTTAACTCTGCCAGTCGAATACTTACCTTTAAACCGATAACTCAATCTTCTCCATAGGGTAACATTGACTGGTTTTCCTGAAATTTCTTCCAAGTGTGGACTTTTCAAAACTTAAAATATTCACCAAAAATCAGCCGAGTAACGAAAACGAAAATACTCACCTGCTATTAGGTGAGCTCCCAGTGCTGGATCTTGGTGCCCAGCACTGACTCTGAAAAATACTTACAACTGTACTTACCAGTAACCCAATTTTCTCCCATAGGAAATCATTGACTGTTTTTCTGTGAAATTTCTTCTAAGTGTCAATTTCTGCAAACTTTAAATATTCTTTAAAAATCGTATAATTTCTGAAAACGTAATTACTTACCTGTTTTGGATAAAGGTCCCAGTACTGAGTCTAGGCACCCAGTACTGGATTACAAAAGTAACGAGAACATACTATACCTGCAACTTGAATTTTCTGCCATAGGGAATCTTAGACTGTTTTCTATGAAATATTTTCTGTCAACTTTTAAAATAGCAAAATATTGTCTAAAAATCATCACAGTAATTAAGTCGACTTTTATCACTTGATTCCAAGTACTGACCCAGGACTGAATCTAGGATCCAGTCCTGGAAATCCAAAAGTAATCCTAAAAGTAATCTGTTGCAAATAACTTGAAACTTCCATTGAGCTCAATGCATTATTGTGTTTAAAATGTTGTTGCCTATTGCAACCACTTGTAACTTTCTACAAAAGTCAATTGCATATTGCAAAAGTATTTATATAAAGCATCTCATTCTGAGAAAGTATATTTTAATACCTATTGTTGGTTCTAAAATAAAACAAGCATATATTTTTTGTAGATAAACCATTGGCCTAGAGTTCAGTTATTGAGTGTGTGAGACCATTTGCTGACTGAGTGTGTGCAACAAATGCTTTACACTGTCCTCTGATACTGCCTTACTGCTCGACCAAGCTACCACTTTAGAGAGTAAGGTTATATCTAACTTTAGCCTCTGCCAAACCTCTGGGGACTGTGGACTCTGTACACCCTGTACCTATTTGGGAACAGTATATACAGAGCCACTTTCTCACACTGCAGTTCTCCAATATAGGTCTGTCAAGATCATTACTCAATCTACCTTGATTTGGCACAGTATAAAATAAGTAAAGAAGTCTCCTATGAAAAGATATGCAAATCTGTTCGAATCACTTTCCCTAGTCAGGGGACCCACTAGCTGGAAGGGGCAGGGAGGACCAAAATAGCTCATCGGTATAGAACACTGCATGAGCAGCTGATTTTGAGGTGGTAGAAGATAGAGTAATCCAACTGGACCTCAATAAACGGTTTCCTAATGTGCAATAGCCCCTGACCACCTCTGACGCAAAAGTGTAATCTCATACCTTTGCAGAATCAGGCATGCTTTCACCTGTTCAAGCTGAACTGACATTGGTCTTCTTGGCCAGCAGGAGTTCCTCTCTTGCAGCTGTTGAGGCTAGAGAACAGAATGACGTGTATTCATTCTTTATGGTAACTCTTCTAGCCCTCCCACTCCATACTACTTTAAAACTTCCGATGTTGCAGACGAGTTCCATCATTGTGACCCATGCTATTTTTCTCAATATTGGCTGGCTCGGCATAACAAGGGATGCCTACAGGACAGCCTAAATTGTGCCGGCAAGCTTCTACAGGGAGTCACTGGCAGATAAAGAGAAACTCAGCCCTAACCTGGCTCTTCTCTCTCACTCTCACTCTCCTTTCCCTTCTGTCCCTCTACCTGTCTCTCACTCTCTAAATACTAGTATTTATGTTGTATTCACTTCCCCGTCACAATCTTTCCGACCCTACTTCCTCTCTCCCTTCAATCAGTTCAACCCTCTTTTTTACTTTAGGAAACTCCACATCTTTTTTAAAGGCCCTTCCCATATTCACACTGCTTCTTGATAAGACATTTTTTTCTTTTCTTTGAAGGATAGTGAAATTGATTTTCTTGAAACATGGTTGGTAAACCATCAATTCATTCCACCTTGCTTTATCATTATCCTTACTTATGGAATGCATTTCATCATTAGGACAGCTGCAGTGTTTGCCGGGCAAGGTGGCGTGTGCCTGTTGTCCTAGTTACTTGGGAGGCAGAGGCTTGTGGATTGCTTGAGCTCAGGGGTTCTGGGCTGCACTCAGCTGTGTTGATCAGGTGTCCATGCTGCATTGGGCATCAATATGGTGTTCTAGAGGGAGCTCTAGAATTTCAGGTTGTGTAACGAGAGGTGCACCGACCCAGGCTGGAAACAGAGCAGGCCAAAGCTTCCATGCCCATTGGTAGCAGGACAGCACCTGTGAGCAGTACGTGTAAAACAGCCTGAGCAAAATAGTGAGACCTAGCCTGTCTTTTTTGACTCAAATGTGAAAGTTTTGATTTTTACAAGGTGTAATAAATCATTTTCCCAAAACCAAATCTTTGTTTTCCTTTTGATATTTTTCCAGGAAATATGATGAACATTTGAACTGGGCCACGCATTTCAGCATAGCAGACAATTCTCCAGAATTGAGACATATTGCAACAACAAGCTAGCAGGCGGAGAGGACTGAAAACTCAGTGCAACCTAGAATAAATGGCTGTGTGATTTTCAGCAAGGATGACTCAAATGCATTCTTCCTTTTAGAGCACCTGTAGGATTAAACTGATCTGTCAAGTACAAAAGCATCCTTCATAGAGCAACTTAGAAATGCGCTTGCTGGCCCTTCTGCTGCATTTCTACGTCCAGCTCTAATTCATTTTTTGATTAGCCCTCATTCTTTTCATATGTGAATGAGAAGGAGAAATTACAGGGCCCTTCACTCTTTGAGCGAAACATGAAAAGACTGAGGGCTGTGCAACTCCCAAACGTTGGAGCCTCTGGCCTGTCGACCCTCGAACCTGCTCCTGCTCCAACCCGGCATCTCTTGTGGCCAGCAACCTCACAAACCCTGGAGGACCTGGCTACCTTTTGACTCTAAACCCCTGGGACTCCCATGAGTAGAGGCTCTACTCAAATCTACTTCTAATCCCTGGCAGCAGCCCGGAACCGCGAACCCTTCACACTCTGCACCCACCAAGCCTGGCCTGTGCCAGAGTGAACAAAGACCACAAGGACGACCCCACGGCGACTGTGACCCCGAGTCCGGCACCCAAGGACCTCCCTCGACACTCCTGAAGAAGCCTGCAGCCTCAGAACCAGGTGCCCCCCCAACCGCGATCAACAGAGGGTAAGATTTCCCGACACCAAAAGGTACCCCTGCACCCGGCGCTCCGCGGCCCCCTGTGCCCAATCCCGGGGTACCTACCTATCCTCCAACTACCCAACTTACCTCTCGAAGTGGTGGTGGCACCTGAAGAATCTTCGTCCCCGAGCTTGCAGTCTTTTTCTAAACCAGAGATTTCCCATTCAAATCAATTGAGCGCCCGAATGCTCAAAAGCACCCTGCACCCAGCCGTCCGAGAGGCCCTGGCAGTGCAACCTCTACATCTATCTACTTCCCCACTTGCCCTGGATAAGTGACCAGGAGCCCAGCTCCCACAACCACGTGGCCTGCTAGTCAGCAGCCACCAACCAAGGGCCCCCTACCTCTCATAGGATAACATTGGGCCTAACTCTCTCTGCACCCGGCCGCCCTTGTGCCGCTGAGGGTGAACCAACTGTACCTACTTGACCCTGGGAGACGCCTGAGTCTATGCCCAGAACCTTAACTCTGCCAGTCGAGTACTTACCTTTAAACCGATAACTCAATCTTCTCCATAGGGTAACATTGACTGGTTTTTCCTGAAATTTCTTCCAAGTGTGGACTTTTCAAAACTTAAAATATTCACCAAAAATCAGCCGAGTAACGAAAACGAAAATACTCACCTGCTATTAGGTGAGCTCCCAGTGCTGGATCTTGGTGCCCAGCACTGACTCTGAAAAATACTTACAACTGTACTTACCAGTAACCCAATTTTCTCCCATAGGACATCATTGACTGTTTTTCTGTGAAATTTCTTCTAAGTGTCAATTTCTGCAAACTTTAAATATTCTTTAAAAATCGTATAATTTCTGAAAACGTAATTACTTACCTGTTTTGGATAAAGGTCCCAGTACTGAGTCTAGGCACCCAGTACTGGATTACAAAAGTAACGAGAACATACTATACCTGCAACTTGAATTTTCTGCCATAGGGAATCTTAGACTGTTTTCTATGAAATATTTTCTGTCAACTTTTAAAATAGCAAAATATTGTCTAAAAATCATCACAGTAATTAAGTCGACTTTTATCACTTGATTCCAAGTACTGACCCAGGACTGAATCTAGGATCCAGTCCTGGAAATCCAAAAGTAATCCTAAAAGTAATCTGTTGCAAATAACTTGAAACTTCCATTGAGCTCAATGCATTATTGTGTTTAAAATGTTGTTGCCTATTGCAACCACTTGTAACTTTCTACAAAAGTCAATTGCATATTGCAAAAGTATTTATATAAAGCATCTCATTCTGAGAAAGTATATTTTAATACCTATTGTTGGTTCTAAAATAAAACAAGCATATATTTTTTGTAGATAAACCATTGGCCTAGAGTTCAGTTATTGAGTGTGTGAGACCATTTGCTGACTGAGTGTGTGCAACAAATGCTTTACACTGTCCTCTGATACTGCCTTACTGCTCGACCAAGCTACCACTTTAGAGAGTAAGGTTATATCTAACTTTAGCCTCTGCCAAACCTCTGGGGACTGTGGACTCTGTACACCCTGTACCTATTTGGGAACAGTATATACAGAGCCACTTTCTCACACTGCAGTTCTCCAATATAGGTCTGTCAAGATCATTACTCAATCTACCTTGATTTGGCACAGTATAAAATAAGTAAAGAAGTCTCCTATGAAAAGATATGCAAATCTGTTCGAATCACTTTCCCTAGTCAGGGGACCCACTAGCTGGAAGGGGCAGGGAGGACCAAAATAGCTCATCGGTATAGAACACTGCATGAGCAGCTGATTTTGAGGTGGTAGAAGATAGAGTAATCCAACTGGACCTCAATAAACGGTTTCCTAATGTGCAATAGCCCCTGACCACCTCTGACGCAAAAGTGTAATCTCATACCTTTGCAGAATCAGGCATGCTTTCACCTGTTCAAGCTGAACTGACATTGGTCTTCTTGGCCAGCAGGAGTTCCTCTCTTGCAGCTGTTGAGGCTAGAGAACAGAATGACGTGTATTCATTCTTTATGGTAACTCTTCTAGCCCTCCCACTCCATACTACTTTAAAACTTCCGATGTTGCAGACGAGTTCCATCATTGTGACCCATGCTATTTTTCTCAATATTGGCTGGCTCGGCATAACAAGGGATGCCTACAGGACAGCCTAAATTGTGCCGGCAAGCTTCTACAGGGAGTCACTGGCAGATAAAGAGAAACTCAGCCCTAACCTGGCTCTTCTCTCTCACTCTCACTCTCCTTTCCCTTCTGTCCCTCTACCTGTCTCTCACTCTCTAAATACTAGTATTTATGTTGTATTCACTTCCCCGTCACAATCTTTCCGACCCTACTTCCTCTCTCCCTTCAATCAGTTCAACCCTCTTTTTTACTTTAGGAAACTCCACATCTTTTTTAAAGGCCCTTCCCATATTCACACTGCTTCTTGATAAGACATTTTTTTCTTTTCTTTGAAGGATAGTGAAATTGATTTTCTTGAAACATGGTTGGTAAACCATCAATTCATTCCACCTTACTTTATCATTATCCTTACTTATGGAATGCATTTCATCATTAGGACAGCTGCAGTGTTTGCCGGGCAAGGTGGCGTGTGCCTGTTGTCCTAGATACTTGGAAGGCAGAGGCTTGTGGATTGCTTGAGCTCAGGGGTTCTGGGCTGCACTCAGCTGTGTTGATCAGGTGTCCATGCTGCATTGGGCATCAATATGGTGTTCTAGAGGGAGCTCTAGAATTTCAGGTTGTGTAACGAGAGGTGCACCGACCCAGGCTGGAAACAGAGCAGGCCAAATGCTTCCATGCCCATTGGTAGCAGGACAGCACCTGTGAGCAGTACGTGTGAAACAGCCTGAGCAAAATAGTGAGACCTAGCCTCTCTTTTTTGACTCAAATGTGAAAGTTTTGATTTTTACAAGGTGTAATAAATTATTTTCCCAAAACCAAATCTTTGTTTTCCTTTTGATATTTTTCCAGGAAATATGATGAACATTTGAACTGGGCCACGCATTTCAGCATAGCAGACAATTCTCCAGAATTGAGACATATTGCAACAACAAGCTAGCAGGCGGAGAGGACTGAAAACTCAGTGCAACCTAGAATAAATGGCTGTGTGATTTTCAGCAAGGATGACTCAAATGCATTCTTCCTTTTAGAGCACCTGTAGGAATAAACTGATCTGTCAAGTACAAAAGCATCCTTCATAGAGCAACTTAGAAATGCGCTTGCTGGCCCTTCTGCTGCATTTCTACGTCCAGCTCTAATTCATTTTTTGATTAGCCCTCATTCTTTTCATATGTGAATGAGAAGGAGAAATTACAGGGCCCTTCACTCTTTGAGCGAAACATGAAAAGACTGAGGGCTGTGCAAATCCCAAACGTTGGAGCCTCTGGCCTGTCGACCCTCGAACCTGCTCCTGCTCCAACCCGGCATCTCTTGTGGCCAGCAACCTCACAAACCCTGGAGGACCTGGCTACCTTTTTGCTCTAAACCCCTGGGACTCCCATGAGTAGAGACTCTACTCAAATCTACTTCTAATCCCTGGCAGCAGACCGGAACCGCGAACCCTTCACACTCTGCACCCACCAAGCCTGGCCTGTGCCAGAGTGAACAAAGACCACAAGGACGACCCCATGGCGACTGTGACCCCGAGTCCGGCACCCAAGGACCTCCCTCGACACTCCTGAAGAAGCCTGCAGCCTCAGAACCAGGTGCCCCCCCAACCGCGATCAACAGAGGGTAAGATTTCCCGACACCAAAAGGTACCCCTGCACCCGGCGCTCCGCGGCCCCCTGTGCCCAATCCCGGGGTACCTACCTATCCTCCAACTACCCAACTTACCTCTCGAAGTGGTGGTGGCACCTGAAGAATCTTCGTCCCCGAGCTTGCAGTCTTTTTCTAAACCAGAGATTTCCCATTCAAATCAATTGAGCGCCCGAATGCTCAAAAGCACCCTGCACCCAGCCGTCCGAGTGGCCCTGGCAGTGCAACCTCTACATCTATCTACTTCCCCACTTGCCCTGGATAAGTGACCAGGAGCCCAGCTCCCACAGCCACGTGGCCTGCTAGTCAGCAGCTACCAACCAAGGCCCCCCTACCTCTCATAGGATAACATTGGGCCTAACTCTCTCTGCACCCGGCCGCCCTTGTGCCGCTGAGGGTGAACCAACTGTACCTACCTGACCCTGGGAGACGCCTGAGTCTATGCCCAGAACCTTAACTCTGCCAGTCGAGTACTTACCTTTAAACCGATAACTCAATCTTCTCCATAGGGTAACATTGACTGGTTTTTCCTGAAATTTCTTCCAAGTGTGGACTTTTCAAAACTTAAAATATTCACCAAAAATCAGCCGAGTAACGAAAACGAAAATACTCACCTGCTATTAGGTGAGCTCCCAGTGCTGGATCTTGGTGCCCAGCACTGACTCTGAAAAATACTTACAACTGTACTTACCAGTAACCCAATTTTCTCCCATAGGAAATCATTGACTGTTTTTCTGTGAAATTTCTTCTAAGTGTCAATTTTCTGCAAACTTTAAATATTCTTTAAAAATCGTATAATTTCTGAAAACGTAATTACTTACCTGTTTTGGATAAAGGTCCCAGTACTGAGTCTAGGCACCCAGTACTGGATTACAAAAGTAACGAGAACATACTATACCTGCAACTTGAATTTTCTGCCATAGGGAATCTTAGACTGTTTTCTATGAAATATTTTCTGTCAACTTTTAAAATAGCAAAATATTGTCTAAAAATCATCACAGTAATTAAGTCGACTTTTATCACTTGATTCCAAGTACTGACCCAGGACTGAATCTAGGATCCAGTCCTGGAAATCCAAAAGTAATCCTAAAAGTAATCTGTTGCAAATAACTTGAAACTTCCATTGAGCTCAATGCATTATTGTGTTTAAAATTTTGTTGCCTATTGCAACCACTTGTAACTTTCTACAAAAGTCAATTGCATATTGCAAAAGTATTTATATAAAGCATCTCATTCTGAGAAAGTATATTTTAATACCTATTGTTGGTTCTAAAATAAAACAAGCATATATTTTTTGTAGATAAACCATTGGCCTAGAGTTCAGTTATTGAGTGTGTGAGACCATTTGCTGACTGAGTGTGTGCAACAAATGCTTTACACTGTCCTCTGATACTGCCTTACTGCTCGACCAAGCTACCACTTTAGAGAGTAAGGTTATATCTAACTTTAGCCTCTGCCAAACCTCTGGGGACTGTGGACTCTGTACACCCTGTACCTATTTGGGAACAGTATATACAGAGCCACTTTCTCACACTGCAGTTCTCCAATATAGGTCTGTCAAGATCATTACTCAATCTACCTTGATTTGGCACAGTATAAAATAAGTCAAGAAGTCTCCTATGAAAAGATATGCAAATCTGTTCGAATCACTTTCCCTAGTCAGGGGACCCACTAGCTGGAAGGGGCAGGGAGGACCAAAATAGCTCATCGGTATAGAACACTGCATGAGCAGCTGATTTTGAGGTGGTAGAAGATAGAGTAATCCAGCTGGACCTCAATAAACGGTTTCCTAATGTGCAATAGCCCCTGACCACCTCTGACGCAAAAGTGTAATCTCATACCTTTGCAGAATCAGGCATGCTTTCACCTGTTCAAGCTGAACTGACATTGGTCTTCTTGGCCAGCAGGAGTTCCTCTCTTGCAGCTGTTGAGGCTAGAGAACAGAATGACGTGTATTCATTCTTTATGGTAACTCTTCTAGCCCTCCCACTCCATACCACTTTAAAACTTCCGAAGTTGCAGACGAGTTCCATCATTGTGACCCATGCTATTTTTCTCAATATTGGCTGGCTCGGCATAACAAGGGATGCCTACAGGACAGCCTAAATTGTGCCAGCAAGCTTCTACAGGGAGTCACTGGCAGATAAAGAGAAACTCAGCCCTAACCTGGCTCTTCTCTCTCACTCTCACTCTCCTTTCCCTTCTGTCCCTCTACCTGTCTCTCACTCTCTAAATACTAGTATTTATGTTGTATTCACTTCCCCGTCACAATCTTTCCGACCCTACTTCCTCTCTCCCTTCAATCAGTTCAACCCTCTTTTTTACTTTAGGAAACTCCACATCTTTTTTAAAGGCCCTTCCCATATTCACACTGCTTCTTGATAAGACATTTTTTTCCTTTCTTTGAAGGATAGTGAAATTGATTTTCTTGAAACATGGTTGGTAAACCATCAATTCATTCCACCTTACTTTATCATTATCCTTACTTATGGAATGCATTTCATCATTAGGACAGCTGCAGTGTTTGCCGGGCAAGGTGGCGTGTGCCTGTTGTCCTAGTTACTTGGGAGACAGAGGCTTGTGGATTGCTTGAGCTCAGGGGTTCTGGGCTGCACTCAGCTGTGTTGATCAGGTGTCCATGCTGCATTGGGCATCAATATGGTGTTCTAGAGGGAGCTCTAGAATTTCAGGTTGTGTAACGAGAGGTGCACTGACCCAGGCTGGAAACAGAGCAGGCCAAAGCTTCCATGCCCATTGGTAGCAGGACAGCACCTGTGAGCAGTACGTGTAAAACAGCCTGAGCAAAATAGTGAGACCTAGCCTCTCTTTTTTGACTCAAATGTGAAAGTTTTGATTTTTACAAGGTGTAATAAATTATTTTCCCAAAACCAAATCTTTGTTTTCCTTTTGATATTTTTCCAGGAAATATGATGAACATTTGAACTGGGCCACGCATTTCAGCATAGCAGACAATTCTCCAGAATTGAGACATATTGCAACAACAAGCTAGCAGGCGGAGAGGACTGAAAACTCAGTGCAACCTAGAATAAATGGCTGTGTGATTTTCAGCAAGGATGACTCAAATGCATTCTTCCTTTTAGAGCACCTGTAGGATTAAACTGATCTGTCAAGTACAAAAGCATCCTTCATAGAGCAACTTAGAAATGCGCTTGCTGGCCCTTCTGCTGCATTTCTACGTCCAGCTCTAATTCATTTTTTGATTAGCCCTCATTCTTTTCATATGTGAATGAGAAGGAGAAATTACAGGGCCCTTCACTCTTTGAGCGAAACATGAAAAGACTGAGGGCTGTGCAACTCCCAAACGTTGGAGCCTCTGGCCTGTCGACCCTCGAACCTGCTCCTGCTCCAACCCGGCATCTCTTGTGGCCAGCAACCTCACAAACCCTGGAGGACCTGGCTACCTTTTTGCTCTAAACCCCTGGGACTCCCATGAGTAGAGACTCTACTCAAATCTACTTCTAATCCCTGGCAGCAGACCGGAACCGCGAACCCTTCACACTCTGCACCCACCAAGCCTGGCCTGTGCCAGAGTGAACAAAGACCACAAGGACGACCCCATGGCGACTGTGACCCCGAGTCCGGCACCCAAGGACCTCCCTCGACACTCCTGAAGAAGCCTGCAGCCTCAGAACCAGGTGCCCCCCCAACCGCGATCAACAGAGGGTAAGATTTCCCGACACCAAAAGGTACCCCTGCACCCGGCGCTCCGCGGCCCCCTGTGCCCAATCCCGGGGTACCTACCTATCCTCCAACTACCCAACTTACCTCTCGAAGTGGTGGTGGCACCTGAAGAATCTTCGTCCCCGAGCTTGCAGTCTTTTTCTAAACCAGAGATTTCCCATTCAAATCAATTGAGCGCCCGAATGCTCAAAAGCACCCTGCACCCAGCCGTCCGAGTGGCCCTGGCAGTGCAACCTCTACATCTATCTACTTCCCCACTTGCCCTGGATAAGTGACCAGGAGCCCAGCTCCCACAGCCACGTGGCCTGCTAGTCAGCAGCTACCAACCAAGGCCCCCCTACCTCTCATAGGATAACATTGGGCCTAACTCTCTCTGCACCCGGCCGCCCTTGTGCCGCTGAGGGTGAACCAACTGTACCTACCTGACCCTGGGAGACGCCTGAGTCTATGCCCAGAACCTTAACTCTGCCAGTCGAGTACTTACCTTTAAACCGATAACTCAATCTTCTCCATAGGGTAACATTGACGGGTTTTTCCTGAAATTTCTTCCAAGTGTGGACTTTTCAAAACTTAAAATATTCACCAAAAATCAGCCGAGTAACGAAAACGAAAATACTCACCTGCTATTAGGTGAGCTCCCAGTGCTGGATCTTGGTGCCCAGCACTGACTCTGAAAAATACTTACAACTGTACTTACCAGTAACCCAATTTTCTCCCATAGGAAATCATTGACTGTTTTTCTGTGAAATTTCTTCTAAGTGTCAATTTTCTGCAAACTTTAAATATTCTTTAAAAATCGTATAATTTCTGAAAACGTAATTACTTACCTGTTTTGGATAAAGGTCCCAGTACTGAGTCTAGGCACCCAGTACTGGATTACAAAAGTAACGAGAACATACTATACCTGCAACTTGAATTTTCTGCCATAGGGAATCTTAGACTGTTTTCTATGAAATATTTTCTGTCAACTTTTAAAATAGCAAAATATTGTCTAAAAATCATCACAGTAATTAAGTCGACTTTTATCACTTGATTCCAAGTACTGACCCAGGACTGAATCTAGGATCCAGTCCTGGAAATCCAAAAGTAATCCTAAAAGTAATCTGTTGCAAATAACTTGAAACTTCCATTGAGCTCAATGCATTATTGTGTTTAAAATTTTGTTGCCTATTGCAACCACTTGTAACTTTCTACAAAAGTCAATTGCATATTGCAAAAGTATTTATATAAAGCATCTCATTCTGAGAAAGTATATTTTAATACCTATTGTTGGTTCTAAAATAAAACAAGCATATATTTTTTGTAGATAAACCATTGGCCTAGAGTTCAGTTATTGAGTGTGTGAGACCATTTGCTGACTGAGTGTGTGCAACAAATGCTTTACACTGTCCTCTGATACTGCCTTACTGCTCGACCAAGCTACCACTTTAGAGAGTAAGGTTATATCTAACTTTAGCCTCTGCCAAACCTCTGGGGACTGTGGACTCTGTACACCCTGTACCTATTTGGGAACAGTATATACAGAGCCACTTTCTCACACTGCAGTTCTCCAATATAGGTCTGTCAAGATCATTACTCAATCTACCTTGATTTGGCACAGTATAAAATAAGTCAAGAAGTCTCCTATGAAAAGATATGCAAATCTGTTCGAATCACTTTCCCTAGTCAGGGGACCCACTAGCTGGAAGGGGCAGGGAGGACCAAAATAGCTCATCGGTATAGAACACTGCATGAGCAGCTGATTTTGAGGTGGTAGAAGATAGAGTAATCCAGCTGGACCTCAATAAACGGTTTCCTAATGTGCAATAGCCCCTGACCACCTCTGACGCAAAAGTGTAATCTCATACCTTTGCAGAATCAGGCATGCTTTCACCTGTTCAAGCTGAACTGACATTGGTCTTCTTGGCCAGCAGGAGTTCCTCTCTTGCAGCTGTTGAGGCTAGAGAACAGAATGACGTGTATTCATTCTTTATGGTAACTCTTCTAGCCCTCCCACTCCATACCACTTTAAAACTTCCGAAGTTGCAGACGAGTTCCATCATTGTGACCCATGCTATTTTTCTCAATATTGGCTGGCTCGGCATAACAAGGGATGCCTACAGGACAGCCTAAATTGTGCCAGCAAGCTTCTACAGGGAGTCACTGGCAGATAAAGAGAAACTCAGCCCTAACCTGGCTCTTCTCTCTCACTCTCACTCTCCTTTCCCTTCTGTCCCTCTACCTGTCTCTCACTCTCTAAATACTAGTATTTATGTTGTATTCACTTCCCCGTCACAATCTTTCCGACCCTACTTCCTCTCTCCCTTCAATCAGTTCAACCCTCTTTTTTACTTTAGGAAACTCCACATCTTTTTTAAAGGCCCTTCCCATATTCACACTGCTTCTTGATAAGACATTTTTTTCCTTTCTTTGAAGGATAGTGAAATTGATTTTCTTGAAACATGGTTGGTAAACCATCAATTCATTCCACCTTACTTTATCATTATCCTTACTTATGGAATGCATTTCATCATTAGGACAGCTGCAGTGTTTGCCGGGCAAGGTGGCGTGTGCCTGTTGTCCTAGTTACTTGGGAGACAGAGGCTTGTGGATTGCTTGAGCTCAGGGGTTCTGGGCTGCACTCAGCTGTGTTGATCAGGTGTCCATGCTGCATTGGGCATCAATATGGTGTTCTAGAGGGAGCTCTAGAATTTCAGGATGTGTAACGAGAGGTGCACCGACCCAGGCTGGAAACAGAGCAGGCCAAAGCTTCCATGCCCATTGGTAGCAGGACAGCACCTGTGAGCAGTACGTGTAAAACAGCCTGAGCAAAATAGTGAGACCTAGCCTCTCTTTTTTGACTCAAATGTGAAAGTTTTGATTTTTACAAGGTGTAATAAATTATTTTCCCAAAACCAAATCTTTGTTTTCCTTTTGATATTTTTCCAGGAAATATGATGAACATTTGAACTGGGCCACGCATTTCAGCATAGCAGACAATTCTCCAGAATTGAGACATATTGCAACAACAAGCTAGCAGGCGGAGAGGACTGAAAACTCAGTGCAACCTAGAATAAATGGCTGTGTGATTTTCAGCAAGGATGACTCAAATGCATTCTTCCTTTTAGAGCACCTGTAGGATTAAACTGATCTGTCAAGTACAAAAGCATCCTTCATAGAGCAACTTAGAAATGCGCTTGCTGGCCCTTCTGCTGCATTTCTACGTCCAGCTCTAATTCATTTTTTGATTAGCCCTCATTCTTTTCATATGTGAATGAGAAGGAGAAATTACAGGGCCCTTCACTCTTTGAGCGAAACATGAAAAGACTGAGGGCTGTGCAACTCCCAAACGTTGGAGCCTCTGGCCTATCGACCCTCGAACCTGCTCCTGCTCCAACCCGGCATCTCTTGTGGCCAGCAACCTCACAAACCCTGGAGGACCTGGCTACCTTTTGACTCTAAACCCCTGGGACTCCCATGAGTAGAGGCTCTACTCAAATCTACTTCTAATCCCTGGCAGCAGCCCGGAACCGCGAACCCTTCACACTCTGCACCCACCAAGCCTGGCCTGTGCCAGAGTGAACAAAGACCACAAGGACGACCCCACGGCGACTGTGACCCCGAGTCCGGCACCCAAGGACCTCCCTCGAGCCTCCTGAAGAAGCCTGCAGCCTCAGAACCAGGTGCCCCCCCAACCGCGATCAACAGAGGGTAAGATTTCCCAACACCAAAAGGTACCCCTGCACCCGGCGCTCCGCGGCCCCCTGTGCCCAATCCCGGGGTACCTACCTATCCTCCAACTACCCAACTTACCTCTCGAAGTGGTGGTGGCACCTGAAGAATCTTCGTCCCCGAGCTTGCAGTCTTTTTCTAAACCAGAGATTTCCCATTCAAATCAATTGAGCGCCCGAATGCTCAAAAGCACCCTGCACCCAGCCGTCCGAGTGGCCCTGGCAGTGCAACCTCTACATCTATCTACTTCCCCACTTGCCCTGGATAAGTGACCAGGAGCCCAGCTCCCACAACCACGTGGCCTGCTAGTCAGCAGCCACCAACCAAGGCCCCCCTACCTCTCATAGTATAACATTGGGCCTAACTCTCTCTGCACCCGGCCGCCCTTGTGCCGCTGAGGGTGAACCAACTGTACCTACCTGACCCTGGGAGACGCCTGAGTCTATGCCCAGAACCTTAACTCTGCCAGTCGAGTACTTACCTTTAAACCGATAACTCAATCTTCTCCATAGGGTAACATTGACTGGTTTTTCCTGAAATTTCTTCCAAGAGGGGACTTTTCAAAACTTAAAATATTCACCAAAAATCAGCCGAGTAACGAAAACGAAAATACTCACCTGCTATTAGGTGAGCTCCCAGTGCTGGATCTTGGTGCCCAGCACTGACTCTGAAAAATACTTACAACTGTACTTACCAGTAACCCAATTTTCTCCCATAGGAAATCATTGACTGTTTTTCTGTGAAATTTCTTCTAAGTGTCAATTTCTGCAAACTTTAAATATTCTTTAAAAATCGTATAATTTCTGAAAACGTAATTACTTACCTGTTTTGGATAAAGGTCCCAGTACTGAGTCTAGGCACCCAGTACTGGATTACAAAAGTAACGAGAACATACTATACCTGCAACTTGAATTTTCTGCCATAGGGAATCTTAGACTGTTTTCTATTAAATATTTTCTGTCAACTTTTAAAATAGCAAAATATTGTCTAAAAATCATCACAGTGATTAAGTCGACTTTTATCACTTGATTCCAAGTACTGACCCAGGACTGAATCTAGGATCCAGTCCTGGAAATCCAAAAGTAATCCTAAAAGTAATCTGTTGCAAATAACTTGAAACTTCCATTGAGCTCAATGCATTATTGTGTTTAAAATGTTGTTGCCTATTGCAACCACTTGTAACTTTCTACAAAAGTCAATTGCATATTGCAAAAGTATTTATATAAAGCATCTCATTCTGAGAAAGTATATTTTAATACCTATTGTTGGTTCTAAAATAAAACAAGCATATATTTTTTGTAGATAAACCATAGGCCTAGAGTTCAGTTATTGAGTGTGTGAGACCATTTGCTGACTGAGTGTGTGCAACAAATGCTTTACACTGTCCTCTGATACTGCCTTACTGCTCGACCAAGCTACCACTTTAGAGAGTAAGGTTATATCTAACTTTAGCCTCTGCCAAACCTCTGGGGACTGTGGACTCTGTACACCCTGTACCTATTTGGGAACAGTATATACAGAGCCACTTTCTCACACTGCAGTTCTCCAATATAGGTCTGTCAAGATCATTACTCAATCTACCTTGATTTGGCACAGTATAAAATAAGTGAAGAAGTCTCCTATGAAAAGAGATGCAAATCTGTTCGAATCACTTTCCCTAGTCAGGGGACCCACTAGCTGGAAGGGGCAGGGAGGACCAAAATAGCTCATCGGTATAGAACACTGCATGAGCAGCTGATTTTGAGGTGGTAGAAGATAGAGTAATCCAACTGGACCTCAATAAACGGTTTCCTAATGTGCAATAGCCCCTGACCACCTCTGACGCAAAAGTGTAATCTCATACCTTTGCAGAATCAGGCATGCTTTCACCTGTTCAAGCTGAACTGACATTGGTCTTCTTGGCCAGCAGGAGTTCCTCTCTTGCAGCTCTTGAGGCTAGAGAACAGAATGACGTGTATTCATTCTTTATGGTAACTCTTCTAGCCCTCCCACTCCATACTACTTTAAAACTTCCGATGTTGCAGACGAGTTCCATCATTGTGACCCATGCTATTTTTCTCAATATTGGCTGGCTCGGCATAACAAGGGATGCCTACAGGACAGCCTAAATTGTGCCGGCAAGCTTCTACAGGGAGTCACTGGCAGATAAAGAGAAACTCAGCCCTAACCTGGCTCTTCTCTCTCACTCTCACTCTCCTTTCCCTTCTGTCCCTCTACCTGTCTCTCACTCTCTAAATACTAGTATTTATGTTGTATTCACTTCCCCGTCACAATCTTTCCGACCCTACTTCCTCTCTCCCTTCAATCAGTTCAACCCTCTTTTTTACTTTAGGAAACTCCACATCTTTTTTAAAGGCCCTTCCCATATTCACACTGCTTCTTGATAAGACATTTTTTTCCTTTCTTTGAAGGATAGTGAAATTGATTTTCTTGAAACATGGTTGGTAAACCATCAATTCATTCCACCTTACTTTATCATTATCCTTACTTATGGAATGCATTTTATCATTAGGACAGCTGCAGTGTTTGCCGGGCAAGGTGGCGTGTGCCTGTTGTCCTAGTTACTTGGGAGGCAGAGGCTTGTGGATTGCTTGAGCTCAGGGGTTCTGGGCTGCACTCAGCTGTGTTGATCAGGTGTCCATGCTGCATTGGGCATCAATATGGTGTTCTAGAGGGAGCTCTAGAATTTCAGGTTGTGGAACGAGAGGTGCACCAACCCAGGCTGGAAACAGAGCAGGCCAAAGCTTCCATGCCCATTGGTAGCAGGACAGCACCTGTGAGCAGTACGTGTTAAACAGCCTGAGGAAAATAGTGAGACCTAGCCTCTCTATTTTGACTCAAATGGGAAAGTTTTGATTTTTACAAGGTGTAATAAATTATTTTCCCAAAACCAAATCTTTGTTTTCCTTTTGATATTTTTCCAGGAAATATGATGAACATTTGAACTGGGCCACGCATTTCAGCATAGCAGACAATTCTCCAGAATTGAGACATATTGCAACAACAAGCTAGCAGGCGGAGAGGACTGAAAACTCAGTGCAACCTAGAATAAATGGCTGTGTGATTTTCAGCAAGGATGACTCAAATGCATTCTTCCTTTTAGAGCACCTGTAGGATTAAACTGATCTGTCAAGTACAAAAGCATCCTTCATAGAGCAACTTAGAAATGCGCTTGCTGGCCCTTCTGCTGCATTTCTACGTCCAGCTCTAATTCATTTTTTGATTAGCCCTCATTCTTTTCATATGTGAATGAGAAGGAGAAATTACAGGGCCCTTCACTCTTTGAGCGAAACATGAAAAGACTGAGGGCTGTGCAACTCCCAAACGTTGGAGCCTCTGGCCTGTCGACCCTTGAACCTGCTCCTGCTCCAACCCGGCATCTCTTGTGGCCAGCAACCTCACAAACCCTGGAGGACCTGGCTACCTTTTGACTCTAAACCCCTGGGACTCCCATGAGTAGAGGCTCTACTCAAATCTACTTCTAATCCCTGGCAGCAGCCCGGAACCGCGAACCCTTCACACTCTGCACCCACCAAGCCTGGCCTGTGCCAGAGTGAACAAAGACCACAAGGACGACCCCACGGCGACTGTGACCCCGAGTCCGGCACCCAAGGACCTCCTTCGACACTCCTGAAGAAGCCTGCAGCCTCAGAACCAGGTGCCCCCCCAACCGCGATCAACAGAGTGTAAGATTTCCCGACACCAAAACGTACCCCTGCACCCGGCGCTCCGTGGCCCCCTGTGCCCAATCCCGGGGTACCTACCTATCCTCCAACTACCCAACTTACCTCTCGAAGTGGTGGTGGCACCTGAAGAATCTTCGTCCCCGAGCTTGCAGTCTTTTTCTAAACCAGAGATTTCCCATTCAAATCAATTGAGCGCCCGAATGCTCAAAAGCACCCTGCACCCAGCCGTCCGAGTGGCCCTGGCAGTGCAACCTCTACATCTATCTACTTCCCCACTTGCCCTGGATAAGTGACCAGGAGCCCAGCTCCCACAGCCACGTGGCCTGCTAGTCAGCAGCCACCAACCAAGGCCCCCCTACCTCTCATAGGATAACATTGGGCCTAACTCTCTCTGCACCCGGCCGCCCTTGTGCCGCTGAGGGTGAACCAACTGTACCTACCTGACCCTGGGAGACGCCTGAGTCTATGCCCAGAACCTTAACTCTGCCAGTCGAGTACTTACCTTTAAACCGATAACTCAATCTTCTCCATAGGGTAACATTGACTGGTTTTTCCTGAAATTTCTTCCAAGTGTGGACTTTTCAAAACTTAAAATATTCACCAAAAATCAGCCGAGTAACGAAAACGAAAATACTCACCTGCTATTAGGTGAGCTCCCAGTGCTGGATCTTGGTTCCCAGCACTGACTCTGAAAAATACTTACAACTGTACTTACCAGTAACCCAATTTTCTCCCGTAGGAAATCATTGACTGTTTTTCTGTGAAATTTCTTCTAAGTGTCAATTTTCTGCAAACTTTAAATATTCTTTAAAAATCGTATAATTTCTGAAAACATAATTACTTACCTGTTTTGGGTAAAGGTCCCAGTACTGAGTCTAGGCACCCAGTACTGGATTACAAAAGTAACGAGAACATACTATACCTGCAACTTGAATTTTCTGCCATAGGGAATCTTAGACTGTTTTCTATGAAATATTTTCTGTCAACTTTTAAAATAGCAAAATATTGTCTAAAAATCATCACAGTAATTAAGTCGACTTTTATCACTTGATTCCAAGTACTGACCCAGGACTGAATCTAGGATCCAGTCCTGGAAATCCAAAAGTAATCCTAAAAGTAATCTGTTGCAAATAACTTTAAACTTCCATTGAGCTCAATGCATTATTGTGTTTAAAATGTTGTTGCCTATTGCAACCACTTGTAACTTTCTACAAAACTCAATTGCATGTTGCAAAAGTATTTATATAAAGCATCTCATTCTGAGAAAGTATATTTTAATACCTATTGTTGGTTCTAAAATAAAACAAGCATATATTTTTTGTAGATAAACCATTGGCCTAGAGTTCAGTTATTGAATGTGTGAGACCTTTTGCTGACTGAGTGTGTGCAACAAATGCTTTACACTGTCCTCTGATACTGCCTTACTGCTAGACCAAGCTACCACTTTAGAGAGTAAGGTTATATCTAACTTTAGCCTCTGCCAAACCTCTGGGGACTGTGGACTCTGTACACCCTGTACCTATTTGGGAACAGTATATACAGAGCCACTTTCTCACACTGCAGTTCTCCAATATAGGTCTGTCAAGATCATTACTCAATCTACCTTGATTTGGCACAGTATAAAATAAGTCAAGAAGTCTCCTATGAAAAGATATGCAAATCTGTTCGAATCACTTTCCCTAGTCAGGGGACCCACTAGCTGGAAGGGGCAGGGAGGACCAAAATAGCTCATCGGTATAGAACACTGCATGAGCAGCTCATTTTGAGGTGGTAGAAGATAGAGTAATCCAACTGGACCTCAATAAACGGTTTCCTAATGTGCAATAGCCCGTGACCACCTCTGACGCAAAAGTGTAATCTCATACCTTTGCAGAATCAGGCATGCTTTCACCTGTTCAAGCTGAACTGACATTGGTCTTCTTGGCCAGCAGGAGTTCCTCTCTTGCAGCTGTTGAGGCTAGAGAACAGAATGACGTGTATTCATTCTTTATGGTAACTCTTCTAGCCCTCCCACTTCATACTACTTTAAAACTTCCGATGTTGCAGACGAGTTCCATCATTGTGACCCATGCTATTTTTCTCAATATTGGCTGGCTCGGCATAACAAGGGATGCCTACAGGACAGCCTAAATTGTGCCGGCAAGCTTCTACAGGGAGTCACTGGCAGATAAAGAGAAACTCAGCCCTAACCTGGCTCTTCTCTCTCACTCTCACTCTCCTTTCCCTTCTGTCCCTCTACCTGTCTCTCACTCTCTAAATACTAGTATTTATGTTGTATTCACTTCCCCGTCACAATCTTTCCGACCCTACTTCCTCTCTCCCTTCAATCAGTTCAACCCTCTTTTTTACTTTAGGAAACTCCACATCTTTTTTAAAGGCCCTTCCCATATTCACACTGCTTCTTGATAAGACATTTTTTTCCTTTCTTTGAAGGATAGTGAAATTGATTTTCTTGAAACATGGTTGGTAAACCATCAATTCATTCCACCTTACTTTATCATTATCCTTACTTATGGAATGCATTTCATCATTAGGACAGCTGCAGTGTTTGCCGGGCAAGGTGGCGTGTGCCTGTTGTCCTAGTTACTTGGGAGGCAGAGGCTTGTGGATTGCTTGAGCTCAGGGGTTCTGGGCTGCACTCAGCTGTGTTGATCAGGTGTCCATGCTGCATTAGGCATCAATATGGTGTTCTAGAGGGAGCTCTAGAATTTCGGGTTGTGTAACGAGAGGTGCACCGATCCAGGCTGGAAACAGAGCAGGCCAAAGCTTCCATGCCCATTGGTAGCAGGACAGCACCTATGAGCAGTACGTGTAAAACAGCCTGAGCAAAATAGTGAGACCTAGCCTCTCTTTTTTGACTCAAATGTGAAAGTTTTGATTTTTACAAGGTGTAATAAATTATTTTCCCAAAACCAAATCTTTGTTTTCCTTTTGATATTTTTCCAGGAAATATGATGAACATTTGAACTGGGCCACGCATTTCAGCATAGCAGACAATTCTCCAGAATTGAGACATATTGCAACAACAAGCTAGCAGGCGGAGAGGACTGAAAACTCAGTGCAACCTAGAATAAATGGCTGTGTGATTTTCAGCAAGGATGACTCAAATGCATTCTTCCTTTTAGAGCACCTGTAGGATTAAACTGATCTGTCAAGTACAAAAGCATCCTTCATAGAGCAACTTAGAAATGCGCTTGCTGGCCCTTCTGCTGCATTTCTGCGTCCAGCTCTAATTCATTTTTTGATTAGCCCTCATTCTTTTCATATGTGAATGAGAAGGAGAAATTACAGGGCCCTTCACTCTTTGAGCGAAACATGAAAAGACTGAGGGCTGTGCAACTCCCAAACGTTGGAGCCTCTGGCCTGTCGACCCTCGAACCTGCTCCTGCTCCAACCCGGCATCTCTTGTGGCCAGCAACCTCACAAACCCTGGAGGACCTGGCTACCTTTTGACTCTAAACCCCTGGGACTCCCATGAGTAGAGGCTCTACTCAAATCTACTTCTAATCCCTGGCAGCAGCCCGGAACCGCGAACACTTCACACTCTGCACCCACCAAGCCTGGCCTGTGCCAGAGTGAACAAAGACCACAAGGACGACCCCACGGCGACTGTGACCCCGAGTCCCGCACCCAAGGACCTCCCTCGACACTCCTGAAGAAGCCTGCAGCCTCAGAACCAGGTGCCTCCCCAACCGCGATCAACAGAGGGTAAGATTTCCCGACACCAAAAGGTACCCCTGCACCCGGCGCTCCGCGGCCCCCTGTGCCCAATCCCGGGGTACCTACCTATCCTCCAACTACCCAACTTACCTCTCGAAGTGGTGGTGGCACCTGAAGAATCTTCGTCCCCGAGCTTGCAGTCTTTTTCTAAACCAGAGATTTCCCATTCAAATCAATTGTGCGCCCGAATGCTCAAAAGCACCCTGCACCCAGCCGTCCGAGTGGCCCTGGCAGTGCAACCTCTACATCTATCTACTTCCCCACTTGCCCTGGATAAGTGACCAGGAGCCCAGCTCCCACAGCCACGTGGCCTGCTAGTCAGCAGCCACCAACCAAGGCCCCCCTACCTCTCATAGGATAACATTGGGCCTAACTCTCTCTGCACCCGGCCGCCCTTGTGCCGCTGAGGGTGAACCAACTGTACCTACCTGACCCTGGGAGACGCCTGAGTCTATGCCCAGAACCTTAACTCTGCCAGTCGAGTACTTACCCTAAGCCGATAACTCAATCTTCTCCATAGGGTAACATTGACTGGTTTTTCCTGAAATTTCTTCCAAGTGTGGACTTTTCAAAACTTAAAATATTCACCAAAAATCAGCCGAGTAACGAAAACGAAAATACTCACCTGCTATTAGGTGAGCTCCCAGTGCTGGATCTTGGTGCCCAGCACTGACTCTGAAAAATACTTACAACTGTACTTACCAGTAACCCAATTTTCTCCCATAGGAAATTATTGACTGTTTTTCTGTGAAATTTCTTCTAAGTGTCAATTTCTGCAAACTTTAAATATTCTTTAAAAATCGTATAATTTCTGAAAACGTAATTACTTACCTGTTTTGGATAAAGGTCCCAGTACTGAGTCTAGGCACCCAGTACTGGATTACAAAAGTAACGAGAACATACTATACCTGCAACTTGAATTTTCTGCCATAGGGTATCTTAGACTGTTTTCTATGAAATATTTTCTGTCAACTTTTAAAATAGCAAAATATTGTCTAAAAATCATCACAGTAATTAAGTCGACTTTTATCACTTGATTCCAAGTACTGACCCAGGACTGAATCTAGGATCCAGTCCTGGAAATCCAAAAGTAATCCTAAAAGTAATCTGTTGCAAATAACTTGAAACTTCCATTGAGCTCAATGCATTATTGTGTTTAAAATGTTGTTACCTATTGCAACCACTTGTAACTTTCTACAAAAGTCAATTGCATATTGCAAAAGTATTTATATAAAGCATCTCATTCTGAGAAAGTATATTTTAATACCTATTGTTGGTTCTAAAATAAAACAAGCATATATTTTTTGTAGATAAACCATAGGCCTAGAGTTCAGTTATTGAGTGTGTGAGACCATTTGCTGACTGAGTGTGTGCAACTAATGCTTTACACTGTCCTCTGATACTGCCTTACTGCTCGACCAAGCTACCACTTTAGAGAGTAAGGTTATATCTAACTTTAGCCTCTGCCAAACCTCTGGGGACTGTGGACTCTGTACACCCTGTACCTATTTGGGAACAGTATATACAGAGCCACTTTCTCACACTGCAGTTCTCCAATATAGGTCTGTCAAGATCATTACTCAATCTACCTTGATTTGGCACAGTATAAAATAAGTGAAGAAGTCTCCTATGAAAAGATATGCAAATCTGTTCGAATCACTTTCCCTAGTCAGGGGACCCACTAGCTGGAAGGGGCAGGGAGGACCAAAATAGCTCATCGGTATAGAACACTGCATGAGCAGCTGATTTTGAGGTGGTAGAAGATAGAGTAATCCAACTGGACCTCAATAAACGGTTTCCTAATGTGCAATAGCCCCTGACCACCTCTGACGCAAAAGTGTAATCTCATACCTTTGCAGAATCAGGCATGCTTTCACCTGTTCAAGCTGAACTGACATTGGTCTTCTTGGCCAGCAGGAGTTCCTCTCTTGCAGCTGTTGAGGCTAGAGAACAGAATGACGTGTATTCATTCTTTATGGTAACCCTTCTAGCCCTCCCACTCCATACTACTTTAAAACTTCCGATGTTGCAGACGAGTTCCATCATTATGACCCATGCTATTTTTCTCAATATTGGCTGGCTCGGCATAACAAGGGATGCCTACAGGACAGCCTAAATTGTGCCGGCAAGCTTCTACAGGGAGTCACTGGCAGATAAAGAGAAACTCAGCCCTAACCTGGCTCTTCTCTCTCACTCTCACTCTCCTTTCCCTTCTGTCCCTCTACCTGTCTCTCACTCTCTAAATACTAGTATTTATGTTGTATTCACTTCCCCGTCACAATCTTTCCGACGCTACTTCCTCTCTCCCTTCAATCAGTTCAACCCTCTTTTTTACTTTAGGAAACTCCACATCTTTTTTAAAGGCCCTTCCCATATTCACACTGCTTCTTGATAAGACATTTTTTTCCTTTCTTTGAAGGATAGTGAAATTGATTTTCTTGAAACATGGTTGGTAAACCATCAATTCATTCCACCTTACTTTATCATTATCCTTACTTATGGAATGCATTTCATCATTAGGACAGCTGCAGTGTTTGCCGGGCAAGGTGGCGTGTGCCTGTTGTCCTAGTTACTTGGGAGGCAGAGGCTTGTGGATTGCTTGAGCTCAGGGGTTATGGGCTGCACTCAGCTGTGTTGATCAGGTGTCCATGCTGCATTGGGCATCAATATGGTGTTCTAGAGGGAGCTCTAGAATTTCAGGTTGTGTAACGAGAGGTGCACCGATCCAGGCTGGAAACAGAGCAGGCCAAAGCTTCCATGCCCATTGGTAGCAGGACAGCACCTGTGAGCAGTACGTGTAAAACAGCCTGAGTAAAATAGTGAGACCTAGCCTCTCTTTTTTGACTCAAATGTGAAAGTTTTGATTTTTACAAGGTGTAATAAATTATTTTCCCAAAACCAAATCTTTGTTTTCCTTTTGATATTTTTCCAGGAAATATGATGAACATTTGAACTGGGCCACGCATTTCAGCATAGCAGACAATTCTCCAGAATTGAGACATATTGCAACAACAAGCTAGCAGGCGGAGAGGACTGAAAACTCAGTGCAACCTAGAATAAATGGCTGTGTGATTTTCAGCAAGGATGACTCAAATGCATTCTTCCTTTTAGAGCACCTGTAGGATTAAACTGATCTGTCAAGTACAAAAGCATCCTTCATAGAGCAACTTAGAAATGCGCTTGCTGGCCCTTCTGCTGCATTTCTACGTCCAGCTCTAATTCATTTTTTGATTAGCCCTCATTCTTTTCATATGTGAATGAGAAGGAGAAATTACAGGGCCCTTCACTCTTTGAGCGAAACATGAAAAGACTGAGGGCTGTGCAACTCCCAAACGTTGGAGCCTCTGGCCTGTCGACCCTCGAACCTGCTCCTGCTCCAACCCGGCATCTCTTGTGGCCAGCAACCTCACAAACCCTGGAGGACCTGGCTACCTTTTGACTCTAAACCCCTGGGACTCCCATGAGTAGAGGCTCTACTCAAATCTACTTCTAATCCCTGGCAGCAGCCCGGAACCGCGAACCCTTCACACTCTGCACCCACCAAGCCTGGCCTGTGCCAGAGTGAACAAAGACCACAAGGACGACCCCACTGCGACTGTGACCCCGAGTCCGGCACCCAAGGACCTCCCTCGACACTCCTGAAGAAGACTGCAGCCTCAGAACCAGGTGCCCCCCCCCCAACCGCGATCAACAGAGGGTAAGATTTCCCGACACCAAAAGATACCCCTGCACCCGGCGCTCCGCGGCCCCCTGTGCCCAATCCCGGGGTACCTACCTATCCTCCAACTACCCAACTTACCTCTCGAAGTGGTGGTGGCACCTGAAGAATCTTCGTCCCCGAGCTTGCAGTCTTTTTCTAAACCAGAGATTTCCCATTCAAATCAATTGAGCGCCCGAATGCTCAAAAGCACCCTGCACCCAGCCGTCCGAGTGGCCCTGGCAGTGCAACCTCTACATCTATCTACTTCCCCACTTGCCCTGGATAAGTGACCAGGAGCCCAGCTCCCACAGCCACGTGGCCTGCTAGTCAGCAGCCACCAACCAAGGCCCCCCTACCTCTCATAGGATAACATTGGGCCTAACTCTCTCTGCACCCGGCCGCCCTTGTGCCGCTGAGGGTGAACCAACTGTACCTACCTGACCCTGGGAGACGCCTGAGTCTATGCCCAGAACCTTAACTCTGCCAGTCGAGTACTTACCTTTAAACCGATAACTCAATCATCTACATAGGGTAACATTGACTGGTTTTTCCTGAAATTTCTTCAAAGTGTGGACTTTTCAAAACTTAAAATATTCACCAAAAATCAGCCGAGTAACGAAAACGAAAATACTCACCTGCTATTAGGTGAGCTCCCAGTGCTGGATCTTGGTGCCCAGCACTGACTCTGAAAAATACTTACAACTGTACTTACCAGTAACCCAATTTTCTCCCATAGGAAATCATTGACTGTTTTTCTGTGAAATTTCTTCTAAGTGTCAATTTCTGCAAACTTTAAATATTCTTTAAAAATCGTATAATTTCTGAAAACGTAATTACTTACCTGTTTTGCATAAAGGTCCCAGTACTGAGTCTAGGCACCCAGTACTGGATTACAAAAGTAACGAGAACATACTATACCTGCAACTTGAATTTTCTGCCATAGGGAATCTTAGACTGTTTTCTATGAAATATTTTCTGTCAACTTTTAAAATAGCAAAATATTGTCTAAAAATCATCACAGTAATTAGCCCGACTTTTATCACTTGATTCCAAGTACTGACCCAGGACTGAATCTAGGATCCAGTCCTGGAAATCCAAAAGTAATCCTAAAAGTAATCTGTTGCAAATAACTTGAAACTTCCATTGAGCTCAATGCATTATTGTGTTTAAAATGTTGTTGCCTATTGCAACCACTTGTAACTTTCTACAAAAGTCAATTGCATATTGCAAAAGTATTTATATAAAGCATCTCATTCTGAGAAAGTATATTTTAATACCTATTGTTGGTTCTAAAATAAAACAAGCATATATTTTTTGTAGATAAACCATTGGCCTAGAGTTCAGTTATTGAGTGTGTGAGACCATTTGCTGACTGAGTGTGTGCAACAAATGCTTTACACTGTCCTCTGATACTGCCTTACTGCTCGACCAAGCTACCACTTTAGAGAGTAAGGTTATATCTAACTTTAGCCTCTGCCAAACCTCTGGGGACTGTGGACTCTGTACACCCTGTACCTATTTGGGAACAGTATATACAGAGCCACTTTCTCACACTGCAGTTCTCCAATATAGGTCTGTCAAGATCATTACTCAATCTACCTTGATTTGGCACAGTATAAAATAGGTCAAGAAGTCTCCTATGAAAAGATATGCAAATCTGTTCGAATCACTTTCCCTAGTCAGGGGACCCACTAGCTGGAAGGGGCAGGGAGGACCAAAATAGCTCATCGGTATAGAACACTGCATGAGCAGCTGATTTTGAGGTGGTAGAAGATAGAGTAATCCAACTGGACCTCAATAAACGGTTTCCTAATGTGCAATAGCCCCTGACCACCTCTGACGCAAAAGTGTAATCTCATACCTTTGCAGAATCAGGCATGCTTTCACCTGTTCAAGCTGAACTGACATTGGTCTTCTTGGCCAGCAGGAGTTCCTCTCTTGCAGCTGTTGAGGCTAGAGAACAGAATGACGTGTATTCATTCTTTATGGTAACTCTTCTAGCCCTCCCACTCCATACTACTTTAAAACATCCGATGTTGCAGACGAGTTCCATCATTGTGACCCATGCTATTTTTCTCAATATTGGCTGGCTCGGCATAACAAGGGATGCCTACAGGACAGCCTAAATTGTGCCGGCAAGCTTCTACAGGGAGTCACTGGCAGATAAAGAGAAACTCAGCCCTAACCTGGCTCTTCTCTCTCACTCTCACTCTCCTTTCCCTTCTGTCCCTCTACCTGTCTCTCACTCTCTAAATACTAGTATTTATGTTGTATTCACTTCCCCGTCACAATCTTTCCGACCCTACTTCCTCTCTCCCTTCAATCAGTTCAACCCTCTTTTTTACTTTAGGAAACTCCACATCTTTTTTAAAGGCCCTTCCCATATTCACACTGCTTCTTGATAAGACATTTTTTTCCTTTCTTTGAAGGATAGTGAAATTGATTTTCTTGAAACATGGTTGGTAAACCATCAATTCATTCCACCTTACTTTATCATTATCCTTACTTATGGAATGCATTTCATCATTAGGACAGCTGCAGTGTTTGCCGGGCAAGGTGGCGTGTGCCTGTTGTCCTAGTTACATGGGAGGCAGAGGCTTGTGGATTGCTTGAGCTCAGAGGTTCTGGGCTGCACTCAGCTGTGTTGATCAGGTGTCCATGCTGCATTGGGCATCAATATGGTGTTCTAGAGGGAGCTCTAGAATTTCAGGTTGTGTAACGAGAGGTGCACCGACCCAGGCTGGAAACAGAGCAGGCCAAAGCTTCCATGCCCATTGGTAGCAGGACAGCACCTGTGAGCAATACGTGTAAAACAGCCTGAGCAAAATAGTGAGACCTAGCCCCTCTTTTTTGACTCAAGTGTGAAAGTTTTGATTTTTACAAGGTGTAATAAATTATTTTCCAAAAACCAAATCTTTGTTTTCCTTTTGATATTTTTCCAGGAAATATGATGAACATTTGAACGGGGCCACGCATTTCAGCATAGCAGACAATTTTCCAGAATTGAGACATATTGCAACAACAAGCTAGCAGGCGGAGAGGACTGAAAACTCAGTGCAACCTAGAATAAATGGCTGTGTGATTTTCAGCAAGGATGACTCAAATGCATTCTTCCTTTTAGAGCACCTGTAGGATTAAACTGATCTGTCAAGTACAAAAGCATCCTTCATAGAGCAACTTAGAAATGCGCTTGCTGGCCCTTCTGCTGCATTTCTACGTCCAGCTCTAATTCATTTTTTGATTAGCCCTCATTCTTTTCATATGTGAATGAGAAGGAGAAATTACAGGGCCCTTCACTCTTTGAGCGAAACATGAAAAGACTGAGGGCTGTGCAACTCCCAAACGTTGGAGCCTCTGGCCTGTCGACCCTCGAACCTGCTCCTGCTCCAACCCGGCATCTCTTGTGCCCAGCAACCTCACAAACCCTGGAGGACCTGGCTACCTTTTGACTCTAAACCCCTGGGACTCCCATGAGTAGAGGCTCTACTCAAATCTACTTCTAATCCCTGGCAGCAGCCCGGAACCGCGAACCCTTCACACTCTGCACCCACCAAGCCTGGCCTGTGCCAGAGTGAACAAAGACCACAAGGACGACCCCACGGCGACTGTGACCCCGAGTCCGGCACCCAAGGACCTCCCTCGACACTCCTGAAGAAGCCTGCAGCCTCAGAACCAGGTGCCCCCCCAACCGCGATCAACAGAGGGTAAGATTTCCCAACACCAAAAGGTACCCCTGCACCCGGCGCTCCGCGGCCCCCTGTGCCCAATCCCGGGGTACCTACCTATCCTCCAACTACCCAACTTACCTCTCGAAGTGGTGGTGGCACCTGAAGAATCTTCGTCCCCGAGCTTGCAGTCTTTTTCTAAACCAGAGATTTCCCATTCAAATCAACTGAGCGCCCGAATGCTCAAAAGCACCCTGCACCCAGCCGTCCGAGTGGCTCTGGCAGTGCAACCTCTACATCTATCTACTTCCCCACTTGCCCTGGATAAGTGACCAGGAGCCCAGCTCCCACAGCCACGTGGCCTGCTAGTCAGCAGCCACCAACCAAGGCCCCCCTACCTCTCATAGGATAACATTGGGCCTAACTCTCTCTGCACCCGGCCGCCCTTGTGCCGCTGAGGGTGAACCAACTGTACCTACCTGACCCTGGGAGACGCCTGAGTCTATGCCCAGAACCTTAACTCTGCCAGTCGAATACTTACCTTTAAACCGATAACTCAATCTTCTCCATAGGGTAACATTGACTGGTTTTCCTGAAATTTCTTCCAAGTGTGGACTTTTCAAAACTTAAAATATTCACCAAAAATCAGCCGAGTAACGAAAACGAAAATACTCACCTGCTATTAGGTGAGCTCCCAGTGCTGGATCTTGGTGCCCAGCACTGACTCTGAAAAATACTTACAACTGTACTTACCAGTAACCCAATTTTCTCCCATAGGAAATCATTGACTGTTTTTCTGTGAAATTTCTTCTAAGTGTCAATTTCTGCAAACTTTAAATATTCTTTAAAAATCGTATAATTTCTGAAAACGTAATTACTTACCTGTTTTGGATAAAGGTCCCAGTACTGAGTCTAGGCACCCAGTACTGGATTACAAAAGTAACGAGAACATACTATACCTGCAACTTGAATTTTCTGCCATAGGGAATCTTAGACTGTTTTCTATGAAATATTTTCTGTCAACTTTTAAAATAGCAAAATATTGTCTAAAAATCATCACAGTAATTAAGTCGACTTTTATCACTTGATTCCAAGTACTGACCCAGGACTGAATCTAGGATCCAGTCCTGGAAATCCAAAAGTAATCCTAAAAGTAATCTGTTGCAAATAACTTGAAACTTCCATTGAGCTCAATGCATTATTGTGTTTAAAATGTTGTTGCCTATTGCAACCACTTGTAACTTTCTACAAAAGTCAATTGCATATTGCAAAAGTATTTATATAAAGCATCTCATTCTGAGAAAGTATATTTTAATACCTATTGTTGGTTCTAAAATAAAACAAGCATATATTTTTTGTAGATAAACCATTGGCCTAGAGTTCAGTTATTGAGTGTGTGAGACCATTTGCTGACTGAGTGTGTGCAACAAATGCTTTACACTGTCCTCTGATACTGCCTTACTGCTCGACCAAGCTACCACTTTAGAGAGTAAGGTTATATCTAACTTTAGCCTCTGCCAAACCTCTGGGGACTGTGGACTCTGTACACCCTGTACCTATTTGGGAACAGTATATACAGAGCCACTTTCTCACACTGCAGTTCTCCAATATAGGTCTGTCAAGATCATTACTCAATCTACCTTGATTTGGCACAGTATAAAATAAGTAAAGAAGTCTCCTATGAAAAGATATGCAAATCTGTTCGAATCACTTTCCCTAGTCAGGGGACCCACTAGCTGGAAGGGGCAGGGAGGACCAAAATAGCTCATCGGTATAGAACACTGCATGAGCAGCTGATTTTGAGGTGGTAGAAGATAGAGTAATCCAACTGGACCTCAATAAACGGTTTCCTAATGTGCAATAGCCCCTGACCACCTCTGACGCAAAAGTGTAATCTCATACCTTTGCAGAATCAGGCATGCTTTCACCTGTTCAAGCTGAACTGACATTGGTCTTCTTGGCCAGCAGGAGTTCCTCTCTTGCAGCTGTTGAGGCTAGAGAACAGAATGACGTGTATTCATTCTTTATGGTAACTCTTCTAGCCCTCCCACTCCATACTACTTTAAAACTTCGGATGTTGCAGACGAGTTCCATCATTGTGACCCATGCTATTTTTCTCAATATTGGCTGGCTCGGCATAACAAGGGATGCCTACAGGACAGCCTAAATTGTGCCGGCAAGCTTCTACAGGGAGTCACTGGCAGATAAAGAGAAACTCAGCCCTAACCTGGCTCTTCTCTCTCACTCTCACTCTCCTTTCCCTTCTGTCCCTCTACCTGTCTCTCACTCTCTAAATACTAGTATTTATGTTGTATTCACTTCCCCGTCACAATCTTTCCGACCCTACTTCCTGTCTCCCTTCAATCAGTTCAACCCTCTTTTTTACTTTAGGAAACTCCACATCTTTTTTAAAGGCCCTTCCCATATTCACACTGCTTCTTGATAAGACATTTTTTTCTTTTCTTTGAAGGATAGTGAAATTGATTTTCTTGAAACATGGTTGGTAAACCATCAATTCATTCCACCTTACTTTATCATTATCCTTACTTATGGAATGCATTTCATCATTAGGACAGCTGCAGTGTTTGCCGGGCAAGGTGGCGTGTGCCTGTTGTCCTAGTTACTTGGGAGGCAGAGGCTTGTGGATTGCTTGAGCTCAGGGGTTCTGGGCTGCACTCAGCTGTGTTGATCAGGTGTCCATGCTGCATTGGGCATCAATATGGTGTTCTAGAGGGAGCTCTAGAATTTCAGGTTGTGTAACGAGAGGTGCACCGACCCAGGCTGGAAACAGAGCAGGCCAAAGCTTCCATGCCCATTGGTAGCAGGACAGCACCTGTGAGCAGTACGTGTAAAACAGCCTGAGCAAAATAGTGAGACCTAGCCTGTCTTTTTTGACTCAAATGTGAAAGTTTTGATTTTTACAAGGTGTAATAAATCATTTTCCCAAAACCAAATCTTTGTTTTCCTTTTGATATTTTTCCAGGAAATATGATGAACATTTGAACTGGGCCACGCATTTCAGCATAGCAGACAATTCTCCAGAATTGAGACATATTGCAACAACAAGCTAGCAGGCGGAGAGGACTGAAAACTCAGTGCAACCTAGAATAAATGGCTGTGTGATTTTCAGCAAGGATGACTCAAATGCATTCTTCCTTTTAGAGCACCTGTAGGATTAAACTGATCTGTCAAGTACAAAAGCATCCTTCATAGAGCAACTTAGAAATGCGCTTGCTGGCCCTTCTGCTGCATTTCTACGTCCAGCTCTAATTCATTTTTTGATTAGCCCTCATTCTTTTCATATGTGAATGAGAAGGAGAAATTACAGGGCCCTTCACTCTTTGAGCGAAACATGAAAAGACTGAGGGCTGTGCAACTCCCAAACGTTGGAGCCTCTGGCCTGTCGACCCTCGAACCTGCTCCTGCTCCAACCCGGCATCTCTTGTGGCCAGCAACCTCACAAACCCTGGAGGACCTGGCTACCTTTTGACTCTAAACCCCTGGGACTCCCATGAGTAGAGGCTCTACTCAAATCTACTTCTAATCCCTGGCAGCAGCCCGGAACCGCGAACCCTTCACACTCTGCACCCACCAAGCCTGGCCTGTGCCAGAGTGAACAAAGACCACAAGGACGACCCCACGGCAACTGTGACCCCGAGTCCGGCACCCAAGGACCTCCCTCGACACTCCTGAAGAAGCCTGCAGCCTCAGAACCAGGTGCCCCCCCAACCGCGATCAACAGAGGGTAAGATTTCCCAACACCAAAAGGTACCCCTGCACCCGGCGCTCCGCGGCCCCCTGTGCCCAATCCCGGGGTACCTACCTATCCTCCAACTACCCAACTTACCTCTCGAAGTGGTGGTGGCACCTGAAGAATCTTCGTCCCCGAGCTTGCAGTCTTTTTCTAAACCAGAGATTTCCCATTCAAATCAATTGAGCGCCCGAATGCTCAAAAGCACCCTGCACCCAGCCGTCCGAGAGGCCCTGGCAGTGCAACCTCTACATCTATCTACTTCCCCACTTGCCCTGGATAAGTGACCAGGAGCCCAGCTCCCACAACCACGTGGCCTGCTAGTCAGCAGCCACCAACCAAGGCCCCCTACCTCTCATAGGATAACATTGGGCCTAACTCTCTCTGCACCCGGCCGCCCTTGTGCCGCTGAGGGTGAACCAACTGTACCTACCTGACCCTGGGAGACGCCTGAGTCTATGCCCAGAACCTTAACTCTGCCAGTCGAGTACTTACCTTTAAACCGATAACTCATTCTTCTCCATAGGGTAACATTGACTGGTTTTTCCTGAAATTTCTTCCAAGTGTGGACTTTTCAAAACTTAAAATATTCACCAAAAATCAGCCGAGTAACGAAAACGAAAATACTCACCTGCTATTAGGTGAGCTCCCAGTGCTGGATCTTGGTGCCCAGCACTGACTCTGAAAAATACTTACAACTGTACTTACCAGTAACCCAATTTTCTCCCATAGGACATCATTGACTGTTTTTCTGTGAAATTTCTTCTAAGTGTCAATTTCTGCAAACTTTAAATATTCTTTAAAAATCGTATAATTTCTGAAAACGTAATTACTTACCTGTTTTGGATAAAGGTCCCAGTACTGAGTCTAGGCACCCAGTACTGGATTACAAAAGTAACGAGAACATACTATACCTGCAACTTGAATTTTCTGCCATAGGGAATCTTAGACTGTTTTCTATTAAATATTTTCTGTCAACTTTTAAAATAGCAAAATATTGTCTAAAAATCATCACAGTAATTAAGTCGACTTTTATCACTTGATTCCAAGTACTGACCCAGGACTGAATCTAGGATCCAGTCCTGGAAATCCAAAAGTAATCCTAAAAGTAATATGTTGCAAATAACTTGAAACTTCCATTGAGCTCAATGCATTATTGTGTTTAAAATGTTGTTGCCTATTGCAACCACTTGTAACTTTCTACAAAAGTCAATTGCATATTGCAAAAGTATTTATATAAAGCATCTCATTCTGAGAAAGTATATTTTAATACCTATTGTTGGTTCTAAAATAAAACAAGCATATATTTTTTGTAGATAAACCATAGGCCTAGAGTTCAGTTATTGAGTGTGTGAGACCATTTGCTGACTGAGTGTGTGCAACAAATGCTTTACACTGTCCTCTGATACTGCCTTACTGCTCGACCAAGCTACCACTTTAGAGAGTAAGGTTATATCTAACTTTAGCCTCTGCCAAACCTCTGGGGACTGTGGACTCTGTACACCCTGTACCTATTTGGGAACAGTATATACAGAGCCACTTTCTCACACTGCAGTTCTCCAATATAGGTCTGTCAAGATCATTACTCAATCTACCTTGATTTGGCACAGTATAAAATAGGTCAAGAAGTCTCCTATGAAAAGATATGCAAATCTGTTCGAATCACTTTCCCTAGTCAGGGGACCCACTAGCTGGAAGGGGCAGGGAGGACCAAAATAGCTCATCGGTATAGAACATTGCATGAGCAGCTGATTTTGAGGTGGTAGAAGATAGAGTAATCCAACTGGACCTCAATAAACGGTTTCCTAATGTGCAATAGCCCCTGACCACCTCTGACGCAAAAGTGTAATCTCATACCTTTACAGAATCAGGCATGCTTTCACCTGTTCAAGCTGAACTGACATTGGTCTTCTTGGCCAGCAGGAGTTCCTCTCTTGCAGCTGTTGAGGCTAGAGAACAGAATGACGTGTATTCATTCTTTATGGTAACTCTTCTAGCCCTCCCACTCCATACTACTTTAAAACTTCCGATGTTGCAGACGAGTTCCATCATTGTGACCCATGCTATTTTTCTCAATATTGGCTGGCTCGGCATAACAAGGGATGCCTACAGGACAGCCTAAATTGTGCCGGCAAGCTTCTACAGGGAGTCACTGGCAGATAAAGAGAAACTCAGCCCTAACCTGGCTCTTCTCTCTCACTCTCACTCTCCTTTCCCTCCTGTCCCTCTACCTGTCTCTCACTCTCTAAATACTAGTATTTATGTTGTATTCACTTCCCCGTCACAATCTTTCCGACCCTACTTCCTCTCTCCCTTCAATCAGTTCAACCCTCTTTTTTACTTTAGGAAACTCCACATCTTTTTTAAAGGCCCTTCCCATATTCACACTGCTTCTTGATAAGACATTTTTTTCCTTTCTTTGAAGGATAGTGAAATTGATTTTCTTGAAACATGGTTGGTAAACCATCAATTCATTCCACCTTACTTTATCATTATCCTTACTTATGGAATGCATTTCATCATTAGGACAGCTGCAGTGTTTGCCGGGCAAGGTGGCGTGTGCCCGTTGTCCTAGTTACTTGGGAGGCAGAGGCTTGTGGATTGCTTGAGCTCAGGGGTTCTGGGCTGCACTCAGCTGTGTTGATCAGCTGTCCATGCTGCATTGGGCATCAATATGGTGTTCTAGAGGGAGCTCTAGAATTTCAGGTTGTGTAACGAGAGGTGCACCGACCCAGGCTGGAAACAGAGCAGGCCAAAGCTTCCATGCCCATTGGTAGCAGGACAGCACCTGTGAGCAGTACATGTAAAACAGCCTGAGCAAAATAGTGAGACCTAGCCTCTCTTTTTTGACTCAAATGTGAAAGTTTTGATTTTTACAAGGTGTAATAAATTATTTTCCCAAAACCAAATCTTTGTTTTCCTTTTGATATTTTTCCAGGAAATATGATGAACATTTGAACTGGGCCACGCATTTCAGCATAGCAGACAATTCTCCAGAATTGAGACATATTGCAACAACAAGCTAGCAGGCGGAGAGGACTGAAAACTCAGTGCAACCTAGAATAAATGGCTGTGTGATTTTCAGCAAGGATGACTCAAATGCATTCTTCCTTTTAGAGCACCTGTAGGATTAAACTGATCTGTCAAGTACAAAAGCATCCTTCATAGAGCAACTTAGAAATGCGCTTGCTGGCCCTTCTGCTGCATTTCTACGTCCAGCTCTAATTCATTTTTTGATTAGCCCTCATTCTTTTCATATGTGAATGAGAAGGAGAAATTACAGGGCCCTTCACTCTTTGAGCGAAACATGAAAAGACTGAGGGCTGTGCAACTCCCAAACGTTGGAGCCTCTGGCCTGTCGACCCTCGAACCTGCTCCTGCTGCAACCCGGCATCTCTTGTGGCCAGCAACCTCACAAACCCTGGAGGACCTGGCTACCTTTTGACTCTAAACCCCTGGGACTCCCATGAGTAGAGGCTCTACTCAAATCTACTTCTAATCCCTGGCAGCAGCCCGGAACCGCGAACCCTTCACACTCTGCACCCACCAAGCCTGGCCTGTGCCAGAGTGAACAAAGACCACAAGGACGACCCCACGGCGACTGTGACCCCGAGTCCGGCACCCAAGGACCTCCCTCGACACTCCTGAAGAAGCCTGCAGCCTCAGAACCAGGTGCCCCCCCAACCGCGATCAACAGAGGGTAAGATTTCCCGACACCAAAAGGTACCCCTGCACCCGGCGCTCCGCGGCCCCCTGTGCCCAATCCCGGGGTACCTACCTATCCTCCAACTACCCAACTTACCTCTCGAAGTGGTGGTGGCACCTGAAGAATCTTCGTCCCCGAGCTTGCAGTCTTTTTCTAAACCAGAGATTTCCCATTTAAATCAATTGAGCGCCCGAATGCTCAAAAGCACCCTGCACCCAGCCATCCGAGTGGCCCTGGCAGTGCAACCTCTACATCTATCTACTTCCCCACTTGCCCTGGAAAAGTGACCAGGAGCCCAGCTCCCACAGCCACGTGGCCTGCTAGTCAGCAGCCACCAACCAAGGCCCCCCTACCTCTCATAGGATAACATTGGGCCTAACTCTCTCTGCACCCGGCCGCCCTTGTGCCGCTGAGGGTGAACCAACTGTACCTACCTGACCCTGGGAGACGGCTGAGTCTATGCCCAGAACCTTAACTCTGCCAGTCGAGTACTTACCTTTAAACCGATAACTCAATCTTCTCCATAGGGTAACATTGACTGGTTTTTCCTGAAATTTCTTCCAAGTGTGGACTTTTCAAAACTTAAAATATTCACCAAAAATCAGCCGAGTAACGAAAACGAAAATACTCACCTGCTATTAGGTGAGCTCCCAGTGCTGGATCTTGGTGCCCAGCACTGACTCTGAAAAATACTTACAACTGTACTTACCAGTAACCCAATTTTCTCCCATAGGAAATCATTGACTGTTTTTCTGTGAAATTTCTTCTAAGAGTCAATTTCTGCAAACTTTAAATATTCTTTAAAAATCGTATAATTTCTGAAAACGTAATTACTTACCTGTTTTGGATAAAGGTCCCAGTACTGAGTCTAGGCACCCAGTACTGGATTACAAAAGTAACGTGAACATACTATACCTGCAACTTGAATTTTCTGCCATAGGGAATCTTAGACTGTTTTCTATGAAATATTTTCTGTCAACTTTTAAAATAGCAAAATATTGTCTAAAAATCATCACAGTAATTAAGTCGACTTTTATCACTTGATTCCAAGTACTGACCCAGGACTGAATCTAGGATCCAGTCCTGGAAATCCAAAAGTAATCCTAAAAGTAATCTGTTGCAAATAACTTGAAACTTCCATTGAGCTCAATGCATTATTGTGTTTAAAATGTTGTTGCCTATTGCAACCACTTGTAACTTTCTACAAAAGTCAATTGCATATTGCAAAAGTATTTATATAAAGCATCTCATTCTGAGAAAGTATATTTTAATACCTATTGTTGGTTCTAAAATAAAACAAGCATATATTTTTTGTAGATAAACCATTGGCCTAGAGTTCAGTTATTGAGTGTGTGAGACCATTTGCTGACTGAGTGTGTGCAACAAATGCTTTACACTATCCTCTGATACTGCCTTACTGCTCGACCAAGCTACCACTTTAGAGAGTAAGGTTATATCTAACTTTAGCCTCTGCCAAACCTCTGGGGACTGTGGACTCTGTACACCCTGTACCTATTTGGGAACAGTATATACAGAGCCACTTTCTCACACTGCAGTTCTCCAATATAGGTCTGTCAAGATCATTACTCAATCTACCTTGATTTGGCACAGTATAAAATAAGTAAAGAAGTCTCCTATGAAAAGATATGCAAATCTGTTCGAATCACTTTCCCTAGTCAGGGGACCCACTAGCTGGAAGGGGCAGGGAGGACCAAAATAGCTCATCGGTATAGAACACTGCATGAGCAGCTGATTTTGAGGTGGTAGAAGATAGAGTAATCCAACTGGACCTCAATAAACGGTTTCCTAATGTGCAATAGCCCCTGACCACCTCTGACGCAAAAGTGTAATCTCATACCTTTGCAGAATCAGGCATGCTTTCACCTGTTCAAGCTGAACTGACATTGGTCTTCTTGGCCAGCAGAAGTTCCTCTCTTGCAGCTGTTGAGGCTAGAGAACAGAATGACGTGTATTCATTCTTTATGGTAACTCTTCTAGCCCTCCCACTCCATACTACTTTAAAACTTCCGATGTTGCAGACGAGTTCCATCATTGTGACCCATGCTATTTTTCTCAATATTGGCTGGCTCGGCATAACAAAGGATGCCTACAGGACAGCCTAAATTGTGCCGGCAAGCTTCTACAGGGAGTCACTGGCAGATAAAGAGAAACTCAGCCCTAACCTGGCTCTTCTCTCTCACTCTCACTCTCCTTTCCCTTCTGTCCCTCTACCTGTCTCTCACTGTCTAAATACTAGTATTTATGTTGTATTCACTTCCCCGTCACAATCTTTCCGACCCTACTTCCTCTCTCCCTTCAATCAGTTCAACCCTCTTTTTTACTTTAGGAAACTCCACATCTTTTTTAAAGGCCCTTCCCATATTCACACTGCTTCTTGATAAGACATTTTTTTCCTTTCTTTGAAGGATAGTGAAATTGATTTTCTTGAAACATGGTTGGTAAACCATCAATTCATTCCACCTTACTTTATCATTATCCTTACTTATGGAATGCATTTCATCATTAGGACAGCTGCAGTGTTTGCCGGGCAAGGTGGCGTGTGCCTGTTGTCCTAGTTACTTGGGAGGCAGAGGCTTGTGGATTGCTTGAGCTCAGGGGTTCTGGGCTGCACTCAGCTGTGTTGATCAGGTGTCCATGCTGCATTGGGCATCAATATGGTGTTCTAGAGGGAGCTCTAGAATTTCAGGTTGTGTAACGAGAGGTGCACCGACCCAGGCTGGAAACAGAGCAGGCCAAAGCTTCCATGCCCATTGGTAGCAGGACAGCACCTGTGAGCAGTACGTGTAAAACAGCCTGAGCAAAATAGTGAGACCTAGCCTGTCTTTTTTGACTCAAATGTGAAAGTTTTGATTTTTACAAGGTGTAATAAATTATTTTCCCAAAACCAAATCTTTGTTTTCCTTTTGATATTTTTCCAGGAAATATGATGAACATTTGAACTGGGCCACGCATTTCAGCATAGCAGACAATTCTCCAGAATTGAGACATATTGCAACAACAAGCTAGCAGGCGGAGAGGACTGAAAACTCAGTGCAACCTAGAATAAATGGCTGTGTGATTTTCAGCAAGGATGACTCAAATGCATTCTTCCTTTTAGAGCACCTGTAGGATTAAACTGATCTGTCAAGTACAAAAGCATCCTTCATAGAGCAACTTAGAAATGCGCTTGCTGGCCCTTCTGCTGCATTTCTACGTCCAGCTCTAATTCATTTTTTGATTAGCCCTCATTCTTTTCATATGTGAATGAGAAGGAGAAATTACAGGGCCCTTCACTCTTTGAGCGAAACATGAAAAGACTGAGGGCTGTGCAACTCCCAAACGTTGGAGCCTCTGGCCTGTCGACCCTCGAACCTGCTCCTGCTCCAACCCGGCATCTCTTGTGGCCAGCAACCTCACAAACCCTGGAGGACCTGGCTACCTTTTGACTCTAAACCCCTGGGACTCCCATGAGTAGAGGCTCTAATCAAATCTACTTCTAATCCCTGGCAGCAGCCCGGAACCGCGATCCCTTCACACTCTGCACCCACCAAGCCTGGCCTGTGCCAGAGTGAACAAAGACCACAAAGACGACCCCACGGCGACTGTGACCCCGAGTCCGGCACCCAAGGACCTCCCTCGACACTCCTGAAGAAGCCTGCAGCCTCAGAACCAGGTGCCCCCCCAACCGCGATCAACAGAGGGTAAGATTTCCCGACACCAAAAGGTACCCCTGCACCCGGCGCTCCGCGGCCCCCTGTGCCCAATCCCGGGGTACCTACCTATCCTCCAACTACCCAACTTACCTCTCGAAGTGGTGGTGGCACCTGAAGAATCTTCGTCCCCGAGCTTGCAGTCTTTTTCTAAACCAGAGATTTCCCATTCAAATCAATTGAGCGCCCGAATGCTCAAAAGCACCCTGCACCCAGCCGTCCGAGTGGCCCTGGCAGTGCAACCTCTACATCTATCTACTTCCCCACTTGCCCTGGATAAGTGACCAGGAGCCCAGCTCCCACAGCCACGTGGCCTGCTAGTCAGCAGCCACCAACCAAGACCCCCCTACCTCTCATAGGATAACATTGGGCCTAACTCTCTCTGCACCCGGCCGCCCTTGTGCCGCTGAGGGTGAACCAACTGTACCTACCTGACCCTGGGAGACGCCTGAGTCTATGCCCAGAACCTTAACTCTGCCAGTCGAATACTTACCTTTAAACCGATAACTCAATCTTCTCCATAGGGTAACATTGACTGGTTTTCCTGAAATTTCTTCCAAGTGTGGACTTTTCAAAACTTAAAATATTCACCAAAAATCAGCCGAGTAACGAAAACGAAAATACTCACCTGCTATTAGATGAGCTCCCAGTGCTGGATCTTGGTGCCCAGCACTGACTCTGAAAAATACTTACAACTGTACTTACCAGTAACCCAATTTTCTCCCATAGGAAATCATTGACTGTTTTTCTGTGAAATTTCTTCTAAGTGTCAATTTCTGCAAACTTTAAATATTCTTTAAAAATCGTATAATTTCTGAAAACGTAATTACTTACCTGTTTTGGATAAAGGTCCCAGTACTGAGTCTAGGCACCCAGTACTGGATTACAAAAGTAACGAGAACATACTATACCTGCAACTTGAATTTTCTGCCATAGGGAATCTTAGACTGTTTTCTATGAAATATTTTCTGTCAACTTTTAAAATAGCAAAATATTGTCTAAAAATCATCACAGTAATTAAGTCGACTTTTATCACTTGATTCCAAGTACTGACCCAGGACTGAATCTAGGATCCAGTCCTGGAAATCCAAAAGTAATCCTAAAAGTAATCTGTTGCAAATAACTTGAAACTTCCATTGAGCTCAATGCATTATTGTGTTTAAAATGTTGTTGCCTATTGCAACCACTTGTAACTTTCTACAAAAGTCAATTGCATATTGCAAAAGTATTTATATAAAGCATCTCATTCTGAGAAAGTATATTTTAATACCTATTGTTGGTTCTAAAATAAAACAAGCATATATTTTTTGTAGATAAACCATTGGCCTAGAGTTCAGTTATTGAGTGTGTGAGACCATTTGCTGACTGAGTGTGTGCAACAAATGCTTTACACTGTCCTCTGATACTGCCTTACTGCTCGACCAAGCTACCACTTTAGAGAGTAAGGTTATATCTAACTTTAGCCTCTGCCAAACCTCTGGGGACTGTGGACTCTGTACACCCTGTACCTATTTGGGAACAGTATATACAGAGCCACTTTCTCACACTGCAGTTCTCCAATATAGGTCTGTCAAGATCATTACTCAATCTACCTTGATTTGGCACAGTATAAAATAAGTAAAGAAGTCTCCTATGAAAAGATATGCAAATCTGTTCGAATCACTTTCCCTAGTCAGGGGACCCACTAGCTGGAAGGGGCAGGGAGGACCAAAATAGCTCATCGGTATAGAACACTGCATGAGCAGCTGATTTTGAGGTGGTAGAAGATAGAGTAATCCAACTGGACCTCAATAAACGGTTTTCTAATGTGCAATAGCCCCTGACCACCTCTGACGCAAAAGTGTAATCTCATACCTTTGCAGAATCAGGCATGCTTTCACCTGTTCAAGCTGAACTGACATTGGTCTTCTTGGCCAGCAGGAGTTCCTCTCTTGCAGCTGTTGAGGCTAGAGAACAGAATGACGTGTATTCATTCTTTATGGTAATTCTTCTAGCCCTCCCACTCCATACTACTTTAAAACTTCGGATGTTGCAGACGAGTTCCATCATTGTGACCCATGCTATTTTTCTCAATATTGGCTGGCTCGGCATAACAAGGGATGCCTACAGGACAGCCTAAATTGTGCCGGCAAGCTTCTACAGGGAGTCACTGGCAGATAAAGAGAAACTCAGCCCTAACCTGGCTCTTCTCTCTCACTCTCACTCTCCTTTCCCTTCTGTCCCTCTACCTGTCTCTCACTCTCTAAATACTAGTATTTATGTTGTATTCACTTCCCCGTCACAATCTTTCCGACCCTACTTCCTCTCTCCCTTCAATCAGTTCAACCCTCTTTTTTACTTTAGGAAACTCCACATCTTTTTTAAAGGCCCTTCCCATATTCACACTGCTTCTTGATAAGACATTTTTTTCTTTTCTTTGAAGGATAGTGAAATTGATTTTCTTGAAACATGGTTGGTAAACCATCAATTCATTCCACCTTACTTTATCATTATCCTTACTTATGGAATGCATTTCATCATTAGGACAGCTGCAGTGTTTGCCGGGCAAGGTGGCGTGTGCCTGTTGTCCTAGTTACTTGGGAGGCAGAGGCTTGTGGATTGCTTGAGCTCAGGGGTTCTGGGCTGCACTCAGCTGTGTTGATCAGGTGTCCATGCTGCATTGGGCATCAATATGGTGTTCTAGAGGGAGATCTAGAATTTCAGGTTGTGTAACGAGAGGTGCACCGACCCAGGCTGGAAACAGAGCAGGCCAAAGCTTCCATGCCCATTGGTAGCAGGACAGCACCTGTGAGCAGTACGTGTAAAACAGCCTGAGCAAAATAGTGAGACCTAGCCTCTCTTTTTTGACTCAAATGTGAAAGTTTTGATTTTTACAAGGTGTAATAAATCATTTTCCCAAAACCAAATCTTTGTTTTCCTTTTGATATTTTTCCAGGAAATATGATGAACATTTGAACTGGGCCACGCATTTCAGCATAGCAGACAATTCTCCAGAATTGAGACATATTGCAACAACAAGCTAGCAGGCGGAGAGGACTGAAAACTCAGTGCAACCTAGAATAAATGGCTGTGTGATTTTCAGCAAGGATGACTCAAATGCATTCTTCCTTTTAGAGCACCTGTAGGATTAAACTGATCTGTCAAGTACAAAAGCATCCTTCATAGAGCAACTTAGAAATGCGCTTGCTGGCCCTTCTGCTGCATTTCTACGTCCAGCTCTAATTCATTTTTTGATTAGCCCTCATTCTTTTCATATGTGAATGAGAAGGAGAAATTACAGGGCCCTTCACTCTTTGAGCGAAACATGAAAAGACTGAGGGCTGTGCAACTCCCAAACGTTGGAGCCTCTGGCCTGTCGACCCTCGAACCTGCTCCTGCTCCAACCCGGCATCTCTTGTGGCCAGCAACCTCACAAACCCTGGAGGACCTGGCTACCTTTTGACTCTAAACCCCTGGGACTCCCATGAGTAGAGGCTCTACTCAAATCTACTTCTAATCCCTGGCAGCAGCCCGGAACCGCGAACCCTTCACACTCTGCACCCACCAAGCCTGGCCTGTGCCAGAGTGAACAAAGACCACAAGGACGACCCCACGGCAACTGTGACCCCGAGTCCGGCACCCAAGGACCTCCCTCGACACTCCTGAAGAAGCCTGCAGCCTCAGAACCAGGTGCCCCCCCAACCGCGATCAACAGAGGGTAAGATTTCCCGACACCAAAAGGTACCCCTGCACCCGGCGCTCCGCGGCCCCCTGTGCCCAATCCCGGGGTACCTACCTATCCTCCAACTACCCAACTTACCTCTCGAAGTGGTGGTGGCACCTGAAGAATCTTCGTCCCCGAGCTTGCAGTCTTTTCCTAAACCAGAGATTTCCCATTCAAATCAATTGAGCGCCCGAATGCTCAAAAGCACCCTGCACCCAGCCGTCCGAGAGGCCCTGGCAGTGCAACCTCTACATCTATCTACTTCCCCACTTGCCCTGGATAAGTGACCAGGAGCCCAGCTCCCACAACCACGTGGCCTGCTAGTCAGCAGCCACCAACCAAGGCCCCCCTACCTCTCATAGGATAACATTGGGCCTAACTCTCTCTGCACCCGGCCGCCCTTGTGCCGCTGAGGGTGAACCAACTGTACCTACCTGACCCTGGGAGACGCCTGAGTCTATGCCCAGAACCTTAACTCTGCCAGTCGAGTACTTACCTTTAAACCGATAACTCAATCTTCTCCATAGGGTAACATTGACTGGTTTTTCCTGAAATTTCTTCCAAGTGTGGACTTTTCAAAACTTAAAATATTCACCAAAAATCAGCCGAGTAACGAAAACGAAAATACTCACCTGCTATTAGGTGAGCTCCCAGTGCTGGATCTTGGTGCCCAGCACTGACTCTGAAAAATACTTACAACTGTACTTACCAGTAACCCAATTTTCTCCCTTAGGACATCATTGACTGTTTTTCTGTGAAATTTCTTCTAAGTGTCAATTTCTGCAAACTTTAAATATTCTTTAAAAATCGTATAATTTCTGAAAACGTAATTACTTACCTGTTTTGGATAAAGGTCCCAGTACTGAGTCTAGGCACCCAGTACTGGATTACAAAAGTAACGAGAACATACTATACCTGCAACTTGAATTTTCTGCCATAGGGAATCTTAGACTGTTTTCTATTAAATATTTTCTGTCAACTTTTAAAATAGCAAAATATTGTCTAAAAATCATCACAGTAATTAAGTCGACTTTTATCACTTGATTCCAAGTACTGACCCAGGACTGAATCTAGGATCCAGTCCTGGAAATCCAAAAGTAATCCTAAAAGTAATCTGTTGCAAATAACTTGAAACTTCCATTGAGCTCAATGCATTATTGTGTTTAAAATGTTGTTGCCTATTGCAACCACTTGTAACTTTCTACAAAAGTCAATTGCATATTGCAAAAGTATTTATATAAAGCATCTCATTCTGAGAAAGTATATTTTAATACCTATTGTTGGTTCTAAAATAAAACAAGCATATATTTTTTGTAGATAAACCATAGGCCTAGAGTTCAGTTATTGAGTGTGTGAGACCATTTGCTGACTGAGTGTGTGCAACAAATGCTTTACACTGTCCTCTGATACTGCCTTACTGCTCGACCAAGCTACCACTTTAGAGAGTAAGGTTATATCTAACTTTAGCCTCTGCCAAACCTCTGGGGACTGTGGACTCTGTACACCCTGTACCTATTTGGGAACAGTATATACAGAGCCACTTTCTCACACTGCAGTTCTCCAATATAGGTCTGTCAAGATCATTACTCAATCTACCTTGATTTGGCACAGTATAAAATAAGTCAAGAAGTCTCCTATGAAAAGATATGCAAATCTGTTCGAATCACTTTCCCTAGTCAGGGGACCCACTAGCTGGAAGGGGCAGGGAGGACCAAAATAGCTCATCGGTATAGAACACTGCATGAGCAGCTGATTTTGAGGTGGTAGAAGATAGAGTAATCCAACTGGAGCTCAATAAACGGTTTCCTAATGTGCAATAGCCCCTGACCACCTCTGACGCAAAAGTGTAATCTCATACCTTTGCAGAATCAGGCATGCTTTCACCTGTTCAAGCTGAACTGACATTGGTCTTCTTGGCCAGCAGGAGTTCCTCTCTTGCAGCTGTTGAGGCTAGAGAACAGAATGACGTGTATTCATTCTTTATGGTAACTCTTCTAGCCCTCCCACTCCATACTACTTTAAAACTTCCGATGTTGCAGACGAGTTCCATCATTGTGACCCATGCTATTTTTCTCAATATTGGCTGGCTCGGCATAACAAGGGATGCCTACAGGACAGCCTAAATTGTGCCGGCAAGCTTCTACAGGGAGTCACTGGCAGATAAAGAGAAACTCAGCCCTAACCTGGCTCTTCCCTCTCACTCTCACTCTCCTTTCCCTTCTGTCCCTCTACCTGTCTCTCACTCTCTAAATACTAGTATTTATGTTGTATTCACTTCCCCGTCACAATCTTTCCGACCCTACTTCCTCTCTCCCTTCAATCAGTTCAACCCTCTTTTTTACTTTAGGAAACTCCACATCTTTTTTAAAGGCCCTTCCCATATTCACACTGCTTCTTGATAAGACATTTTTTTCCTTTCTTTGAAGGATAGTGAAATTGATTTTCTTGAAACATGGTTGGTAAACCATCAATTCATTCCACCTTACTTTATCATTATCCTTACTTATGGAATGCATTTCATCATTAGGACAGCTGCAGTGTTTGCCGGGCAAGGTGGCGTGTGCCTGTTGTCCTAGTTACTTGGGAGGCAGAGGCTTGTGGATTGCTTGAGCTCAGGGGTTCTGGGCTGCACTCAGCTGTGTTGATCAGGTGTCCATGCTGCATTGGGCATCAATATGGTGTTCTAGAGGGAGCTCTAGAATTTCAGGTTGTGTAACGAGAGGTGCACCGACCCAGGCTGGAAACAGAGCAGGCCAAATGCTTCCATGCCCATTGGTAGCAGGACAGCACCTGTGAGCAGTACGTGTGAAACAGCCTGAGCAAAATAGTGAGACCTAGCCTCTCTTTTTTGACTCAAATGTGAAAGTTTTGATTTTTACAAGGTGTAATAAATTATTTTCCCAAAACCAAATCTTTGTTTTCCTTTTGATATTTTTCCAGGAAATATGATGAACATTTGAACTGGGCCACGCATTTCAGCATAGCAGACAATTCTCCAGAATTGAGACATATTGCAACAACAAGCTAGCAGGCGGAGAGGACTGAAAACTCAGTGCAACCTAGAATAAATGGCTGTGTGATTTTCAGCAAGGATGACTCAAATGCATTCTTCCTTTTAGAGCACCTGTAGGATTAAACTGATCTGTCAAGTACAAAAGCATCCTTCATAGAGCAACTTAGAAATGCGCTTGCTGGCCCTTCTGCTGCATTTCTACGTCCAGCTCTAATTCATTTTTTGATTAGCCCTCATTCTTTTCATATGTGAATGAGAAGGAGAAATTACAGGGCCCTTCACTCTTTGAGCGAAACATGAAAAGACTGAGGGCTGTGCAACTCCCAAACGTTGGAGCCTCTGGCCTGTCGACCCTCGAACCTGCTCCTGCTCCAACCCGGCATCTCTTGTGGCCAGCAACCTCACAAACCCTGGAGGACCTGGCTACCTTTTGACTCTAAACCCCTGGGACTCCCATGAGTAGAGGCTCTACTCAAATCTACTTCTAATCCCTGGCAGCAGCCCGGAACCGCGAACCCTTCACACTCTGCACCCACCAAGCCTGGCCTGTGCCAGAGTGAACAAAGACCACAAGGACGACCCCACGGCGACTGTGACCCCGAGTCCGGCACCCAAGGACCTCCCTCGACACTCCTGAAGAAGCCTGCAGCCTCAGAACCAGGTGCCCCCCCAACCGCGATCAACAGAGGGTAAGATTTCCCGACACCAAAAGGTACCCCTGCACCCGGCGCTCCGCGGCCCCCTGTGCCCAATCCCGGGGTACCTACCTATCCTCCAACTACCCAACTTACCTCTCGAAGTGGTGGTGGCACCTGAAGAATCTTCGTCCCCGAGCTTGCAGTCTTTTTCTAAACCAGAGATTTCCCATTCAAATCAATTGAGCGCCCGAATGCTCAAAAGCACCCTGCACCCAGCCGTCCGAGTGGCCCTGGCAGTGCAACCTCTACATCTATCTACTTCCCCACTTGCCCTGGATAAGTGACCAGGAGCCCAGCTCCCACAGCCACGTGGCCTGCTAGTCAGCAGCCACCAACCAAGGCCCCCCTACCTCTCATAGGATAACATTGGGTCTAACTCTCTCTGCACCCGGCCGCCCTTGTGCCGCTGAGGGTGAACCAACTGTACCTACCTGACCGTGGGAGACGCCTGAGTCTATGCCCAGAACCTTAACTCTGCCAGTCGAGTACTTACCTTTAAACCGATAACTCAATCTTCTCCATAGGGTAACATTGACTGGTTTTTCCTGAAATTTCTTCCAAGTGTGGACTTTTCAAAACTTAAAATATTCACCAAAAATCAGCCGAGTAACGAAAACGAAAATACTCACCTGCTATTAGGTGAGCTCCCAGTGCTGGATCTTGGTGCCCAGCACTGACTCTGAAAAATACTTACAACTGTACTTACCAGTAACCCAATTTTCTCCCATAGGAAATCATTGACTGTTTTTCTGTGAAATTTCTTCTAAGTGTCAATTTCTGCAAACTTTAAATATTCTTTAAAAATCGTATAATTTCTGAAAACGTAATTACTTACCTGTTTTGGATAAAGGTCCCAGTACTGAGTCTAGGCACCCAGTACTGGATTACAAAAGTAACGAGAACATACTATACCTGCAACTTGAATTTTCTGCCATAGGGAATCTTAGACTGTTTTCTATTAAATATTTTCTGTCAACTTTTAAAATAGCAAAATATTGTCTAAAAATCATCACAGTAATTAAGTCGACTTTTATCACTTGATTCCAAGTACTGACCCAGGACTGAATCTAGGATCCAGTCCTGGAAATCCAAAAGTAATCCTAAAAGTAATCTGTTGCAAATAACTTGAAACTTCCATTGAGCTCAATGCATTATTGTGTTTAAAATGTTGTTGCCTATTGCAACCACTTGTAACTTTCTACAAAACTCAATTGCATGTTGCAAAAGTATTTATATAAAGCATCTCATTCTGAGAAAGTATATTTTAATACCTATTGTTGGTTCTAAAATAAAACAAGCATATATTTTTTTGTAGATAAACCATTGGCCTAGAGTTCAGTTATTGAGTGTGTGAGACCATTTGCTGACTGAGTGTGTGCAACAAATGCTTTACACTGTCCTCTGATACTGCTTTACTGCTCGACCAAGCTACCACTTTAGAGAGTAGGGTTATATCTAACTTTAGCCTCTGCCAAACCTCTGGGGACTGTGGACTCTGTACACCCTGTACCTATTTGGGAACAGTATATACAGAGCCACTTTCTCACACTGCAGTTCTCCAATATAGGTCTGTCAAGATCATTACTCAATCTACCTTGATTTGGCACAGTATAAAATAGGTCAAGAAGTCTCCTATGAAAAGATATGCAAATCTGTTCGAATCACTTTCCCTAGTCAGGGGACCCACTAGCTGGAAGGGGCAGGGAGGACCAAAATAGCTCATCGGTATAGAACATTGCATGAGCAGCTGATTTTGAGGTGGTAGAAGATAGAGTAATCCAACTGGACCTCAATAAACGGTTTCCTAATGTGCAATAGCCCCTGACCACCTCTGACGCAAAAGTGTAATCTCATACCTTTACAGAATCAGGCATGCTTTCACCTGTTCAAGCTGAACTGACATTGGTCTTCTTGGCCAGCAGGAGTTCCTCTCTTGCAGCTGTTGAGGCTAGAGAACAGAATGACGTGTATTCATTCTTTATGGTAACTCTTCTAGCCCTCCCACTCCATACTACTTTAAAACTTCCGATGTTGCAGACGAGTTCCATCATTGTGACCCATGCTATTTTTCTCAATATTGGCTGGCTCGGCAGAACAAGGGATGCCTACAGGACAGCCTAAATTGTGCCGGCAAGCTTCTACAGGGAGTCACTGGCAGATAAAGAGAAACTCAGCCCTAACCTGGCTCTTCTCTCTCACTCTCACTCTCCTTTCCCTCCTGTCCCTCTACCTGTCTCTCACTCTCTAAATACTAGTATTTATGTTGTATTCACTTCCCCGTCACAATCTTTCCGACCCTACTTCCTCTCTCCCTTCAATCAGTTCAACCCTCTTTTTTACTTTAGGAAACTCCACATCTTTTTTAAAGGCCCTTCCCATATTCACACTGCTTCTTGATAAGACATTTTTTTCCTTTCTTTGAAGGATAGTGAAATTGATTTTCTTGAAACATGGTTGGTAAACCATCAATTCATTCCACCTTACTTTATCATTATCCTTACTTATGGAATGCATTTCATCATTAGGACAGCTGCAGTGTTTGCCGGGCAAGGTGGCGTGTGCCCGTTGTCCTAGTTATTTGGGAGGCAGAGGCTTGTGGATTGCTTGAGCTCAGGGGTTCTGGGCTGCACTCAGCTGTGTTGATCAGCTGTCCATGCTGCATTGGGCATCAATATGGTGTTCTAGAGGGAGCTCTAGAATTTCAGGTTGTGTAACGAGAGGTGCACCGACCCAGGCTGGAAACAGAGCAGGCCAAAGCTTCCATGCCCATTGGTAGCAGGACAGCACCTGTGAGCAGTACATGTAAAACAGCCTGAGCAAAATAGTGAGACCTAGCCTCTCTTTTTTGACTCAAATGTGAAAGTTTTGATTTTTACAAGGTGTAATAAATTATTTTCCCAAAACCAAATCTTTGTTTTCCTTTTGATATTTTTCCAGGAAATATGATGAACATTTGAACTGGGCCACGCATTACAGCATAGCAGACAATTCTCCAGAATTGAGACATATTGCAACAACAAGCTAGCAGGCGGAGAGGACTGAAAACTCAGTGCAACCTAGAATAAATGGCTGTGTGATTTTCAGCAAGGATGACTCAAATGCATTCTTCCTTTTAGAGCACCTGTAGGATTAAACTGATCTGTCAAGTACAAAAGCATCCTTCATAGAGCAACTTAGAAATGCGCTTGCTGGCCCTTCTGCTGCATTTCTACGTCCAGCTCTAATTCATTTTTTGATTAGCCCTCATTCTTTTCATATGTGAATGAGAAGGAGAAATTACAGGGCCCTTCACTCTTTGAGCGAAACATGAAAAGACTGAGGGCTGTGCAACTCCCAAACGTTGGAGCCTCTGGCCTGTCGACCCTCGAACCTGCTCCTGCTCCAACCCGGCATCTCTTGTGGCCAGCAACCTCACAAACCCTGGAGGACCTGGCTACCTTTTGACTCTAAACCCCTGGGACTCCCATGAGTAGAGGCTCTACTCAAATCTACTTCTAATCCCTGGCAGCAGCCCGGAACCGCGAACCCTTCACACTCTGCACCCACCAAGCCTGGCCTGTGCCAGAGTGAACAAAGACCACAAGGACGACCCCACGGCGACTGTGACCCCGAGTCCGGCACCCAAGGACCTCCCTCGACACTCCTGAAGAAGCCTGCAGCCTCAGAACCAGGTGCCCCCCCAACCGCGATCAACAGAGGGTAAGATTTCCCGACACCAAAAGGTACCCCTGCACCCGGCGCTCCGCGGCCCCCTGTGCCCAATCCCGGGGTACCTACCTATCCTCCAACTACCCAACTTACCTCTCGAAGTGGTGGTGGCACCTGAAGAATCTTCGTCCCCGAGCTTGCAGTCTTTTTCTAAACCAGAGATTTCCCATTCAAATCAATTGAGCGCCCGAATGCTCAAAAGCACCCTGCACCCAGCCGTCCGAGTGGCCCTGGCAGTGCAACCTCTACATCTATCTACTTCCCCACTTGCCCTGGAAAAGTGACCAGGAGCCCAGCTCCCACAGCCACGTGGCCTGCTAGTCAGCAGCCACCAACCAAGGCCCCCCTACCTCTCATAGGATAACATTGGGCCTAACTCTCTCTGCACCCGGCCGCCCTTGTGCCGCTGAGGGTGAACCAACTGTACCTACCTGACCCTGGGAGACGCCTGAGTCTATGCCCAGAACCTTAACTCTGCCAGTCGAGTACTTACCTTTAAACCGATAACTCAATCTTCTCCATAGGGTAACATTGACTGGTTTTTCCTGAAATTTCTTCCAAGTGTGGACTTTTCAAAACTTAAAATATTCACCAAAAATCAGCCGAGTAACGAAAACGAAAATACTCACCTGCTATTAGGTGAGCTCCCAGTGCTGGATCTTGGTGCCCAGCACTGACTCTGAAAAATACTTACAACTGTACTTACCAGTAACCCAATTTTCTCCCATAGGAAATCATTGACTGTTTTTCTGTGAAATTTCTTCTAAGTGTCAATTTCTGCAAACTTTAAATATTCTTTAAAAATCGTATAATTTCTGAAAACGTAATTACTTACCTGTTTTGGATAAAGGTCCCAGTACTGAGTCTAGGCACCCAGTACTGGATTACAAAAGTAACGTGAACATACTATACCTGCAACTTGAATTTTCTGCCATAGGGAATCTTAGACTGTTTTCTATGAAATATTTTCTGTCAACTTTTAAAATAGCAAAATATTGTCTAAAAATCATCACAGTAATTAAGTCGACTTTTATCACTTGATTCCAAGTACTGACCCAGGACTGAATCTAGGATCCAGTCCTGGAAATCCAAAAGTAATCCTAAAAGTAATCTGTTGCAAATAACTTGAAACTTCCATTGAGCTCAATGCATTATTGTGTTTAAAATGTTGTTGCCTATTGCAACCACTTGTAACTTTCTACAAAAGTCAATTGCATATTGCAAAAGTATTTATATAAAGCATCTCATTCTGAGAAAGTATATTTTAATACCTATTGTTGGTTCTAAAATAAAACAAGCATATATTTTTTGTAGATAAACCATTGGCCTAGAGTTCAGTTATTGAGTGTGTGAGACCATTTGCTGACTGAGTGTGTGCAACAAATGCTTTACACTATCCTCTGATACTGCCTTACTGCTCGACCAAGCTACCACTTTAGAGAGTAAGGTTATATCTAACTTTAGCCTCTGCCAAACCTCTGGGGACTGTGGACTCTGTACACCCTGTACCTATTTGGGAACAGTATATACAGAGCCACTTTCTCACACTGCAGTTCTCCAATATAGGTCTGTCAAGATCATTACTCAATCTACCTTGATTTGGCACAGTATAAAATAAGTAAAGAAGTCTCCTATGAAAAGATATGCAAATCTGTTCGAATCACTTTCCCTAGTCAGGGGACCCACTAGCTGGAAGGGGCAGGGAGGACCAAAATAGCTCATCGGTATAGAACACTGCATGAGCAGCTGATTTTGAGGTGGTAGAAGATAGAGTAATCCAACTGGACCTCAATAAACGGTTTCCTAATGTGCAATAGCCCCTGACCACCTCTGACGCAAAAGTGTAATCTCATACCTTTGCAGAATCAGGCATGCTTTCACCTGTTCAAGCTGAACTGACATTGGTCTTCTTGGCCAGCAGGAGTTCCTCTCTTGCAGCTGTTGAGGCTAGAGAACAGAATGACGTGTATTCATTCTTTATGGTAACTCTTCTAGCCCTCCCACTCCATACTACTTTAAAACTTCCGATGTTGCAGACGAGTTCCATCATTGTGACCCATGCTATTTTTCTCAATATTGGCTGGCTCGGCATAACAAAGGATGCCTACAGGACAGCCTAAATTGTGCCGGCAAGCTTCTACAGGGAGTCACTGGCAGATAAAGAGAAACTCAGCCCTAACCTGGCTCTTCTCTCTCACTCTCACTCTCCTTTCCCTTCTGTCCCTCTACCTGTCTCTCACTGTCTAAATACTAGTATTTATGTTGTATTCACTTCCCCGTCACAATCTTTCCGACCCTACTTCCTCTCTCCCTTCAATCAGTTCAACCCTCTTTTTTACTTTAGGAAACTCCACATCTTTTTTAAAGGCCCTTCCCATATTCACACTGCTTCTTGATAAGACATTTTTTTCCTTTCTTTGAAGGATAGTGAAATTGATTTTCTTGAAACATGGTTGGTAAACCATCAATTCATTCCACCTTACTTTATCATTATCCTTACTTATGGAATGCATTTCATCATTAGGACAGCTGCAGTGTTTGCCGGGCAAGGTGGCGTGTGCCTGTTGTCCTAGTTACTTGGGAGGCAGAGGCTTGTGGATTGCTTGAGCTCAGGGGTTCTGGGCTGCACTCAGCTGTGTTGATCAGGTGTCCATGCTGCATTGGGCATCAATATGGTGTTCTAGAGGGAGCTCTAGAATTTCAGGTTGTGTAACGAGAGGTGCACCGACCCAGGCTGGAAACAGAGCAGGCCAAAGCTTCCATGCCCATTGGTAGCAGGACTGCACCTGTGAGCAGTACGTGTAAAACAGCCTGAGCAAAATAGTGAGACCTAGCCTGTCTTTTTTGACTCAAATGTGAAAGTTTTGATTTTTACAAGGTGTAATAAATTATTTTCCCAAAACCAAATCTTTGTTTTCCTTTTGATATTTTTCCAGGAAATATGATGAACATTTGAACTGGGCCACGCATTTCAGCATAGCAGACAATTCTCCAGAATTGAGACATATTGCAACAACAAGCTAGCAGGCGGAGAGGACTGAAAACTCAGTGCAACCTAGAATAAATGGCTGTGTGATTTTCAGCAAGGATGACTCAAATGCATTCTTCCTTTTAGAGCACCTGTAGGATTAAACTGATCTGTCAAGTACAAAAGCATCCTTCATAGAGCAACTTAGAAATGCGCTTGCTGGCCCTTCTGCTGCATTTCTACGTCCAGCTCTAATTCATTTTTTGATTAGCCCTCATTCTTTTCATATGTGAATGAGAAGGAGAAATTACAGGGCCCTTCACTCTTTGAGCGAAACATGAAAAGACTGAGGGCTGTGCAACTCCCAAACGTTGGAGCCTCTGGCCTGTCGACCCTCGAACCTGCTCCTGCTCCAACCCGGCATCTCTTGTGGCCAGCAACCTCACAAACCCTGGAGGACCTGGCTACCTTTTGACTCTAAACCCCTGGGACTCCCATGAGTAGAGGCTCTACTCAAATCTACTTCTAATCCCTGGCAGCAGCCCGGAACCGCGAACCCTTCACACTCTGCACCCACCAAGCCTGGCCTGTGCCAGAGTGAACAAAGACCACAAAGACGACCCCACGGCGACTGTGACCCCGAGTCCGGCACCCAAGGACCTCCCTCGACACTCCTGAAGAAGCCTGCAGCCTCAGAACCAGGTGCCCCCCCAACCGCGATCAACAGAGGGTAAGATTTCCCGACACCAAAAGGTACCCCTGCACCCGGCGCTCCGCGGCCCCCTGTGCCCAATCCCAGGGTACCTACCTATCCTCCAACTACCCAACTTACCTCTCGAAGTGGTGGTGGCACCTGAAGAATCTTCGTCCCCGAGCTTGCAGTCTTTTTCTAAACCAGAGATTTCCCATTCAAATCAATTGAGCGCCCGAATGCTCAAAAGCACCCTGCACCCAGCCGTCCGAGTGGCCCTGGCAGTGCAACCTCTACATCTATCTACTTCCCCACTTGCCCTGGATAAGTGACCAGGAGCCCAGCTCCCACAGCCACGTGGCCTGCTAGTCAGCAGCCACCAACCAAGACCCCCCTACCTCTCATAGGATAACATTGGGCCTAACTCTCTCTGCACCCGGCCGCCCTTGTGCCGCTGAGGGTGAACCAACTGTACCTACCTGACCCTGGGAGACGCCTGAGTCTATGCCCAGAACCTTAACTCTGCCAGTCGAATACTTACCTTTAAACCGATAACTCAATCTTCTCCATAGGGTAACATTGACTGGTTTTCCTGAAATTTCTTCCAAGTGTGGACTTTTCAAAACTTAAAATATTCACCAAAAATCAGCCGAGTAACGAAAACGAAAATACTCACCTGCTATTAGATGAGCTCCCAGTGCTGGATCTTGGTGCCCAGCATTGACTCTGAAAAATACTTACAACTGTACTTACCAGTAACCCAATTTTCTCCCATAGGAAATCATTGACTGTTTTTCTGTGAAATTTCTTCTAAGTGTCAATTTCTGCAAACTTTAAATATTCTTTAAAAATCGTATAATTTCTGAAAACGTAATTACTTACCTGTTTTGGATAAAGGTCCCAGTACTGAGTCTAGGCACCCAGTACTGGATTACAAAAGTAACGAGGACATACTATACCTGCAACTTGAATTTTCTGCCATAGGGAATCTTAGACTGTTTTCTATGAAATATTTTCTGTCAACTTTTAAAATAGCAAAATATTGTCTAAAAATCATCACAGTAATTAAGTCGACTTTTATCACTTGATTCCAAGTACTGACCCAGGACTGAATCTAGGATCCAGTCCTGGAAATCCAAAAGTAATCCTAAAAGTAATCTGTTGCAAATAACTTGAAACTTCCATTGAGCTCAATGCATTATTGTGTTTAAAATGTTGTTGCCTATTGCAACCACTTGTAACTTTCTACAAAAGTCAATTGCATATTGCAAAAGTATTTATATAAAGCATCTCATTCTGAGAAAGTATATTTTAATACCTATTGTTGGTTCTAAAATAAAACAAGCATATATTTTTTGTAGATAAACCATTGGCCTAGAGTTCAGTTATTGAGTGTGTTAGACCATTTGCTGACTGAGTGTGTGCAACAAATGCTTTACACTGTCCTCTGATACTGCCTTACTGCTCGACCAAGCTACCACTTTAGAGAGTAAGGTTATATCTAACTTTAGCCTCTGCCAAACCTCTGGGGACTGTGGACTCTGTACACCCTGTACCTATTTGGGAACAGTATATACAGAGCCACTTTCTCACACTGCAGTTCTCCAATATAGGTCTGTCAAGATCATTACTCAATCTACCTTGATTTGGCACAGTATAAAATAAGTAAAGAAGTCTCCTATGAAAAGATATGCAAATCTGTTCGAATCACTTTCCCTAGTCAGGGGACCCACTAGCTGGAAGGGGCAGGGAGGACCAAAATAGCTCATCGGTATAGACCACTGCATGAGCAGCTGATTTTGAGGTGGTAGAAGATAGAGTAATCCAACTGGACCTCAATAAACGGTTTTCTAATGTGCAATTGCCCCTGACCACCTCTGACGCAAAAGTGTAATCTCATACCTTTGCAGAATCAGGCATGCTTTCACCTGTTCAAGCTGAACTGACATTGGTCTTCTTGGCCAGCAGGAGTTCCTCTCTTGCAGCTGTTGAGGCTAGAGAACAGAATGACGTGTATTCATTCTTTATGGTAATTCTTCTAGCCCTCCCACTCCATACTACTTTAAAACTTCGGATGTTGCAGACGAGTTCCATCATTGTGACCCATGCTATTTTTCTCAATATTGGCTGGCTCGGCATAACAAGGGATGCCTACAGGACAGCCTAAATTGTGCCGGCAAGCTTCTACAGGGAGTCACTGGCAGATAAAGAGAAACTCAGCCCTAACCTGGCTCTTCTCTCTCACTCTCACTCTCCTTTCCCTTCTGTCCCTCTACCTGTCTCTCACTCTCTAAATACTAGTATTTATGTTGTATTCACTTCCCCGTCACAATCTTTCCGACCCTACTTCCTCTCTCCCTTCAATCAGTTCAACCCTCTTTTTTACTTTAGGAAACTCCACATCTTTTTTAAAGGCCCTTCCCATATTCACACTGCTTCTTGATAAGACATTTTTTTCTTTTCTTTGAAGGATAGTGAAATTGATTTTCTTGAAACATGGTTGGTAAACCATCAATTCATTCCACCTTACTTTATCATTATCCTTACTTATGGAATGCATTTCATCATTAGGACAGCTGCAGTGTTTGCCGGGCAAGGTGGTGTGTGCCTGTTGTCCTAGTTACTTGGGAGGCAGAGGCTTGTGGATTGCTTGAGCTCAGGGGTTCTGGGCTGCACTCAGCTGTGTTGATCAGGTGTCCATGCTGCATTGGGCATCAATATGGTGTTCTAGAGGGAGCTCTAGAATTTCAGGTTGTGTAACGAGAGGTGCACCGACCCAGGCTGGAAACAGAGCAGGCCAAAGCTTCCATGCCCATTGGTAGCAGGACAGCACCTGTGAGCAGTACGTGTAAAACAGCCTGAGCAAAATAGTGAGACCTAGCCTGTCTTTTTTGACTCAAATGTGAAAGTTTTGATTTTTACAAGGTGTAATAAATTATTTTCCCAAAACCAAATCTTTGTTTTCCTTTTGATATTTTTCCAGGAAATATGATGAACATTTGAACTGGGCCACGCATTTCAGCATAGCAGACAATTCTCCAGAATTGAGACATATTGCAACAACAAGCTAGCAGGCGGAGAGGACTGAAAACTCAGTGCAACCTAGAATAAATGGCTGTGTGATTTTCAGCAAGGATGACTCAAATGCATTCTTCCTTTTAGAGCACCTGTAGGATTAAACTGATCTGTCAAGTACAAAAGCATCCTTCATAGAGCAACTTAGAAATGCGCTTGCTGGCCCTTCTGCTGCATTTCTACGTCCAGCTCTAATTCATTTTTTGATTAGCCCTCATTCTTTTCATATGTGAATGAGAAGGAGAAATTACAGGGCCCTTCACTCTTTGAGCGAAACATGAAAAGACTGAGGGCTGTGCAACTCCCAAACGTTGGAGCCTCTGGCCTGTCGACCCTCGAACCTGCTCCTGCTCCAACCCGGCATCTCTTGTGGCCAGCAACCTCACAAACCCTGGAGGACCTGGCTACCTTTTGACTCTAAACCCCTGGGACTCCCATGAGTAGAGGCTCTACTCAAATCTACTTCTAATCCCTGGCAGCAGCCCGGAACCGCGAACCCTTCACACTCTGCACCCACCAAGCCTGGCCTGTGCCAGAGTGAACAAAGACCACAAAGACGACCCCACGGCGACTGTGACCCCGAGTCCGGCACCCAAGGACCTCCCTCGACACTCCTGAAGAAGCCTGCAGCCTCAGAACCAGGTGCCCCCCCAACCGCGATCAACAGAGGGTAAGATTTCCCGACACCAAAAGGTACCCCTGCACCCGGCGCTCCGCGGCCCCCTGTGCCCAATCCCGGGGTACCTACCTATCCTCCAACTACCCAACTTACCTCTCGAAGTGGTGGTGGCACCTGAAGAATCTTCGTCCCCGAGCTTGCAGTCTTTTTCTAAACCAGAGATTTCCCATTCAAATCAATTGAGCGCCCGAATGCTCAAAAGCACCCTGCACCCAGCCGTCCGAGTGGCCCTGGCAGTGCAACCTCTACATCTATCTACTTCCCCACTTGCCCTGGATAAGTGACCAGGAGCCCAGCTCCCACAGCCACGTGGCCTGCTAGTCAGCAGCCACCAACCAAGACCCCCCTACCTCTCATAGGATAACATTGGGCCTAACTCTCTCTGCACCCGGCCGCCCTTGTGCCGCTGAGGGTGAACCAACTGTACCTACCTGACCCTGGGAGACGCCTGAGTCTATGCCCAGAACCTTAACTCTGCCAGTCGAATACTTACCTTTAAACCGATAACTCAATCTTCTCCATAGGGTAACATTGACTGGTTTTCCTGAAATTTCTTCCAAGTGTGGACTTTTCAAAACTTAAAATATTCACCAAAAATCAGCCGAGTAACGAAAACGAAAATACTCACCTGCTATTAGATGAGCTCCCAGTGCTGGATCTTGGTGCCCAGCACTGACTCTGAAAAATACTTACAACTGTACTTACCAGTAACCCAATTTTCTCCCATAGGAAATCATTGACTGTTTTTCTGTGAAATTTCTTCTAAGTGTCAATTTCTGCAAACTTTAAATATTCTTTAAAAATCGTATAATTTCTGAAAACGTAATTACTTACCTGTTTTGGATAAAGGTCCCAGTACTGAGTCTAGGCACCCAGTACTGGATTACAAAAGTAACGAGAACATACTATACCTGCAACTTGAATTTTCTGCCATAGGGAATCTTAGACTGTTTTCTATGAAATATTTTCTGTCAACTTTTAAAATAGCAAAATATTGTCTAAAAATCATCACAGTAATTAAGTCGACTTTTATCACTTGATTCCAAGTACTGACCCAGGACTGAATCTAGGATCCAGTCCTGGAAATCCAAAAGTAATCCTAAAAGTAATCTGTTGCAAATAACTTGAAACTTCCATTGAGCTCAATGCATTATTGTGTTTAAAATGTTGTTGCCTATTGCAACCACTTGTAACTTTCTACAAAAGTCAATTGCATATTGCAAAAGTATTTATATAAAGCATCTCATTCTGAGAAAGTATATTTTAATACCTATTGTTGGTTCTAAAATAAAACAAGCATATATTTTTTGTAGATAAACCATTGGCCTAGAGTTCAGTTATTGAGTGTGTGAGACCATTTGCTCACTGAGTGTGTGCAACAAATGCTTTACACTGTCCTCTGATACTGCCTTACTGCTCGACCAAGCTACCACTTTAGAGAGTAAGGTTATATCTAACTTTAGCCTCTGCCAAACCTCTGGGGACTGTGGACTCTGTACACCCTGTACCTATTTGGGAACAGTATATACAGAGCCACTTTCTCACACTGCAGTTCTCCAATATAGGTCTGTCAAGATCATTACTCAATCTACCTTGATTTGGCACAGTATAAAATAAGTAAAGAAGTCTCCTATGAAAAGATATGCAAATCTGTTCGAATCACTTTCCCTAGTCAGGGGACCCACTAGCTGGAAGGGGCAGGGAGGACCAAAATAGCTCATCGGTATAGAACACTGCATGAGCAGCTGATTTTGAGGTGGTAGAAGATAGAGTAATCCAACTGGACCTCAATAAACGGTTTTCTAATGTGCAATAGCCCCTGACCACCTCTGACGCAAAAGTGTAATCTCATACCTTTGCAGAATCAGGCATGCTTTCACCTGTTCAAGCTGAACTGACATTGGTCTTCTTGGCCAGCAGGAGTTCCTCTCTTGCAGCTGTTGAGGCTAGAGAACAGAATGACGTGTATTCATTCTTTATGGTAATTCTTCTAGCCCTCCCACTCCATACTACTTTAAAACTTCGGATGTTGCAGACGAGTTCCATCATTGTGACCCATGCTATTTTTCTCAATATTGGCTGGCTCGGCATAACAAGGGATGCCTACAGGACAGCCTAAATTGTGCCGGCAAGCTTCTACAGGGAGTCACTGGCAGATAAAGAGAAACTCAGCCCTAACCTGGCTCTTCTCTCTCACTCTCACTCTCCTTTCCCTTCTGTCCCTCTACCTGTCTCTCACTCTCTAAATACTAGTATTTATGTTGTATTCACTTCCCCGTCACAATCTTTCCGACCCTACTTCCTCTCTCCCTTCAATCAGTTCAACCCTCTTTTTTACTTTAGGAAACTCCACATCTTTTTTAAAGGCCCTTCCCATATTCACACTGCTTCTTGATAAGACATTTTTTTCTTTTCTTTGAAGGATAGTGAAATTGATTTTCTTGAAACATGGTTGGTAAACCATCAATTCATTCCACCTTACTTTATCATTATCCTTACTTATGGAATGCATTTCATCATTAGGACAGCTGCAGTGTTTGCCGGGCAAGGTGGCGTGTGCCTGTTGTCCTAGTTACTTGGGAGGCAGAGGCTTGTGGATTGCTTGAGCTCAGGGGTTCTGGGCTGCACTCAGCTGTGTTGATCAGGTGTCCATGCTGCATTGGGCATCAATATGGTGTTCTAGAGGGAGCTCTAGAATTTCAGGTTGTGTAATGAGAGGTGCACCGACCCAGGCTGGAAACAGAGCAGGCCAAAGCTTCCATGCCCATTGGTAGCAGGACAGCACCTGTGAGCAGTACGTGTAAAACAGCCTGAGCAAAATAGTGAGACCTAGCCTCTCTTTTTTGACTCAAATGTGAAAGTTTTGATTTTTACAAGGTGTAATAAATCATTTTCCCAAAACCAAATCTTTGTTTTCCTTTTGATATTTTTCCAGGAAATATGATGAACATTTGAACTGGGCCACGCATTTCAGCATAGCAGACAATTCTCCAGAATTGAGACATATTGCAACAACAAGCTAGCAGGCGGAGAGGACTGAAAACTCAGTGCAACCTAGAATAAATGGCTGTGTGATTTTCAGCAAGGATGACTCAAATGCATTCTTCCTTTTAGAGCACCTGTAGGATTAAACTGATCTGTCAAGTACAAAAGCATCCTTCATAGAGCAACTTAGAAATGCGCTTGCTGGCCCTTCTGCTGCATTTCTACGTCCAGCTCTAATTCATTTTTTGATTAGCCCTCATTCTTTTCATATGTGAATGAGAAGGAGAAATTACAGGGCCCTTCACTCTTTGAGCGAAACATGAAAAGACTGAGGGCTGTGCAACTCCCAAACGTTGGAGCCTCTGGCCTGTCGACCCTCGAACCTGCTCCTGCTCCAACCCGGCATCTCTTGTGGCCAGCAACCTCACAAACCCTGGAGGACCTGGCTACCTTTTGACTCTAAACCCCTGGGACTCCCATGAGTAGAGGCTCTACTCAAATCTACTTCTAATCCCTGGCAGCAGCCCGGAACCGCGAACCCTTCACACTCTGCACCCACCAAGCCTGGCCTGTGCCAGAGTGAACAAAGACCACAAGGACGACCCCACGGCGACTGTGACCCCGAGTCCGGCACCCAAGGACCTCCCTCGACACTCCTGAAGAAGCCTGCAGCCTCAGAACCAGGTGCCCCCCCAACCGCGATCAACAGAGGGTAAGATTTCCCGACACCAAAAGGTACCCCTGCACCCGGCGCTCCGCGGCCCCCTGTGCCCAATCCCGGGGTACCTACCTATCCTCCAACTACCCAACTTACCTCTCGAAGTGGTGGTGGCACCTGAAGAATCTTCGTCCCTGAGCTTGCAGTCTTTTTCTAAACCAGAGATTTCCCATTCAAATCAATTGAGCGCCCGAATGCTCAAAAGCACCCTGCACCCAGCCGTCCGAGAGGCCCTGGCAGTGCAACCTCTACATCTATCTACTTCCCCACTTGCCCTGGATAAGTGACCAGGAGCCCAGCTCCCACAACCACGTGGCCTGCTAGTCAGCAGCCACCAACCAAGGCCCCCCTACCTCTCATAGGATAACATTGGGCCTAACTCTCTCTGCACCCGGCCGCCCTTGTGCCGCTGAGGGTGAACCAACTGTACCTACCTGACCCTGGGAGACGCCTGAGTCTATGCCCAGAACCTTAACTCTGCCAGTCGAGTACTTACCTTTAAACCGATAACTAAATCTTCTCCATAGGGTAACATTGACTGGTTTTTCCTGAAATTTCTTCCAAGTGTGGACTTTTCAAAACTTAAAATATTCACCAAAAATCAGCCGAGTAACGAAAACGAAAATACTCACCTGCTATTAGGTGAGCTCCCAGTGCTGGATCTTGGTGCCCAGCACTGACTCTGAAAAATACTTACAACTGTACTTACCAGTAACCCAATTTTCTCCCATAGGACATCATTGACTGTTTTTCTGTGAAATTTCTTCTAAGTGTCAATTTCTGCAAACTTTAAATATTCTTTAAAAATCGTATAATTTCTGAAAACGTAATTACTTACCTGTTTTGGATAAAGGTCCCAGTACTGAGTCTAGGCACCCAGTACTGGATTACAAAAGTAACGAGAACATACTATACCTGCAACTTGAATTTTCTGCCATAGGGAATCTTAGACTGTTTTCTATTAAATATTTTCTGTCAACTTTTAAAATAGCAAAATATTGTCTAAAAATCATCACAGTAATTAAGTCGACTTTTATCACTTGATTCCAAGTACTGACCCAGGACTGAATCTAGGATCCAGTCCTGGAAATCCAAAAGTAATCCTAAAAGTAATCTGTTGCAAATAACTTGAAACTTCCATTGAGCTCAATGCATTATTGTGTTTAAAATGTTGTTGCCTATTGCAACCACTTGTAACTTTCTACAAAAGTCAATTGCATATTGCAAAAGTATTTATATAAAGCATCTCATTCTGAGAAAGTATATTTTAATACCTATTGTTGGTTCTAAAATAAAACAAGCATATATTTTTTGTAGATAAACCATAGGCCTAGAGTTCAGTTATTGAGTGTGTGAGACCATTTGCTGACTGAGTGTGTGCAACAAATGCTTTACACTGTCCTCTGATACTGCCTTACTGCTCGACCAAGCTACCACTTTAGAGAGTAAGGTTATATCTAACTTTAGCCTCTGCCAAACCTCTGGGGACTGTGGACTCTGTACACCCTGTACCTATTTGGGAACAGTATATACAGAGCCACTTTCTCACACTGCAGTTCTCCAATATAGGTCTGTCAAGATCATTACTCAATCTACCTTGATTTGGCACAGTATAAAATAAGTCAAGAAGTCTCCTATGAAAAGATATGCAAATCTGTTCGAATCACTTTCCCTAGTCAGGGGACCCACTAGCTGGAAGGGGCAGGGAGGACCAAAATAGCTCATCGGTATAGAACACTGCATGAGCAGCTGATTTTGAGGTGGTAGAAGATAGAGTAATCCAACTGGAGCTCAATAAACGGTTTCCTAATGTGCAATAGCCCCTGACCACCTCTGACGCAAAAGTGTAATCTCATACCTTTGCAGAATCAGGCATGCTTTCACCTGTTCAAGCTGAACTGACATTGGTCTTCTTGGCCAGCAGGAGTTCCTCTCTTGCAGCTGTTGAGGCTAGAGAACAGAATGACGTGTATTCATTCTTTATGGTAACTCTTCTAGCCCTCCCACTCCATACTACTTTAAAACTTCCGATGTTGCAGACGAGTTCCATCATTGTGACCCATGCTATTTTTCTCAATATTGGCTGGCTCGGCATAACAAGGGATGCCTACAGGACAGCCTAAATTGTGCCGGCAAGCTTCTACAGGGAGTCACTGGCAGATAAAGAGAAACTCAGCCCTAACCTGGCTCTTCTCTCTCACTCTCACTCTCCTTTCCCTTCTGTCCCTCTACCTGTCTCTCACTCTCTAAATACTAGTATTTATATTGTATTCACTTCCCCGTCACAATCTTTCCGACCCTACTTCCTCTCTCCCTTCAATCAGTTCAACCCTCTTTTTTACTTTAGGAAACTCCACATCTTTTTTAAAGGCCCTTCCCATATTCACACTGCTTCTTGATAAGACATTTTTTTCCTTTCTTTGAAGGATAGTGAAATTGATTTTCTTGAAACATGGTTGGTAAACCATCAATTCATTCCACCTTACTTTATCATTATCCTTACTTATGGAATGCATTTCATCATTAGGACAGCTGCAGTGTTTGCCGGGCAAGGTGGCGTGTCCCTGTTGTCCTAGTTACTTGGGAGGCAGAGGCTTGTGGATTGCTTGAGCTCAGGGGTTCTGGGCTGCACTCAGCTGTGTTGATCAGGTGTCCATGCTGCATTGGGCATCAATATGGTGTTCTAGAGGGAGCTCTAGAATTTCAGGTTGTGTAACGAGAGGTGCACCGACCCAGGCTGGAAACAGAGCAGGCCAAATGCTTCCATGCCCATTGGTAGCAGGACAGCACCTGTGAGCAGTACGTGTGAAACAGCCTGAGCAAAATAGTGAGACCTAGCCTCTCTTTTTTGACTCAAATGTGAAAGTTTTGATTTTTACAAGGTGTAATAAATTATTTTCCCAAAACCAAATCTTTGTTTTCCTTTTGATATTTTTCCAGGAAATATGATGAACATTTGAACTGGGCCACGCATTTCAGCATAGCAGACAATTCTCCAGAATTGAGACATATTGCAACAACAAGCTAGCAGGCGGAGAGGACTGAAAACTCAGTGCAACCTAGAATAAATGGCTGTGTGATTTTCAGCAAGGATGACTCAAATGCATTCTTCCTTTTAGAGCACCTGTAGGATTAAACTGATCTGTCAAGTACAAAAGCATCCTTCATAGAGCAACTTAGAAATGCGCTTCCTGGCCCTTCTGCTGCATTTCTACGTCCAGCTCTAATTCATTTTTTGATTAGCCCTCATTCTTTTCATATGTGAATGAGAAGGAGAAATTACAGGGCCCTTCACTCTTTGAGCGAAACATGAAAAGACTGAGGGCTGTGCAACTCCCAAACGTTGGAGCCTCTGGCCTGTCGACCCTCGAACCTGCTCCTGCTCCAACCCGGCATCTCTTGTGGCCAGCAACCTCACAAACCCTGGAGGACCTGGCTACCTTTTGACTCTAAACCCCTGGGACTCCCATGAGTAGAGGCTCTACTCAAATCTACTTCTAATCCCTGGCAGCAGCCCGGAACCGCGAACCCTTCACACTCTGCACCCACCAAGCCTGGCCTGTGCCAGAGTGAACAAAGACCACAAGGACGACCCCACGGCGACTGTGACCCCGAGTCCGGCACCCAAGGACCTCCCTCGACACTCCTGAAGAAGCCTGCAGCCTCAGAACCAGGTGCCCCCCCAACCGCGATCAACAGAGGGTAAGATTTCCCGACACCAAAAGGTACCCCTGCACCCGGCGCTCCGCGGCCCCCTGTGCCCAATCCCGGGGTACCTACCTATCCTCCAACTACCCAACTTACCTCTCGAAGTGGTGGTGGCACCTGAAGAATCTTCGTCCCCGAGCTTGCAGTCTTTTTCTAAACCAGAGATTTCCCATTCAAATCAATTGAGCGCCCGAATGCTCAAAAGCACCCTGCACCCAGCCGTCCGAGAGGCCCTGGCAGTGCAACCTCTACATCTATCTACTTCCCCACTTGCCCTGGATAAGTGACCAGGAGCCCAGCTCCCACAACCACGTGGCCTGCTAGTCAGCAGCCACCAACCAAGGCCCCCCTACCTCTCATAGGATAACATTGGGCCTAACTCTCTCTGCACCCGGCCGCCCTTGTGCCGCTGAGGGTGAACCAACTGTACCTACCTGACCCTGGGAGACGCCTGAGTCTATGCCCAGAACCTTAACTCTGCCAGTCGAGTACTTACCTTTAAACCGATAACTCAATCCTCTCCATAGGGTAACATTGACTGGTTTTTCCTGAAATTTCTTCCAAGTGTGGACTTTTCAAAACTTAAAATATTCACCAAAAATCAGCCGAGTAACGAAAACGAAAATACTCACCTGCTATTAGGTGAGCTCCCAGTGCTGGATCTTGGTGCCCAGCACTGACTCTGAAAAATACTTACAACTGTACTTACCAGTAACCCAATTTTCTCCCATAGGACATCATTGACTGTTTTTCTGTGAAATTTCTTCTAAGTGTCAATTTCTGCAAACTTTAAATATTCTTTAAAAATCGTATAATTTCTGAAAACGTAATTACTTACCTGTTTTGGATAAAGGTCCCAGTACTGAGTCTAGGCACCCAGTACTGGATTACAAAAGTAACGAGAACATACTATACCTGCAACTTGAATTTTCTGCCATAGGGAATCTTAGACTGTTTTCTATTAAATATTTTCTGTCAACTTTTAAAATAGCAAAATATTGTCTAAAAATCATCACAGTAATTAAGTCGACTTTTATCACTTGATTCCAAGTACTGACCCAGGACTGAATCTAGGATCCAGTCCTGGAAATCCAAAAGTAATCCTAAAAGTAATCTGTTGCAAATAACTTGAAACTTCCATTGAGCTCAATGCATTATTGTGTTTAAAATGTTGTTGCCTATTGCAACCACTTGTAACTTTCTACAAAAGTCAATTGCATATTGCAAAAGTATTTATATAAAGCATCTCATTCTGAGAAAGTATATTTTAATACCTATTGTTGGTTCTAAAATAAAACAAGCATATATTTTTTGTAGATAAACCATAGGCCTAGAGTTCAGTTATTGAGTGTGTGAGACCATTTGCTGACTGAGTGTGTGCAACAAATGCTTTACACTGTCCTCTGATACTGCCTTACTGCTCGACCAAGCTACCACTTTAGAGAGTAAGGTTATATCTAACTTTAGCCTCTGCCAAACCTCTGGGGACTGTGGACTCTGTACACCCTGTACCTATTTGGGAACAGTATATACAGAGCCACTTTCTCACACTGCAGTTCTCCAATATAGGTCTGTCAAGATCATTACTCAATCTACCTTGATTTGGCACAGTATAAAATAAGTCAAGAAGTCTCCTATGAAAAGATATGCAAATCTGTTCGAATCACTTTCCCTAGTCAGGGGACCCACTAGCTGGAAGGGGCAGGGAGGACCAAAATAGCTCATCGGTATAGAACACTGCATGAGCAGCTGATTTTGAGGTGGTAGAAGATAGAGTAATCCAACTGGAGCTCAATAAACGGTTTCCTAATGTGCAATAGCCCCTGACCACCTCTGACGCAAAAGTGTAATCTCATACCTTTACAGAATCAGGCATGCTTTCACCTGTTCAAGCTGAACTGACATTGGTCTTCTTGGCCAGCAGGAGTTCCTCTCTTGCAGCTGTTGAGGCTAGAGAACAGAATGACGTGTATTCATTCTTTATGGTAACTCTTCTAGCCCTCCCACTCCATACTACTTTAAAACTTCCGATGTTGCAGACGAGTTCCATCATTGTGACCCATGCTATTTTTCTCAATATTGGCTGGCTCGGCATAACAAGGGATGCCTACAGGACAGCCTAAATTGTGCCGGCAAGCTTCTACAGGGAGTCACTGGCAGATAAAGAGAAACTCAGCCCTAACCTGGCTCTTCTCTCTCACTCTCACTCTCCTTTCCCTTCTGTCCCTCTACCTGTCTCTCACTCTCTAAATACTAGTATTTATGTTGTATTCACTTCCCCGTCACAATCTTTCCGACCCTACTTCCTCTCTCCCTTCAATCAGTTCAACCCTCTTTTTTACTTTAGGAAACTCCACATCTTTTTTAAAGGCCCTTCCCATATTCACACTGCTTCTTGATAAGACATTTTTTTCCTTTCTTTGAAGGATAGTGAAATTGATTTTCTTGAAACATGGTTGGTAAACCATCAATTCATTCCACCTTACTTTATCATTATCCTTACTTATGGAATGCATTTCATCATTAGGACAGCTGCAGTGTTTGCTGGGCAAGGTGGCGTGTCCCTGTTGTCCTAGTTACTTGGGAGGCAGAGGCTTGTGGATTGCTTGAGCTCAGGGGTTCTGGGCTGCACTCAGCTGTGTTGATCAGGTGTCCATGCTGCATTGGGCATCAATATGGTGTTCTAGAGGGAGCTCTAGAATTTCAGGTTGTGTAACGAGAGGTGCACCGACCCAGGCTGGAAACAGAGCAGGCCAAATGCTTCCATGCCCATTGGTAGCAGGACAGCACCTGTGAGCAGTACGTGTGAAACAGCCTGAGCAAAATAGTGAGACCTAGCCTCTCTTTTTTGACTCAAATGTGAAAGTTTTGATTTTTACAAGGTGTAATAAATTATTTTCCCAAAACCAAATCTTTGTTTTCCTTTTGATATTTTTCCAGGAAATATGATGAACATTTGAACTGGGCCACGCATTTCAGCATAGCAGACAATTCTCCAGAATTGAGACATATTGCAACAACAAGCTAGCAGGCGGAGAGGACTGAAAACTCAGTGCAACCTAGAATAAATGGCTGTGTGATTTTCAGCAAGGATGACTCAAATGCATTCTTCCTTTTAGAGCACCTGTAGGATTAAACTGATCTGTCAAGTACAAAAGCATCCTTCATAGAGCAACTTAGAAATGCGCTTGCTGGCCCTTCTGCTGCATTTCTACGTCCAGCTCTAATTCATTTTTTGATTAGCCCTCATTCTTTTCATATGTGAATGAGAAGGAGAAATTACAGGGCCCTTCACTCTTTGAGCGAAACATGAAAAGACTGAGGGCTGTGCAACTCCCAAACGTTGGAGCCTCTGGCCTGTCGACCCTCGAACCTGCTCCTGCTCCAACCCGGCATCTCTTGTGGCCAGCAACCTCACAAACCCTGGAGGACCTGGCTACCTTTTTGCTCTAAACCCCTGGGACTCCCATGAGTAGAGACTCTACTCAAATCTACTTCTAATCCCTGGCAGCAGACCGGAACCGCGAACCCTTCACACTCTGCACCCCCAAGCCTGGCCTGTGCCAGAGTGAACAAAGACCACAAGGACGACCCCATGGCGACTGTGACCCCGAGTCCGGCACCCAAGGACCTCCCTCGACACTCCTGAAGAAGCCTGCAGCCTCAGAACCAGGTGCCCCCCCAACCGCGATCAACAGAGGGTAAGATTTCCCGACACCAAAAGGTACCCCTGCACCCGGCGCTCCGCGGCCCCCTGTGCCCAATCCCGGGGTACCTACCTATCCTCCAACTACCCAACTTACCTCTCGAAGTGGTGGTGGCACCTGAAGAATCTTCGTCCCCGAGCTTGCAGTCTTTTTCTAAACCAGAGATTTCCCATTCAAATCAATTGAGCGCCCGAATGCTCAAAAGCACCCTGCACCCAGCCGTCCGAGTGGCCCTGGCAGTGCAACCTCTACATCTATCTACTTCCCCACTTGCCCTGGATAAGTGACCAGGAGCCCAGCTCCCACAGCCACGTGGCCTGCTAGTCAGCAGCTACCAACCAAGGCCCCCCTACCTCTCATAGGATAACATTGGGCCTAACTCTCTCTGCACCCGGCCGCCCTTGTGCCGCTGAGGGTGAACCAACTGTACCTACCTGACCCTGGGAGACGCCTGAGTCTATGCCCAGAACCTTAACTCTGCCAGTCGAGTACTTACCTTTAAACCGATAACTCAATCTTCTCCATAGGGTAACATTGACTGGTTTTTCCTGAAATTTCTTCCAAGTGTGGACTTTTCAAAACTTAAAATATTCACCAAAAATCAGCCGAGTAACGAAAACGAAAATACTCACCTGCTATTAGGTGAGCTCCCAGTGCTGGATCTTGGTGCCCAGCACTGACTCTGAAAAATACTTACAACTGTACTTACCAGTAACCCAATTTTCTCCCATAGGAAATCATTGACTGTTTTTCTGTGAAATTTCTTCTAAGTGTCAATTTTCTGCAAACTTTAAATATTCTTTAAAAATCGTATAATTTCTGAAAACGTAATTACTTACCTGTTTTGGATAAAGGTCCCAGTACTGAGTCTAGGCACCCAGTACTGGATTACAAAAGTAACGAGAACATACTATACCTGCAACTTGAATTTTCTGCCATAGGGAATCTTAGACTGTTTTCTATGAAATATTTTCTGTCAACTTTTAAAATAGCAAAATATTGTCTAAAAATCATCACAGTAATTAAGTCGACTTTTATCACTTGATTCCAAGTACTGACCCAGGACTGAATCTAGGATCCAGTCCTGGAAATCCAAAAGTAATCCTAAAAGTAATCTGTTGCAAATAACTTGAAACTTCCATTGAGCTCAATGCATTATTGTGTTTAAAATTTTGTTGCCTATTGCAACCACTTGTAACTTTCTACAAAAGTCAATTGCATATTGCAAAAGTATTTATATAAAGCATCTCATTCTGAGAAAGTATATTTTAATACCTATTGTTGGTTCTAAAATAAAACAAGCATATATTTTTTGTAGATAAACCATTGGCCTAGAGTTCAGTTATTGAGTGTGTGAGACCATTTGCTGACTGAGTGTGTGCAACAAATGCTTTACACTGTCCTCTAAAACTGCCTTACTGCTCGACCAAGCTACCACTTTAGAGAGTAAGGTTATATCTAACTTTAGCCTCTGCCAAACCTCTGGGGACTGTGGACTCTGTACACCCTGTACCTATTTGGGAACAGTATATACAGAGCCACTTTCTCACACTGCAGTTCTCCAATATAGGTCTGTCAAGATCATTACTCAATCTACCTTGATTTGGCACAGTATAAAATAAGTCAAGAAGTCTCCTATGAAAAGATATGCAAATCTGTTCGAATCACTTTCCCTAGTCAGGGGACCCACTAGCTGGAAGGGGCAGGGAGGACCAAAATAGCTCATCGGTATAGAACACTGCATGAGCAGCTGATTTTGAGGTGGTAGAAGATAGAGTAATCCAGCTGGACCTCAATAAACGGTTTCCTAATGTGCAATAGCCCCTGACCACCTCTGACGCAAAAGTGTAATCTCATACCTTTGCAGAATCAGGCATGCTTTCACCTGTTCAAGCTGAACTGACATTGGTCTTCTTGGCCAGCAGGAGTTCCTCTCTTGCAGCTGTTGAGGCTAGAGAACAGAATGACGTGTATTCATTCTTTATGGTAACTCTTCTAGCCCTCCCACTCCATACCACTTTAAAACTTCCGAAGTTGCAGACGAGTTCCATCATTGTGACCCATGCTATTTTTCTCAATATTGGCTGGCTCGGCATATCAAGGGATGCCTACAGGACAGCCTAAATTGTGCCAGCAAGCTTCTACAGGGAGTCACTGGCAGATAAAGAGAAACTCAGCCCTAACCTGGCTCTTCTCTCTCACTCTCACTCTCCTTTCCCTTCTGTCCCTCTACCTGTCTCTCACTCTCTAAATAGTAGTATTTATGTTGTATTCACTTCCCCGTCACAATCTTTCCGACCCTACTTCCTCTCTCCCTTCAATCAGTTCAACCCTCTTTTTTACTTTAGGAAACTCCACATCTTTTTTAAAGGCCCTTCCCATATTCACACTGCTTCTTGATAAGACATTTTTTTCCTTTCTTTGAAGGATAGTGAAATTGATTTTCTTGAAACATGGTTGGTAAACCATCAATTCATTCCACCTTACTTTATCATTATCCTTACTTATGGAATGCATTTCATCATTAGGACAGCTGCAGTGTTTGCCGGGCAAGGTGGCGTGTGCCTGTTGTCCTAGTTACTTGGGAGACAGAGGCTTGTGGATTGCTTGAGCTCAGGGGTTCTGGGCTGCACTCAGCTGTGTTGATCAGGTGTCCATGCTGCATTGGGCATCAATATGGTGTTCTAGAGGGAGCTCTAGAATTTCAGGTTGTGTAACGAGAGGTGCACCGACCCAGGCTGGAAACAGAGCAGGCCAAAGCTTCCATGCCCATTGGTAGCAGGACAGCACCTGTGAGCAGTACGTGTAAAACAGCCTGAGCAAAATAGTGAGACCTAGCCTTTCTTTTTTGACTCAAATGTGAAAGTTTTGATTTTTACAAGGTGTAATAAATTATTTTCCCAAAACCAAATCTTTGTTTTCCTTTTGATATTTTTCCAGGAAATATGATGAACATTTGAACTGGGCCACGCATTTCAGCATAGCAGACAATTCTCCAGAATTGAGACATATTGCAACAACAAGCTAGCAGGCGGAGAGGACTGAAAACTCAGTGCAACCTAGAATAAATGGCTGTGTGATTTTCAGCAAGGATGACTCAAATGCATTCTTCCTTTTAGAGCACCTGTAGGATTAAACTGATCTGTCAAGTACAAAAGCATCCTTCATAGAGCAACTTAGAAATGCGCTTGCTGGCCCTTCTGCTGCATTTCTACGTCCAGCTCTAATTCATTTTTTGATTAGCCCTCATTCTTTTCATATGTGAATGAGAAGGAGAAATTACAGGGCCCTTCACTCTTTGAGCGAAACATGAAAAGACTGAGGGCTGTGCAACTCCCAAACGTTGGAGCCTCTGGCCTGTCGACCCTCGAACCTGCTCCTGCTCCAACCCGGCATCTCTTGTGGCCAGCAACCTCACAAACCCTGGAGGACCTGGCTACCTTTTGACTCTAAACCCCTGGGACTCCCATGAGTAGAGGCTCTACTCAAATCTACTTCTAATCCCTGGCAGCAGCCCGGAACCGCGAACCCTTCACACTCTGCACCCACCAAGCCTGGCCTGTGCCAGAGTGAACAAAGACCACAAGGACGACCCCACGGCGACTGTGACCCCGAGTCCGGCACCCAAGGACCTCCCTCGACACTCCTGAAGAAGCCTGCAGCCTCAGAACCAGGTGCCCCCCCAACCGCGATCAACAGAGGGTAAGATTTCCCGACACCAAAAGGTACCCCTGCACCCGGCGCTCCGCGGCCCCCTGTGCCCAATCCCGGGGTACCTACCTATCCTCCAACTACCCAACTTACCTCTCGAAGTGGTGGTGGCACCTGAAGAATCTTCGTCCCCGAGCTTGCAGTCTTTTTCTAAACCAGAGATTTCCCATTCAAATCAATTGAGCGCCCGAATGCTCAAAAGCACCCTGCACCCAGCCGTCCGAGAGGCCCTGGCAGTGCAACCTCTACATCTATCTACTTCCCCACTTGCCCTGGATAAGTGACCAGGAGCCCAGCTCCCACAACCACGTGGCCTGCTAGTCAGCAGCCACCAACCAAGGCCCCCCTACCTCTCATAGGATAACATTGGGCCTAACTCTCTCTGCACCCGGCCGCCCTTGTGCCGCTGAGGGTGAACCAACTGTACCTACCTGACCCTGGGAGACGCCTGAGTCTATGCCCAGAACCTTAACTCTGCCAGTCGAGTACTTACCTTTAAACCGATAACTCAATCTTCTCCATAGGGTAACATTGACTGGTTTTTCCTGAAATTTCTTCCAAGTGTGGACTTTTCAAAACTTAAAATATTCACCAAAAATCAGCCGAGTAACGAAAACGAAAATACTCACCTGCTATTAGGTGAGCTCCCAGTGCTGGATCTTGGTGCCCAGCACTGACTCTGAAAAATACTTACAACTGTACTTACCAGTAACCCAATTTTCTCCCATAGGACATCATTGACTGTTTTTCTGTGAAATTTCTTCTAAGTGTCAATTTCTGCAAACTTTAAATATTCTTTAAAAATCGTATAATTTCTGAAAACGTAATTACTTACCTGTTTTGGATAAAGGTCCCAGTACTGAGTCTAGGCACCCAGTACTGGATTACAAAAGTAACGAGAACATACTATACCTGCAACTTGAATTTTCTGCCATAGGGAATCTTAGACTGTTTTCTATTAAATATTTTCTGTCAACTTTTAAAATAGCAAAATATTGTCTAAAAATCATCACAGTAATTAAGTCGACTTTTATCACTTGATTCCAAGTACTGACCCAGGACTGAATCTAGGATCCAGTCCTGGAAATCCAAAAGTAATCCTAAAAGTAATCTGTTGCAAATAACTTGAAACTTCCATTGAGCTCAATGCATTATTGTGTTTAAAATGTTGTTGCCTATTGCAACCACTTGTAACTTTCTACAAAAGTCAATTGCATATTGCAAAAGTATTTATATAAAGCATCTCATTCTGAGAAAGTATATTTTAATACCTATTGTTGGTTCTAAAATAAAACAAGCATATATTTTTTGTAGATAAACCATAGGCCTAGAGTTCAGTTATTGAGTGTGTGAGACCATTTGCTGACTGAGTGTGTGCAACAAATGCTTTACACTGTCCTCTGATACTGCCTTACTGCTCGACCAAGCTACCACTTTAGAGAGTAAGGTTATATCTAACTTTAGCCTCTGCCAAACCTCTGGGGACTGTGGACTCTGTACACCCTGTACCTATTTGGGAACAGTATATACAGAGCCACTTTCTCACACTGCAGTTCTCCAATATAGGTCTGTCAAGATCATTACTCAATCTACCTTGATTTGGCACAGTATAAAATAAGTCAAGAAGTCTCCTATGAAAAGATATGCAAATCTGTTCGAATCACTTTCCCTAGTCAGGGGACCCACTAGCTGGAAGGGGCAGGGAGGACCAAAATAGCTCATCGGTATAGAACACTGCATGAGCAGCTGATTTTGAGGTGGTAGAAGATAGAGTAATCCAACTGGAGCTCAATAAACGGTTTCCTAATGTGCAATAGCCCCTGACCACCTCTGACGCAAAAGTGTAATCTCATACCTTTGCAGAATCAGGCATGCTTTCACCTGTTCAAGCTGAACTGACATTGGTCTTCTTGGCCAGCAGGAGTTCCTCTCTTGCAGCTGTTGAGGCTAGAGAACAGAATGACGTGTATTCATTCTTTATGGTAACTCTTCTAGCCCTCCCACTCCATACTACTTTAAAACTTCCGATGTTGCAGACGAGTTCCATCATTGTGACCCATGCTATTTTTCTCAATATTGGCTGGCTCGGCATAACAAGGGATGCCTACAGGACAGCCTAAATTGTGCCGGCAAGCTTCTACAGGGAGTCACTGGCAGATAAAGAGAAACTCAGCCCTAACCTGGCTCTTCTCTCTCACTCTCACTCTCCTTTCCCTTCTGTCCCTCTACCTGTCTCTCACTCTCTAAATACTAGTATTTATGTTGTATTCACTTCCCCGTCACAATCTTTCCGACCCTACTTCCTCTCTCCCTTCAATCAGTTCAACCCTCTTTTTTACTTTAGGAAACTCCACATCTTTTTTAAAGGCCCTTCCCATATTCACACTGCTTCTTGATAAGACATTTTTTTCCTTTCTTTGAAGGATAGTGAAATTGATTTTCTTGAAACATGGTTGGTAAACCATCAATTCATTCCACCTTACTTTATCATTATCCTTACTTATGGAATGCATTTCATCATTAGGACAGCTGCAGTGTTTGCCGGGCAAGGTGGCGTGTCCCAGTTGTCCTAGTTACTTGGGAGGCAGAGGCTTGTGGATTGCTTGAGCTCAGGGGTTCTGGGCTGCACTCAGCTGTGTTGATCAGGTGTCCATGCTGCATTGGGCATCAATATGGTGTTCTAGAGGGAGCTCTAGAATTTCAGGTTGTGTAACGAGAGGTGCACCGACCCAGGCTGGAAACAGAGCAGGCCAAATGCTTCCATGCCCATTGGTAGCAGGACAGCACCTGTGAGCAGTACGTGTGAAACAGCCTGAGCAAAATAATGAGACCTAGCCTCTCTTTTTTGACTCAAATGTGAAAGTTTTGATTTTTACAAGGTGTAATAAATTATTTTCCCAAAACCAAATCTTTGTTTTCCTTTTGATATTTTTCCAGGAAATATGATGAACATTTGAACTGGGCCACGCATTTCAGCATAGCAGACAATTCTCCAGAATTGAGACATATTGCAACAACAAGCTAGCAGGCGGAGAGGACTGAAAACTCAGTGCAACCTAGAATAAATGGCTGTGTGATTTTCAGCAAGGATGACTCAAATGCATTCTTCCTTTTAGAGCACCTGTAGGATTAAACTGATCTGTCAAGTACAAAAGCATCCTTCATAGAGCAACTTAGAAATGCGCTTCCTGGCCCTTCTGCTGCATTTCTACGTCCAGCTCTAATTCATTTTTTGATTAGCCCTCATTCTTTTCATATGTGAATGAGAAGGAGAAATTACAGGGCCCTTCACTCTTTGAGCGAAACATGAAAAGACTGAGGGCTGTGCAACTCCCAAACGTTGGAGCCTCTGGCCTGTCGACCCTCGAACCTGCTCCTGCTCCAACCCGGCATCTCTTGTGGCCAGCAACCTCACAAACCCTGGAGGACCTGGCTACCTTTTGACTCTAAACCCCTGGGACTCCCATGAGTAGAGGCTCTACTCAAATCTACTTCTAATCCCTGGCAGCAGCCCGGAACCGCGAACCCTTCACACTCTGCACCCACCAAGCCTGGCCTGTGCCAGAGTGAACAAAGACCACAAGGACGACCCCACGGCGACTGTGACCCCGAGTCCGGCACCCAAGGACCTCCCTCGACACTCCTGAAGAAGCCTGCAGCCTCAGAACCAGGTGCCCCCCCAACCGCGATCAACAGAGGGTAAGATTTCCCGACACCAAAAGGTACCCCTGCACCCGGCGCTCCGCGGCCCCCTGTGCCCAATCCCGGGGTACCTACCTATCCTCCAACTACCCAACTTACCTCTCGAAGTGGTGGTGGCACCTGAAGAATCTTCGTCCCCGAGCTTGCAGTCTTTTTCTAAACCAGAGATTTCCCATTCAAATCAATTGAGCGCCCGAATGCTCAAAAGCACCCTGCACCCAGCCGTCCGAGAGGCCCTGGCAGTGCAACCTCTACATCTATCTACTTCCCCACTTGCCCTGGATAAGTGACCAGGAGCCCAGCTCCCACAACCACGTGGCCTGCTAGTCAGCAGCCACCAACCAAGGCCCCCCTACCTCTCATAGGATAACATTGGGCCTAACTCTCTCTGCACCCGGCCGCCCTTGTGCCGCTGAGGGTGAACCAACTGTACCTACCTGACCCTGGGAGACGCCTGAGTCTATGCCCAGAACCTTAACTCTGCCAGTCGAGTACTTACCTTTAAACCGATAACTCAATCTTCTCCATAGGGTAACATTGACTGGTTTTTCCTGAAATTTCTTCCAAGTGTGGACTTTTCAAAACTTAAAATATTCACCAAAAATCAGCCGAGTAACGAAAACGAAAATACTCACCTGCTATTAGGTGAGCTCCCAGTGCTGGATCTTGGTGCCCAGCACTGACTCTGAAAAATACTTACAACTGTACTTACCGGTAACCCAATTTTCTCCCATAGGACATCATTGACTGTTTTTCTGTGAAATTTCTTCTAAGTGTCAATTTCTGCAAACTTTAAATATTCTTTAAAAATCGTATAATTTCTGAAAACGTAATTACTTACCTGTTTTGGATAAAGGTCCCAGTACTGAGTCTAGGCACCCAGTACTGGATTACAAAAGTAACGAGAACATACTATACCTGCAACTTGAATTTTCTGCCATAGGGAATCTTAGACTGTTTTCTATTAAATATTTTCTGTCAACTTTTAAAATAGCAAAATATTGTCTAAAAATCATCACAGTAATTAAGTCGACTTTTATCACTTGATTCCAAGTACTGACCCAGGACTGAATCTAGGATCCAGTCCTGGAAATCCAAAAGTAATCCTAAAAGTAATCTGTTGCAAATAACTTGAAACTTCCATTGAGCTCAATGCATTATTGTGTTTAAAATGTTGTTGCCTATTGCAACCACTTGTAACTTTCTACAAAAGTCAATTGCATATTGCAAAAGTATTTATATAAAGCATCTCATTCTGAGAAAGTATATTTTAATACCTATTGTTGGTTCTAAAATAAAACAAGCATATATTTTTTGTAGATAAACCATAGGCCTAGAGTTCAGTTATTGAGTGTGTGAGACCATTTGCTGACTGAGTGTGTGCAACAAATGCTTTACACTGTCCTCTGATACTGCCTTACTGCTCGACCAAGCTACCACTTTAGAGAGTAAGGTTATATCTAACTTTAGCCTCTGCCAAACCTCTGGGGACTGTGGACTCTGTACACCCTGTACCTATTTGGGAACAGTATATACAGAGCCACTTTCTCACACTGCAGTTCTCCAATATAGGTCTGTCAAGATCATTACTCAATCTACCTTGATTTGGCACAGTATAAAATAAGTCAAGAAGTCTCCTATGAAAAGATATGCAAATCTGTTCGAATCACTTTCCCTAGTCAGGGGACCCACTAGCTGGAAGGGGCAGGGAGGACCAAAATAGCTCATCGGTATAGAACACTGCATGAGCAGCTGATTTTGAGGTGGTAGAAGATAGAGTAATCCAACTGGAGCTCAATAAACGGTTTCCTAATGTGCAATAGCCCCTGACCACCTCTGACGCAAAAGTGTAATCTCATACCTTTACAGAATCAGGCATGCTTTCACCTGTTCAAGCTGAACTGACATTGGTCTTCTTGGCCAGCAGGAGTTCCTCTCTTGCAGCTGTTGAGGCTAGAGAACAGAATGACGTGTATTCATTCTTTATGGTAACTCTTCTAGCCCTCCCACTCCATACTACTTTAAAACTTCCGATGTTGCAGACGAGTTCCATCATTGTGACCCATGCTATTTTTCTCAATATTGGCTGGCTCGGCATAACAAGGGATGCCTACAGGACAGCCTAAATTGTGCCGGCAAGCTTCTACAGGGAGTCACTGGCAGATAAAGAGAAACTCAGCCCTAACCTGGCTCTTCTCTCTCACTCTCACTCTCCTTTCCCTTCTGTCCCTCTACCTGTCTCTCACTCTCTAAATACTAGTATTTATGTTGTATTCACTTCCCCGTCACAATCTTTCCGACCCTACTTCCTCTCTCCCTTCAATCAGTTCAACCCTCTTTTTTACTTTAGGAAACTCCACATCTTTTTTAAAGGCCCTTCCCATATTCACACTGCTTCTTGATAAGACATTTTTTTCCTTTCTTTGAAGGATAGTGAAATTGATTTTCTTGAAACATGGTTGGTAAACCATCAATTCATTCCACCTTACTTTATCATTATCCTTACTTATGGAATGCATTTCATCATTAGGACAGCTGCAGTGTTTGCCGGGCAAGGTGGCGTGTCCCTGTTGTCCTAGTTACTTGGGAGGCAGAGGCTTGTGGATTGCTTGAGCTCAGGGGTTCTGGGCTGCACTCAGCTGTGTTGATCAGGTGTCCATGCTGCATTGGGCATCAATATGGTGTTCTAGAGGGAGCTCTAGAATTTCAGGTTGTGTAACGAGAGGTGCACCGACCCAGGCTGGAAACAGAGCAGGCCAAATGCTTCCATGCCCATTGGTAGCAGGACAGCACCTGTGAGCAGTACGTGTGAAACAGCCTGAGCAAAATAGTGAGACCTAGCCTCTCTTTTTTGACTCAAATGTGAAAGTTTTGATTTTTACAAGGTGTAATAAATTATTTTCCCAAAACCAAATCTTTGTTTTCCTTTTGATATTTTTCCAGGAAATATGATGAACATTTGAACTGGGCCACGCATTTCAGCATAGCAGACAATTCTCCAGAATTGAGACATATTGCAACAACAAGCTAGCAGGCGGAGAGGACTGAAAACTCAGTGCAACCTAGAATAAATGGCTGTGTGATTTTCAGCAAGGATGACTCAAATGCATTCTTCCTTTTAGAGCACCTGTAGGATTAAACTGATCTGTCAAGTACAAAAGCATCCTTCATAGAGCAACTTAGAAATGCGCTTGCTGGCCCTTCTGCTGCATTTCTACGTCCAGCTCTAATTCATTTTTTGATTAGCCCTCATTCTTTTCATATGTGAATGAGAAGGAGAAATTACAGGGCCCTTCACTCTTTGAGCGAAACATGAAAAGACTGAGGGCTGTGCAACTCCCAAACGTTGGAGCCTCTGGCCTGTCGACCCTCGAACCTGCTCCTGCTCCAACCCGGCATCTCTTGTGGCCAGCAACCTCACAAACCCTGGAGGACCTGGCTACCTTTTTGCTCTAAACCCCTGGGACTCCCATGAGTAGAGACTCTACTCAAATCTACTTCTAATCCCTGGCAGCAGACCGGAACCGCGAACCCTTCACACTCTGCACCCCCAAGCCTGGCCTGTGCCAGAGTGAACAAAGACCACAAGGACGACCCCATGGCGACTGTGACCCCGAGTCCGGCACCCAAGGACCTCCCTCGACACTCCTGAAGAAGCCTGCAGCCTCAGAACCAGGTGCCCCCCCAACCGCGATCAACAGAGGGTAAGATTTCCCGACACCAAAAGGTACCCCTGCACCCGGCGCTCCGCGGCCCCCTGTGCCCAATCCCGGGGTACCTACCTATCCTCCAACTACCCAACTTACCTCTCGAAGTGGTGGTGGCACCTGAAGAATCTTCGTCCCCGAGCTTGCAGTCTTTTTCTAAACCAGAGATTTCCCATTCAAATCAATTGAGCGCCCGAATGCTCAAAAGCACCCTGCACCCAGCCGTCCGAGTGGCCCTGGCAGTGCAACCTCTACATCTATCTACTTCCCCACTTGCCCTGGATAAGTGACCAGGAGCCCAGCTCCCACAGCCACGTGGCCTGCTAGTCAGCAGCTACCAACCAAGGCCCCCCTACCTCTCATAGGATAACATTGGGCCTAACTCTCTCTGCACCCGGCCGCCCTTGTGCCGCTGAGGGTGAACCAACTGTACCTACCTGACCCTGGGAGACGCCTGAGTCTATGCCCAGAACCTTAACTCTGCCAGTCGAGTACTTACCTTTAAACCGATAACTCAATCTTCTCCATAGGGTAACATTGACTGGTTTTTCCTGAAATTTCTTCCAAGTGTGGACTTTTCAAAACTTAAAATATTCACCAAAAATCAGCCGAGTAACGAAAACGAAAATACTCACCTGCTATTAGGTGAGCTCCCAGTGCTGGATCTTGGTGCCCAGCACTGACTCTGAAAAATACTTACAACTGTACTTACCAGTAACCCAATTTTCTCCCATAGGAAATCATTGACTGTTTTTCTGTGAAATTTCTTCTAAGTGTCAATTTTCTGCAAACTTTAAATATTCTTTAAAAATCGTATAATTTCTGAAAACGTAATTACTTACCTGTTTTGGATAAAGGTCCCAGTACTGAGTCTAGGCACCCAGTACTGGATTACAAAAGTAACGAGAACATACTATACCTGCAACTTGAATTTTCTGCCATAGGGAATCTTAGACTGTTTTCTATGAAATATTTTCTGTCAACTTTTAAAATAGCAAAATATTGTCTAAAAATCAGCACAGTAATTAAGTCGACTTTTATCACTTGATTCCAAGTACTGACCCAGGACTGAATCTAGGATCCAGTCCTGGAAATCCAAAAGTAATCCTAAAAGTAATCTGTTGCAAATAACTTGAAACTTCCATTGAGCTCAATGCATTATTGTGTTTAAAATTTTGTTGCCTATTGCAACCACTTGTAACTTTCTACAAAAGTCAATTGCATATTGCAAAAGTATTTATATAAAGCATCTCATTCTGAGAAAGTATATTTTAATACCTATTGTTGGTTCTAAAATAAAACAAGCATATATTTTTTGTAGATAAACCATTGGCCTAGAGTTCAGTTATTGAGTGTGTGAGACCATTTGCTGACTGAGTGTGTGCAACAAATGCTTTACACTGTCCTCTGATACTGCCTTACTGCTCGACCAAGCTACCACTTTAGAGAGTAAGGTTATATCTAACTTTAGCCTCTGCCAAACCTCTGGGGACTGTGGACTCTGTACACCCTGTACCTATTTGGGAACAGTATATACAGAGCCACTTTCTCACACTGCAGTTCTCCAATATAGGTCTGTCAAGATCATTACTCAATCTACCTTGATTTGGCACAGTATAAAATAAGTCAAGAAGTCTCCTATGAAAAGATATGCAAATCTGTTCGAATCACTTTCCCTAGTCAGGGGACCCACTAGCTGGAAGGGGCAGGGAGGACCAAAATAGCTCATCGGTATAGAACACTGCATGAGCAGCTGATTTTGAGGTGGTAGAAGATAGAGTAATCCAGCTGGACCTCAATAAACGGTTTCCTAATGTGCAATAGCCCCTGACCACCTCTGACGCAAAAGTGTAATCTCATACCTTTGCAGAATCAGGCATGCTTTCACCTGTTCAAGCTGAACTGACATTGGTCTTCTTGGCCAGCAGGAGTTCCTCTCTTGCAGCTGTTGAGGCTAGAGAACAGAATGACGTGTATTCATTCTTTATGGTAACTCTTCTAGCCCTCCCACTCCATACCACTTTAAAACTTCCGAAGTTGCAGACGAGTTCCATCATTGTGACCCATGCTATTTTTCTCAATATTGGCTGGCTCGGCATATCAAGGGATGCCTACAGGACAGCCTAAATTGTGCCAGCAAGCTTCTACAGGGAGTCACTGGCAGATAAAGAGAAACTCAGCCCTAACCTGGCTCTTCTCTCTCACTCTCACTCTCCTTTCCCTTCTGTCCCTCTACCTGTCTCTCACTCTCTAAATAGTAGTATTTATGTTGTATTCACTTCCCCGTCACAATCTTTCCGACCCTACTTCCTCTCTCCCTTCAATCAGTTCAACCCTCTTTTTTACTTTAGGAAACTCCACATCTTTTTTAAAGGCCCTTCCCATATTCACACTGCTTCTTGATAAGACATTTTTTTCCTTTCTTTGAAGGATAGTGAAATTGATTTTCTTGAAACATGGTTGGTAAACCATCAATTCATTCCACCTTACTTTATCATTATCCTTACTTATGGAATGCATTTCATCATTAGGACAGCTGCAGTGTTTGCCGGGCAAGGTGGCGTGTGCCTGTTGTCCTAGTTACTTGGGAGACAGAGGCTTGTGGATTGCTTGAGCTCAGGGGTTCTGGGCTGCACTCAGCTGTGTTGATCAGGTGTCCATGCTGCATTGGGCATCAATATGGTGTTCTAGAGGGAGCTCTAGAATTTCAGGTTGTGTAACGAGAGGTGCACCGACCCAGGCTGGAAACAGAGCAGGCCAAAGCTTCCATGCCCATTGGTAGCAGGACAGCACCTGTGAGCAGTACGTGTAAAACAGCCTGAGCAAAATAGTGAGACCTAGCCTCTCTTTTTTGACTCAAATGTGAAAGTTTTGATTTTTACAAGGTGTAATAAATTATTTTCCCAAAACCAAATCTTTGTTTTCCTTTTGATATTTTTCCAGGAAATATGATGAACATTTGAACTGGGCCACGCATTTCAGCATAGCAGACAATTCTCCAGAATTGAGACATATTGCAACAACAAGCTAGCAGGCGGAGAGGACTGAAAACTCAGTGCAACCTAGAATAAATGGCTGTGTGATTTTCAGCAAGGATGACTCAAATGCATTCTTCCTTTTAGAGCACCTGTAGGATTAAACTGATCTGTCAAGTACAAAAGCATCCTTCATAGAGCAACTTAGAAATGCGCTTGCTGGCCCTTCTGCTGCATTTCTACGTCCAGCTCTAATTCATTTTTTGATTAGCCCTCATTCTTTTCATATGTGAATGAGAAGGAGAAATTACAGGGCCCTTCACTCTTTGAGCGAAACATGAAAAGACTGAGGGCTGTGCAACTCCCAAACGTTGGAGCCTCTGGCCTGTCGACCCTCGAACCTGCTCCTGCTCCAACCCGGCATCTCTTGTGGCCAGCAACCTCACAAACCCTGGAGGACCTGGCTACCTTTTTGCTCTAAACCCCTGGGACTCCCATGAGTAGAGACTCTACTCAAATCTACTTCTAATCCCTGGCAGCAGACCGGAACCGCGAACCCTTCACACTCTGCACCCCCAAGCCTGGCCTGTGCCAGAGTGAACAAAGACCACAAGGACGACCCCATGGCGACTGTGACCCCGAGTCCGGCACCCAAGGACCTCCCTCGACACTCCTGAAGAAGCCTGCAGCCTCAGAACCAGGTGCCCCCCCAACCGCGATCAACAGAGGGTAAGATTTCCCGACACCAAAAGGTACCCCTGCACCCGGCGCTCCGCGGCCCCCTGTGCCCAATCCCGGGGTACCTACCTATCCTCCAACTACCCAACTTACCTCTCGAAGTGGTGGTGGCACCTGAAGAATCTTCGTCCCCGAGCTTGCAGTCTTTTTCTAAACCAGAGATTTCCCATTCAAATCAATTGAGCGCCCGAATGCTCAAAAGCACCCTGCACCCAGCCGTCCGAGTGGCCCTGGCAGTGCAACCTCTACATCTATCTACTTCCCCACTTGCCCTGGATAAGTGACCAGGAGCCCAGCTCCCACAGCCACGTGGCCTGCTAGTCAGCAGCTACCAACCAAGGCCCCCCTACCTCTCATAGGATAACATTGGGCCTAACTCTCTCTGCACCCGGCCGCCCTTGTGCCGCTGAGGGTGAACCAACTGTACCTACCTGACCCTGGGAGACGCCTGAGTCTATGCCCAGAACCTTAACTCTGCCAGTCGAGTACTTACCTTTAAACCGATAACTCAATCTTCTCCATAGGGTAACATTGACTGGTTTTTCCTGAAATTTCTTCCAAGTGTGGACTTTTCAAAACTTAAAATATTCACCAAAAATCAGCCGAGTAACGAAAACGAAAATACTCACCTGCTATTAGGTGAGCTCCCAGTGCTGGATCTTGGTGCCCAGCACTGACTCTGAAAAATACTTACAACTGTACTTACCAGTAACCCAATTTTCTCCCATAGGAAATCATTGACTGTTTTTCTGTGAAATTTCTTCTAAGTGTCAATTTTCTGCAAACTTTAAATATTCTTTAAAAATCGTATAATTTCTGAAAACGTAATTACTTACCTGTTTTGGATAAAGGTCCCAGTACTGAGTCTAGGCACCCAGTACTGGATTACAAAAGTAACGAGAACATACTATACCTGCAACTTGAATTTTCTGCCATAGGGAATCTTAGACTGTTTTCTATGAAATATTTTCTGTCAACTTTTAAAATAGCAAAATATTGTCTAAAAATCAGCACAGTAATTAAGTCGACTTTTATCACTTGATTCCAAGTACTGACCCAGGACTGAATCTAGGATCCAGTCCTGGAAATCCAAAAGTAATCCTAAAAGTAATCTGTTGCAAATAACTTGAAACTTCCATTGAGCTCAATGCATTATTGTGTTTAAAATTTTGTTGCCTATTGCAACCACTTGTAACTTTCTACAAAAGTCAATTGCATATTGCAAAAGTATTTATATAAAGCATCTCATTCTGAGAAAGTATATTTTAATACCTATTGTTGGTTCTAAAATAAAACAAGCATATATTTTTTGTAGATAAACCATTGGCCTAGAGTTCAGTTATTGAGTGTGTGAGACCATTTGCTGACTGAGTGTGTGCAACAAATGCTTTACACTGTCCTCTGATACTGCCTTACTGCTCGACCAAGCTACCACTTTAGAGAGTAAGGTTATATCTAACTTTAGCCTCTGCCAAACCTCTGGGGACTGTGGACTCTGTACACCCTGTACCTATTTGGGAACAGTATATACAGAGCCACTTTCTCACACTGCAGTTCTCCAATATAGGTCTGTCAAGATCATTACTCAATCTACCTTGATTTGGCACAGTATAAAATAAGTCAAGAAGTCTCCTATGAAAAGATATGCAAATCTGTTCGAATCACTTTCCCTAGTCAGGGGACCCACTAGCTGGAAGGGGCAGGGAGGACCAAAATAGCTCATCGGTATAGAACACTGCATGAGCAGCTGATTTTGAGGTGGTAGAAGATAGAGTAATCCAGCTGGACCTCAATAAACGGTTTCCTAATGTGCAATAGCCCCTGACCACCTCTGACGCAAAAGTGTAATCTCATACCTTTGCAGAATCAGGCATGCTTTCACCTGTTCAAGCTGAACTGACATTGGTCTTCTTGGCCAGCAGGAGTTCCTCTCTTGCAGCTGTTGAGGCTAGAGAACAGAATGACGTGTATTCATTCTTTATGGTAACTCTTCTAGCCCTCCCACTCCATACCACTTTAAAACTTCCGAAGTTGCAGACGAGTTCCATCATTGTGACCCATGCTATTTTTCTCAATATTGGCTGGCTCGGCATATCAAGGGATGCCTACAGGACAGCCTAAATTGTGCCAGCAAGCTTCTACAGGGAGTCACTGGCAGATAAAGAGAAACTCAGCCCTAACCTGGCTCTTCTCTCTCACTCTCACTCTCCTTTCCCTTCTGTCCCTCTACCTGTCTCTCACTCTCTAAATAGTAGTATTTATGTTGTATTCACTTCCCCGTCACAATCTTTCCGACCCTACTTCCTCTCTCCCTTCAATCAGTTCAACCCTCTTTTTTACTTTAGGAAACTCCACATCTTTTTTAAAGGCCCTTCCCATATTCACACTGCTTCTTGATAAGACATTTTTTTCCTTTCTTTGAAGGATAGTGAAATTGATTTTCTTGAAACATGGTTGGTAAACCATCAATTCATTCCACCTTACTTTATCATTATCCTTACTTATGGAATGCATTTCATCATTAGGACAGCTGCAGTGTTTGCCGGGCAAGGTGGCGTGTGCCTGTTGTCCTAGTTACTTGGGAGACAGAGGCTTGTGGATTGCTTGAGCTCAGGGGTTCTGGGCTGCACTCAGCTGTGTTGATCAGGTGTCCATGCTGCATTGGGCATCAATATGGTGTTCTAGAGGGAGCTCTAGAATTTCAGGTTGTGTAACGAGAGGTGCACCGACCCAGGCTGGAAACAGAGCAGGCCAAAGCTTCCATGCCCATTGGTAGCAGGACAGCACCTGTGAGCAGTACGTGTAAAACAGCCTGAGCAAAATAGTGAGACCTAGCCTCTCTTTTTTGACTCAAATGTGAAAGTTTTGATTTTTACAAGGTGTAATAAATTATTTTCCCAAAACCAAATCTTTGTTTTCCTTTTGATATTTTTCCAGGAAATATGATGAACATTTGAACTGGGCCACGCATTTCAGCATAGCAGACAATTCTCCAGAATTGAGACATATTGCAACAACAAGCTAGCAGGCGGAGAGGACTGAAAACTCAGTGCAACCTAGAATAAATGGCTGTGTGATTTTCAGCAAGGATGACTCAAATGCATTCTTCCTTTTAGAGCACCTGTAGGATTAAACTGATCTGTCAAGTACAAAAGCATCCTTCATAGAGCAACTTAGAAATGCGCTTGCTGGCCCTTCTGCTGCATTTCTACGTCCAGCTCTAATTCATTTTTTGATTAGCCCTCATTCTTTTCATATGTGAATGAGAAGGAGAAATTACAGGGCCCTTCACTCTTTGAGCGAAACATGAAAAGACTGAGGGCTGTGCAACTCCCAAACGTTGGAGCCTCTGGCCTGTCGACCCTCGAACCTGCTCCTGCTCCAACCCGGCATCTCTTGTGGCCAGCAACCTCACAAACCCTGGAGGACCTGGCTACCTTTTGACTCTAAACCCCTGGGACTCCCATGAGTAGAGGCTCTACTCAAATCTACTTCTAATCCCTGGCAGCAGCCCGGAACCGCGAACCCTTCACACTCTGCACCCACCAAGCCTGGCCTGTGCCAGAGTGAACAAAGACCACAAGGACGACCCCACGGCGACTGTGACCCCGAGTCCGGCACCCAAGGACCTCCCTCGACACTCCTGAAGAAGCCTGCAGCCTCAGAACCAGGTGCCCCCCCAACCGCGATCAACAGAGGGTAAGATTTCCCGACACCAAAAGGTACCCCTGCACCCGGCGCTCCGCGGCCCCCTGTGCCCAATCCCGGGGTACCTACCTATCCTCCAACTACCCAACTTACCTCTCGAAGTGGTGGTGGCACCTGAAGAATCTTCGTCCCCGAGCTTGCAGTCTTTTTCTAAACCAGAGATTTCCCATTCAAATCAATTGAGCGCCCGAATGCTCAAAAGCACCCTGCACCCAGCCGTCCGAGAGGCCCTGGCAGTGCAACCTCTACATCTATCTACTTCCCCACTTGCCCTGGATAAGTGACCAGGAGCCCAGCTCCCACAACCACGTGGCCTGCTAGTCAGCAGCCACCAACCAAGGCCCCCCTACCTCTCATAGGATAACATTGGGCCTAACTCTCTCTGCACCCGGCCGCCCTTGTGCCGCTGAGGGTGAACCAACTGTACCTACCTGACCCTGGGAGACGCCTGAGTCTATGCCCAGAACCTTAACTCTGCCAGTCGAGTACTTACCTTTAAACCGATAACTCAATCTTCTCCATAGGGTAACATTGACTGGTTTTTCCTGAAATTTCTTCCAAGTGTGGACTTTTCAAAACTTAAAATATTCACCAAAAATCAGCCGAGTAACGAAAACGAAAATACTCACCTGCTATTAGGTGAGCTCCCAGTGCTGGATCTTGGTGCCCAGCACTGACTCTGAAAAATACTTACAACTGTACTTACCAGTAACCCAATTTTCTCCCATAGGACATCATTGACTGTTTTTCTGTGAAATTTCTTCTAAGTGTCAATTTCTGCAAACTTTAAATATTCTTTAAAAATCGTATAATTTCTGAAAACGTAATTACTTACCTGTTTTGGATAAAGGTCCCAGTACTGAGTCTAGGCACCCAGTACTGGATTACAAAAGTAACGAGAACATACTATACCTGCAACTTGAATTTTCTGCCATAGGGAATCTTAGACTGTTTTCTATTAAATATTTTCTGTCAACTTTTAAAATAGCAAAATATTGTCTAAAAATCATCACAGTAATTAAGTCGACTTTTATCACTTGATTCCAAGTACTGACCCAGGACTGAATCTAGGATCCAGTCCTGGAAATCCAAAAGTAATCCTAAAAGTAATCTGTTGCAAATAACTTGAAACTTCCATTGAGCTCAATGCATTATTGTGTTTAAAATGTTGTTGCCTATTGCAACCACTTGTAACTTTCTACAAAAGTCAATTGCATATTGCAAAAGTATTTATATAAAGCATCTCATTCTGAGAAAGTATATTTTAATACCTATTGTTGGTTCTAAAATAAAACAAGCATATATTTTTTGTAGATAAACCATAGGCCTAGAGTTCAGTTATTGAGTGTGTGAGACCATTTGCTGACTGAGTGTGTGCAACAAATGCTTTACACTGTCCTCTGATACTGCCTTACTGCTCGACCAAGCTACCACTTTAGAGAGTAAGGTTATATCTAACTTTAGCCTCTGCCAAACCTCTGGGGACTGTGGACTCTGTACACCCTGTACCTATTTGGGAACAGTATATACAGAGCCACTTTCTCACACTGCAGTTCTCCAATATAGGTCTGTCAAGATCATTACTCAATCTACCTTGATTTGGCACAGTATAAAATAAGTCAAGAAGTCTCCTATGAAAAGATATGCAAATCTGTTCGAATCACTTTCCCTAGTCAGGGGACCCACTAGCTGGAAGGGGCAGGGAGGACCAAAATAGCTCATCGGTATAGAACACTGCATGAGCAGCTGATTTTGAGGTGGTAGAAGATAGAGTAATCCAACTGGAGCTCAATAAACGGTTTCCTAATGTGCAATAGCCCCTGACCACCTCTGACGCAAAAGTGTAATCTCATACCTTTGCAGAATCAGGCATGCTTTCACCTGTTCAAGCTGAACTGACATTGGTCTTCTTGGCCAGCAGGAGTTCCTCTCTTGCAGCTGTTGAGGCTAGAGAACAGAATGACGTGTATTCATTCTTTATGGTAACTCTTCTAGCCCTCCCACTCCATACTACTTTAAAACTTCCGATGTTGCAGACGAGTTCCATCATTGTGACCCATGCTATTTTTCTCAATATTGGCTGGCTCGGCATAACAAGGGATGCCTACAGGACAGCCTAAATTGTGCCGGCAAGCTTCTACAGGGAGTCACTGGCAGATAAAGAGAAACTCAGCCCTAACCTGGCTCTTCTCTCTCACTCTCACTCTCCTTTCCCTTCTGTCCCTCTACCTGTCTCTCACTCTCTAAATACTAGTATTTATGTTGTATTCACTTCCCCGTCACAATCTTTCCGACCCTACTTCCTCTCTCCCTTCAATCAGTTCAACCCTCTTTTTTACTTTAGGAAACTCCACATCTTTTTTAAAGGCCCTTCCCATATTCACACTGCTTCTTGATAAGACATTTTTTTCCTTTCTTTGAAGGATAGTGAAATTGATTTTCTTGAAACATGGTTGGTAAACCATCAATTCATTCCACCTTACTTTATCATTATCCTTACTTATGGAATGCATTTCATCATTAGGACAGCTGCAGTGCTTGCCGGGCAAGGTGGCGTGTCCCTGTTGTCCTAGTTACTTGGGAGGCAGAGGCTTGTGGATTGCTTGAGCTCAGGGGTTCTGGGCTGCACTCAGCTGTGTTGATCAGGTGTCCATGCTGCATTGGGCATCAATATGGTGTTCTAGAGGGAGCTCTAGAATTTCAGGTTGTGTAACGAGAGGTGCACCGACCCAGGCTGGAAACAGAGCAGGCCAAATGCTTCCATGCCCATTGGTAGCAGGACAGCACCTGTGAGCAGTACGTGTGAAACAGCCTGAGCAAAATAGTGAGACCTAGCCTCTCTTTTTTGACTCAAATGTGAAAGTTTTGATTTTTACAAGGTGTAATAAATTATTTTCCCAAAACCAAATCTTTGTTTTCCTTTTGATATTTTTCCAGGAAATATGATGAACATTTGAACTGGGCCACGCATTTCAGCATAGCAGACAATTCTCCAGAATTGAGACATATTGCAACAACAAGCTAGCAGGCGGAGAGGACTGAAAACTCAGTGCAACCTAGAATAAATGGCTGTGTGATTTTCAGCAAGGATGACTCAAATGCATTCTTCCTTTTAGAGCACCTGTAGGATTAAACTGATCTGTCAAGTACAAAAGCATCCTTCATAGAGCAACTTAGAAATGCGCTTGCTGGCCCTTCTGCTGCATTTCTACGTCCAGCTCTAATTCATTTTTTGATTAGCCCTCATTCTTTTCATATGTGAATGAGAAGGAGAAATTACAGGGCCCTTCACTCTTTGAGCGAAACATGAAAAGACTGAGGGCTGTGCAACTCCCAAACGTTGGAGCCTCTGGCCTGTCGACCCTCGAACCTGCTCCTGCTCCAACCCGGCATCTCTTGTGGCCAGCAACCTCACAAACCCTGGAGGACCTGGCTACCTTTTGACTCTAAACCCCTGGGACTCCCATGAGTAGAGGCTCTACTCAAATCTACTTCTAATCCCTGGCAGCAGCCCGGAACCGCGAACCCTTCACACTCTGCACCCACCAAGCCTGGCCTGTGCCAGAGTGAACAAAGACCACAAGGACGACCCCACGGCGACTGTGACCCCGAGTCCGGCACCCAAGGACCTCCCTCGACACTCCTGAAGAAGCCTGCAGCCTCAGAACCAGGTGCCCCCCCAACCGCGATCAACAGAGGGTAAGATTTCCCGACACCAAAAGGTACCCCTGCACCCGGCGCTCCGCGGCCCCCTGTGCCCAATCCCGGGGTACCTACCTATCCTCCAACTACCCAACTTACCTCTCGAAGTGGTGGTGGCACCTGAAGAATCTTCGTCCCCGAGCTTGCAGTCTTTTTCTAAACCAGAGATTTCCCATTCAAATCAATTGAGCGCCCGAATGCTCAAAAGCACCCTGCACCCAGCCGTCCGAGAGGCCCTGGCAGTGCAACCTCTACATCTATCTACTTCCCCACTTGCCCTGGATAAGTGACCAGGAGCCCAGCTCCCACAACCACGTGGCCTGCTAGTCAGCAGCCACCAACCAAGGCCCCCCTACCTCTCATAGGATAACATTGGGCCTAACTCTCTCTGCACCCGGCCGCCCTTGTGCCGCTGAGGGTGAACCAACTGTACCTACCTGACCCTGGGAGACGCCTGAGTCTATGCCCAGAACCTTAACTCTGCCAGTCGAGTACTTACCTTTAAACCGATAACTCAATCTTCTCCATAGGGTAACATTGACTGGTTTTTCCTGAAATTTCTTCCAAGTGTGGACTTTTCAAAACTTAAAATATTCACCAAAAATCAGCCGAGTAACGAAAACGAAAATACTCACCTGCTATTAGGTGAGCTCCCAGTGCTGGATCTTGGTGCCCAGCACTGACTCTGAAAAATACTTACAACTGTACTTACCAGTAACCCAATTTTCTCCCATAGGACATCATTGACTGTTTTTCTGTGAAATTTCTTCTAAGTGTCAATTTCTGCAAACTTTAAATATTCTTTAAAAATCGTATAATTTCTGAAAACGTAATTACTTACCTGTTTTGGATAAAGGTCCCAGTACTGAGTCTAGGCACCCAGTACTGGATTACAAAAGTAACGAGAACATACTATACCTGCAACTTGAATTTTCTGCCATAGGGAATCTTAGACTGTTTTCTATTAAATATTTTCTGTCAACTTTTAAAATAGCAAAATATTGTCTAAAAATCATCACAGTAATTAAGTCGACTTTTATCACTTGATTCCAAGTACTGACCCAGGACTGAATCTAGGATCCAGTCCTGGAAATCCAAAAGTAATCCTAAAAGTAATCTGTTGCAAATAACTTGAAACTTCCATTGAGCTCAATGCATTATTGTGTTTAAAATGTTGTTGCCTATTGCAACCACTTGTAACTTTCTACAAAAGTCAATTGCATATTGCAAAAGTATTTATATAAAGCATCTCATTCTGAGAAAGTATATTTTAATACCTATTGTTGGTTCTAAAATAAAACAAGCATATATTTTTTGTAGATAAACCATAGGCCTAGAGTTCAGTTATTGAGTGTGTGAGACCATTTGCTGACTGAGTGTGTGCAACAAATGCTTTACACTGTCCTCTGATACTGCCTTACTGCTCGACCAAGCTACCACTTTAGAGAGTAAGGTTATATCTAACTTTAGCCTCTGCCAAACCTCTGGGGACTGTGGACTCTGTACACCCTGTACCTATTTGGGAACAGTATATACAGAGCCACTTTCTCACACTGCAGTTCTCCAATATAGGTCTGTCAAGATCATTACTCAATCTACCTTGATTTGGCACAGTATAAAATAAGTCAAGAAGTCTCCTATGAAAAGATATGCAAATCTGTTCGAATCACTTTCCCTAGTCAGGGGACCCACTAGCTGGAAGGGGCAGGGAGGACCAAAATAGCTCATCGGTATAGAACACTGCATGAGCAGCTGATTTTGAGGTGGTAGAAGATAGAGTAATCCAACTGGAGCTCAATAAACGGTTTCCTAATGTGCAATAGCCCCTGACCACCTCTGACGCAAAAGTGTAATCTCATACCTTTGCAGAATCAGGCATGCTTTCACCTGTTCAAGCTGAACTGACATTGGTCTTCTTGGCCAGCAGGAGTTCCTCTCTTGCAGCTGTTGAGGCTAGAGAACAGAATGACGTGTATTCATTCTTTATGGTAACTCTTCTAGCCCTCCCACTCCATACTACTTTAAAACTTCCGATGTTGCAGACGAGTTCCATCATTGTGACCCATGCTATTTTTCTCAATATTGGCTGGCTCGGCATAACAAGGGATGCCTACAGGACAGCCTAAATTGTGCCGGCAAGCTTCTACAGGGAGTCACTGGCAGATAAAGAGAAACTCAGCCCTAACCTGGCTCTTCTCTCTCACTCTCACTCTCCTTTCCCTTCTGTCCCTCTACCTGTCTCTCACTCTCTAAATACTAGTATTTATGTTGTATTCACTTCCCCGTCACAATCTTTCCGACCCTACTTCCTCTCTCCCTTCAATCAGTTCAACCCTCTTTTTTACTTTAGGAAACTCCACATCTTTTTTAAAGGCCCTTCCCATATTCACACTGCTTCTTGATAAGACATTTATTTCCTTTCTTTGAAGGATAGTGAAATTGATTTTCTTGAAACATGGTTGGTAAACCATCAATTCATTCCACCTTACTTTATCATTATCCTTACTTATGGAATGCATTTCATCATTAGGACAGCTGCAGTGCTTGCCGGGCAAGGTGGCGTGTCCCTGTTGTCCTAGTTACTTGGGAGGCAGAGGCTTGTGGATTGCTTGAGCTCAGGGGTTCTGGGCTGCACTCAGCTGTGTTGATCAGGTGTCCATGCTGCATTGGGCATCAATATGGTGTTCTAGAGGGAGCTCTAGAATTTCAGGTTGTGTAACGAGAGGTGCACCGACCCAGGCTGGAAACAGAGCAGGCCAAATGCTTCCATGCCCATTGGTAGCAGGACAGCACCTGTGAGCAGTACGTGTGAAACAGCCTGAGCAAAATAGTGAGACCTAGCCTCTCTTTTTTGACTCAAATGTGAAAGTTTTGATTTTTACAAGGTGTAATAAATTATTTTCCCAAAACCAAATCTTTGTTTTCCTTTTGATATTTTTCCAGGAAATATGATGAACATTTGAACTGGGCCACGCATTTCAGCATAGCAGACAATTCTCCAGAATTGAGACATATTGCAACAACAAGCTAGCAGGCGGAGAGGACTGAAAACTCAGTGCAACCTAGAATAAATGGCTGTGTGATTTTCAGCAAGGATGACTCAAATGCATTCTTCCTTTTAGAGCACCTGTAGGATTAAACTGATCTGTCAAGTACAAAAGCATCCTTCATAGAGCAACTTAGAAATGCGCTTGCTGGCCCTTCTGCTGCATTTCTACGTCCAGCTCTAATTCATTTTTTGATTAGCCCTCATTCTTTTCATATGTGAATGAGAAGGAGAAATTACAGGGCCCTTCACTCTTTGAGCGAAACATGAAAAGACTGAGGGCTGTGCAACTCCCAAACGTTGGAGCCTCTGGCCTGTCGACCCTCGAACCTGCTCCTGCTCCAACCCGGCATCTCTTGTGGCCAGCAACCTCACAAACCCTGGAGGACCTGGCTACCTTTTGACTCTAAACCCCTGGGACTCCCATGAGTAGAGGCTCTACTCAAATCTACTTCTAATCCCTGGCAGCAGCCCGGAACCGCGAACCCTTCACACTCTGCACCCACCAAGCCTGGCCTGTGCCAGAGTGAACAAAGACCACAAGGACGACCCCACGGCGACTGTGACCCCGAGTCCGGCACCCAAGGACCTCCCTCGACACTCCTGAAGAAGCCTGCAGCCTCAGAACCAGGTGCCCCCCCAACCGCGATCAACAGAGGGTAAGATTTCCCGACACCAAAAGGTACCCCTGCACCCGGCGCTCCGCGGCCCCCTGTGCCCAATCCCGGGGTACCTACCTATCCTCCAACTACCCAACTTACCTCTCGAAGTGGTGGTGGCACCTGAAGAATCTTCGTCCCCGAGCTTGCAGTCTTTTTCTAAACCAGAGATTTCCCATTCAAATCAATTGAGCGCCCGAATGCTCAAAAGCACCCTGCACCCAGCCGTCCGAGAGGCCCTGGCAGTGCAACCTCTACATCTATCTACTTCCCCACTTGCCCTGGATAAGTGACCAGGAGCCCAGCTCCCACAACCACGTGGCCTGCTAGTCAGCAGCCACCAACCAAGGCCCCCCTACCTCTCATAGGATAACATTGGGCCTAACTCTCTCTGCACCCGGCCGCCCTTGTGCCGCTGAGGGTGAACCAACTGTACCTACCTGACCCTGGGAGACGCCTGAGTCTATGCCCAGAACCTTAACTCTGCCAGTCGAGTACTTACCTTTAAACCGATAACTCAATCTTCTCCATAGGGTAACATTGACTGGTTTTTCCTGAAATTTCTTCCAAGTGTGGACTTTTCAAAACTTAAAATATTCACCAAAAATCAGCCGAGTAACGAAAACGAAAATACTCACCTGCTATTAGGTGAGCTCCCAGTGCTGGATCTTGGTGCCCAGCACTGACTCTGAAAAATACTTACAACTGTACTTACCAGTAACCCAATTTTCTCCCATAGGACATCATTGACTGTTTTTCTGTGAAATTTCTTCTAAGTGTCAATTTCTGCAAACTTTAAATATTCTTTAAAAATCGTATAATTTCTGAAAACGTAATTACTTACCTGTTTTGGATAAAGGTCCCAGTACTGAGTCTAGGCACCCAGTACTGGATTACAAAAGTAACGAGAACATACTATACCTGCAACTTGAATTTTCTGCCATAGGGAATCTTAGACTGTTTTCTATTAAATATTTTCTGTCAACTTTTAAAATAGCAAAATATTGTCTAAAAATCATCACAGTAATTAAGTCGACTTTTATCACTTGATTCCAAGTACTGACCCAGGACTGAATCTAGGATCCAGTCCTGGAAATCCAAAAGTAATCCTAAAAGTAATCTGTTGCAAATAACTTGAAACTTCCATTGAGCTCAATGCATTATTGTGTTTAAAATGTTGTTGCCTATTGCAACCACTTGTAACTTTCTACAAAAGTCAATTGCATATTGCAAAAGTATTTATATAAAGCATCTCATTCTGAGAAAGTATATTTTAATACCTATTGTTGGTTCTAAAATAAAACAAGCATATATTTTTTGTAGATAAACCATAGGCCTAGAGTTCAGTTATTGAGTGTGTGAGACCATTTGCTGACTGAGTGTGTGCAACAAATGCTTTACACTGTCCTCTGATACTGCCTTACTGCTCGACCAAGCTACCACTTTAGAGAGTAAGGTTATATCTAACTTTAGCCTCTGCCAAACCTCTGGGGACTGTGGACTCTGTACACCCTGTACCTATTTGGGAACAGTATATACAGAGCCACTTTCTCACACTGCAGTTCTCCAATATAGGTCTGTCAAGATCATTACTCAATCTACCTTGATTTGGCACAGTATAAAATAAGTCAAGAAGTCTCCTATGAAAAGATATGCAAATCTGTTCGAATCACTTTCCCTAGTCAGGGGACCCACTAGCTGGAAGGGGCAGGGAGGACCAAAATAGCTCATCGGTATAGAACACTGCATGAGCAGCTGATTTTGAGGTGGTAGAAGATAGAGTAATCCAACTGGAGCTCAATAAACGGTTTCCTAATGTGCAATAGCCCCTGACCACCTCTGACGCAAAAGTGTAATCTCATACCTTTGCAGAATCAGGCATGCTTTCACCTGTTCAAGCTGAACTGACATTGGTCTTCTTGGCCAGCAGGAGTTCCTCTCTTGCAGCTGTTGAGGCTAGAGAACAGAATGACGTGTATTCATTCTTTATGGTAACTCTTCTAGCCCTCCCACTCCATACTACTTTAAAACTTCCGATGTTGCAGACGAGTTCCATCATTGTGACCCATGCTATTTTTCTCAATATTGGCTGGCTCGGCATAACAAGGGATGCCTACAGGACAGCCTAAATTGTGCCGGCAAGCTTCTACAGGGAGTCACTGGCAGATAAAGAGAAACTCAGCCCTAACCTGGCTCTTCTCTCTCACTCTCACTCTCCTTTCCCTTCTGTCCCTCTACCTGTCTCTCACTCTCTAAATACTAGTATTTATGTTGTATTCACTTCCCCGTCACAATCTTTCCGACCCTACTTCCTCTCTCCCTTCAATCAGTTCAACCCTCTTTTTTACTTTAGGAAACTCCACATCTTTTTTAAAGGCCCTTCCCATATTCACACTGCTTCTTGATAAGACATTTTTTTCCTTTCTTTGAAGGATAGTGAAATTGATTTTCTTGAAACATGGTTGGTAAACCATCAATTCATTCCACCTTACTTTATCATTATCCTTACTTATGGAATGCATTTCATCATTAGGACAGCTGCAGTGTTTGCCGGGCAAGGTGGCGTGTCCCTGTTGTCCTAGTTACTTGGGAGGCAGAGGCTTGTGGATTGCTTGAGCTCAGGGGTTCTGGGCTGCACTCAGCTGTGTTGATCAGGTGTCCATGCTGCATTGGGCATCAATATGGTGTTCTAGAGGGAGCTCTAGAATTTCAGGTTGTGTAACGAGAGGTGCACCGACCCAGGCTGGAAACAGAGCAGGCCAAATGCTTCCATGCCCATTGGTAGCAGGACAGCACCTGTGAGCAGTACGTGTGAAACAGCCTGAGCAAAATAGTGAGACCTAGCCTCTCTTTTTTGACTCAAATGTGAAAGTTTTGATTTTTACAAGGTGTAATAAATTATTTTCCCAAAACCAAATCTTTGTTTTCCTTTTGATATTTTTCCAGGAAATATGATGAACATTTGAACTGGGCCACGCATTTCAGCATAGCAGACAATTCTCCAGAATTGAGACATATTGCAACAACAAGCTAGCAGGCGGAGAGGACTGAAAACTCAGTGCAACCTAGAATAAATGGCTGTGTGATTTTCAGCAAGGATGACTCAAATGCATTCTTCCTTTTAGAGCACCTGTAGGATTAAACTGATCTGTCAAGTACAAAAGCATCCTTCATAGAGCAACTTAGAAATGCGCTTGCTGGCCCTTCTGCTGCATTTCTACGTCCAGCTCTAATTCATTTTTTGATTAGCCCTCATTCTTTTCATATGTGAATGAGAAGGAGAAATTACAGGGCCCTTCACTCTTTGAGCGAAACATGAAAAGACTGAGGGCTGTGCAACTCCCAAACGTTGGAGCCTCTGGCCTGTCGACCCTCGAACCTGCTCCTGCTCCAACCCGGCATCTCTTGTGGCCAGCAACCTCACAAACCCTGGAGGACCTGGCTACCTTTTTGCTCTAAACCCCTGGGACTCCCATGAGTAGAGACTCTACTCAAATCTACTTCTAATCCCTGGCAGCAGACCGGAACCGCGAACCCTTCACACTCTGCACCCCCAAGCCTGGCCTGTGCCAGAGTGAACAAAGACCACAAGGACGACCCCATGGCGACTGTGACCCCGAGTCCGGCACCCAAGGACCTCCCTCGACACTCCTGAAGAAGCCTGCAGCCTCAGAACCAGGTGCCCCCCCAACCGCGATCAACAGAGGGTAAGATTTCCCGACACCAAAAGGTACCCCTGCACCCGGCGCTCCGCGGCCCCCTGTGCCCAATCCCGGGGTACCTACCTATCCTCCAACTACCCAACTTACCTCTCGAAGTGGTGGTGGCACCTGAAGAATCTTCGTCCCCGAGCTTGCAGTCTTTTTCTAAACCAGAGATTTCCCATTCAAATCAATTGAGCGCCCGAATGCTCAAAAGCACCCTGCACCCAGCCGTCCGAGTGGCCCTGGCAGTGCAACCTCTACATCTATCTACTTCCCCACTTGCCCTGGATAAGTGACCAGGAGCCCAGCTCCCACAGCCACGTGGCCTGCTAGTCAGCAGCTACCAACCAAGGCCCCCCTACCTCTCATAGGATAACATTGGGCCTAACTCTCTCTGCACCCGGCCGCCCTTGTGCCGCTGAGGGTGAACCAACTGTACCTACCTGACCCTGGGAGACGCCTGAGTCTATGCCCAGAACCTTAACTCTGCCAGTCGAGTACTTACCTTTAAACCGATAACTCAATCTTCTCCATAGGGTAACATTGACTGGTTTTTCCTGAAATTTCTTCCAAGTGTGGACTTTTCAAAACTTAAAATATTCACCAAAAATCAGCCGAGTAACGAAAACGAAAATACTCACCTGCTATTAGGTGAGCTCCCAGTGCTGGATCTTGGTGCCCAGCACTGACTCTGAAAAATACTTACAACTGTACTTACCAGTAACCCAATTTTCTCCCATAGGAAATCATTGACTGTTTTTCTGTGAAATTTCTTCTAAGTGTCAATTTTCTGCAAACTTTAAATATTCTTTAAAAATCGTATAATTTCTGAAAACGTAATTACTTACCTGTTTTGGATAAAGGTCCCAGTACTGAGTCTAGGCACCCAGTACTGGATTACAAAAGTAACGAGAACATACTATACCTGCAACTTGAATTTTCTGCCATAGGGAATCTTAGACTGTTTTCTATGAAATATTTTCTGTCAACTTTTAAAATAGCAAAATATTGTCTAAAAATCATCACAGTAATTAAGTCGACTTTTATCACTTGATTCCAAGTACTGACCCAGGACTGAATCTAGGATCCAGTCCTGGAAATCCAAAAGTAATCCTAAAAGTAATCTGTTGCAAATAACTTGAAACTTCCATTGAGCTCAATGCATTATTGTGTTTAAAATTTTGTTGCCTATTGCAACCACTTGTAACTTTCTACAAAAGTCAATTGCATATTGCAAAAGTATTTATATAAAGCATCTCATTCTGAGAAAGTATATTTTAATACCTATTGTTGGTTCTAAAATAAAACAAGCATATATTTTTTGTAGATAAACCATTGGCCTAGAGTTCAGTTATTGAGTGTGTGAGACCATTTGCTGACTGAGTGTGTGCAACAAATGCTTTACACTGTCCTCTGATACTGCCTTACTGCTCGACCAAGCTACCACTTTAGAGAGTAAGGTTATATCTAACTTTAGCCTCTGCCAAACCTCTGGGGACTGTGGACTCTGTACACCCTGTACCTATTTGGGAACAGTATATACAGAGCCACTTTCTCACACTGCAGTTCTCCAATATAGGTCTGTCAAGATCATTACTCAATCTACCTTGATTTGGCACAGTATAAAATAAGTCAAGAAGTCTCCTATGAAAAGATATGCAAATCTGTTCGAATCACTTTCCCTAGTCAGGGGACCCACTAGCTGGAAGGGGCAGGGAGGACCAAAATAGCTCATCGGTATAGAACACTGCATGAGCAGCTGATTTTGAGGTGGTAGAAGATAGAGTAATCCAACTGGAGCTCAATAAACGGTTTCCTAATGTGCAATAGCCCCTGACCACCTCTGACGCAAAAGTGTAATCTCATACCTTTGCAGAATCAGGCATGCTTTCACCTGTTCAAGCTGAACTGACATTGGTCTTCTTGGCCAGCAGGAGTTCCTCTCTTGCAGCTGTTGAGGCTAGAGAACAGAATGACGTGTATTCATTCTTTATGGTAACTCTTCTAGCCCTCCCACTCCATACTACTTTAAAACTTCCGATGTTGCAGACGAGTTCCATCATTGTGACCCATGCTATTTTTCTCAATATTGGCTGGCTCGGCATAACAAGGGATGCCTACAGGACAGCCTAAATTGTGCCGGCAAGCTTCTACAGGGAGTCACTGGCAGATAAAGAGAAACTCAGCCCTAACCTGGCTCTTCTCTCTCACTCTCACTCTCCTTTCCCTTCTGTCCCTCTACCTGTCTCTCACTCTCTAAATACTAGTATTTATGTTGTATTCACTTCCCCGTCACAATCTTTCCGACCCTACTTCCTCTCTCCCTTCAATCAGTTCAACCCTCTTTTTTACTTTAGGAAACTCCACATCTTTTTTAAAGGCCCTTCCCATATTCACACTGCTTCTTGATAAGACATTTTTTTCCTTTCTTTGAAGGATAGTGAAATTGATTTTCTTGAAACATGGTTGGTAAACCATCAATTCATTCCACCTTACTTTATCATTATCCTTACTTATGGAATGCATTTCATCATTAGGACAGCTGCAGTGTTTGCCGGGCAAGGTGGCGTGTCCCTGTTGTCCTAGTTACTTGGGAGGCAGAGGCTTGTGGATTGCTTGAGCTCAGGGGTTCTGGGCTGCACTCAGCTGTGTTGATCAGGTGTCCATGCTGCATTGGGCATCAATATGGTGTTCTAGAGGGAGCTCTAGAATTTCAGGTTGTGTAACGAGAGGTGCACCGACCCAGGCTGGAAACAGAGCAGGCCAAATGCTTCCATGCCCATTGGTAGCAGGACAGCACCTGTGAGCAGTACGTGTGAAACAGCCTGAGCAAAATAGTGAGACCTAGCCTCTCTTTTTTGACTCAAATGTGAAAGTTTTGATTTTTACAAGGTGTAATAAATTATTTTCCCAAAACCAAATCTTTGTTTTCCTTTTGATATTTTTCCAGGAAATATGATGAACATTTGAACTGGGCCACGCATTTCAGCATAGCAGACAATTCTCCAGAATTGAGACATATTGCAACAACAAGCTAGCAGGCGGAGAGGACTGAAAACTCAGTGCAACCTAGAATAAATGGCTGTGTGATTTTCAGCAAGGATGACTCAAATGCATTCTTCCTTTTAGAGCACCTGTAGGATTAAACTGATCTGTCAAGTACAAAAGCATCCTTCATAGAGCAACTTAGAAATGCGCTTGCTGGCCCTTCTGCTGCATTTCTACGTCCAGCTCTAATTCATTTTTTGATTAGCCCTCATTCTTTTCATATGTGAATGAGAAGGAGAAATTACAGGGCCCTTCACTCTTTGAGCGAAACATGAAAAGACTGAGGGCTGTGCAACTCCCAAACGTTGGAGCCTCTGGCCTGTCGACCCTCGAACCTGCTCCTGCTCCAACCCGGCATCTCTTGTGGCCAGCAACCTCACAAACCCTGGAGGACCTGGCTACCTTTTTGCTCTAAACCCCTGGGACTCCCATGAGTAGAGACTCTACTCAAATCTACTTCTAATCCCTGGCAGCAGACCGGAACCGCGAACCCTTCACACTCTGCACCCCCAAGCCTGGCCTGTGCCAGAGTGAACAAAGACCACAAGGACGACCCCATGGCGACTGTGACCCCGAGTCCGGCACCCAAGGACCTCCCTCGACACTCCTGAAGAAGCCTGCAGCCTCAGAACCAGGTGCCCCCCCAACCGCGATCAACAGAGGGTAAGATTTCCCGACACCAAAAGGTACCCCTGCACCCGGCGCTCCGCGGCCCCCTGTGCCCAATCCCGGGGTACCTACCTATCCTCCAACTACCCAACTTACCTCTCGAAGTGGTGGTGGCACCTGAAGAATCTTCGTCCCCGAGCTTGCAGTCTTTTTCTAAACCAGAGATTTCCCATTCAAATCAATTGAGCGCCCGAATGCTCAAAAGCACCCTGCACCCAGCCGTCCGAGTGGCCCTGGCAGTGCAACCTCTACATCTATCTACTTCCCCACTTGCCCTGGATAAGTGACCAGGAGCCCAGCTCCCACAGCCACGTGGCCTGCTAGTCAGCAGCTACCAACCAAGGCCCCCCTACCTCTCATAGGATAACATTGGGCCTAACTCTCTCTGCACCCGGCCGCCCTTGTGCCGCTGAGGGTGAACCAACTGTACCTACCTGACCCTGGGAGACGCCTGAGTCTATGCCCAGAACCTTAACTCTGCCAGTCGAGTACTTACCTTTAAACCGATAACTCAATCTTCTCCATAGGGTAACATTGACTGGTTTTTCCTGAAATTTCTTCCAAGTGTGGACTTTTCAAAACTTAAAATATTCACCAAAAATCAGCCGAGTAACGAAAACGAAAATACTCACCTGCTATTAGGTGAGCTCCCAGTGCTGGATCTTGGTGCCCAGCACTGACTCTGAAAAATACTTACAACTGTACTTACCAGTAACCCAATTTTCTCCCATAGGAAATCATTGACTGTTTTTCTGTGAAATTTCTTCTAAGTGTCAATTTTCTGCAAACTTTAAATATTCTTTAAAAATCGTATAATTTCTGAAAACGTAATTACTTACCTGTTTTGGATAAAGGTCCCAGTACTGAGTCTAGGCACCCAGTACTGGATTACAAAAGTAACGAGAACATACTATACCTGCAACTTGAATTTTCTGCCATAGGGAATCTTAGACTGTTTTCTATGAAATATTTTCTGTCAACTTTTAAAATAGCAAAATATTGTCTAAAAATCATCACAGTAATTAAGTCGACTTTTATCACTTGATTCCAAGTACTGACCCAGGACTGAATCTAGGATCCAGTCCTGGAAATCCAAAAGTAATCCTAAAAGTAATCTGTTGCAAATAACTTGAAACTTCCATTGAGCTCAATGCATTATTGTGTTTAAAATTTTGTTGCCTATTGCAACCACTTGTAACTTTCTACAAAAGTCAATTGCATATTGCAAAAGTATTTATATAAAGCATCTCATTCTGAGAAAGTATATTTTAATACCTATTGTTGGTTCTAAAATAAAACAAGCATATATTTTTTGTAGATAAACCATTGGCCTAGAGTTCAGTTATTGAGTGTGTGAGACCATTTGCTGACTGAGTGTGTGCAACAAATGCTTTACACTGTCCTCTGATACTGCCTTACTGCTCGACCAAGCTACCACTTTAGAGAGTAAGGTTATATCTAACTTTAGCCTCTGCCAAACCTCTGGGGACTGTGGACTCTGTACACCCTGTACCTATTTGGGAACAGTATATACAGAGCCACTTTCTCACACTGCAGTTCTCCAATATAGGTCTGTCAAGATCATTACTCAATCTACCTTGATTTGGCACAGTATAAAATAAGTCAAGAAGTCTCCTATGAAAAGATATGCAAATCTGTTCGAATCACTTTCCCTAGTCAGGGGACCCACTAGCTGGAAGGGGCAGGGAGGACCAAAATAGCTCATCGGTATAGAACACTGCATGAGCAGCTGATTTTGAGGTGGTAGAAGATAGAGTAATCCAGCTGGACCTCAATAAACGGTTTCCTAATGTGCAATAGCCCCTGACCACCTCTGACGCAAAAGTGTAATCTCATACCTTTGCAGAATCAGGCATGCTTTCACCTGTTCAAGCTGAACTGACATTGGTCTTCTTGGCCAGCAGGAGTTCCTCTCTTGCAGCTGTTGAGGCTAGAGAACAGAATGACGTGTATTCATTCTTTATGGTAACTCTTCTAGCCCTCCCACTCCATACCACTTTAAAACTTCCGAAGTTGCAGACGAGTTCCATCATTGTGACCCATGCTATTTTTCTCAATATTGGCTGGCTCGGCATAACAAGGGATGCCTACAGGACAGCCTAAATTGTGCCAGCAAGCTTCTACAGGGAGTCACTGGCAGATAAAGAGAAACTCAGCCCTAACCTGGCTCTTCTCTCTCACTCTCACTCTCCTTTCCCTTCTGTCCCTCTACCTGTCTCTCACTCTCTAAATAGTAGTATTTATGTTGTATTCACTTCCCCGTCACAATCTTTCCGACCCTACTTCCTCTCTCCCTTCAATCAGTTCAACCCTCTTTTTTACTTTAGGAAACTCCACATCTTTTTTAAAGGCCCTTCCCATATTCACACTGCTTCTTGATAAGACATTTTTTTCCTTTCTTTGAAGGATAGTGAAATTGATTTTCTTGAAACATGGTTGGTAAACCATCAATTCATTCCACCTTACTTTATCATTATCCTTACTTATGGAATGCATTTCATCATTAGGACAGCTGCAGTGTTTGCCGGGCAAGGTGGCGTGTGCCTGTTGTCCTAGTTACTTGGGAGACAGAGGCTTGTGGATTGCTTGAGCTCAGGGGTTCTGGGCTGCACTCAGCTGTGTTGATCAGGTGTCCATGCTGCATTGGGCATCAATATGGTGTTCTAGAGGGAGCTCTAGAATTTCAGGTTGTGTAACGAGAGGTGCACCGACCCAGGCTGGAAACAGAGCAGGCCAAAGCTTCCATGCCCATTGGTAGCAGGACAGCACCTGTGAGCAGTACGTGTAAAACAGCCTGAGCAAAATAGTGAGACCTAGCCTCTCTTTTTTGACTCAAATGTGAAAGTTTTGATTTTTACAAGGTGTAATAAATTATTTTCCCAAAACCAAATCTTTGTTTTCCTTTTGATATTTTTCCAGGAAATATGATGAACATTTGAACTGGGCCACGCATTTCAGCATAGCAGACAATTCTCCAGAATTGAGACATATTGCAACAACAAGCTAGCAGGCGGAGAGGACTGAAAACTCAGTGCAACCTAGAATAAATGGCTGTGTGATTTTCAGCAAGGATGACTCAAATGCATTCTTCCTTTTAGAGCACCTGTAGGATTAAACTGATCTGTCAAGTACAAAAGCATCCTTCATAGAGCAACTTAGAAATGCGCTTGCTGGCCCTTCTGCTGCATTTCTACGTCCAGCTCTAATTCATTTTTTGATTAGCCCTCATTCTTTTCATATGTGAATGAGAAGGAGAAATTACAGGGCCCTTCACTCTTTGAGCGAAACATGAAAAGACTGAGGGCTGTGCAACTCCCAAACGTTGGAGCCTCTGGCCTGTCGACCCTCGAACCTGCTCCTGCTCCAACCCGGCATCTCTTGTGGCCAGCAACCTCACAAACCCTGGAGGACCTGGCTACCTTTTGACTCTAAACCCCTGGGACTCCCATGAGTAGAGGCTCTACTCAAATCTACTTCTAATCCCTGGCAGCAGCCCGGAACCGCGAACCCTTCACACTCTGCACCCACCAAGCCTGGCCTGTGCCAGAGTGAACAAAGACCACAAGGACGACCCCACGGCGACTGTGACCCCGAGTCCGGCACCCAAGGACCTCCCTCGAGCCTCCTGAAGAAGCCTGCAGCCTCAGAACCAGGTGCCCCCCCAACCGCGATCAACAGAGGGTAAGATTTCCCGACACCAAAAGGTACCCCTGCACCCGGCGCTCCGCGGCCCCCTGTGCCCAATCCCGGGGTACCTACCTATCCTCCAACTACCCAACTTACCTCTCGAAGTGGTGGTGGCACCTGAAGAATCTTCGTCCCCGAGCTTGCAGTCTTTTTCTAAACCAGAGATTTCCCATTCAAATCAATTGAGCGCCCGAATGCTCAAAAGCACCCTGCACCCAGCCGTCCGAGTGGCCCTGGCAGTGCAACCTCTACATCTATCTACTTCCCCACTTGCCCTGGATAAGTGACCAGGAGCCCAGCTCCCACAGCCACGTGGCCTGCTAGTCAGCAGCTACCAACCAAGGCCCCCCTACCTCTCATAGGATAACATTGGGCCTAACTCTCTCTGCACCCGGCCGCCCTTGTGCCGCTGAGGGTGAACCAACTGTACCTACCTGACCCTGGGAGACGCCTGAGTCTATGCCCAGAACCTTAACTCTGCCAGTCGAGTACTTACCTTTAAACCGATAACTCAATCTTCTCCATAGGGTAACATTGACTGGTTTTTCCTGAAATTTCTTCCAAGTGTGGACTTTTCAAAACTTAAAATATTCACCAAAAATCAGCCGAGTAACGAAAACGAAAATACTCACCTGCTATTAGGTGAGCTCCCAGTGCTGGATCTTGGTGCCCAGCACTGACTCTGAAAAATACTTACAACTGTACTTACCAGTAACCCAATTTTCTCCCATAGGAAATCATTGACTGTTTTTCTGTGAAATTTCTTCTAAGTGTCAATTTTCTGCAAACTTTAAATATTCTTTAAAAATCGTATAATTTCTGAAAACGTAATTACTTACCTGTTTTGGATAAAGGTCCCAGTACTGAGTCTAGGCACCCAGTACTGGATTACAAAAGTAACGAGAACATACTATACCTGCAACTTGAATTTTCTGCCATAGGGAATCTTAGACTGTTTTCTATGAAATATTTTCTGTCAACTTTTAAAATAGCAAAATATTGTCTAAAAATCATCACAGTAATTAAGTCGACTTTTATCACTTGATTCCAAGTACTGACCCAGGACTGAATCTAGGATCCAGTCCTGGAAATCCAAAAGTAATCCTAAAAGTAATCTGTTGCAAATAACTTGAAACTTCCATTGAGCTCAATGCATTATTGTGTTTAAAATTTTGTTGCCTATTGCAACCACTTGTAACTTTCTACAAAAGTCAATTGCATATTGCAAAAGTATTTATATAAAGCATCTCATTCTGAGAAAGTATATTTTAATACCTATTGTTGGTTCTAAAATAAAACAAGCATATATTTTTTGTAGATAAACCATTGGCCTAGAGTTCAGTTATTGAGTGTGTGAGACCATTTGCTGACTGAGTGTGTGCAACAAATGCTTTACACTGTCCTCTGATACTGCCTTACTGCTCGACCAAGCTACCACTTTAGAGAGTAAGGTTATATCTAACTTTAGCCTCTGCCAAACCTCTGGGGACTGTGGACTCTGTACACCCTGTACCTATTTGGGAACAGTATATACAGAGCCACTTTCTCACACTGCAGTTCTCCAATATAGGTCTGTCAAGATCATTACTCAATCTACCTTGATTTGGCACAGTATAAAATAAGTCAAGAAGTCTCCTATGAAAAGATATGCAAATCTGTTCGAATCACTTTCCCTAGTCAGGGGACCCACTAGCTGGAAGGGGCAGGGAGGACCAAAATAGCTCATCGGTATAGAACACTGCATGAGCAGCTGATTTTGAGGTGGTAGAAGATAGAGTAATCCAGCTGGACCTCAATAAACGGTTTCCTAATGTGCAATAGCCCCTGACCACCTCTGACGCAAAAGTGTAATCTCATACCTTTGCAGAATCAGGCATGCTTTCACCTGTTCAAGCTGAACTGACATTGGTCTTCTTGGCCAGCAGGAGTTCCTCTCTTGCAGCTGTTGAGGCTAGAGAACAGAATGACGTGTATTCATTCTTTATGGTAACTCTTCTAGCCCTCCCACTCCATACCACTTTAAAACTTCCGAAGTTGCAGACGAGTTCCATCATTGTGACCCATGCTATTTTTCTCAATATTGGCTGGCTCGGCATAACAAGGGATGCCTACAGGACAGCCTAAATTGTGCCAGCAAGCTTCTACAGGGAGTCACTGGCAGATAAAGAGAAACTCAGCCCTAACCTGGCTCTTCTCTCTCACTCTCACTCTCCTTTCCCTTCTGTCCCTCTACCTGTCTCTCACTCTCTAAATAGTAGTATTTATGTTGTATTCACTTCCCCGTCACAATCTTTCCGACCCTACTTCCTCTCTCCCTTCAATCAGTTCAACCCTCTTTTTTACTTTAGGAAACTCCACATCTTTTTTAAAGGCCCTTCCCATATTCACACTGCTTCTTGATAAGACATTTTTTTCCTTTCTTTGAAGGATAGTGAAATTGATTTTCTTGAAACATGGTTGGTAAACCATCAATTCATTCCACCTTACTTTATCATTATCCTTACTTATGGAATGCATTTCATCATTAGGACAGCTGCAGTGTTTGCCGGGCAAGGTGGCGTGTGCCTGTTGTCCTAGTTACTTGGGAGACAGAGGCTTGTGGATTGCTTGAGCTCAGGGGTTCTGGGCTGCACTCAGCTGTGTTGATCAGGTGTCCATGCTGCATTGGGCATCAATATGGTGTTCTAGAGGGAGCTCTAGAATTTCAGGTTGTGTAACGAGAGGTGCACCGACCCAGGCTGGAAACAGAGCAGGCCAAAGCTTCCATGCCCATTGGTAGCAGGACAGCACCTGTGAGCAGTACGTGTAAAACAGCCTGAGCAAAATAGTGAGACCTAGCCTCTCTTTTTTGACTCAAATGTGAAAGTTTTGATTTTTACAAGGTGTAATAAATTATTTTCCCAAAACCAAATCTTTGTTTTCCTTTTGATATTTTTCCAGGAAATATGATGAACATTTGAACTGGGCCACGCATTTCAGCATAGCAGACAATTCTCCAGAATTGAGACATATTGCAACAACAAGCTAGCAGGCGGAGAGGACTGAAAACTCAGTGCAACCTAGAATAAATGGCTGTGTGATTTTCAGCAAGGATGACTCAAATGCATTCTTCCTTTTAGAGCACCTGTAGGATTAAACTGATCTGTCAAGTACAAAAGCATCCTTCATAGAGCAACTTAGAAATGCGCTTGCTGGCCCTTCTGCTGCATTTCTACGTCCAGCTCTAATTCATTTTTTGATTAGCCCTCATTCTTTTCATATGTGAATGAGAAGGAGAAATTACAGGGCCCTTCACTCTTTGAGCGAAACATGAAAAGACTGAGGGCTGTGCAACTCCCAAACGTTGGAGCCTCTGGCCTGTCGACCCTCGAACCTGCTCCTGCTCCAACCCGGCATCTCTTGTGGCCAGCAACCTCACAAACCCTGGAGGACCTGGCTACCTTTTGACTCTAAACCCCTGGGACTCCCATGAGTAGAGGCTCTACTCAAATCTACTTCTAATCCCTGGCAGCAGCCCGGAACCGCGAACCCTTCACACTCTGCACCCACCAAGCCTGGCCTGTGCCAGAGTGAACAAAGACCACAAGGACGACCCCACGGCGACTGTGACCCCGAGTCCGGCACCCAAGGACCTCCCTCGAGCCTCCTGAAGAAGCCTGCAGCCTCAGAACCAGGTGCCCCCCCAACCGCGATCAACAGAGGGTAAGATTTCCCGACACCAAAAGGTACCCCTGCACCCGGCGCTCCGCGGCCCCCTGTGCCCAATCCCGGGGTACCTACCTATCCTCCAACTACCCAACTTACCTCTCGAAGTGGTGGTGGCACCTGAAGAATCTTCGTCCCCGAGCTTGCAGTCTTTTTCTAAACCAGAGATTTCCCATTCAAATCAATTGAGCGCCCGAATGCTCAAAAGCACCCTGCACCCAGCCGTCCGAGTGGCCCTGGCAGTGCAACCTCTACATCTATCTACTTCCCCACTTGCCCTGGATAAGTGACCAGGAGCCCAGCTCCCACAACCACGTGGCCTGCTAGTCAGCAGCCACCAACCAAGGCCCCCCTACCTCTCATAGGATAACATTGGGCCTAACTCTCTCTGCACCCGGCCGCCCTTGTGCCGCTGAGGGTGAACCAACTGTACCTACCTGACCCTGGGAGACGCCTGAGTCTATGCACAGAACCTTAACTCTGCCAGTCGAGTACTTACCTTTAAACCGATAACTCAATCTTCTCCATAGGGTAACATTGACTGGTTTTTCCTGAAATTTCTTCCAAGTGTGGACTTTTCAAAACTTAAAATATTCACCAAAAATCAGCCGAGTAACGAAAACGAAAATACTCACCTGCTATTAGGTGAGCTCCCAGTGCTGGATCTTGGTGCCCAGCACTGACTCTGAAAAATACTTACAACTGTACTTACCAGTAACCCAATTTTCTCCCATAGGAAATCATTGACTGTTTTTCTGTGAAATTTCTTCTAAGTGTCAATTTCTGCAAACTTTAAATATTCTTTAAAAATCGTATAATTTCTGAAAACGTAATTACTTACCTGTTTTGGATAAAGGTCCCAGTACTGAGTCTAGGCACCCAGTACTGGATTACAAAAGTAACGAGAACATACTATACCTGCAACTTGAATTTTCTGCCATAGGGAATCTTAGACTGTTTTCTATTAAATATTTTCTGTCAACTTTTAAAATAGCAAAATATTGTCTAAAAATCATCACAGTGATTAAGTCGACTTTTATCACTTGATTCCAAGTACTGACCCAGGACTGAATCTAGGATCCAGTCCTGGAAATCCAAAAGTAATCCTAAAAGTAATCTGTTGCAAATAACTTGAAACTTCCATTGAGCTCAATGCATTATTGTGTTTAAAATGTTGTTGCCTATTGCAACCACTTGTAACTTTCTACAAAAGTCAATTGCATATTGCAAAAGTATTTATATAAAGCATCTCATTCTGAGAAAGTATATTTTAATACCTATTGTTGGTTCTAAAATAAAACAAGCATATATTTTTTGTAGATAAACCATAGGCCTAGAGTTCAGTTATTGAGTGTGTGAGACCATTTGCTGACTGAGTGTGTGCAACAAATGCTTTACACTGTCCTCTGATACTGCCTTACTGCTCGACCAAGCTACCACTTTAGAGAGTAAGGTTATATCTAACTTTAGCCTCTGCCAAACCTCTGGGGACTGTGGACTCTGTACACCCTGTACCTATTTGGGAACAGTATATACAGAGCCACTTTCTCACACTGCAGTTCTCCAATATAGGTCTGTCAAGATCATTACTCAATCTACCTTGATTTGGCACAGTATAAAATAAGTGAAGAAGTCTCCTATGAAAAGAGATGCAAATCTGTTCGAATCACTTTCCCTAGTCAGGGGACCCACTAGCTGGAAGGGGCAGGGAGGACCAAAATAGCTCATCGGTATAGAACACTGCATGAGCAGCTGATTTTGAGGTGGTAGAAGATAGAGTAATCCAACTGGACCTCAATAAACGGTTTCCTAATGTGCAATAGCCCCTGACCACCTCTGACGCAAAAGTGTAATCTCATACCTTTGCAGAATCAGGCATGCTTTCACCTGTTCAAGCTGAACTGACATTGGTCTTCTTGGCCAGCAGGAGTTCCTCTCTTGCAGCTGTTGAGGCTAGAGAACAGAATGACGTGTATTCATTCTTTATGGTAACTCTTCTAGCCCTCCCACTCCATACTACTTTAAAACTTCCGATGTTGCAGACGAGTTCCATCATTGTGACCCATGCTATTTTTCTCAATATTGGCTGGCTCGGCATAACAAGGGATGCCTACAGGACAGCCTAAATTGTGCCGGCAAGCTTCTACAGGGAGTCACTGGCAGATAAAGAGAAACTCAGCCCTAACCTGGCTCTTCTCTCTCACTCTCACTCTCCTTTCCCTTCTGTCCCTCTACCTGTCTCTCACTCTCTAAATACTAGTATTTATGTTGTATTCACTTCCCCGTCACAATCTTTCCGACCCTACTTCCTCTCTCCCTTCAATCAGTTCAACCCTCTTTTTTACTTTAGGAAACTCCACATCTTTTTTAAAGGCCCTTCCCATATTCACACTGCTTCTTGATAAGACATTTTTTTCCTTTCTTTGAAGGATAGTGAAATTGATTTTCTTGAAACATGGTTGGTAAACCATCAATTCATTCCACCTTACTTTATCATTATCCTTACTTATGGAATGCATTTCATCATTAGGACAGCTGCAGTGTTTGCCGGGCAAGGTGGCGTGTGCCTGTTGTCCTAGTTACTTGGGAGGCAGAGGCTTGTGGATTGCTTGAGCTCAGGGGTTCTGGGCTGCACTCAGCTGTGTTGATCAGGTGTCCATGCTGCATTGGGCATCAATATGGTGTTCTAGAGGGAGCTCTAGAATTTCAGGTTGTGGAACGAGAGGTGCACCAACCCAGGCTGGAAACAGAGCAGGCCAAAGCTTCCATGCCCATTGGTAGCAGGACAGCACCTGTGAGCAGTACGTGTTAAACAGCCTGAGGAAAATAGTGAGACCTAGCCTCTCTATTTTGACTCAAATGGGAAAGTTTTGATTTTTACAAGGTGTAATAAATTATTTTCCCAAAACCAAATCTTTGTTTTCCTTTTGATATTTTTCCAGGAAATATGATGAACATTTGAACTGGGCCACGCATTTCAGCATAGCAGACAATTCTCCAGAATTGAGACATATTGCAACAACAAGCTAGCAGGCGGAGAGGACTGAAAACTCAGTGCAACCTAGAATAAATGGCTGCGTGATTTTCAGCAAGGATGACTCAAATGCATTCTTCCTTTTAGAGCACCTGTAGGATTAAACTGATCTGTCAAGTACAAAAGCATCCTTCATAGAGCAACTTAGAAATGCGCTTGCTGGCCCTTCTGCTGCATTTCTACGTCCAGCTCTAATTCATTTTTTGATTAGCCCTCATTCTTTTCATATGTGAATGAGAAGGAGAAATTACAGGGCCCTTCACTCTTTGAGCGAAACATGAAAAGACTGAGGGCTGTGCAACTCCCAAACGTTGGAGCCTCTGGCCTGTCGACCCTCGAACCTGCTCCTGCTCCAACCCGGCATCTCTTGTGGCCAGCAACCTCACAAACCCTGGAGGACCTGGCTACCTTTTGACTCTAAACCCCTGGGACTCCCATGAGTAGAGGCTCTACTCAAATCTACTTCTAATCCCTGGCAGCAGCCCGGAACCGCGAACCCTTCACACTCTGCACCCACCAAGCCTGGCCTGTGCCAGAGTGAACAAAGACCACAAGGACGACCCCACGGCGACTGTGACCCCGAGTCCGGCACCCAAGGACCTCCTTCGACACTCCTGAAGAAGCCTGCAGCCTCAGAACCAGGTGCCCCCCCAACCGCGATCAACAGAGTGTAAGATTTCCCGACACCAAAACGTACCCCTGCACCCGGCGCTCCGTGGCCCCCTGTGCCCAATCCCGGGGTACCTACCTATCCTCCAACTACCCAACTTACCTCTCGAAGTGGTGGTGGCACCTGAAGAATCTTCGTCCCCGAGCTTGCAGTCTTTTTCTAAACCAGAGATTTCCCATTCAAATCAATTGAGCGCCCGAATGCTCAAAAGCACCCTGCACCCAGCCGTCCGAGTGGCCCTGGCAGTGCAACCTCTACATCTATCTACTTCCCCACTTGCCCTGGATAAGTGACCAGGAGCCCAGCTCCCACAGCCACGTGGCCTGCTAGTCAGCAGCCACCAACCAAGGCCCCCCTACCTCTCATAGGATAACATTGGGCCTAACTCTCTCTGCACCCGGCCGCCCTTGTGCCGCTGAGGGTGAACCAACTGTACCTACCTGACCCTGGGAGACGCCTGAGTCTATGCCCAGAACCTTAACTCTGCCAGTCGAGTACTTACCTTTAAACCGATAACTCAATCTTCTCCATAGGGTAACATTGACTGGTTTTTCCTGAAATTTCTTCCAAGTGTGGACTTTTCAAAACTTAAAATATTCACCAAAAATCAGCCGAGTAACGAAAACGAAAATACTCACCTGCTATTAGGTGAGCTCCCAGTGCTGGATCTTGGTTCCCAGCACTGACTCTGAAAAATACTTACAACTGTACTTACCAGTAACCCAATTTTCTCCCGTAGGAAATCATTGACTGTTTTTCTGTGAAATTTCTTCTAAGTGTCAATTTTCTGCAAACTTTAAATATTCTTTAAAAATCGTATAATTTCTGAAAACGTAATTACTTACCTGTTTTGGGTAAAGGTCCCAGTACTGAGTCTAGGCACCCAGTACTGGATTACAAAAGTAACGAGAACATACTATACCTGCAACTTGAATTTTCTGCCATAGGGAATCTTAGACTGTTTTCTATGAAATATTTTCTGTCAACTTTTAAAATAGCAAAATATTGTCTAAAAATCATCACAGTAATTAAGTCGACTTTTATCACTTGATTCCAAGTACTGACCCAGGACTGAATCTAGGATCCAGTCCTGGAAATCCAAAAGTAATCCTAAAAGTAATCTGTTGCAAATAACTTGAAACTTCCATTGAGCTCAATGCATTATTGTGTTTAAAATGTTGTTGCCTATTGCAACCACTTGTAACTTTCTACAAAACTCAATTGCATGTTGCAAAAGTATTTATATAAAGCATCTCATTCTGAGAAAGTATATTTTAATACCTATTGTTGGTTCTAAAATAAAACAAGCATATATTTTTTGTAGATAAACCATTGGCCTAGAGTTCAGTTATTGAATGTGTGAGACCTTTTGCTGACTGAGTGTGTGCAACAAATGCTTTACACTGTCCTCTGATACTGCCTTACTGCTAGACCAAGCTACCACTTTAGAGAGTAAGGTTATATCTAACTTTAGCCTCTGCCAAACCTCTGGGGACTGTGGACTCTGTACACCCTGTACCTATTTGGGAACAGTATATACAGAGCCACTTTCTCACACTGCAGTTCTCCAATATAGGTCTGTCAAGATCATTACTCAATCTACCTTGATTTGGCACAGTATAAAATAAGTCAAGAAGTCTCCTATGAAAAGATATGCAAATCTGTTCGAATCACTTTCCCTAGTCAGGGGACCCACTAGCTGGAAGGGGCAGGGAGGACCAAAATAGCTCATCGGTATAGAACACTGCATGAGCAGCTGATTTTGAGGTGGTAGAAGATAGAGTAATCCAACTGGACCTCAATAAACGGTTTCCTAATGTGCAATAGCCCCTGACCACCTCTGACGCAAAAGTGTAATCTCATACCTTTGCAGAATCAGGCATGCTTTCACCTGTTCAAGCTGAACTGACATTGGTCTTCTTGGCCAGCAGGAGTTCCTCTCTTGCAGCTGTTGAGGCTAGAGAACAGAATGACGTGTATTCATTCTTTATGGTAACTCTTCTAGCCCTCCCACTTCATACTACTTTAAAACTTCCGATGTTGCAGACGAGTTCCATCATTGTGACCCATGCTATTTTTCTCAATATTGGCTGGCTCGGCATAACAAGGGATGCCTACAGGACAGCCTAAATTGTGCCGGCAAGCTTCTACAGGGAGTCACTGGCAGATAAAGAGAAACTCAGCCCTAACCTGGCTCTTCTCTCTCACTCTCACTCTCCTTTCCCTTCTGTCCCTCTACCTGTCTCTCACTCTCTAAATACTAGTATTTATGTTGTATTCACTTCCCCGTCACAATCTTTCCGACCCTACTTCCTCTCTCCCTTCAATCAGTTCAACCCTCTTTTTTACTTTAGGAAACTCCACATCTTTTTTAAAGGCCCTTCCCATATTCACACTGCTTCTTGATAAGACATTTTTTTCCTTTCTTTGAAGGATAGTGAAATTGATTTTCTTGAAACATGGTTGGTAAACCATCAATTCATTCCACCTTACTTTATCATTATCCTTACTTATGGAATGCATTTCATCATTAGGACAGCTGCAGTGTTTGCCGGGCAAGGTGGCGTGTGCCTGTTGTCCTAGTTACTTGGGAGGCAGAGGCTTGTGGATTGCTTGAGCTCAGGGGTTCTGGGCTGCACTCAGCTGTGTTGATCAGGTGTCCATGCTGCATTGGGCATCAATATGGTGTTCTAGAGGGAGCTCTAGAATTTCAGGTTGTGTAACGAGAGGTGCACCGATCCAGGCTGGAAACAGAGCAGGCCAAAGCTTCCATGCCCATTGGTAGCAGGACAGCACCTGTGAGCAGTACGTGTAAAACAGCCTGAGCAAAATAGTGAGACCTAGCCTCTCTTTTTTGACTCAAATGTGAAAGTTTTGATTTTTACAAGGTGTAATAAATTATTTTCCCAAAACCAAATCTTTGTTTTCCTTTTGATATTTTTCCAGGAAATATGATGAACATTTGAACTGGGCCACGCATTTCAGCATAGCAGACAATTCTCCAGAATTGAGACATATTGCAACAACAAGCTAGCAGGCGGAGAGGACTGAAAACTCAGTGCAACCTAGAATAAATGGCTGTGTGATTTTCAGCAAGGATGACTCAAATGCATTCTTCCTTTTAGAGCACCTGTAGGATTAAACTGATCTGTCAAGTACAAAAGCATCCTTCATAGAGCAACTTAGAAATGCGCTTGCTGGCCCTTCTGCTGCATTTCTACGTCCAGCTCTAATTCATTTTTTGATTAGCCCTCATTCTTTTCATATGTGAATGAGAAGGAGAAATTACAGGGCCCTTCACTCTTTGAGCGAAACATGAAAAGACTGAGGGCTGTGCAACTCCCAAACGTTGGAGCCTCTGGCCTGTCGACCCTCGAACCTGCTCCTGCTCCAACCCGGCATCTCTTGTGGCCAGCAACCTCACAAACCCTGGAGGACCTGGCTACCTTTTGACTCTAAACCCCTGGGACTCCCATGAGTAGAGGCTCTACTCAAATCTACTTCTAATCCCTGGCAGCAGCCCGGAACCGCGAACACTTCACACTCTGCACCCACCAAGCCTGGCCTGTGCCAGAGTGAACAAAGACCACAAGGACGACCCCACGGCGACTGTGACCCCGAGTCCCGCACCCAAGGACCTCCCTCGACACTCCTGAAGAAGCCTGCAGCCTCAGAACCAGGTGCCTCCCCAACCGCGATCAACAGAGGGTAAGATTTCCCGACACCAAAAGGTACCCCTGCACCCGGCGCTCCGCGGCCCCCTGTGCCCAATCCCGGGGTACCTACCTATCCTCCAACTACCCAACTTACCTCTCGAAGTGGTGGTGGCACCTGAAGAATCTTCGTCCCCGAGCTTGCAGTCTTTTTCTAAACCAGAGATTTCCCATTCAAATCAATTGAGCGCCCGAATGCTCAAAAGCACCCTGCACCCAGCCGTCCGAGTGGCCCTGGCAGTGCAACCTCTACATCTATCTACTTCCCCACTTGCCCTGGATAAGTGACCAGGAGCCCAGCTCCCACAGCCACGTGGCCTGCTAGTCAGCAGCCACCAACCAAGGCCCCCCTACCTCTCATAGGATAACATTGGGCCTAACTCTCTCTGCACCCGGCCGCCCTTGTGCCGCTGAGGGTGAACCAACTGTACCTACCTGACCCTGGGAGACGCCTGAGTCTATGCCCAGAACCTTAACTCTGCCAGTCGAGTACTTACCCTAAGCCGATAACTCAATCTTCTCCATAGGGTAACATTGACTGGTTTTTCCTGAAATTTCTTCCAAGTGTGGACTTTTCAAAACTTAAAATATTCACCAAAAATCAGCCGAGTAACGAAAACGAAAATACTCACCTGCTATTAGGTGAGCTCCCAGTGCTGGATCTTGGTGCCCAGCACTGACTCTGAAAAATACTTACAACTGTACTTACCAGTAACCCAATTTTCTCCCATAGGAAATTATTGACTGTTTTTCTGTGAAATTTCTTCTAAGTGTCAAATCGTATAATTTCTGAAAACGTAATTACTTACCTGTTTTGGATAAAGGTCCCAGTACTGAGTCTAGGCACCCAGTACTGGATTACAAAAGTAACGAGAACATACTATACCTGCAACTTGAATTTTCTGCCATAGGGAATCTTAGACTGTTTTCTATGAAATATTTTCTGTCAACTTTTAAAATAGCAAAATATTGTCTAAAAATCATCACAGTAATTAAGTCGACTTTTATCACTTGATTCCAAGTACTGACCCAGGACTGAATCTAGGATCCAGTCCTGGAAATCCAAAAGTAATCCTAAAAGTAATCTGTTGCAAATAACTTGAAACTTCCATTGAGCTCAATGCATTATTGTGTTTAAAATGTTGTTGCCTATTGCAACCACTTGTAACTTTCTACAAAAGTCAATTGCATATTGCAAAAGTATTTATATAAAGCATCTCATTCTGAGAAAGTATATTTTAATACCTATTGTTGGTTCTAAAATAAAACAAGCATATATTTTTTGTAGATAAACCATTGGCCTAGAGTTCAGTTATTGAGTGTGTGAGACCATTTGCTGACTGAGTGTGTGCAACAAATGCTTTACACTGTCCTCTGATACTGCTTTACTGCTCGACCAAGCTACCACTTTAGAGAGTAAGGTTATATCTAACTTTAGCCTCTGCCAAACCTCTGGGGACTGTGGACTCTGTACACCCTGTACCTATTTGGGAACAGTATATACAGAGCCACTTTCTCACACTGCAGTTCTCCAATATAGGTCTGTCAAGATCATTACTCAATCTACCTTGATTTGGCACAGTATAAAATAGGTCAAGAAGTCTCCTATGAAAAGATATGCAAATCTGTTCGAATCACTTTCCCTAGTCAGGGGACCCACTAGCTGGAAGGGGCAGGGAGGACCAAAATAGCTCATCGGTATAGAACACTGCATGAGCAGCTGATTTTGAGGTGGTAGAAGATAGAGTAATCCAACTGGACCTCAATAAACGGTTTCCTAATGTGCAATAGCCCCTGACCACCTCTGACGCAAAAGTGTAATCTCATACCTTTGCAGAATCAGGCATGCTTTCACCTGTTCAAGCTGAACTGACATTGGTCTTCTTGGCCAGCAGGAGTTCCTCTCTTGCAGCTGTTGAGGCTAGAGAACAGAATGACGTGTATTCATTCTTTATGGTAACTCTTCTAGCCCTCCCACTCCATACTACTTTAAAACATCCGATGTTGCAGACGAGTTCCATCATTGTGACCCATGCTATTTTTCTCAATATTGGCTGGCTCGGCATAACAAGGGATGCCTACAGGACAGCCTAAATTGTGCCGGCAAGCTTCCACAGGGAGTCACTGGCAGATAAAGAGAAACTCAGCCCTAACCTGGCTCTTCTCTCTCACTCTCACTCTCCTTTCCCTTCTGTCCCTCTACCTGTCTCTCACTCTCTAAATACTAGTATTTATGTTGTATTCACTTCCCCGTCACAATCTTTCCGACCCTACTTCCTCTCTCCCTTCAATCAGTTCAACCCTCTTTTTTACTTTAGGAAACTCCACATCTTTTTTAAAGGCCCTTCCCATATTCACACTGCTTCTTGATAAGACATTTTTTTCCTTTCTTTGAAGGATAGTGAAATTGATTTTCTTGAAACATGGTTGGTAAACCATCAATTCATTCCACCTTACTTTATCATTATCCTTACTTATGGAATGCATTTCATCATTAGGACAGCTGCAGTGTTTGCTGGGCAAGGTGGCGTGTCCCTGTTGTCCTAGTTACATGGGAGGCAGAGGCTTGTGGATTGCTTGAGCTCAGAGGTTCTGGGCTGCACTCAGCTGTGTTGATCAGGTGTCCATGCTGCATTGGGCATCAATATGGTGTCCTAGAGGGAGCTCTAGAATTTCAGGTTGTGTAACGAGAGGTGCACCGACCCAGGCTGGAAACAGAGCAGGCCAAAGCTTCCATGCCCATTGGTAGCAGGACAGCACCTGTGAGCAATACGTGTAAAACAGCCTGAGCAAAATAGTGAGACCTAGCCTCTCTTTTTTGACTCAAGTGTGAAAGTTTTGATTTTTACAAGGTGTAATAAATTATTTTCCAAAAACCAAATCTTTGTTTTCCTTTTGATATTTTTCCAGGAAATATGATGAACATTTGAACTGGGCCACGCATTTCAGCATAGCAGACAATTCTCCAGAATTGAGACATATTGCAACAACAAGCTAGCAGGCGGAGAGGACTGAAAACTCAGTGCAACCTAGAATAAATGGCTGTGTGATTTTCAGCAAGGATGACTCAAATGCATTCTTCCTTTTAGAGCACCTGTAGGATTAAACTGATCTGTCAAGTACAAAAGCATCCTTCATAGAGCAACTTAGAAATGCGCTTGCTGGCCCTTCTGCTGCATTTCTACATCCAGCTCTAATTCATTTTTTGATTAGCCCTCATTCTTTTCATATGTGAATGAGAAGGAGAAATTACAGGGCCCTTCACTCTTTGAGCGAAACATGAAAAGACTGAGGGCTGTGCAACTCCCAAACGTTGGAGCCTCTGGCCTGTCGACCCTCGAACCTGCTCCTGCTCCAACCCGGCATCTCTTGTGCCCAGCAACCTCACAAACCCTGGAGGACCTGGCTACCTTTTGACTCTAAACCCCTGGGACTCCCATGAGTAGAGGCTCTACTCAAATCTACTTCTAATCCCTGGCAGCAGCCCGGAACCGCAAACCCTTCACACTCTGCACCCACCAAGCCTGGCCTGTGCCAGAGTGAACAAAGACCACAAGGACGACCCCACGGCGACTGTGACCCCGAGTCCGGCACCCAAGGACCTCCCTCGACACTCCTGAAGAAGCCTGCAGCCTCAGAACCAGGTGCCCCCCCAACCGCGATCAACAGAGGGTAAGATTTCCCAACACCAAAAGGTACCCCTGCACCCGGCGCTCCGCGGCCCCCTGTGCCCAATCCCGGGGTACCTACCTATCCTCCAACTACCCAACTTACCTCTCGAAGTGGTGGTGGCACCTGAAGAATCTTCGTCCCCGAGCTTGCAGTCTTTTTCTAAACCAGAGATTTCCCATTCAAATCAATTGAGCGCCCGAATGCTCAAAAGCACCCTGCACCCAGCCGTCCGAGTGGCTCTGGCAGTGCAACCTCTACATCTATCTACTTCCCCACTTGCCCTGGATAAGTGACCAGGAGCCCAGCTCCCACAGCCACGTGGCCTGCTAGTCAGCAGCCACCAACCAAGGCCCCCCTACCTCTCATAGGATAACATTGGGCCTAACTCTCTCTGCACCCGGCCGCCCTTGTGCCGCTGAGGGTGAACCAACTGTACCTACCTGACCCTGGGAGACGCCTGAGTCTGTGCCCAGAACCTTAACTCTGCCAGTCGAGTACTTACCTTTAAACCGATAACTCAATCTTCTCCATAGGGTAACATTGACTGGTTTTTCCTGAAATTTCTTCCAAGTGTGGACTTTTCAAAACTTAAAATATTCACCAAAAATCAGCCGAGTAACGAAAACGAAAATACTCACCTGCTATTAGGTGAGCTTCCAGTGCTGGATCTTGGTGCCCAGCACTGACTCTGAAAAATACTTACAACTGTACTTACCAGTAACCCAATTTTCTCCCATAGGAAATCATTGACTGTTTTTCTGTGAAATTTCTTCTAAGTGTAAATTTCTGCAAACTTTAAATATTCTTTAAAAATCGTATAATTTCTGAAAACGTAATTACTTACCTGTTTTGGATAAAGGTCCCAGTACTGAGTCTAGGCACCCAGTACTGGATTACAAAAGTAACGCGAACATACTATACCTGCAACTTGAATTTTCTGCCATAGGGAATCTTAGACTGTTTTCTATGAAATATTTTCTGTCAACCTTTAAAATAGCAAAATATTGTCTAAAAATCATCACAGTGATTAAGTCGACTTTTATCACTTGATTCCAAGTACTGACCCAGGACTGAATCTAGGATCCAGTCCTGGAAATCCAAAAGTAATCCTAAAAGTAATCTGTTGCAAATAACTTGAAACTTCCATTGAGCTCAATGCATTATTGTGTTTAAAATGTTGTTGCCTATTGCAACCACTTGTAACTTTCTACAAAAGTCAATTGCATATTGCAAAAGTATTTATATAAAGCATCTCATTCTGAGAAAGTATATTTTAATACCTATTGTTGGTTCTAAAATAAAACAAGCATATATTTTTTGTAGATAAACCATAGGCCTAGAGTTCAGTTATTGAGTGTGTGAGACCATTTGCTGACTGAGTGTGTGCAACAAATGCTTTACACTGTCCTCTGATACTGCCTTACTGCTCGACCAAGCTACCACTTTAGAGAGTAAGGTTATATCTAACTTTAGCCTCTGCCAAACCTCTGGGGACTGTGGACTCTGTACACCCTGTACCTATTTGGGAACAGTATATACAGAGCCACTTTCTCACACTGCAGTTCTCCAATATAGGTCTGTCAAGATCATTACTCAATCTACCTTGATTTGGCACAGTGTAAAATAAGTGAAGAAGTCTCCTATGAAAAGAGATGCAAATCTGTTCGAATCACTTTCCCTAGTCAGGGGACCCACTAGCTGGAAGGGGCAGGGAGGACCAAAATAGCTCATCGGTATAGAACACTGCATGAGCAGCTGATTTTGAGGTGGTAGAAGATAGAGTAATCCAACTGGACCTCAATAAACGGTTTCCTAATGTGCAATAGCCCGTGACCACCTCTGACGCAAAAGTGTAATCTCATACCTTTGCAGAATCAGGCATGCTTTCACCTGTTCAAGCTGAACTGACATTGGTCTTCTTGGCCAGCAGGAGTTCCTCTCTTGCAGCTGTTGAGGCTAGAGAACAGAATGACGTGTATTCATTCTTTATGGTAACTCTTCTAGCCCTCCCACTTCATACTACTTTAAAACTTCCGATGTTGCAGACGAGTTCCATCATTGTGACCCATGCTATTTTTCTCAATATTGGCTGGCTCGGCATAACAAGGGATGCCTACAGGACAGCCTAAATTGTGCCGGCAAGCTTCTACAGGGAGTCACTGGCAGATAAAGAGAAACTCAGCCCTAACCTGGCTCTTCTCTCTCACTCTCACTCTCCTTTCCCTTCTGTCCCTCTACCTGTCTCTCACTCTCTAAATACTAGTATTTATGTTGTATTCACTTCCCCGTCACAATCTTTCCGACCCTACTTCCTCTCTCCCTTCAATCAGTTCAACCCTCTTTTTTACTTTAGGAAACTCCACCTCTTTTTTAAAGGCCCTTCCCATATTCACACTGCTTCTTGATAAGACATTTTTTTCCTTTCTTTGAAGGATAGTGAAATTGATTTTCTTGAAACATGGTTGGTAAACCATCAATTCATTCCACCTTACTTTATCATTATCCTTACTTATGGAATGCATTTCATCATTAGGACAGCTGCAGTGTTTGCCGGGCAAGGTGGCGTGTGCCTGTTGTCCTAGTTACATGGGAGGCAGAGGCTTGTGGATTGCTTGAGCTCAGAGGTTCTGGGCTGCACTCAGCTGTGTTGATCAGGTGTCCATGCTGCATTGGGCATCAATATGGTGTCCTAGAGGGAGCTCTAGAATTTCAGGTTGTGTAACGAGAGGTGCACCGACCCAGGCTGGAAACAGAGCAGGCCAAAGCTTCCATGCCCATTGGTAGCAGGACAGCACCTGTGAGCAATACGTGTAAAACAGCCTGAGCAAAATAGTGAGACCTAGCCTCTCTTTTTTGACTCAAGTGTGAAAGTTTTGATTTTTACAAGGTGTAATAAATTATTTTCCAAAAACCAAATCTTTGTTTTCCTTTTGATATTTTTCCAGGAAATATGATGAACATTTGAACTGGGCCACGCATTTCAGCATAGCAGACAATTCTCCAGAATTGAGACATATTGCAACAACAAGCTAGCAGGCGGAGAGGACTGAAAACTCAGTGCAACCTAGAATAAATGGCTGTGTGATTTTCAGCAAGGATGACTCAAATGCATTCTTCCTTTTAGAGCACCTGTAGGATTAAACTGATCTGTCAAGTACAAAAGCATCCTTCATAGAGCAACTTAGAAATGCGCTTGCTGGCCCTTCTGCTGCATTTCTACGTCCAGCTCTAATTCATTTTTTGATTAGCCCTCATTCTTTTCATATGTGAATGAGAAGGAGAAATTACAGGGCCCTTCACTCTTTGAGCGAAACATGAAAAGACTGAGGGCTGTGCAACTCCCAAACGTTGGAGCCTCTGGCCTGTCGACCCTCGAACCTGCTCCTGCTCCAACCCGGCATCTCTTGTGCCCAGCAACCTCACAAACCCTGGAGGACCTGGCTACCTTTTGACTCTAAACCCCTGGGACTTCCATGAGTAGAGGCTCTACTCAAATCTACTTCTAATCCCTGGCAGCAGCCCGGAACCGCAAACCCTTCACACTCTGCACCCACCAAGCCTGGCCTGTGCCAGAGTGAACAAAGACCACAAGGACGACCCCACGGCGACTGTGACCCCGAGTCCGGCACCCAAGGACCTCCCTCGACACTCCTGAAGAAGCCTGCAGCCTCAGAACCAGGTGCCCCCCCAACCGCGATCAACAGAGGGTAAGATTTCCCAACACCAAAAGGTACCCCTGCACCCGGCGCTCCGCGGCCCCCTGTGCCCAATCCCGGGGTACCTACCTATCCTCCAACTACCCAACTTACCTCTCGAAGTGGTGGTGGCACCTGAAGAATCTTCGTCCCCGAGCTTGCAGTCTTTTTCTAAACCAGAGATTTCCCATTCA